>NC_066619.1:31522958-32267945 GCF_025201925.1 Gopherus flavomarginatus
TCGCTGCTGGGCCATGAGCCCTGTCTGGCTTTTCCATTGTTGTACCTAAAGTGTTAGCGGTGGGCGTTACCCAAAGCAGCATAGCTGAAATACTGATACTTAGTCAATATTCCTAACTTCAGATACAGAAAGGATACAGGCACACAAATTAGATCATCACATTCAGTAAATCATAACCTTTCCAATGATACCTCACATGAGCCATCTTGAATAAAGTATCTCTCATTCATATCATCAGCATATTTTCATAAAGAATATGGAATGACATGTCACACTTATTTCAGCCTACAACTAGTAAAAATATGGCATTCTAGAATTGTATGGAATGCTTTTATTATATTGCTATTTATTAGAAAACCAAAAAATTACAGAGATTTGTATCTTACTTCATATGTTCAATATGCTTTCTTCATCATCAAAGGTATGCAGCAATGTTAAAGCAAATAACAAGGCCTGCACACTTTCACACAGATGTAAACAATTGCATGATATAATACAAGCATCTGACGTATGTCTTTCACAGTGTTTTCATCTTTAATACTTGACTGCTTCCTAACCTGACTGAATCTGCTATCTTCAGTCCCTTAGTACAAACACATTTTTTTTAAACTCTGATGAACAGTGATAAATGCTGTCGTCTTAAACATTCATTCAACACTTCATCAAAACATGGGATGACAAAGTCGTCAATCTTGCACTGGAACTTAAAAGGCTGATCTGAAGAGCACGATCACTTCACACCCTTCTGTTCTCATTATCTTCTAGTCTACTTTTTTATTGTTTCCCCATCTTGCCTGCTGACATCCTCAGATAGCAGCCAGTTATTCTGTTCTGCGCACTGGACTACATGATCTAATTGCACAAGCTTGTGCCTCATGCCTTCTCCGTTTGTACAAATTCTGTTTCCATAGCTAAGCTGCTGAAGACACTTTTCTTGACTGACTTACCCTCCTGCACACATACTCACAGACCTGTGCCTGCAACCCAGTTAAACGACAGCACTTGAACTGTGGTTTCATAAATTCTTTCCGTCTCTTTCATTCAACCTACCAAAAATGTTGGCAGCCATATTCAGTGTGAGGCCTCTGCTCATTGGAATCCGATAGCAAAAAAGACAGTCAAGTAACAGTTACAGGGGGCTAAATTCATGTGGTGATGTTGAGGATGAGGAAGACCCTCCAGCACAGAATCACTGCATGGGAATGGGCAGATGTTGAGTGGCCATGAAGACAGACCCAACACCTGTCTTTGTACATTAAAGCCAGGCTCAGTGATTTCTACACATAGGCATCCATGGTGGAGAGTGGCTGAGGTTAAGGAAGGGGCATGCCAATTGGGCCTGAAATCATGTGACTTCAGGGGCCACAAACCCTGCATGGTGTGCCCAGAGATGGTATATAACCTGTGGAGCTGCCCTACTTTTGGCCTCTACGTTGTGAATTTAATTCTATTCCTCTGCTACAACCACTGTGAAGTTCCTGCCCAAGAACTCTTTTACTTGGGCTAAGAGTCTATGCTCATAAATTGCACCTTAGGTGATTAATCACATTAGGGCTTGGACTGGTTTTATACATTTGAAATGGCTGATACTTAAACCCCTTCCCCCCAACTAAACAATACTCTACAAGGCCTGCTTTTCAGCTGGACAGAGACCTTGTAATTCCTACTGGAGTTATGGGGTGTCCAGTTCCTCTGAAAATCATGCTCTTGGGTGTCACAAGATGAACTTCGATAAATGAAGACACCCAAAATCAGTAGCCATTTTTGAAAATATGGCCCACAATGCTCACATTTCCCCCCAACCCCCATTTTTGTGATTTTTTATGTTCTTGCCACCCCATCATCTAAATGGCTGATGAGTCACTCCCTCTTTCCCTCAAACCAACAATGCAATCTCCTTTCTTCTTGTAGTAACCACCAAGAAAAATAGCTTGGACAGAAAAAGAGTAAGTTAAAACATGTGACTAAAATTACTGTGGTTGCCATTAAGCAGTAAAAGTCTATTTATTTACTTTATTTATTTTGATGTTTTAAGACATACATGTGCCTGTACTGGGAGTCCCTTCCAATGTTTAAAACAACACAATAATGAACAATTACAACACATTGTGAAAATCCACTGAAATGCATATGTACAATTGTACTACACTTTTACTCCATTATACCACAATTAACAAACTCTTTCACCACTCTGCCCCCAACACACCCAGCTGGTTTCCTGGTCATGTGCCCGTGAAAGAAGAAAAGCATTACATTGTGTGGAAACAGGTAACAAGCACTAAACTGGGAAGGAGGGAAGATAAGGGACCCCTGTGAAGAATACACTACTGGCAGCTCTCTCTGTATAATACAGGCCATAGAACTTCTCCTTAATAACCATTAGCAAATTCCTTTGTGTAGCCCTCCTCAAGACCTCTTACATACACTGAACAAGATCCATGCAAAATCCATCCTAAGATTGCCCTAGAGGCAGAGGTGAAAGTAATCTGGTACGATCTGGTACGACTGGACTGGCTTCTCTGGTGGTGATTTAAAAGGCCCAGGGCTTCAGCCGCTGCAGGGAGCCCTGGGCCCTTTAAATCACCACCAGAGCTCCGGCAGTGGGCTTGGGCGGGGATTTAAAGGAGCCCTGGGTCCTTTAAATTGCATCCAGAACCCTGCCGCTGCTACCTCAGCCCTAACCCGAGCCCTGCTGCCCAGGGGTAGCAGCAGCAGGGCTCCTGAGGTGATTTAAAGGGACCGGAGCTCCATGGCAGCCGAAGCCCTAGGCCTTTAATTCGCCCCTGAGCCCCGGAGCTCCCAGCCGCCTCTGCAGCTGGTAGCTCCAGGGTGATTTAAAGGCCTTGGGACCCCCAGCCACAGCCGGAGCCCCAGGGCCCTTAAATCTTGAAAGGTCCCATCTCTTCCGGTTGAGGCCACGCCCCTTCGGTTGAGGCCAAGACCCCGCTCAGGACTCCAGTGTACCGATAAGTCCTTTAAACTACTTTCACTCCTGCCTAGAGATAGACAGACATTCACCCAAAATCCCCCTCTGGGTTGTTCAGTATAAAAAGGAGAGAAGACACTTCCAAGTAGTTCCATCCACTCCTTCCAGGGACCTCAGACATATCAACAGCACTTTGTACAAAAGGCAGCTAACAGATCCAACAAACTCAGCTTGGCCATGTTGACCTCAACAAGAGTTAGAAGATCACTAATCAATATCCTTAGTGCAATTTCTGTCCCAAACCTAGATTTAAAATGAAACTGACCAGAATCAAGAAAATCTGAAGACTTTAGATATTGATTTTACCGTTTGGCTACTGCCCTCTTCATGTATTCCCCAAAATGGAAGATGTGATACTAGTCCCTAATTGACAAGATCATCCTCTTTGGTGGAGGCCTTCGTCAATGCCTCCTTGAAAACACCTGTCATACTAACCTTATACTACCCTCAGAAAGAGAAGTGGTTACTACTTCCATCAGATCATTAAGGCTCAATTCTCCTTACCAATTACTGAGTGGTATTTGCAAAGCTGATAATCCTTTAGGTCCCAAAGTCTATTACAGTCATCAACTGTTTTATGGGATTATCGCTATGCTAAAGCACCAAACTGTAATAACTGAATGGAGAAGGTTGCTACTGCACATGGTTCACAGCATCTGAAACAGAGTAAGATCTCTATCCACAAAGCATCTCCACAGGGACATGATAGTTAGGATAAGTCATAGCACCAGCTCATAATGTCATTCCAAATCACTCAAACCTGGTCAATTAACACCTCAAGAGGTTGTTCTAAGACTGTTAAAAGAAAAATCACGGAGTATAGTGCATATAACAACATTTCCTGGAAGGGAGCAGGGACTCCTGCTGGTTTCATTCTGAGAAGTGTAGTTCTCAGAGCCTTTGTGACCAAAATTGCCAACCAGTAAATCACAATGCTTTAGGAACTGAGAATTCTATAGTGGCTTACTACTACTACCTAGCTCTTACATAGCACTTTTTGTCCGTAAATCTCAAAATACTTTACAAATGAGGTCAGTATCATTTCCTGCATTTTACAGAGGCACAGAGCAGTGAGGTGACGTTCCTAAGGTTACCCAGTAGGATAGTGGCAAAGTTGGAAATACGAGCGAGAAGTCTAATCACTAGATCACACTGCTTCCTACTAATAGTGGTCTTTACTCATTTATACTTTAAACCAGCTAAAATTAATCTTTGATTTCCATTTTAACAATTCCAGTGTTGCTGGGGTTTTATTAAAACCCATACTTCCGGATCTTGAGTCTTTCCAGTATTCTTTCATTAAGCTGCTCCTGCAAGGTGCCAAGTGACTTCTGTAAGTGTTGAGGATAATGAAAGTTAAGGATGCTCAATACCTTCCAAATATTGGGTCAATCACGTTCTAAATTAAACTCAGGGGAATTTTGCAGTTGACATCAGTGGAAGCAGGAACAGGCCCTGAATCTGTAAATGCATTAGTAGCATTTAACTCTTAGAAGATCACTGACTTTTGACAAGAAGGTGGCTAACAGGGCACCATAAACTATGTGTAAGGAGACAGTGGCAGCTGATTCTGATTTCTCTTCCAACATGTGGAATATGTTACATCCACACAAGTTTTAAGCTTTCATCTTGAGCAGCTGTGAAGGTGAAGGCTTGTGGAGGTCTGACTGGTTAATTAAGTCTGACTTAAAATTCACCTAAGTTAGACTAACATGGATAGGAAGTCAGGTTCTGCTAGTTGTTCCACCTTTCACCTTGCCACACATCTGGGAAATATTCAGTTCAAGATCATAACCTTGCATTTTGGCATTAACTACCTAAAAGAAAAGAAAATTAAGATATCACCAACAATTTGGCTTTGACTGGGAAAATTAGAAGCATATTTGAGATGTAAAAACTGGTGTGCCAGTAATATTGCTGGTAATGATTAAAGGCTGCTACGTTTTATTATAATGGAATAAAGCAAAGTTGACAGTCTTAGTCAATGAATATTTTTAGCAAAAACAAGATAAGAAAATCCCAGTGGGTCTATCAAATTCAAAGGGAGAGAAAGAGAGAGAGAAAAAAAGGTGGGAATACTTAGAGAAGAGTATTTTCAGTGAGATCTATAAATTGAAAGCAGTATGTGTAAAGTACTGTAACAAATTTGTGGTAACTCTGCAAAAATGGGGATAGACACTAGTTCCTTCTGTTCCACCAGCACAGTCCCCTATTATTCAGACTAAAGGAGAAGCTTCTTTAGGTGTAAACAGGTTAGAGACTATGGCCATGGCTACGCTGGCGCTTTACAGCGCTGCAATTTTGTCGCTCAGGGGTGTGAAAAAAACACCCCCCTGAGCACTGCAAGACACAGCGCTGTAAAGCGCCAGTGTAAACAGTGCCACAGCACTGGAAGCACGGCTCTCAGTGCTGCAAGCTAATCTCCATGAGGATGTGGAGTACGTGCAGTGTGGGGAGAGCTCTCTCGCAGCGCTGGCGCTGCGACTACACTCACACTTCAAAGCGCTGCTGCGGCAGCACTCCCGTGGCAGCGCTTTGAAGTTTCGAGTGTAGCCATACCCTATATGCACACTGGAGTCGGTCCAACAGAGGGTAGTAGTACACATTAGCCAGTTCATGAGATCATCAGCACCATCATTGTTTCACTTCATGGAAAATACTATAGGTCAGTTAGTGATGGGCATCCCATTTATAATCATATTTCCAGACAAAGGTACAGATGTGTCTCCCATCACCAAGAATAAGAGACCCCAAATCTCCCTCATCCCTCCTTTGGCCTTTAGAATACATATGTTAGGACACTAGAAAGGGTTTGCTGTTATAATTCTACTGGCAAAACCCCCTTCTCATGCAGATGTAGCTTATATCAACAAAAGCACTTTTTTGCTGATATAATTGCCTCTAATAGAGCTTTTGTCAGTACAAAAATGTTGAAAAAATAATCATGCTCCTAACCAACATTACTATCCCGACAAAAGTTTCTAATGTAGACTGGGCCTTAGAAACCACCACAAGGAAAACCTCCTATGTTTTCTCCCACCCACCGATGACGGAGAGCTATCTGGGCCTTGTTTGTAGAAAAATTTCAAAATGAAGTTTGTAGTGTTTGAACTGTCTGTCTGAAAAAGTGTACACAATTATTGCCAGAATCAGAAAACTGGATTTTTATAGACTGATGTAATTCCAGAGCAGGTAAGCTGTCTTCCCTCTCTCATGCACACATATACCACTTCAGCGGACATCAAGCACAGAAAATATCTGCAGAAAAGGAACACTTCTGGTAAAGCTGTGCGTGAATGAGTTCAAGGGTTATGACTGAAATTGTCTTATAACCATAGCTATAGTTTATTGAATTTATTGAATGCTATAATTCAACTAAGACATAGCTATAAATTGAACTATATAAAGCTGCTAAGTGAGGTTTTGTGGCTGTATCCCTTTACATATTCAGAAAGGATTCATGGCCTTTTGGATGTAGGACTCCATTCCCTTATTTGCGGAGTAGCCCGTGTGGTCAGGAAAGGTTTCTCTGCCACGAAAGAGATCAGGTGTTTCACCTTCCTCACTCCTGTGGCTTCTAGACACAGGACCTTCTGCATGGACCATATTGCCAGGGGCTTCCTCAATGGCTGATTGCCACCAAAAAACACTTGGGAAGGTTTTCCACACCATAAAAGGGAAAGTAGTAACATACAAGGCTTTACCTTGTGACAGTGTGGTGGAATCCATAGGAAACCTACTGACCTCCTAACCCACCCTTGCCTACCTTCAAAATCTAAGCCACTTGTGAGGTCAAGAGGAAAAGGGATGCATGGCAGGGAGGTGGCACTCTCCCTTTCTGCAACCCCTATCTATAGAGGGATCTACAGACATAGGCTACCTTCTGCTAAAGTTGCTAGCATTACCTATTACATTACCTAGTCACATTTAATGTCACTACACCTGGAAAGTCATTAACTTTAACCTTAGCAACTGTACTCTGGACTGAACAATGGGTTGCCTGAGTGGGGAAGCCAATTTGACCAAGTTTGTCTATGGGGGGCTGATGAAGTGAAGAGGGAAATTTCTTGAACAGGACACAGCTACAGAGGTGACAATGCAGAGGTCTAAAAAGGACTCACTGGAGGAACCAGGGAGAAGGCTTTTGGAGGAACAGAAAACTAAGGGCATGTGGGATTCTGCTTTTGGATCCCCTCAGAGCAGTCTGGTGACTGTTGATTCAATGTGTGATGGTGTCATACATCCATATGCATGGCTTTATGTGTGTTGCTACCAAGTCACAGGTAATATGTCATTGGCTATCTGTGTCAGCTTCTTGGGAAGATCATTTATTAGAAAATGTTCACGTATCCCAATTAGGAAACTTTGCATTGTACAACCAATTGATGACAATCAAATAGGTTCAATAAAAGGGAGAAAGATTAGTTCTGCACACATGGCAAACTCTGCACATTTCTTCATCTTCTTCAGCAGTGACTTACTGTGTGACAAGAAGAAAACTGGAAATAAGAATATATGGGGAAGCACCATATTCTGCAGATGCAGCCACAGCTCTCTAGAAATAATTTTCATCAGAGGATCTCAAACCACTATACAAAAGAGGGTAAAAGCTTGGAAAAGAGGCAGTTAAGGGGGATGTAATTGAGGTCTATAAAATCATGACTGCTGTGGAGAAAGTAAATAAGGAAGTGCTATTTACTCCTCCTCATAACACAAGAACTAGGGGTCACCAAATGAAATTAACGAGCAACAGGTTTAAAATAAAAAAAAGGAAGTATTTCTTCACACAACGTACAGTCAACCAAGTGAGCCAGAGAATGTTGTGAAGGCCAAGACTATAATAGGGTTCAAAGAAGAACTAGATAAGTTAATGGAGGATAGGTCCACCAATGGCTATTAGCCCTGAGGGGCAGGGGTGTCCCTAACCTCTGTTTGCCAGATACTGGGAGTGGGCAGCAGGAGATGGATCACTTGGTGATTGCCTGCTCTGTTCAATCCTTCTGAAGCACCTGGCATTGGCCATTGTCAGAAGACAAGATACTGGGCTATATGGACCTTTGGTCTGACCCGGTATGGCCGTTCTTATGTAAGTATCCTCATCACCATATCACAGATAGGAAAACAGAGACCAGAGAGGGTAAGTGACTTACTCAAGCTCACATAGTGAGTTTGTGACAGAGTCATGGAACCCTGCTGTCCACCTGTTCAGTATTGTGCCTTTACTGCAAGACTATTCTCCCTCTCTAACTAACCCACATTCTTTCAGGTAACAGGGGGACATGGATTTCTGACTACATGATGGGAGGGGAGCTCCACAAGAAAACCTAATAGAAACAGGCAGGACATATGTTTTATTGCTAGTCTGCTTCAAACAGGAATTGTACTTTGGAAAGAAAAGATGAGTTGTGAAAACGATGGAAGAGACACCTAAAGGTGAGGGAGCAAGACAGGAATTTACTGTCAGAAATGGTAAGAATCAATCACTATCTAGTTGGGATATGTATCTTTGCCTGAATTTTTCTTTCAGACAAGATGACTATAGAGATTCTGAGATTTATTTATCTTTTATTGATCAAATGTGGAAGGAATTGGAAACAAAAGAATTTCATGAGAATCTAGGGAAACTTGATAGAGTTCCCCACAATACATGAACTTTTAGAAAGGACAATGCAATATATAGTGTTAGAGATTGGGAAACCAGATACATTTCAGGTTGACGAAAGCATCTGTCCTGCATGTTTAGTTTCTTAAGCCTTTGATGTGTTCAAAATATCACTAGAGTCCTTTCCTCATCTTCCCCCATTGCGGTGTGAGTTCAAAGAAGCATGTATTATGAAAAGGCTAAATTGTAACAAAAGCTTCTTAACAGCTTTGAATTGCAACATATAGCTTCAGTACAACTTTATTTATCAAAAATGCCCAAACATCTGAGTCAAAGTAAAGTACCCTATTAATTTGTTAGTGGTTCAGTGATTAGTGTATTCCATTTCATCTATCAGAGACAAAAGAAATGAGGATTTTATTTATTTATTTATTTTAAAGAGAGTGAAAAATATAACTTGGAAGTTTGTTGTGCACAAGGGAAGTATCTATACTGAGACTATCTACTCGGCTGCTTAAAAAATAAAATTCAGCTGTATCTTTGTAAATGAAGTGAAGCAAATTTAGCTGGGAGGGAGAAAAATCATCAAAATCCCACTTTTTGTTGATGCGGTTTCAAAAATTTTTGTCATAAGAGAAAATAATTCTGTCTATTTAGGGTAAGATTCTGATACCACCACTTCTAGTGTAGTCATATTGACTCCAACTCAAGAATGAAGGTACTACTTATGTGAGTAAGCTCATCAGATCAATCCCTTGAAGAGGAGAGAGACTAAAATTGAGACACTTGCAAAATATCTGAGAAATTTAACCACGGAGTTGGTCATATATGCAACATGACTTGCAAAATTCAAGAAACAAAGGACAGAGTACCTCAAAAAAAATTTTGACTACTTTATGGAAGGCTTGTATTGCTAATTTGCCAAATTTAACAACAAAATAGCTAGTTGTTTTGTTCACTTTAATTTTAAAGAGTTAATTATGTAGGCAAACGTGTTCAACTCTTTTGAGAGTGGGCCAGTTTTGTCATCTGTGTTCAGTCAAAACATCACACTGAATTCAGCTGGGCAGTATGGGCTGAAACTATAGGATGAAATGGTGCTATACATTCAACTGGCAAAATAATTGAACTACAATTAGTGCTGGGTGAATAATGCCAAAAAGCAATCATAAATATTCAACTCACACAATTCACTTTTGCAAAGTCACGCCACTTTAGTGTTGATTTTCTACAAACATACAAGAGATCATGTTTTACTGGCACAAATAAGGAAGTGTATTTCAAAACTGTATGTGTTAATGATGTTCAGAAACACAATCAAAATTTGCACATGCATTTCTTAGTGCTAGAAGTGCTTACAAACTCATCCAACAAAGGGAGCAAAACCACCAGGGTGTAAATGAAGAACAACCCCATTGAAACCAGTGACATGCATCAGTGTACATTTGAAGAGAAACTTTTCTTATGTGACGTATCTGACCAATTGAACATTCATGATGAATGCACATGGAGTAGGATCCCTGAAAAACTAGCTCTCAACTATATTAGAATAGCAAATAAATTTGAGGAAATCACAATCTGTTTGTGGACAACTGATAAACAGAAAAGGCTGCTCAATTAATTGAGTAAATCATCAGTTGTGAATTTACTCACTCAGTTTTAGCTACTACTATGAAAATCAGATTAAAATACCTTCTGAAACTCCTCCCTCACAGTCTCTTCCTCTCACCCTCAGTTCATGCTTTTCCCTTCCATTTCTTTCTTCCCTCCCTCCCTTTTCCCCTGCCCTCCCCCCTTGCCTCCTCTCTTCAATGTCTCCTCTTACTTTCTTGGAGCAGATCTACAATAGAAAATTAGATCAATCCACCTCCATCACTCAAGGGTGTGAAAAATCCACACCTGCTAGCAACATAGCTAAGCCAACCTAAGTCACCATGTAGACAGTGGTAGGTTGATGGAAGAATTCTTCCGACCTAGCTAGCACCTATCTGGGAGGTGGATTATCTATGCTGACAGAAAAACCTCTCCTGATGTGCTACAGTGGCTCAGCTGCAGCACCGCAGCAGTGCTGCTGTAGCATTTTAAGTGTAGACAATGGCCTTTCCATTAACCCAATCCTCTCAATTAAAACCCACATCCCAAAAAGTAAAAATCAAGGAACTAACATGACATTTGCTGCCCATTCTGCTTCTATGTTCCATCCCCTTCCACTACCTTTAGGCTGCCTTGCCTATTTAAACTATAAGCTCTTCAGGGCAGGGACTGTCTTTTATTTTGTGTTTGTACAGTGCCTAGCACAATGGGACCCTGTTCTCAGCTGGTCTCTAGGCACTACAATACAATAATTAGCAATATGTATCCAAGTTATTTCTAAGACACATGATCACATTGGTATCTTAACCCAGCTAAGCACTATTATCTGGTGTTATAGATGGGTTAAACAAGATATAAAGGATTTGACCAAAGCCGTACAGTGCATCAGTGGCATAACAAGGAGTTCTTGTCTCCCAGTCCTGGATGATAACTATTAGACTTCACTGCCTTTCAATATCCTCTGCTTTCTGGAGTCCTAAAGCTTATACTCCCTCCCAAAATCACCAGGAACAAGTTGTACTCTCTGCTCAGTCATTCTCCCTGGCTATTTCATAGAATCATAGAATATCAGGGTTGGAAGGGACCTCAGGAGGTCATCTAGTCCAACCCCCTGCTCAAAGCAGGACCAATCCCCAACTAAATCATCTCATCCAGGGCTTTTTAAGCCTGATCTTAAAAACTTCTAAGGAAGGAGATTCCACCATGTTCCTAGGTAATCCATTCCAGTGCTTCACCACTCTCCTAGTGAAAAAGTTTTTCCTAATATCCAACCTAAACCACCCCCACTGCAACTTGAGCCCATCATAGAGGGCAATTAGGTTAGTCAGGCATAACTTGGCCTTGGTGAATCCATGCTGACTGTTCCTGATCACTTTCCTTTCCTCAAAGTGCTTCAAAATTGATTCCTTAAGGACCTGCTCCATTTCACCTATCTTTTATTGGTTCTAAAGCTTCTACTTATAAATTGCTCAGTATTTAACTGTACAGACTATCTGCTGTGAACAGCTCTGAGTGAATAAGGCAGAAAAAATTGCTATTTGTTGCCCCTTTACTTAAAATAATGACAAAAAACCCGACTTTTAGGTTCAGCAATGGAACTGAATCACTAAAGGTTAAATTTTTATCCAGGTTCACATCTGCATAAATATTCCCAGACTTCTTGTCCATGACACTTCAGTTGGACCATAAAAATATAGGGGACTTTTGTGAAGAATAGGTAAGTGTGTATATTTCTGCATCTCTACTCATCGTGCCTCTGGTTCTATATATTTGTATGCTAACTACGGAATGACTTTATTATGGGAACTAAATAAAACAATATGTAATCTGAAACAAACCACACACATTAGATGTCTATTCCTAGGCTATAGATGTAAAAATAAAGCTAGAGATGTGATTCCAAGTTTTTCATATGTCAAGAGACAAATCATTACAAAGACTGGTTAAACTGTCTTGACTTGAAAGTTATTTCAAGTATTTAAAAGCTGCATTGTCTGTAGAATTTATTTTTATTTTTGTTTTGTTTTGTATTTCCACTTGGAAAGGTTTTTTTGAAGCACTGTACTTCTGGTACTGAACGTTGTCAAGAAACAGAAAAGTTATGATGATAGAATCATGCTACATGTGTAGAATAAGGACACGCTTTTTTAAATACTTCACATGTCAGGGGTGTAGGGTGAATATGCTTCGCCTAAAATTGCATGTAATTCAGCACAGACATGGAGCATTACTCATCTTCCCCTCTCATATTTCTGCCCACAAGACAGCTGTCAGTGCTGTCTAATGGACAGATCTGGCCTAAGCTTTTTTTCAACTGGATACAGAAACAGGTCAGGAGAAGCAAATAAGTGCTGTCAGTAGAGGTAAGTGACTAGTGAGAAAAAATAGGCATATGGTTTCACTAATCATGAATACCTTTTCCATTCAGCCATGTTCACACCCTTTTTTCTTCACTTTTTAGCAAACATCCATGCAGGCAGGTTTTGTCTGCAAGAATGTTGGCAAATGGTTGCTTTGTGTGCATACCCATACTCACCTGTTAATAAAGGTATCCACATATTAATACAGGTGTCCAGTCCACTGTTGATGCCAGAAGACTTTGCAAAACCACCCCCATTTATAAATTTTCAGTCATCCAACCAGTGAGCAGAAATACTACCTTGTGATTTAGATAGTCAATGAATAATAACAACAGAAAAGGACTAGTTGATTATAGTTGAAGCAAGCAAATTGCAAATAACCTTTGGGCTGAAATATGTTCATAGAGTAACTGCAGATCCATTATCAAAAAGCAGTCTGCTCATGGATACTTCACAAACAAGAAAGAGGGCTAAATTTGTCAGATAATTTGTTCACTATAAATAGTTTGGCCAACTCTACTGAAATGTAGTTCTGAAATTAAGTGCCTGAAAAGTGACTTTGTGAAGATGAAATAAAGGGCTTTCATAGCTATTCTCTCTCAGAGCCAAATTCAGTGCTGGCAAAAGTAGGGATGACTTAATTGATTTCCATGGAAATGTGCCAGCTGGTGCTCAGCCTCAGTTTGGCCCCCTACAAGACCTCCACATCATATGGATTCAGTTTACAAGTTGATTTTTTTTCTTAATTGACGGCACTGCAAACAACTTATGATCTGAAAAACAAGCTCAGTTCTCTTTAACCATCCTCAGTAATAAAGATCAGAGCTCAGCGGATGTTGATGGTATATAATTCCAGAACACTATTCCATAAGGGTATTGGTTTTGTAGTATGAACTGTAGTAATATCTTTTTTGTCAGCAAAGCATGCAAAAACCACATACATTTTCAAAAGCAATCAGTAATGGCCTAACTCTGAACAGCTTTACCATTCACTTCAATGGGAGAAAAGTTAAAGCAATGCTGAGTTCTTTTGAAAATCCCACCCATGGATGACATCAATTTACACCGAGGGTTTACATCAATGATGTCAAGTTACACCCATTGAAGATTTAGCCCTGGCAGAGTGGTTGGATACATGAACAAATCTCCCACTGACTTCAGTGGAGAGTATATACAAATACCAGAGGCCAATATTGGCTTTTGAACCATGTAAGCTGTGTATATGAAAATGAAATAATTTTGTGGCTACCATAGATAAATAAAAACGAGATAAATCAGCTTCCTCTTTAGAAAAAAATCAGCGGACGATACTATGTCTCATTTTATTCTAGGCAGGTCTGGTACACTGCATATTAGTTGCTCAACACAGCCCATTGTAAGACCCTATTTTCAGTTGTTTATAACCTTGCCAATTTGGGCTGAAATTTTCCATGCAAAGTGTCTGCCTCAGGTTGGATTTCTGGGGAAGTTTCAGCCAAGGTGGTTTAGCCATTTCTGAACACAGAGCTAATGAAAATATATTGTTTTGCCCCTGTTAAAAAAATTCTAGTGACCTTTTATTTGAGAAGACCTAGCACCCCGATGCTTTGAAGCAGGGCTTTTACCTTTGACCAAGGGTGGTGGTGGCGGTGGTGGCCTTTGTGGCAGAGAGGTGCCTTTTCCCATCCCCATGAAAACCCACCCAAATTTGGCCAAGTTATGAGCCTTAAAAAACAACAACAACAAAACAAAAACAAAAACAACCCACAGTTCAAAGATAGGAGGTAGAGATTTGCTAGAGGTTTGGAGCTAATTTCCCCAATGAATCTGTCCATACTGAGCATGCTTCTGCATGGGCTTGAGCAAGACTTTCCTTGCCACTGCAGCGCTGGGCTGGTATGGGTGATGCTGGGACTGGGCATCAGAACTGATATCAGGGAAGTTCTCTTTCCTGTGCTGTCAGTGGCCCCATTGCTGACCCATTCAAATGCAAAGGGGACAAATGCCAGACCAGGCAGAGAAGACTGGGACAAGGAGCCTGAAGGGGGCACACAAAATTGGTACTGGAGGCTGCCAGGTGGTAGGGAGAAGAAAACTGGGACTGGGAGATGGGTGGGGGCAAAGGATTAATAAATGTATAGATTTTTAAGGCCAGACAGGACCATTAGAACATCTAGTCTGACCTCAGAGGAGATTGGGACTTGGAGCTTGTAAGGAAAATAGGAGGGTAAGGGAGGGAGAAATAGGAGGGGGAACAGAAACTGGCTGGGCAAAGAAACTGGGACAAAATGGGGCGGGGGGGGAAGGGGATAGGAGACCGGAGGAGGATCTAGGGGAGGCAGACTGCCATTAGAAGTCAATGGTAATGGGGAAGATAGGTGGGAAGAGGAGGAAGAGAGACGGATCAGAAGAGGAGCTGGGATGGAGAAAAATGGACCGACTAGGCAAGGAGACTGGGGCTGGGAATGGAGGGTTGGGAGAGAGGATGAGTGGCAGGGACAGGTAGGACTGGACAGGACTGAAGGGATCAAGCTTGAGGGGAATGGGCAGAAGAGTCTGTGCCCTGTAAAGCATATTCTTCTCCAGAGCCAGGAACGGAACACACTATTCCTGAGTCTCACCATTCCTGTGCTGTCAGCAAATATCTGTGAAACACATTGGTGAAGTGTCCCATCCCCATCTAATGTCTTATCCCCACCCACACTGAGAATGACAACCTGTTACTGCTATCAGTTACTCTGTTAGTTCAAGTGGCAGAGTTCTGTGCTGTGGATCCAAACGTGCTAATTCTGATGACCTGCTGTGGCTGTCAGTACTGATGCCAAACGATGGCATTTCTGTTTTTCCAGTTTGATTTTTAAAAACTAAGGAAATAACACACCACTGCCCCTCTACATTTTATAGATGAGATAAATGGGCCACAAAGGATTTAGCCAATGCCACATCGTGAATCAGTGACATAGACAGATGTTCCTGTCTTACCAATCCTTTGGTATGCATTGAGACATGAACACAAAAGTAGGGGGAATACACAAAGAACATGGGCACAAGAGTTAAGTAAAATCATAGTTCTTATTCTCTTCAAGCAATACTAGACATCCCAAAGTGTGCCGGAATGGATAAATAGGAGACTAATACATCTATAGAAAAACACTACGAAATACTTTAGTCTATGCTGGGAAGTAGGCTTAAAATAGAGCTTAATTTCATTTTAGCCGGTGCATAGGTCTCATGAGGGCTTTATATACAGAAGTGAATTTCACACAGTGGAAGGAGCAATCTAAAGTACTGTTGAAAGGTACTGATAGGTGGTAGTGGAGAGCAAAGTAGACATTGGTTTGGAAAAAAATGTAATGTAACTGCAAAATCTGGGCTGCATATTCTTGCATACTTGCCAACAAGCTCTGTAAATGTGCACCTGTTTTCATATATTTGCATAAATTCTGGCATGTTCTTTTTTGTTTTACAGTTAAGGTCTACTACACCCCAGTGCAGAGAGCTAATTGCATGCATGTTAGGGAGCTGAAAGCACCACCAATTTTTTAAAACAAAAAATATAAATTAAAGCCAAAGCCATTGAAAACATTTCTTTTAAAAATAGATTTATTATAATTATCAATTATTGTATTGTGGTAGCATCTAATCTCACTCAGAGATTATGGTCCCATTATGCTACATTCTTTACACACACCTTGCTTCCAAGGGTTTACGATCAAAGTGTATGATGAAACACAACAGGTGGAAACAAGAAATAGGTAGGGTGAGCAAGCACAAGGTAAACAGTGTGGCTATTACGATTAGCCTGATTAGTGGTTATCACAGACAGCAGTGTTTTGTAGGCACCATGACAGGTGAGTTTTAAGTGGTGATTTGAAAGAGGACAACATGGTGGCTTTGCAGATTTTTTACATAGAACTCCTTGCAGGTATAAGAGGCAGAATAAGAGAAGATACAAACGCATTTGCAAGAAAATTAGACTCATGGGCAATAAAGACTGACGTTGCTGGTAGAGCACAGGCAGGCCTCTATGGATCTAGTGCTCGCAGAATTCAGGTTGTTGGACTTGTGTTATGCAAACAATAGCGTTGTGCTAAGAAGCAGTGTGTTCAGGCACCACCTAGTGTTTCTCTGAGCAGACAACAAATGCTACCTACGGATGAATTCTGGCCATAATTTATTGGTGTCTGTGTGCAAGATGAGTAGGAAGTTGTTTTGTGAGTGGGGACTGTTGGGAGAGGAGAGGAAAGAGGTATCATGATGAAATCATCTCCAGATGTCAGTGAGACCTGAATCTTAGATGCCATCCATGTTGCCAATATGGGCTTTTGAGACAGAGTTGTGTTCAGCGCACAGTGGTTGTCAAGGATAAGTTCAAAGTCATGCTGAAATCACATGCAGGATTATTTTTCAGGAGGATAATTGGAAAGTTAGGATGGGAACCCTCTAGTATGCTTTGGGAAACAGGAATATAACCTTTTACTTATCCAGCCTGCTTTATCTAAGCTAAAACACATTTTTTTTTAACAATAGCTCACACTTTAACAAACAGTCCTAACCAGTCTGAACAGCTATGTTAGAAACTGATTTAGCTGATAATATGTTTAAAATATGGCTCATAACCACCACTGAAAGGTAAGCAAGATAGAAGTTCTGGCTATAAAATGCTTTCTTTAAATACCTATTTCAACTGTGTCTTTGAAGGCCTTTCTTGTACCACAGTCTATAGTTTGGCACAGAGAAGGCTGAGTCCTTCCCCCGTTCAATGGAGAAATGGCCCCAAGACTGAAACCATCAAGGTTTACTTCAAACCAGACTTTATCACAGGTCTTTAGACTGGGGGGAGGAGCCAGTGAATTAACCCATTGTCCCATGTAGTTCTCAGGTGATTTTTTTTTTTTTTTAATATAAATGTGTAAATTTCCTTGACTGGAGCTATACCACTTCACAGTCACTGAGGTGGTAGAGATGCTCATTAGTATCTGTAAAACATTTTTCAGTATAGTTATATTTCACTATAACAATCTTTTGGATTAACAATATACCAATAATGAAAATCATATCACCTTTTAAAATGCTACATTATTATAATTTAGGGCTTAATTTATCCCCTTTGAAGGAGTAAGCTGCATATGGAAATTAAAACTCTTGAGCTGAAATTCATTGGCGTTACCCTACAGCCATAAATCAAAGGTGCAAGCTGCTCTTCATGGGTAAATTCAAGAGAGAATGGAGCCTTATTTGCCATTTCTTTGGGGCCTGATTCAAAGCTCATTGAAGTCAATGGAAACCCTAATATTAAATTATTGAACTTTGGACTAGGTTTTTAGTTGCATTTATTCCAGTAAACTCAATTTCATCACTGCACAAACCCAACTCTGACCCAGAATAAATAAATAATATTTCATCATATACACACAAAACACAAAATCTTCTGGGAAGTAAACCACACCAAAATTATACATTAGTGACTCTTACTGATCAGCCACCTATATGCCATATGTTGTTTTACCATGAATCAACAATTTTATTCACTTTTCCTGTTAATATACAATACAGAACACTATTCTCTAAAAGTAATTATATGTACTTTACCAAAAGAATCTCATTTGATAAATATATTTAGATGATATTTCTCAATTGGCAGTAACCCTTACAAGAAAATATTTAGACACCACAACCAAGTCAAGAAAAACACATAAAACAAAAAACAGACAAGCAAAAGCCAGGTGTCAGAGTTAAGTGTGTTGTGATGAATTATGCATTTCTTTGCACTTGATTAGAATACTGATCCAGATCCTCAGCTGCATACATCGGAGCAGCTCTCCCGTAATCAATAGAGATATGCTGATTGACACCAACTGAGGACCCAGCCCAACATATTTATGTTTATTATTGGGCAGGGTACAATTTTTTCATTCCTTTCCTTGTTATTAAATGTGTGGGTTTTGTAACTGATATGGTAAGTCAGTTCACTGTTGTCACTTAGCAACCCTACCTGGTGTTTGAAATGAAGTTTGTTTGTTTCTGGAATTCTAGTTGATCAGTGGTTATCAAACTGGGATCCACAGATTGCTGGTGGTTTGCAGAGAACTGGCCAGTCATATGCTTCTGGCTTCTTCTCCTCATTTCCAGCTGCAAAACTGCATTAAAAGGCTATTAAAATACATAAAGGCTAGATCCACTGGAGCTATTCAAATTTATACCAGCTGAGGTCTAGCCTCAATACTTTCTAGTGGTATGTCTATACTTGGAGCTGTGGGTGAGAGTCTCAGGTCGAGGAGACATACTCGCATTAACTCTCATCACTAAAAACAGAATGTAAAGCAGTGGGATGTGCTAGCTACCTAGGGTGACCAGATGTCCCAATTTTTGGGTCTTTTTCTTATATAGGCTCCTATTACCCACCACCCCCGTCCTAATTTTTCATATTTGCTGTCTGGTCACTCTATAGCTACCTGAGTACATGCAGAGACTCTAGGCACACACTAGGGGCAACTAGCCAATCCTCCTGCTCACGCTGCTGCAGCTACAGTCTATTTTTAATGCTCTAGCTTGATGAGAGCTAGCACAAGTATGTCTCCTTGAGTTGGGAACCATACCCACAGTTCCAAATGTAGACACATCCTTAGTAATACTTTTCCACTTAGCTTCTTGCCGCAGCAGCCGTATGAGTGAGAGGTTTGCATGATTGTGAATGTGAGGGGAAGAGGGTCCATGGGGCACTCATTCTATTAACATGTGCTCCACAGTATGAAGATCTTTGATTATCTCAGTATAAGTGAAACTTTAGTAAAGCACTTTTTTAACATTTTTTTTAAAAATAAAGAAACAATTTCAAATGAAATCTGTGTGTCATTTATAACTCTTAAGGATTGTGAAAACACTTCAGTGGCTTCTTTAGAAATGCCCTTTATCTTAGGAAGCAGAGGGTTATATTCCAGTGAAATACAACCCATATTCCTGGCCCTACTCCCAGTGAAGTCAATGGCAAAACTACCATTGACTTCAAGGACAACATCAGGTCCTATAATTCCAGCTCCTATTTTCTTATTATGGTGTAACACGCTAAACAGATGCACAAAATCCCTTGAGGACATGATGCTGATTTTATCTCAGGAAGATTAGCGTTAGCTGCTACCCAGTTGCTGGAAAGAAAATGAAAAGTAACATTTTGTTACCATACACCTGTCACTGATAAGCGATTGTGACAAGATGCCATGTGCTTGATGAAGGTCAGGCAGTTAATGTTGACTTACTGCATTAAGAGCCCATTTACCTTGGTTTTAGGCAAGGGTAGTTTACTACTTTCGAATGAAAAAGGAAACATTAGAAGAATGTAGGTTGTCTAAAGTAAAGTCAAGGAAGCCTTTTCTCCTTTAAGGTTAACTTTTCTAACATCTCTCTAATTACTAAGGTACAGATCTCATAATTTTCCTCTTAAAAGGTTAGGTAAATAGAGGTACAGATTTTACCTTTTAAAATGGGGAGCAGCACTTGTTTTATCTCCTAAATGACCTTATTTTTAGCAGACACTATCATTAAGCTATACTTGTAACTGGAAGGGCAGAGGGATAGTTCTTTCTAGAGCCAACATAAATGCAACTCACTGTGGTCTAATTCCATGAGACTAAGGTGATCTGCATCCTCCTATTCAGCAAATACACTCAGGATGAAATTCACTTCACAGTGCCTACGTACTGCTTAATCCCCATTCAAGGTAAGGGCATAAGTGGTACACAGAACTTTTTGTAGGCCCTTTGGCCTAGAGTGAATTTCACCCCTTGTGATTTTAGGGTGTGTGTACTATGCACATTGTGTTCTGCAAATCCAAATCTTATTGTTAGTTGCCTCCACCCTTCCCTTTCCTCTCATTGCTTGTTACAGTCTTGTTTTGTCTTTAAATTAGAACATAAACTCTTTGGAGCTGGGAGGGACAGTGCCTTCCAGTGTGTTTGCACAGCAGCTTGCATAATGGAGCCTTCTGGGCATTACCGTAATGCAAATCATCAATACAGAAAAAATGTACGTAAACAGTAGATGGAGTCTTCAAGGTATTAACATCTGATCAGCTGTTTTTATGAAGGTGACAACCTCAGGTTAACTATAAAAGAGGACATACCTGGGGAGCCCTTAACTTACAAAAAAAAAATATACAGAGACAAATCTGCCCTACAATTTCTCCAAGTGACTTTAATGGAAGCGTTCCTAGTGGAGGGAGAATTTCACTCAGGATGGGCTTGTCTACATACAAACTTGCATCAAAATAGCTAAATTTGTCTTAATTTGCACCTTTTGTTATACCACTGCAATTCTTTGTGTGGCAATCTTATAGACTTGCACTGAAATAATAGAAAGTGTGAATTTAGTTATTTTGCTGCTCCTTTGTGATTGGCCCTATTTTTTGTTTGTTTTTTGTCCAGTGGTGCTGCTATAAGAAAGAGATGCATAATTCAGTGTAGTGTGGCATACTTCTATTGTACACTATTTGGATTCACTTAATAATTCCTCCTGTTGGTTTTCACTGCAAAAGCACTGGTACTATTTACATCATAGTATATGGTTGGATGCCAATTCTGCACCTCCCCAGAATTTAGGTCCTCCTAAAGGTGATGCCCACATCTGCAGCAATGTTTTTAAATGTTGAAAAGGAAAAGCCATTTAAGAGCATTTATAAAATTTATCAGGCTGAGCCAGAACATATGGACAGACTGCAGTTCTAGTCTGAGGCTGTTGAATAGACACATACCCATCTGTGTTTTAAGTTGAGGGTGTAACACACAGCCCTGTGTTAGGAGCTGCAATGACCCCAGCTGTGTCTAAGCACTGGGAGGAATTGTGTCAGAAGACACAACCCTCATCAAGGTCTTTTTGGATGGTGCAGCGGGCTCCCCTCACTGTCTTTGTTTTTCCTTGCTCCTGTCCCACCCCATTTTTTAATCACATGCACCAAAAGGGAAACATTGATCATGCACCCAATCATAGGGAATTGCAATTGTGTCCTGTCCCTTCATGGAAGGGGATGAAGTTCCTTATACACCACACTCTGAGTTCCATGCTGGGATAAGCTCCAGCCCTTAATGTTTTCCAAACATGCCAAATACCATCTTAGAAAACCTTTTCAAACAACTACATTTATCAGCGCCAGTATGACTCAGCTTCTGTCACTCTTTTGGGCCATGAATTCGTCAGGAGAGTAGAGATGGATTTAGCAGGTAAAGCTGGAAAATGTTGACTGGTATGCACCACTGCAAAATTCTGATCTACAAAGTCATCCAGGCAATTCTGCTTTCGCAGGCTCTTCCCCTCCTCCCACTAGATTGAGGTTTGTAAACCTCAGAGATGCACTCAATTTGCCTCAAGTTTGGGGCTTGTAATTTAAGTTTCATTCAGTCGAGTCTGGCTCTAGTCAGGATGATAAAACTGACAAAACAGTTAGTAACAGATGGCACCAGATGAGCTATGAGGTTCAGTCTATGTTATTTTTGTTCAAAAAGTTAATATTCGCCTGTACATTTCAGGCCTAATTTTAGTAGTGGTAAAGAATGAAAATTTTGCAGAGTGAAAGAAATAAATCAGCTCTGATGAAAACTGCTGTCGTGGTTACAGGCTAAGAGGATGGCTACCCTCTAATCATTATCACCCACTCAGTTATATGGGGATTCCATGGATATGTGACTGCTAATCTGATCAACATTAACTCACGCACTATTGCCCACTAAGCAGTGGACACTTCTTGCCCTCAAGAGGGGTGGATCAAAAGGACACTGACAGTCACAAAAGCAGCTCCCCCAAGACTGGGTGCATTCAGGAGCTGGAGTGGGTACTTGGCTGGGAAGGCAGCATGAAAGCATGCTGTTAAATACTAGTTTTGCATATATGTGTGAGTGAATGATGTGCATTCTACTGTCTGACCCACAGAGAGGGCATGGGGCCTACTACTTGCAGCAGCTACAGAAACTCTCTTTCAGCTTGCTGTAGACCTGTGTTCTTGAGCACAACCCTTAGGATGCTGGGCCTAGCTGAGTGATTTACATAGGAATGGTTGTCTTCAGACATAGCTTTGTTACAGCAGGTTTTGTGCAGAACACCTTGGTCTCTGAGACATCTCAGCATCCCAGGATGTAGGGGACTGAACTCTCTGCCAGTTTGAGAGACCAGGGTTTTTCTTGGGAATTCTGTGGAGACTCCGTGAGTCCAGAGTACACATATTACAGCATATAGGCTAAATTCATCTCTGACATTTGCAGACACAGATGTCATAGCCTTCAGTGCTGGCATTAGGGCCAGACCCTAGCCTGTCAGAGTGGCACAAAGGGGCAAGAAAGACTAGCTAAAAAGACAATTAAGGGCTCACCTTTCATAAGGAATGCCTGGCTAGCATAGCCAGCTCTATACCACCCACGCTTGGCCAACTGTGGCAGGGTCTATGGCATGGGGTGGGTGGAGCTAACCTTGTAGAATGGTCTTTTGGGGGTGGTTCCACCGAGGGTGGGACATGGGCTAACCCACTATTACCACCTGAATCAAGTGGGTGGGTATATATGGCCAAATGAAAATATGTTATATAACACCAGACATAGGGGACAATTTGACCCCAAACCAATAGGATTTCTTGATTATCTTCCAGCCCTGCACACCGCTGGAGGCTGGTGACATCCGAAAGTGAGTCACAAAACTGAATCAGAGCCAATTTGTAGTAGCATTCAATAGTGATGCTGTATCTGACTCAGAGCAGGATGAGCAATGTATCTATTGGGTATCCGAGAGGTGGGTGGGCGGAAGTCCGCCCACTGCTAAAGGATCCCCCCCAGCCTAAGGGGAGGATCCACAGGACTTCAGAAACCCACTAATTCCAGGGGACAACTAATAAAAGAACAGGGACAGGAGTGAGGTCAAAGGGTCATAAGAAGGGAGCCTGACGGGGACACCGAGCAGAGAACCCCGGACAGTGCCCACTGCTCCTCGAAGGCGTCAAGGGAGCCAGTGGACGCAGCCCAGAGGAACTCTGCCCGGATACGTGAACGGACCATGGATCGGAAACAAGCCCCACAGTGACTGGAGTCTCCATCGGCCAACCTCCTCTCCCTGGTCGTGTGGATGGCCTTTTTAGCCACAGGATGAGCAATGTATCTATTGGGTATCTGGGAAGTGGGCGGGCAAAGCCGGCCCACTGCTAAAGGATCCTCCCCCAGCCTAAGGGGAGGAACCACAGGACCACAGAACCCACTGAGTTCGGGGGACAACTAATAAAAGAACAGGGACAGGAGTGAGGACAAAGGGTCATAAGAAGGGAACCTGACGGGGACACCGAGCAGAGAACCCCGGACAGCGCCCACTGCTCCTCGAAGGCGTCAAGGGAGCCAGTGGACGCCGCCCAGAGAAACTCCGCCTGGATGCGTGAACGGACCATGGATCGGAAACAAGCCCCACAGTCACTGGAGTCTCCATCGGCCAACCTCCTCTCCCTGGTTACGTAGATGGCCTTTTTAGCCACTGGATGAGCAATGTATCTATTGGGTGTCTGGGAAGTGGGCGGAAGAAGCCCGCCCATTGCTAAAGGATCCTCCCCCAGCCTAAGGGGAGGAACCACAGGGCCACAGAACCCACTGAGTTCGGGGGACAACCAATAAAAGAACAGGGACAGGAGTGAGGTCAAAGGGTCAGAAGGAGGGAACCTGACGGGGACACCGAGCAGAGAACCCCGGACAGTGCCCACTGCTCCTCGAATGCATCAAGGGAGCCAGTGGACGCCGCCCAGAGAAACTCCGCCCGGATGCGTGATTGGACCATGGAGCGGAAGCAAGCCCCACAGTCACCGGAGTCTCCGTCGGCCAACCTCCCCTCCCTGGTCACGTATGGCCTTTTTAGCCACTGGATGAGCAATGTATCTATTGGGTGTCTGGGAAGTGGGCGGAAGAAGCCCGCCCATTGCTAAAGGATCCTCCCCCAGCCTAAGGGGAGGAACCACAGGGCCACAGAACCCACTGAGTTCGGGGGACAACCAATAAAAGAACAGGGACAGGAGTGAGGTCAAAGGGTCAGAAGGAGGGAACCTGACGGGGACACCAAGCAGAGAACCCCGGACAGTGCCCACTGCTCCTCGAATGCATCAAGGGAGCCAGTGGACGCCGCCCAGAGAAACTCCGCCCGGATGCGTGATTGGACCATGGAGCGGAAACAAGCCCCACAGTCACCGGAGTCTCCATCGGCCAACCTCCTCTCTCTGGTCACGTAGATGGCCTTTTTAGCCACTGGATGAGCAATGTAGCAGGGTGGCTACCTTGTTCCTACCCTGAAGGGCTTAAAACAGCCTTGAGGAAGGTTGTGGCTGGGAGCTACTAAGCTGGGCTGATGAGGAAGTGGCTGCAGCTGGGCCACACCCCAATCAGGCCACAGCTGGCCTGTATAAAGAGGCTGGGAACCAGGCGCTCAATAGTCTCCCTCTGCCTGTAGAGGGAGAAGGGCCTGGCTGCAGGGAGCTAGAGACAGGGTACCTGAGTGGAGTAGGGCTGGGGAAAGGCAGAGGAGCTGGGGAGCTCCAGGCTGTGGCCTAACATTGGGCCAACTAGGTACTGGGGGTTGCCGAGGGCAGCCTGGGGTAGGCCAAGGCAGCAGGTCCAAACCCAACCTTGCCAGTGATGAGTAGGCTGATACTGCAGTCTGCCCTGGGGTGTGGGGCTAGACAATAACTGGCAGTAGCCTTCATCTGAGTTGAGGTGGGACTAGTGGATGGGGATTCCCCGGGGAGGGGAGACCCTAAGACTGAGGGGATTACTGCCAGGGAGCAGCACCCCAGGTAAAAGGGCACAGGGGTCAAAGGAGGGACATGGGGGCCAGAGGACAGGTGGATCACTGGCCTGCAGAGAGCGCTCCAGAGCTGGAATGAGTTAATTTCCTGAGAAACCAGCAGGAGGCACTGCAGGGGTAAGTCTGCACCTCTACAAGCAAACACCTGTGTAACACTGAAGAGCTCCACCACTGTTCTCCTTTTAAGGCAAAGCCTGTGGTGCATAGGATGCTGCCATTGCACAGTTTAAGCCTATATTGCCTGGATAGCAGCAAGCCTGTGATACTGCATCCTAGTGACTGCTCTTCATGGAACAATTTAATAGATTAAATTAGAGAAATTTAAAAAAAAACAAAAATTGGAGAGCACTGAAAGGCACTCAAAATGTTTCTCTTCCCTAAGGCAGTGTTTCCCAAACTTGGGACTCCGCCTGTGTCAGGAAAGCCCCTGTCGGGCCAGGCCAGTTTGTTTATCTGCCGCGTCTGTGAGTCCAGCCAATCGCGGCTCCCACTGGCTGCGGTTCGCTGCTCCAGGCCAATGGGAGCCGCTGGAAGCAGCGGCCAGTACCTCCCTTGGCCCACACCGCTTCCAGCAGCTCCCATTGGGAGCTTTGGGTTTGCACAATTAGACACACACAGAAAACAGAGCCTGTTTGGATTTATGAACAGCCCAATTCTGAGTGAGTTTCCTTTACTTTCATTAGAGAGTCTAGAAGTCTATGACTACATGCACTGAGAGTACATGTTATAGTTTCACAGGAATTTTTCTTTAAACTAATTACTAATGCACTAAGGATACAGTCTCCTTTCAATTATCAGGTGTAATCCCAAGGACTTCCTTGGAGTATACGAGATAATTTTACCCTAAGAAATCCTGGTAGAAGAACAAAATATGAGAATGGTGCAAGCTATAATAACCCTATTTAGGTGAATTTTCTTCTGTGCTTTTAAAGCAGTCAAGTGACTGATGACTGCAGAAACTTGAGTCAAGGAATTTTCCATAGGAAAAGTGACCAATTCACTTAGTACACCATTAGTGCAACTAATCTTTGAGCTTATGTCTCATCCATACATATAAACTGATTAAAGTTATATTGCTTAACAAGATGGTAAGCCCTACTAAAACTGTATTACTTTCTGTGCTTCTGAAACATTATTTACTTTGTTTCTGCAACTTTTGAAAATATAAAGTGCAAGTGCTAAATATTATTCTGTACAACAGGCTGGGTTAGTATGACATTTAGTCTTACAGATGGGTGCTTAGAATAACTATATATTTCTAAGGAGGAGAGAAGTCCAGGGTGAAGAGTGCTTTTTCTTTGGGCAAATGTACTTGCTCCTGATAGCATTCAGGCCTGCCAATGGGGTGAAGGAGGGGGCAAAGGGGGCAATTGTCTGGAGGCCCCTGGCTCCCGCTGCTGGCAGTGCAGCGGGGGCTAAGGTAGGCTTCCTGCCCACCCTTATTCTGCACTGCTCCCAGAAGCAGCCAGCACGTCCCTGTGCCCCCTCCCCGAGCGCCAACTTTGCAGCTCCCATTGGCCAAGAACTGCAGCCAATGGGAGCTATGAGAGCGGTGCCTGTGGGCAGTGGAAACTCCCTGGGCCCCCTATCTAAGAGCTCCTGCCAGAGGGGATGTGCTGATTGCTTTCGGGAGCTGCCCGAGTAAGTGCCGATGCCCTGACTCCTCCTCCACCCCAACCCCAACCCCCTGACTCAGGCTAGAGCCCACACCCAAACTCCTTCCTAGAACCTGACTCCACACCCCCTCCTGCACCCAAGCTCCCTCCCAGAGCCTGCACCCCACACCCCCTTCCACACCCCAACCTCCTGCCCCAGCCTTGTGAAAGTGAGTGAGGGTTGGGGAGACTGAGTGATGGAGGGAGGGAGGATGGAGTGAGCGAGGGGGAGGCTTTGGAGAAGGGGTGGGATGGGGAGAGCCTCGGAGAAGTAGTGGGGCAAGGGTCTTTGAGTCTGCACAATTAGACAGTTGGCAGCCTACCGAACGGGCATGTGGAAGCCTTGGCTGTGCTGGAAGAGTGTGCCCAGCAGCGCAGCCGGTAGCTCGCTGGGCACCAGCCAGTGCAGGCACAGCACTGTCCAGACAGCATCTGTGTGGGTGTGGGGGCTCACTGATGGTTCTGCCTTGGGGCCTGGAATTGCTGTCAGCGGTCCTGAACAAGGACTGACCGTTTTATTCAGGGCCAAAAGAAGGCAATGCAGCAACATCACTTCAACAAAATATCCTTCCTGGGTACATAGGAGCAAGGCCATAAAAACACATCGATGAACTTGAGTTCCCCACAGTCTAAGATGTACAAATATTTTATTAGCAGGAAAACAGTGTCCAGCTGTCTCATTTAAGCTCTCCATCCTCCTCTGCAGGAAGCCAAATGGTTCTAGGCACTTACATAAATTTGGTGACATCTGAAAGAAGTGTTGTGCTTTGTCCCGCAGACAGGTTTTGCATGGGAATATGTTGTATTAAAAAAGTTATAAAGCAGCTGGAGATTTAATACTGAATCTGTGATGGATAAAATCCAGGGCTACTGGCTCTGCTACTGCCTGTCCTTAGTCACACCAATCTCCTCTCAACCGACACATGTAACATATTAACAGTCCAATAATTAGTACACATTCCTGTCTGCTACTTAAAACTTCACTCCCAGATGCTGCTTTGGTCTAATCTCAATTTTATTACCTTTGATTCACTGTGCTTTGGAATACAGTGTCCATTGCTATTCATTAGACCCAACAGTGGTTAGGCAGACACTAGCTGAAGTCAGGTTTCTAACAGGAGTGCCCTTGCTCTTAGTTCATGTGGCTAAGTTCTATAAATTAGTCTGAGTCTTTGTTCCAAAACCACAGCAGCACGTGTTGGTGTACATAAGCAAAATAACTGTTAATACTGGAGCAAACCAAGCAGCTAGATAACGTAAGTCAAATGGATGTTAGGTAAAGTAAAAAAAAAAAAAAAGGTATTCAGCAGCAATGCCATCTTGGCTAAGAAGGTCATGTCTATCAGTTTACCTATTCTTTTTCTAATGAGCATACACATAGATCTCCCAACACCAGAGATCTCACCTTATCTGTGTCATTCTCTGTGTATCTAAGAGTAACAACCTTCCAGAACTAGTCTGCCAGGCTTCTCCTTTCTCCTAACTCAAATTCTGCTTCTATTGAGGTGCTCATGAGAAGCGAGTCAACCATGCCATTTAATTTTGTTTATTGTTATTAAACAAAACTAATTTCACTGGTTTGTGTACATGCCTTATTTTACTGCTATAGCCTTGGTCCTTCCTATCACAACTGCTCCCTACTGTTTTGTTGTGTCTGAAATTAGATTGTGGTTTCTTCAGGGCAGGGATCATGGGTTGTTTTTTTTTATGTGGAGATAAATACACATGTTTGAACACTGTAAAAAATAATATGGGGCATTGAAAAGGTTGGTTTTCTCCATAAAAGGATTTTAAAAGTCCTTTCTATTAAAAATAATAGAAATAAGATGTCGGACAAGTACTGTAGTAAGGATCTGGTCTGAACTGTTCAAAGCCAGGGAATGCATTTAAGGCTAGGTTGCTGTTCTTCACCTGCCTTCTCATCTGTGGATACAGCAGAATGCTTGCAACAATAAATAATAAAAAAAAAAGAAATTAATCCACTGTTTGGAGTTAGAGCTGTTGGAAATATTCAGAGTAAAACAAGAAACTGTATGAAATTTGCCTGACTTTGGATTTTGTTACAAACTCAAACCTCAGATCAAGTTTGTCAAAAGTTCACAAAACCTTCAGGTGAACCTAGGCTGACATTTTTGTTTTGGATGGAAATCATGCCAAATTCTTGGTTTTGGCACAAAATCTTGACTGAGTTTGGCTTTAAGGGGTTGGATACAATCAAAACCCAAGGTCAAACCCACAATTTGGAGGAAGGAGAGGCATACATCCTGACAGAACGATAGCACAGAAAATGCTCACATTAATCACTGATGACTACAACTGGCAAATTTTACAGAGCTCTATTTAAAAAACAGCATCTCTTTCCTTGACTTTTTGGAGTTCAGATCATACCTTTAAGACATGTATCTAGGTTTTTTTTTCTAGACATCATTCTGACCTGCATTTGGTTCCATGTCCAAAGTTCAGAGCGATTCCCATTTGTGATAATGAAATAAACAAACAAATATAACAAGCCACTCAATTTCCTGAGTTCAAATAATGAGTGACTGAGTGCTAGCATCCAACAAGCTGTCATACCAATGAGAGAGGGAATGGAGTTTGTTTGCCACATTCTTAATAAAAAAAGTACTTATGAAACACTTGCCCGGCCATCTTGATAATGGGAAAATCGACAACACATGTATCATGAAAGTTGGGGTCTCCAGACTGTTCAAATCAGAGTGTCACTTGACAACTTGCAAAGAGCCCAGATCTGATCCTGAAAACGCTGTGTAGTCTGTACTCACAAGGACTATCCCATTGACTGCAATGACATTATTATTAGTGGAAGTGGAGACTACTCACTTAAATGAGGGTTTGCAGAACAGGGCCCCCTATATGCATAACATGGAATAGATAGTAAGCACTCTCAAGGCCAAAGCCTTGGTCAGTGTGAATCACTCCACTAACTTCAACGGAGCTATGCCAACATATGCCACTGAACATCTGGCCCTCAAACTTAAATATGTAGTGTGGTCTACAAGTCCCTAATCTCAGTATGCACCCATCTGGATTTGAACTGCCTTTGTATGCTAGGGCCAGTATTTGCCAAAGTCCTCCCCATTATACTAAACTAAGGGTGATCAAGAGTAATATTTCAGGCAGCTGCACTTTTGGACACCTCCGTTATAAAGCAAATGTTTTGCAAGCTGTCTTCTTAGCAAATTCAACAATTAAAAGGGAGCATTACTAATTGTTAATCCTGGGCATTATAATATCAACGTTTGGAGTCTGTTTCAATTAATATGAAATAAGACCTTTTCCATGAGAGCAGTATTAAACTCAATTTAAGAATACACTGCCAAGTCATTAAGATTAATAATTTCATTAGCTGCACTACCTAATACTCCTTTATTACACAACATATTAGATGTTGTAAACATCATTTTTTGGCATTCATAGTTTTTAATTCAGGAACCAAAGTTGGACAGCACAGTACAACATTTGGCTAATGACTATCTTATTTTGGTTTTTGTAGTAATAACGTATAAACAGAAGTAGACATTTACTGGCAGCAGTGCACAGCAGAACTTGTGCCTTTCCTTTTCATAATTCACAGTATCACGCTGGCATTTGTTATACATTTCTAAGCACATTTTGACAGCTAAAAATGTCCCACATCATATCTCAGCATAATGAGCATTTTACATTATATTGTTATTTCTAATTCATTTTTTTAACTCAATGGATCCATTATTTTTAGTGTAGAGGAATTCTTTGGAAATTCTATTAGTTAATTATCCAAAAGCTGGAGAATTGTTGAGTGTTCTGTGATTCTTTTCACTGTGCTCTTATGCAGGCTAATTCAAGGTGGCTTCCATGCAAACAATGTCCAAGTTGGTTCAAGCATGTGAGCCAAATCAAACAGATTTAAAAGATTATTGTGCTGCTGCTCTGAAGAAGCAGGAATGAGGTGAGACAGAAGTGAATTGCCACACTTTAAACTCCCTGGCTGACCTTCCAAGCCCTTCCCCAACTTGTTCTTCTGCTCTTAGAAGTGTAAAACTGCCCCCACTCCATTAAAAAAAAGAAAACTCTGTTAGTTTGCAAGAAAATGAGTGATAAAAGAGATGGGGGTAATATCTGTGAAAGAGGGATAAATACACATTTCTCTCTGTGTTAAACAGAGATAATAATGGATTTAAATACAGTCTGGAACTCAAATTAAATAGCCTTAAAGGGACACCATCATTTTAAAAACTGCTCTTCTATCTGAAAATGTTGTACCTTCTGTTGTTACAACTAACTTCTAGCAGAATTATAACAGAAAGATCAGTGAAAACATTTTATATGATTTATCAGTTTGTTTACTGTTCACACTAAACACTTTTTGTATAGGTACTTGGACTGTTTACACCGATATAGTCAGTTTCTTTGTTTGTGTGGATCTTCCACGCAGCAGCAAAGGAGAGAAAATAACTTTCATAAAATAGAAAAATGTGATTATTTAACCTCAAAAATTGACAAGAGGACTCTAGTGCAGGTGAAGTACACAAAATTACTTCGAACTATTTTTTTTTAAATTTGCCAATTTGTAATCTTGTCATGTCCCTTTAATTCAAGCCCGGGGCTGATAGAGTGGAACTTTAAAGGTATTAAATGTTTTGATGGATGTTTGAGATTCTTATTACATGTGCATACAAAAGAGATGCTGTTACAATGCCACAGAGAGTACATAGCTGACTGACATACTTGTTTGAATACACACTAACTCATCTGTAGTAGACGGCCATGTGAGAAAGAAGCTTCAAAAACCAAAGAGATAGTACAGGGTACTGGCTGCTTTCCTGCTTTGCTAATGATAGCTTTCCCCAGATTGTTTATGTAGTATACTAGGAGTGTCAACTGATGTGGATAGTACTGGAAACTTTCAGGCATAATTAACCTCTGCAGCCTCTTAATGCAGTTTCACCTATAATCCACAGTCCTATACTGTGGAATAGTGTAACAGCTCTCTTAAACAACAATTGCAACATTTCATGAAGAAGTTAATGATTAAAGCCAGACATATAGACAGTAGAAACCCTTCCCCCTGAACCCCTGCCCAAAAAACCATATGTTGTCCATTATCTCCACACAGTTGTAATGGTTCTCATTCTACCCATGATATCTTTAAAAGTCAGTGTGCTGAGAATATCTCCTGTTGATAAATCTATATCAAAAAGTCATGAACAAATCAAATTATGCCTACTGGCCTCAGGAAATTCTATATGGAAAAGATCTGTCATAAAAGGAAAAAAAAAAGCAGGTGTCTTCCTCTCTTTCCTCCCCTGCCCCCAAAATTATATACTTGTGTAGATCATATCAAATGCAAATAGGTGGCAGCATGCAGAACACGTTTGTGCAAAGATTAATTAATATTGTTGCTCTTGGTAAAAATGTGTTATGCTCTTTATTCTCCATGAAAAATATGCAGTTTTATAAAATTAAAGGCTAGCTCATCAGTTTGCAGTCTGCCCAGAGTAAGGGGCAGTGTGTTGTTGTGCGGTCCCTGAAGCAACTCTGGAGTTGCTCTGGTCCTCTTGGGAGGGAATAAACCATAACAAGTCTGTACCTGGTGGTAGATACACTGGTGCACTGAGGAGTGTAACTTCACCATTGGGCATGTTGAGGGTATGGAGTAAGCCACTCCCCTTCCACCCACACCTGTGAGGTGGGGATGCAGCAGCTCTGTGGAGCTTGTTTGCCTCATGCATTGGAAGTAGAGGAATGAGCAGTTGCCTTATGCCCCTTTGCTCTCTGATGTTGCCCACAGGGCAGGCCACAACCTGATCTTAAACTGGTTGGAAGGAAATTGGTTACATTGCAGAAGGTAGACATTTTATGATTAGGATCCTACCTTTTAAATTACTTTATAAATAAAAGAAAGAAAACATATCAATCATATACAAAATAGATATAATGGCCCATATTTTAATAAGCGTGGGTACTTTTGCACATGCCTGAGTTGTAGGTGTAAAGAAGCCAAATGTACAAATCCAAGCCAAGGATTTAAGTTTGTGCAGATATTGCTGCATGGACACACTTTAACATTTTAAAGCCTAAACATGCAACCAAATCCATAGCACAAACGGAATATGAGTGCTTGTGAAACATGATGATTGGACAGTACTAGAAACTGAAGTCTTGAGGCCACAGGCTTCATACAGTCTGAGAAGGGGTAATACAAGCTTCACCATAATGCCTCTCCAATGTGCCTCATCCCAGCTCTTGAGGACTGAGTGTACTTCAATCACTGTGCCAATGCATTCCTTGAATTCTTCAATAAGGCTGCCAACAAGGGCATGGAGCTGCTGGTTAGTGCCAATTATGGTGTTCACTTCTGCATTGGGTACAGTAATCCACTAGGAGCCTGATTATGCTTGGGACAAATACCATATACTACTGATCAGAGTTGCATCTGCTCACTCTCCAATTTCCTTTGTACTCTGAATTTAAATAAAGCTGGCTGAGAATTTTCCAAGAAAAATGTTTTTTCAATTGGAAATGCTGTTTCATTGAAAACAAAACTGTTTGGGGGAAATGATCCATTTCAACCAATTTTTTTTACTCCAAAATTGTTTGGAAAACACTTTTAAGATAGTCAAATGTTTTGTTTCAACATTTTCTAAACAAAAAAATTATGCCTTTCTGGTTCAAAACACCTTTTCATTAAAAAATTTAAACTCATAGTAAAAAAAGTTTCACAATTACTAAAATGAAACATTTCAACCAACCCAAAACAATATTTTTCTCCAAATTTGGGGTTTACAACATTTTTTGAGATTTTGGCTTTTCATCCCCATTTGGGATAGGAAAAATTTCAATATCCCAAATTTCTGTGGGATAGGGAAATCATTTTCCATCCAACTCTAGCCATAAATTGAAAAACAAACCAAAGCAAACAAATAAACAAAAACCTTCCAGTGCTGTGATTTCAAGATTAGGAGACAGCATGTACAAAAATATTATTTATGCCACATTTGTGATGTGGGTGATATCCATGTGATACATTGCAGATCCATGATAAATTAGTTTTTCACACACCTTTGACTCACTCACCTGCCCCCTAATCATTTCTGCCTGGGCTACATCTACCATTGCAACACCCTCAGCAATTAACCTCTCCCCACCATCAATTAATTAATTTAGCATTGTACATGAGCTACTGGAAAAATGTTTCTTTCTAAATCCCACATATTGCATTTTCTATCTCAGTATTACTTAGAGTTGGGTAATACTCAGTTCTTGGCCAGTGATATAGTTAAGGTCTGATTTTTTTGATGAACCATGAAGACTAGTAATGAATGACAGCAATATGTCTTCAGATAGGGTCCATTCCCAACTTCCCAAAAGGATACATAGCGCTTGCGTCTATCCTTTGATAGTCCCAAGTTTTTTGGACTTCACAATCATATCTTTTTTTTTATCTGCAAAAGTAATTCCATGTAACTAAGAGATTTTTAAAATTCATTTGTTATAATTTTCCTCTTCCTCCCAGAGTCCTGTACAGTTGCACACTGAGCCATCTTGGCTTTATTAAAAAAGAGATTTGCAAAATAGCTCCAATATAATTTGTAGAGACTCTATCACACTTTATAAATAGCCTTTGTGTAAAATATGTGGCATACACAAAATACATGATGGTATTCTGTGGAGTAAGCTTATCAGAGGTGTGTGGGAAATGGGTTCCTCATCCTGGGAAAAATTTTGAGATTTTGAAAAATTTTCCCATCTCTAATCAGGATGAAAAGTTGAACTCTTAAAATTTTTTCCACTAATTGACAATCTGGAGGGGGAGGGGAGAAGACTATAGTTTTTACTATAGTTAGATTAAATTTTGAATGTGCTTCAGTAGCCTTCATCAGTTCTTATTTTCCCACCAAAGAATCTTTCTTGAAGGACACAAAACAGGAGTTATGAGTGGAATTGCCCATTCTCTCATTGTTTTGTCCACTAATTAGGCCTACTTTCTGATACAACAATTTTGGTTGATAAATTTCCAATTTCACATCTTCTATTTTTACCAAGCATTAAGTTAACATAGTCCTTGAGTTATATGAGTAGGCCTTTTTGTTTAGATTAATTAGACTGTCTCCCTTTTGTACCTTTTCCCATCAGCATTTGTTGTTATAGATTATTGTGACATCTTGTGAACTTATGCACACTTCTGATTGTTGAGCTCACAACAGGGGTAAATTGTAGGCCCAATTATCAAAACAGAACTTCACCCAATAAGTGTCTGAGACAATCCCATAATAGTTACAATGCATCCAATTGTTCAAGCTTTGAAAGGATAAGACAACTATAAAAAATAAAAATAATTTAAAAAACTTGGAAAAATTACTAAAATTAGATATCCATGCATTGTTATGTTGTAACTGTAAGGTCTGACGGGATGGGATCTTCCTGGGCTAGCAGCAAGTGGTGTGTACCCAAAGCATAAATTATCAAATTCCCATTCCCATTTCCAGTGCTCTGAAGCTCTTGTTTCTATCCCAGAAGGGTAATGAGGCAGTAAACCTTAAAACTGTCACTGCCAGATCACAGCACTGCCTCTTCAGGTTCATGGGTCATCGTATGGAAATTCTGTATTAATGGGAATGGAAAATGTTTCCCTAGCAAGTTTTTTTCTTTTCTTTTCTAAATGCTGCGAAGTTGGAACTGTTAGATGTAGTCCTGGGGGAGTTGGATTACTGTACAGAGTGCCGGTGAGGCAGTAAAAAAGGTGTATGGAATGTAATTTACCAAATGATTCTGAAATGTTTTACTTGGCTATCACATGTATGGGGAACATTTTGTGATTCCTAGGAGCTAGTGGTGGAGAACAGGACAAGGACTCTGGCAGCTATGCGGAACCTGGGAATCTGCCAGGTTTGGGAGCTAGCACTACAACCTTTTTAGTGTGGGGTTAAACCCCACCCCACAATGAGATGATTGCCTCCCCAAAAGCACTTTCACATGGATTTAAACATGGCAGGAGATGATCTGATCCAATGTTCATTTTTAAGTAATGGTGAGTCATTAAATAGAGGTTCTAAGCAGCAGAAATCAGTGTCCATGGTTGGACTATGTGCACACTAATGTTTTGTGGGCCTTCAGGCTACAAAGCAGCAATGACTGATCATTGTTCCTGAAATGGCAGCATGGGCTACCTGGCCTTTTCAAACCTGGTTTGCCAAGTGTATAAAAAAGGAAGTTTGAGAAAGAACAGCTGGAGTTTTGGTCCATAGCTTTTAGCTTCCTTCATAGCTTTACACAAGATGCCTCTTCTAATGATTGCATAATATGTGGCCTTGAGGACTGCTGTATCCTAAAACAAAAGTCATAAACCATTCCCTGCCTGCCTGATACTTATGGAAATCCTACAGAGTGTAAGCATGAGTGTGTGAAGGAGAGAAAGAATGAGAGACAGGGATGGGTAGGTGTGAAAGGTTCAGTGAGCCCCCATCTTACTTATCAGAGTCCACAGTGGAGGCAGGTACCGTAGAGAGGCTTTCAGAACAATATAGTCATCATTTATTCTGACAGCTCCCTCATCCCTGAGGCTCTGCAATAAGGATAATTCCAACAATCGGGCTTTAGGAATTCTTGTGGGCTGTATTATTCCAATATTAGGGCTTGTGCAAAGGAGGCAGAGATGGTGATGGTGCTAAGATAGCTAGCTGGACAGAGCACAGGAGATGGGGAGTACTCCCCCTACCTGAAGTGCTCCCCCTATCACCAAGCTGCTCTGCAGTTCCCAGAAAAAAGGTGTTTTTTTTTTAATTTGATTTAGTTTTTAATGTCCTTTTTCTCTCCATCCCAAGCTGATCTTTTCCCCTGGCCACTTCAGCCTGCTGCAAAGCTGGCATCTTTTCAGGGTTTGCACAGCCCACAAATCAATGAGTATTTTCTCCCGGGTTGACCCCAAAGAGTATTTTTATAAGGCAGTGAAAAGATATATCTGGCAGAAACTGAAATCACAGCAGGAGCAATTTGGCTACTTTGGTTTCCCAAATTCAAGAAAAAAAGCAATACAATGGATAAAGAACTGCGATTATGGGATGTATAATTTATATATAGCGCCACTGCTTCTCTGTTCAAAGTCTCAGTAAATCTATGATTTTCAACCTGATAGCGCTCCTTTTAATACAGTTCTTTTTTTCCTCTCACAAGGAAGTCTTGGTCCCTGTTCTGAGCCATTGTTAGGAAACATAGAAATTGCCATACCAAATCAAACCAGTCATCTGTCTAGCCTGACATCCCGCCTCCGACAGTGGTCAATACCAGCTGTTTTGGAGGAAAGTGCAAGAAGTAGATAGTTACAGAATTATTAAAATCATAGACATGCAGGGTCATAAGGGACCTCAAGAAGCCGTCAAATCCAGCCCCCTGTGCTGAGGACAGACAAAATAAACCTAGACCATTCCTGACAGGTGTTTGTCTAACCTATTCTTAAAAACCTTCCATGATGGGGATTCCACAGCCTCCCTTGGAAGCTTATTCCAGAGCTTACTCATCCTTATAGTTATAAAGTTTTCCTAGTATGTAACCTAAATCACCCTTGCTGCAGCTTAGGCCCATTACTTCTTGTCCTACCTTCACTAGACATGGAGACCAATTGAACACCATTCTCTTTAGAACAGATCTTAATTTTTTTGAGAACTGTTATCAGGTTCTCCCCTCAGTCTTCTTTTCTCAAGACTAACCATGCACATTTTTTTAACCTTTTTTCATAGGTCAGGTTTTCTAAACTCTATCATTTTTATTTCTCTCCTCTCAACTCTCACCAATTTGTCCACATCTGTGCTAAAGTGTGGTGCCCACAAATGAAAACAGTCCTCCAGCTGAGGCCTCACCAGTGGTGAGTATATGGGACAACTACTTCCTGTGTCTTACATATGACATTCTTGTTAACAACCCTCCAGAATGATATTAGCCTTTTTCACAACTGCATCACATTGTTGACGCATATTCAATTTGTGATCCACTATAAACCCCAGATCCTTTTCTGCCGTACTACAACCTCACCTGTTATTCCCCATTTTGTAGTTTGTCCATTTGATTTTTCCTTCCTGTGTAGTACTTTGCAGTTGTCTTTACTGAATTTCATCCAGTTCATTTCAGACAAATTCTCCAATTTGTCGAGGTTGCTTTGAATTCTAATCTCATTCTCCAAAGTATTTGCAACCCCTCCCAGCTTGGTGTCAATCACAAATTTTACAAGCATTTGATCCACTCCGTTATCCAAGTCATTAATAAAAATATTGAACAGTCCTGAAACTAGGACTGAGCCTTGCAGGACCCCACTAGATATGTACTCCTAGTTTGACAGTGAACCATTGATAACTGCTCTTTGAGTACAGTCTTTCAACAAGTTGTGCAACCAGTGCACAGTGATGTCATCTGAACCACATTTATGCAAACAGCTGCAGTGGCACAGAAGCCAGCAAACAGAGCCGTAAACAGGGAAGCTTAAGTGGGAGTTTGCAAGGGGAGTTTGGGGAAAGACTAAGAGAGGCAGGCAGAGGAACAGATAGGCTAGTGAAGCAGGTGTGTGGTGTTCTGGCAGTGTCTTGGTGCTTGTTGGGTTTTTGTTTTTTTTGTTTTTTGTTTTTTTGCTGTGGGTGGTGGTGTTTTGCTTTGGTTTGTGTTTCCCGGACTAACAGGACTTAGGTGAGAAGGCTATGACAGATACAGAGGCAGCAGTGGTAGCGACCCAAGAAGTGGAAGACACAATGAAGATGACTGGATGTGGAAGCTGCACATGTACATAATCCTGGAGGGGGTACCTGAAAAGAGTTTTGTGTGCATGAAGTGCTGCCTAGTAGAGCTGATGGAAGAAAAGATCTGAGGATTGGTGATGCAGTGGAAACTCTGGTTGAGTTTAGAAGGGGGTTCCAGCGGATGATGGAGCAAAGACATGCGGAGGCTGCAGGGAAAAGCTCAGACTTGCAGATGGAAGCAGGACCAAAGAACTCTGAGGGGAGACTGCTGGGTGAGGAAAGTGGACAGTGGAAGCATGTGACTAAGAGAACCATGCAGAAGAAAAGACTGGCTAGTGAAGGAAAAACAGAGCTCAGGAACAGGTTTGTGGAGTTGGAAAATGAAGAAGGGGCACAGCAGATGGTCACTGAAGGTGGGAGGGCAAGGAAAAAGAGATGAGCAGCTAGTCCTATAGGAAGAGGGGAAGAGTTAATGGAGATAACACCAAATATGAGCACCAGGAGGATATGGGATGGGTTGCAGAGGATTGCAAGGGAGACTAGGAATCGAGAGGACTTGCAGCTAGAGGGAACGGGATAGACCAGAGAATCGCACCATCACCAGGAAAAGGCAGGTCTACATGGTTGGGAACTCCTTACTGAAAAGAATAGACAGGCCTGTAACCAGAGCTGATCCAGAGAACAGAAGGGTGTACTGTCTGCCAGGTGCTAAGATACGGGATGTGGACCTGAGGCTGAAGAGGATCCTAACGGGAGCAGGAAAGAATCCACTGATTGTCCTTCATGTGGGAACAAATGATAGGGCTAGATTCTCACTGGAACGTATCAAGGGAGACTATGCCAGGCTGGGGAAGATGCTTAAGTAAATTGAGGCTCAGGTGATCTTCAGTGGGATTCTACCTGTTCCTAGAGAAAGGCAACAAAGGGTGTGACAAGATTATGGTGATCAACAGATGGCTCAGGCAGTGGTGCTATAAGGAGGGCTTTGGGATGTATGACCACTGGGAGGCGTTCATGGACAGAGGACTGTTCTCTCGGGATAGACTTCACCTCAGTAGGGAGGGAAATAGACTTCTAGGATGGAGGCTGGCACAACTGATTAAGAGAGCTTTAAACTAGGAATTGTGGGGAGATGGTTGGGAGATGTCCAGGTAATCTCCACGCCGGATTTTAACATTGAGAGGGAAGAAAACGAAGTAAGAAAGGATACAGCCGTGGGTAGGAGAATGGACATAAGGAAAAAGTGTACTGTAGATACCAGTCTAATAGGTGATCCCAGCACTAGAATGTCTGGGCCTAATCAGGTAAAGAATGTGAGCGAAGCCAAACAGCAAAAATAAACATGTTTGTACACCAATGTGAGGGGCTTGGGTAACAAAATGGAGGAACTAGAGCTACTGGTGCAGAAAGTGAAGCCAGATATTATGGGGATAACAGAAACATGGTGGAATAGTAGTCATGACTGTAGTACAGGTACTGAAGGCTATGTGCTGTTTAGGAAAGACCGAAATAAAGGCAAAGGGGTGGAGTAGCACTGTATATCAATGATGAGGTAGACTGTAAAGAAATAAGAAGGGATGGAATGGATAAGACAGAGGCTGTCTTGGCAAAAATCACATTGGGGAAGAAAGCTACTAGAGCCTCCCCTGTGATAGTGCTTGGGGTGTGCTATAGACCACCGGAAACCGATCTGGATGTGGATAGAAACTTCTTTCACATTTTTAATGAAGTAAATACTAATGGGAATTGTGTGATCATGGGAGACTTTAACTTCCCAGATATAGACTGAAGGACAAGTGCTAGTAATAATAATAGGGCTCAGATTTTCCTGGATGTGATAGCAGATGGATTCCTTCACCAAGCAGTTGCTGAACCAGCAAGAGGGGATGCCATTTTAGATTTGGTTTTGGTGAGTAGTGAGGACCTCATAGAAGAAATGGTTGTAGGGGACAACCTTGATTTGAGCGATCATGAGCTAATTCAGTTCAAACTAGATGGAAGGATAACCAAAATAGATCTGTGACTAGGGTTTTTTATTTCAAAAGGGCTAACTTTAAAAATGTAAGAAAACTAGTCAAGTGGATTGGACTGAAGAACTTGTGGATCTAAAGGCAGAGGAGGCCTGGAATTACTTCAAGTCAAAGTTGCAGAAACTATCAGAAGCCTGCATCCCAAGAAAGGGGAAACAATTCATAGGCAGGAGTTGTAGACCAAGCTGGATGAGCAAGCATCTCAGAGAGGTGATTAAGAAAAAGCAGAAAGCCTACAAGGAATGGAAGATGGGAGGGATTAGCAAGGAAAACTACGTTATTGAGATCAGAACATATAGGGATAAAGTAAGAAAGGCCAAAAGCCATGTAGAGTTGGACCTTTCAAAGGGAATTAAAACCAATAGTAAAAAGGTTCTATAGTCATATAAATAAGAAGAACGCAAAGAAAGAAGAAATGGGACCGCTGAACATTGAGGACGGAGTGGAGGTTAAGGATAATCTAAGCATGGCCCAATATCTAAACAAATACTTTGCCTCAGTCTTTAATGAGGCTAATGAGGAGCTTAGGGATAATGGTAGAATGACTAATGGGAATGAGGATATGGAGGTAGATATTACCACATCTGAGGTAGAAGCCAAACTCAAACAGCTTAATGGGATGAAATCGGAGTGATGGGGGACGAGGGCAGGTAATCTTCATCCAAGACTATTAAAGAAACTGGCACATGAAATTGCAGGCCTATTAGCAAGAATTTTTAATGACATTGAGGTCAGTGGTAATTGGGACAAAATACAACATGGTTTTACAAAAAGTAGATCATGCCAAACCAACTGATCTCCTTCTTTGAGAAGGTAACGGACTTTTTAGATAAAGGAAATGCAGTGGATCTAATTTACCTCTATTTCAGTAAGGCATTTGATACAGTTCCACATGGGGAATTATTAGTTAAATTTGAAAAAAGATGGGATCAACATAAAAATTGAAAGCTGGATAAGGAACTCGTTAAAGGGGAGACAACAACGGGTCACACTGAAAAGTGAACTGACAGGCAGGAAGGAGGTTACTAGTGGAGTTCCTCAGGGATCGGTTTTGGGACCAATATTATTTCATCTTTTTATTACTGACCTTGGCAGAAAAAGTGGGAATGTGCTAATAAGGTTTGCAGATGACACAAAGCTGAGAGGTACTGCCAATACAGAGAAGGACTGGGATATCATACAAGAAGATCAGGATGACCTTGTAAACTGTAGTAATAGTAATAGGATGTAAAAGCAGCAAAGAGTCCTGTGGCACCTTATAGACTAACAGACGTTTTGGAGCATGAGCTTTCGTGGGTGAATACCCACTTCCTCAGATGCATGCATCTGGGTATTCACCCACGAAAGCTCATGCTCCAAAACGTCTGTTAGTCTATAAGGTGCCACAGGACTCTTTGCTGCTTTTACAGATCCAGACTAACACGGCTACCCTCTGATACAGTAATAGGATGAAATTTAATAGTGAAAACTGCAGGGTCATGCATTTAGGGATTAATAACAAGAATTTTGGTTATAAGCTGGAAGTTATTGGAAGTAACAGAGGAGGAGAAGGACCTCGGAGCATTGGTTGATCACAGGATGACTATGAGCCACCAATGTGATATGGCTGTGAAAAAAGCTAATACATCAGGCGAGGTATTTCCAGTAGAGATAAGGAAATCTTGGTACCATTATACAAGGCACTGGTGAGACCTCATCTGGAATATTGTGTGCAGTTCTGGTCTCCCATGTTTAAGAAGGATGAATTCAAACTGGAACAGATACAGAGAAGGGCTACTAGGATGATCCGAGGAATGGAAAACGTGTCTTATGAAAGGAGACTCAAAGAGCTTGGCTTGTTTAGCCTAATCAAAAGAAGGCTGAGGAGGGATATGATTGCTCTCTATAAATATATCAGAGGGATAAATACCAGGGAGGGAGAGGAATTACTTAAGCTCAGTACCAGTGTGGACACAAGAACAAATGGATATAAACTGGACACTAAGAAGTTTAGACTTGAAATTAGACAAAGGTTTCTAACATTAGAGGAGTGAAGTTCTGGAACAGCCTTCCAAGGGCAGTAGGGGGGGAAAAAGACATATCTGGCTTCAAGACTAAGCTTGATAAGTTTATGGAGGGGATGGTATGATGGGATAGCCTAATTTTATCAATTAATTGATTTTTGATTATTAGTGGTAAATATGCCTAATCGTCTGTGATGAGATGTTAGATGGGGTGGGATCTGAGTTACTACAGAGAATTGTTTCTTGAGTGTCTGGCTGGTGAGTCTTGCCCACATGCTCAGGGTTTAGCTGATTGCCATACTTGGGGTCAGAAAGGGATTTTCCTCCAGGGCAGATTTGCAGAGGCCCTGTGTTTTTTTTGCCTTCCTCTGCAGTGTGGGGCACATGGGTCACTTTCTGGAGGATTCTCTGCACCTTGAAGTATGTAAACGATGATTTGAGGACTTCAGTAGCTCAGACATAGGTTAGGGGTTTGATACAGGAGTGGGTGGATGAGATTCTGTGACCTGCATTGTGCAGGAGGTCAGATTAGATGATCATAATGGTCACTTCTGACCTTAAAGTCTATGATTCTATAAGAGGGTCATGTGGGACTGTGTTAAAACCCTTACTAAAATCAAGATATATCATGTCTACTGCTTCCCCTATCCACTAGACCAATAACCTTGTCAAAGAAGGAAGTTAGGTTAGTTTGGCTTGATTAGTTCTTGACGAATCCATGCTGGCTATTCCATATAACCCTATTATCCTCTAGTTGCTTATATATTGATTGCTTAGTAATTTCCTCGAATAGCTTTCCAGGTATCAAAGTTAGGCTGATTTTTCTATAATTCCTCAGGTCCTCTTTGCTCTCCCTTTTAAAGACAGGTACTAGGTTTTCCCTCCTCCAGTTCTCAAAGATAACTGTTAGCAGTTCTGAGATTGCTTCAGCTTGTTCATTAAGCACCCTAGGATGAAATTGATCAGGCTCTCCCAACTTGAATACATCTAATTTAATTACATATTCTTTAACTTATTCTTTTCCTATTTTGCATTGTGTTCCTTCTCCCTTAGTGTTAATATTAATTGTGGTGAGTAGCTGATCACCATTACTCTTTCTAGTGAAGACTGAAGCAAAACAAACACGAAACACCTCAGCCTTCTTGATGTCATCAGTTATTAGCTCTCCTTCCCTGCTAAGCAGAGGACCTACACATCTCTGTTTTTCTCTTACTCCTAATATATTTGAAGAACACCTCCTTATTGCCTTTTATGTCCCTTGGTAGGTGTGGTTCCGCAGTTTGTGTCTAAAGGATCTGGCAAAGGTAACAATGAAAATAAAGTTTCAGATTCCAGAAAAGGCCTTCCATTTCTCCGATCAATCAAAATACCCCGCCTACAGGTCAAAACCCAGAAGTACTGTTGTAATCATAGAAGCCCACAGTTCAGTGCCCTTTCTCACGCTGCATCAAATGTGGTGCCAAGCATGTGCAACATTTATAGTTGAATTCTGTTCAGTCAGTTTTCAGTCCAAGACTTCTATGGTAAGGAGTTTGTGGACCACAGGTTGAATTTCCAAAGGGGTCCACACCTCCATTTGAAATTTTTAATGGATTCACAAATGAAAAAAAGGTTGCAAACCACTTGCCTTTCTGATTTTCTCTGTCCGTGCTTGTGCTATTTTTTTGTACTCTTCCTTAGCAATTTGTTCATGTTTTCACTTTTTTTAGGATTCCTTTTTTGATTTTTAGGTCATTAAAGAGCCATATTGACCTCCTACTATTCTTCCTATATTTCCTTCACATCAGGATAGTTTTCCTTATGGGATAACCTTCCCATAAGGAGAAGTTTCTTCCTAATCCCCATATATTAGAGGTTGGTTTATGCCATGATGCATGAGTTTTTTTTATCCCTCTCAAACATTTATTTTTAACCTTTCTATTATGACTTTTGATGTTCTCATTATCTATATAAATGTCCAGTCCTTTAAAAAAATCTTGCTAAAAGTTTTGCTCTAGTGATAACTTGTGGCAATGAGTTCCACAAGCTAACTGTACATTGTGGGAAAAAGTATTTCCTTTTAATTGGTTTGAAATGTGTTGCCTTTCAATTTCAATGAATGCCCTTTTGTTCTGGTATTATGACAGAGTATATGGAAGTGACCTGATCTCCCTACTCTATACCATTCATTATTTTGTCTACTTTCATCATGAACCCCCTGATTCATCTCCTCTCTATTCTAAACAGCCCCTATCTTTCTTTCACTAACACACACACACACACACACACACACACACACACACACAGAAATCTTCCCTTCACCATTCTACTTCTAAAGAAAAACTCATCTCAATGCTTTTAGTCATAATTTTACAAATGTAAAGCTTGAACTCACCCACTCCCCATCCATTCTGAGCCATGACTAATTCATATGGTATGTTTACAATGTAAATAATTTTCTTCCTTGGCCCTTCTATGCCAGCTCAAGATTTTTCTCCCTGGTCCTCATTTTGAATTATGATTAACACATATGTTTAAAATAAAAACCTGCTTTCTCTAATGTCTCAGCAGCAGATTCTCACCCATTGTTCTCTTTTCCAGCCCTGGGTCACAGAAACATTTCACAGACAAAGCCAACTCCTTCCACTATTCTAAGTGATATCAGATCAGAGCACTATAAAGAATTATGGGTAAACACTTTCTAGCAAGGGAATGCTTATGTTAGCAATGTCACAGTTGTCCTAGCTAAACCTGTCAGAAGAGAGTCATCTTCAAAGCGCTATACAAATGCTCTCCAATCTAAATCTTGGTTATCATCTTATATGAGGTTTCCCTCTAGCCTTTTACTCTCCTGGCCTCAATACCCTCTTTATTTCTTTTATTTTCAAACCTTCTTTCATGCTGCCTCCCTCAATGCAAGCAATGACCTTTTTACCCCACTGTGACCTCACCTTCTCCCTTGTTTAAATCCCTCCTAAGAACTCACTTTTCTTGCAAAAAAGTCAACATACATAAAAATAATGTAGCTAAGGTAATTGCTTCTTCTGGATTTCCCAATTCATCTTGTGGTCTATGCCTGTATTCTGGAGTGTGCATTAACTGGGGCATGGGCTGTCTTGAAATCTATCTACTGGCCAGTGCTAAGCACACTGTCAGCACTTCAAAATAATAAATTGGAATACGTTTTATCTTATTCTGTGCTTTCATGCTAAAACAAACTCAGATCTACCATGGACTTCCCCAGGACATCTGATGGACTGATATTTGCTCCCCTCTTTCCTTCTCCCCCAGCTAGCACTGGTCTACTCTCACTAGTAGTTTTCATATAGCCGTGTCACCATTAGTTCAAGACACTCTCTTCACCTCCCTCTATCTGGAACATCATTCCACTACTTCTCTCTCGTATTGACTCTTCATCTGTTTTCAAAATCTTCTGGACACATTTCCTTCTCTCCTCATTTCTCTTTCTCTCTACTTATGTGTTTCTATATTTCAACTTTGTACACGTAGTATTTAACTCTGTGAGGTGTTCTAGAACAATGTCAATATGAAAGATAAACCAAATGTACTACATAAAGCATTGGGAAGTTATCATTTGAGTAACCAGTCATCAACATTCATTTTGTTAATGGAAAAAGGAAAAGGAAGAGCACATTTTATCCAGAGACATCCAAGACCTAATCATTGGGAGTTCTTGTGAAATAAGGTACTACATGGAAGGAAAATGGGTGGCAGACTCTATCCTTTAAACACTTTGCCTCAGTTTCCCTCTCTGTAAAATAAGAGAAATAATACAGGACTGTTGTGAGGATTAAATATTGAATCTTTCCAGAGCACTTTGAAAGTGAAAGGAACTATAACATTTTCCAATCTGGGTGCCTAAATCTATAGTTTGACACCTATTTATTTACTTCAAGCACCCATGTCAGGGTTTCCTCCCCACTCTGAACTCTATGGTACAGATGTAGGGACCCGCATGAAATACCCCCTAAGCTTATTTCTACCAGCTTAGGTTAAAAAGTCCCCAAGACTCAAATCCTTCCTTCTACCTTGGATTAGGTAACACTGCCACCACCAAGTGATTTAAACAAATATTTAGGGAGGGCCAGTTGGAGCGCTACCTTCCCCAAATATCCCCCCAAACTGCTACACCGCTTTTCCTGGGCAGGCTTGAGAACAATCCCCCTTTCCTGGGGAGATTTAAGAATATATCCTCACCAACTGGTACAACTGACCCAAACCCTTGGATCTTAGAACAAAGAAAAACCAATCAGGTTCTTAAAAGAAGAGTTTTAATTAAAGAAAAAAGGTGAAAGAGTACCTCTGTAAGATTAGAATGGAAGATAATCTCACAGGCAATCAGATTCAAAACACAGAGGGTTTCCCTCTGGGCAAAACTTTAGTTACCAAAGGAAAACCAGGAATACCCTCCCTCTCAGCACAGAGAATATTCACAAGCCAAAATAAAAGTAAATCTAACGCATTTTCGTGCTAAATACTCATTAACTCTATAGGAGTTAAATTGCTTGCTTCTTTGATCTTGCTCTGGCCAAGGCTGCATGGAACAGACAGACAAAAGCCTTTCCCCCGCACCCCAAGATTTGAAAGTATCTTGTCCCCTTATTGGTCCTTTGGGTCAGGTGCCAGCCAGGTACTTGAGCTTCTTAACCCTTTACAGATAAGAGGATTTGGTGCCTCTGGCCAGGAGGGATTTTATGGTACTGTATACAGGAAGGTTGTTACATTTCCCTTTATGTTTATGACAACCCAGATTGGAACTTTCAGATTTGAACATTTTGATCTGTGTTAATTTTTTTGCTACTGTTGCTTGGGATCCTGCTGTCCCCTCCATCTTATTAAAACTAAACATGGAGTATTCTAACATAATAGCTCAAAGTACAACAGTATTACTAGTATAAAATGTAGAATTTTGGACTGTTAGTATAGGGTACTGTAATACTTTCTTTTTTTTATAAAGGACTCTAATCCAGCTGAAAAGTTTATTTTACCATCAGTTATTTTTGTTTAGAGCTATTTTAACTTCTTTTTCTCCTAATGGAAGCCAATTAGAATAACGAGGGCAAAAGGTTAGACATACATCTGGTCTCTCCATTTAACATCCAGGTTTATCTTTTACATCATGCTGACAATAATTTAGGGTGGGAAAAACCTCCCAAAACATTTGTATATTTTTCCATTACAAAAACTGCAGCCTCCATTTTTCACATATTTGACATCTGAAATAGCTCAGACAAAAAGAAAAAACATGCTTCTTAGCTTAATGTTTAATTGCTGGAGCCAAAAAAGGTGAAGAAATAAGGCAGGTCTTGTATAGCTGACACTGTTTAGAAAGTAGGGTATACCAGGCATGGCTCTCATTATATTTAAGTGAATTAGTCTGTTTCCTTTAAAAAGGAGATTAACAAGCCACCAAGGGCCTGCTATGGGGTTCTGACACTTTTAGTGGCTTGTGACATATGACTTGTGAATATCAGCTCTCCTTCAAAACCAGAAAACAAATCTACCCTTACTATAAGGAATGCCAAAAAACTGATATCAGGTTATGTTAGCTAGAATTCATTACTGGGACGCAAAAAGGAGGAAAATCCTTTATCTGACTAAATGCTGAGAATATAATTAGACATCCTGTAATCATTAAAACATTTGTCAGCCTTTATCTGACAGCAAACAGCTCTATTTGAAAGCAGAAGTACCCTACAGCAAGAAAATATGTACAATAAATTGTCCTGGGAAGGAATTCAGTCATGGGTTCAAATAATGGAACAACATATAGCGCTTTTTATTCTGAGATTTACAGACTGACCCTGATTCTGCAAAGCCTTGATCCTATATCAGCAGTGTAAGGACCACTTGTGAATTATACAAGAACATACTTAAATAGCTATGCCCTTAAGGATTCCTTTGGAAAAACTCATCCCTGCATGCCTTCTATTAGCCATGTGTTATCACTGCATATTTGCCAGTATGTGATAGGAGTTCCATGTACAGAAGACTTGCAGCATCAGTCTTGGAATTTAAACAGTGCCAGTGAGATGTAGTCACCTTGGTGGAGAGTTGGAGGAAGAGAAGGACATAATTTTGGGCAAGGACAGTGGGGTAAATACCAATACTTTCATGAAAAGTGTCATGAGATCTTGAAAATTCAGATACAGGGGACTGGACCTTGTTCTTCTCTGAAATCCGAAGGGAACTCAATGTATCTACCTATGAAGATGAAGAATTATTTTTAAAGAGATATGCTCTAGTTCAAATGGGAATTAATTCAGGGAAGTCCTATGGCCTGTGTTACACAGGAGGTCAGGCTTGATGATCAGAGTGGTCCCTTTTGGCCTTATAATCTATGGACGTGGGAAGGGTTGAATTAACATTCACAGAATACATTTACAGTTCCAGGGAATTTTAGAAATGTAAAAGCTAGAGATTAGACTATCTCTCTGGCTTTTGCTGATTGCACATAAGAAGGATAGATATACTGAATCATCAAAAAAGTGAGGTGAAAATTAGCTTCCCTGAAAACTATCCTACTTTATAGCAGTGCTAGAAAACTGTATTGGCATCTAATAAATAACCTATAATTTAAAAAAATGAAAACAACATATTTTACTTTATAGGGTAGACAAATTAATTTCTGTTTGTAATACTTAATAGCTAGATAATTCTTCTTTACTGCACTAGTATTATATTTCAAATGTTTTTATGAGAAGTATGTTTCAGAAGAAAAACTATGTTCACTCAGACCATGACTTCCCATTTAAGGGAGTTCAATTCCCTTACAAATAATATTGAGTATACAGTATAACTCCGATGTTATGAACTAATTGGGAATTGAATACTTCATAAAATCAAAAAGTTCATAAAATTGAACATCTCAGAATTACAGTAGGTAGAGTGTATAAGTTATACATTATCCCTGAATGACTATAATGAGTGGTAACAGATATAACTCTGTCTCTCCTTTCCTGACAAAACTCTGTCTTTTCAAACCTGTTCAGCTGCGTGAACGTTGGTTGAAGGACTGAAGTCATGACAGAAGGAAGACATTGGCAGCAGGAAAATGTTCATATAACCGGTTGTGCATCAGATTAATGTTAATAAAATTGGGGCTTTACAGTATGATCATGCTAGAAAAACAAATTTTAAAGTTTGTCAATTCTCATGCCTCAGGGAATAAAAAAACATTGTTAGTTGGGGTCATTGTCCCTGGTGTTATAGCTTTGCACAGTTCGATCCATTATTCATTCTACACTTATGTGGCATTAGTCACTATCCGTGACACTATATCAGATTAGACGAATCATTGGTCTGTCCTAGTCTGGTAATTCTGACGTTCTTACATCAAATTCAATGAAAGAAAAAAAATTACTTTGACAGTTAGTATGGCATTTAATGGGCTTTTACATGAAAAACTCTGTGGTGGAAAATTCCAGTCTCTTATGAGCATTTGATACCAGGAAAGAGCATAAAATGGCAGCATGTAAAGGAACTAAGCCAAATACAGGCTGAGCTGTAGCTCAGCAGGATATAACAAATTGTTATCTCAAACCCTATGTAGATATTTTGATGTTTTTAACCCAGGCATATTGCTTTAGAACGATCAGTTCAATGAGCCTGCCACATTGCTAATATGCTGCAGATTGTGGTTAGTGTCAATTGTTGCATACTGCCAAGTTCAACTGAAAACATTTTGATTAATGCTTGTTGCATGGCTGTGGCATCCTGATTACAGGAAAAGTACTCTTAAGATCAAATGTTGCCTTTCTTAGTCATATAAAACTTCCTCTGAGATCAGTGGGCATTTTGTAAGGCAAGCAGGATTAGGCCCATAAAGTGTGAAATACCAGGCTGAAGTACAGTAGCATGTGTTAAGTGTTGGTTAACAGTATAGACTACAACTTGAACAGAAATCATCCCTATTCATGTACACATGTGACTACAGCAGGTAGGAAGGTTTTGCAAAAAATGAAATTTAAATGAAAAAGCAGATACAGAATGGCATATACATTTTCTGATTTTTTTTTTTGTGACCAGGTCCACAAATGAAATATTAGAATACAGTCTGGCTAGCAGCTGATAATGCTTTCTGCTTATGCTGTAGTTGTGTTGTGAGGCTTTATTCTAATTTAATTAGAAAAGCAATTTCCATCAGTTAGCAGATGTAACATGGTACAGTACTTAGTATATTGACTGTGGCTGACTGTTTACTATGGAAAGACAGAAAACGTGGATCAAAATCCTGTTGGTGCTGCAATGTATTGTAACGTGATAGAGCTGTTTCTAAGGGTGTTTCCATCTATTAAATAAAAAACCCATTAAAAGAACATTTAATTTGCAAACTCAAGCACTCTGAAGTTAGGAAACACCAGACTTAAGGTTCCTTGTACCTCAGTTCACCCCCTTGTGCATCTAATGGGAAACGTTGGGCCACTTAACCATAGGCATCACTTGCTACATTGCCTATAATGTAATAGCAAGTTACAGGATGTTCCTGTGTACTGATCTTCTTGCTCGTCAATATTGTTCAAGACTTTCCTTGTGTGTGTACGGGCCTCACACCGACAGCTTCTCCTCAAGAAAGCCTACAAATGACACAAACTGGCAATACAGATGGGATCCCAGAATAAGCGATCGCTGTTGACACTTCCTTAGTCAGTGAAGCAGCAATTTTATAATATTTTATTCCAAACAGCACTAAATATCTTTCTGAGCCTGTGTAGGGTGGTTTGGTTTATTGGACATATGGATCCCTATGATGAATTATATGTTGAAAGACTAGAGCAGGTTTTATTATGCTAATAGCATTGCAGATACAAAAGCTAACACCCCTGTTTACCTGTATGATCTATTATTGTGTACACACAAAACCAATGAAGTCAAAAGAGAAGAGTTTCACAGATATTATTATAGGTATTTTATAAAGGTCTTTGTCTCCAAATCCTCTTACCATAGCAAAAACATTTTCTGTTGCATAAGCAGAATCAGCATATGGAATCCACAAGTGACTGTGTGGTAGAACTGTAGAAATTAAACAAGCATGGTATATTTTGAGCAAATCTGGATGGGTTGTTTGGTGTGTGGTCTGAGGCATGAAGACACAGAGAAACGGAAGTTGATCTTCCGTGTTTTCCAGCTGCAGATGTGTCTATTTTAATGAAGACTGCAGCAAGAGAAGTAGAAGAAATGACCAAGAGTGATGTACACCAGATTAATGTCACATTAGCCAAGTGTCAGACTGAATAACCTTATTGTAAGTGTTTTCACTGTAGTCAAATAGAGTATAAACTAGAGACTGTCATTTCAAAGAAGAGCTATACCATAAGTGCCATAAAAGAGAAGGCAAAAAGAGGGCGTGTGTGTGTGTAAAAGTAAATGCAATTGTTGCAAATTCAGCCAAAAGAATAAAGCCCTAGGATGCCAAAGGCATGATGACAATAATGAAAAAAATGATACCCCAACTCTAAGATATATTTAGCACTTCAAGGAGGTGTAGACTGATTTGGAATAGCCTAATATTGTCAGAAATTGATGTCATGATCAAATTCCTATGGCCTGGTCTACACTACTCATTTAAACCGAATTTAGCAGCGTTAAACCGATTTAACCCTGGACCCATCCACACAATGAGGCCCTTTATATCGATATAAAGGGCTCTTTAAACCGGTTTCTGTACTCTTCCCTGACGAGAGGAGTAGCGCTGAAATCAGTATTGCCATGTCGGATTAGGGTTAGTGTGGCCGCAAATCGATGGTATTGGCCTTTGGCGGTATCCCACAGTGCACCATTGTGACCGCTCTGGAAAGCAATCTGAACTCGGATGCACTGGCCAGGTAGACAGGAAAAGCCCCGTGAACTTTTGAATTTCATTTCCTGTTTGCCCAGCATGGAGCTGTGATCAGCACGGGTGGCGATGCAGTCCCAAATCCAAAAAGAGCTCCAGCATGGACTGTACGAGAAATACTGGATCTGATCGCTATATGAGGAGACAAATCTGTTCTATCAGAGCTCCGTTACAGAAGACGAAATGCCAAAGCGTTTGAAAAAATCTCCAGGCTATGATAGAGGCCACAGCAGGGACTCAGCACAGTGCTGTGTGACAAGCGTAACGGAAAGCCAAAGAATCAAATAGACACTCATGGAGGGAGGGAGGGTGGACTGAGGACTCCAGCTATACCGCAGTCTCCGAAAAGCATTTGCATTCTTGGCTGAGCTCCCAATGCCTGAAGGGTCAAAAACATTGTCCGGGGTGGTTCAGGGTATATCTCGTCAATTTACCCCCATCTCCCCCCCATGAAAGAAAAGGGAAAAAAAATCGTTTCTTGCCATTTTTGAATGTCACCGTATGTCTACTGCCTGCTGCTGGTAGACGCGGTGCTGCGGCAATGAACAGCAGCATCCCCTCCCCTTCCTTTCCTGATGGCAGATGGTACAAAATGGTGGAAAACCGTCATCAGCCCGTAAGTGCTCCTGGCTGGCCTCGGTGAGGTCTGCCGGGGGCACTTGGGTAAAAATGGGAATGACTCCCTGTCATTCCTGGCAGATGGTACAAAATGCTGGATAACCATCCTCATCTTAGCAGCTGGAGCCTGAGATCCATCAGCCGCCCCTCCCCCTTTCGTGTCTAAAGAAAAGATTCTGTACTCCCTGGACTATCATAGCAGCAGGAGGCTGCGCTCCTCTCCCACGCACCCTTTAATGTCCTGCCTGGACTATCATAGCAGCTGGAGGTTGCCTTCCCCTCATTTTATCTTGCTAAAAAGTCAGTGTTTCTTATTCCTGCATTCTTTATTACTTTATCACACAAATGGGGGGACACTGCCACGGTAGCCGAGCAGGGTTGGGGGAGGAGGGAAGCAACGGGTGGGTTTGTTGCAGGGGCACCCCCTAGAATGGCATGCAGCTCATCACTTCTGCAGGATCTCTGGGGCTCTGACCCAGAGCGGCTCTGCTCTCTGGCTTTCTAGTAGACTTGCCCCATATTCTAGGCAGGACTGACTCTATTTTTAGACAAAACATAAAGAAGGGAACGACCTGGGGAGTCATTCCCATTTTTGTCCATGTGCCCCCGGTCGACCTCAATGAGGCCAGCCAGGAGCACTCATGACAGCAGCAGATGGTACAAAATGATTGATAACAGTCATCACCACTTTCCAATTGCAAACAGTACAAAATGATTGATAACTGTCATCTCATCACCGATTTACAATGGCAGACTGTGCAACAGGGATGGTAACCATCTCTGCTACCTTGCAAAGGCAAATGAATGCTGCTGTGTAGCACTGCAGTACCGCCTCTGTCAGCGGCATCCAGTACACATACAGTGACAATGACAAAAGGCAAAACAGGCTCCATGGTTGCCATGCTATGGCATCTGCCAGGGGAATCCAGGGAAAAGGGGCACAAAATGATTGTCTGCCATTGCTTTCATGGAGGAAGGATTGAGTGATGACATTTATCCAGAATCACCCGCAACACTGTTTTTGCCCCATCATGCATTGGGATCTCAACCCAGAATTCCAATGGGTGGGGGAGACTGCGGGAACTATGGGATAGCTACGGGATAGCTACCCACAGTGCAACGCTCCAGAAATTGACACTAGCCTTGGTACATGGACACACACCACCGAATTAATGTGCTTAGTGTGGCCGCGTGCACTCGACTTCATACAATCTGTTTTACAAAACTGGTTTATGTAAAATCGGAATAATCCCATAGTGTAGACATACCCTGTGACTAAAGCATATAGAAGTATAGGGAAGGGGAACAGAAAGAAGCTGTGCTCATGGCGTATTTCCTAAAGCATCTACATTTATGTTTTTATAGAAATGTTTTATAATGATTACAGAGAGGCCCAACCCACAGAATTAAGATCTAGTCTTGAAACATCCCAAGTTTAGGTCTTTAAGATACAATCATTTCTGATGTTTAGCACACCTTGTCTGTCATGAATGTAACACTGTTGTACTGTATAATAAGATTTGGGCTGTTTGTTATAAAGATAGGACCCATTTGCATCTGTAGCTATACTGTTTGATCACTGGCTATTATATTTTTAATGTTTGTAGTTGTGTCCAGCTACTACAAGAAGCTGATCCTATAATCAATAAATCAATGTATTGCACTAATTTTGACTAAGGGGAGTGCATGTATTGTTAGTTTGTGCTATGCAATGCAATTGAATGATCCATACAGTGCATTGAATGAATGAGTAAAGCTGTGAAGCAGAAGCAGTTACGGAGGTTACCAAGTTTTATTTGATACTTGAGGGCAATTTCCCTCACTTTCAAAGATCTTTGTTTTCCTTTCCCCAACATCATTTTAATATACCTAAAATACTTGTATGAAAACATAAATCATACCATGAAAAAAAAATCAGCCATATGGTTATATACAAAAAGAAAATCTTGGCTCATGATTGCCTAAAAATGGTCATTTGATGAGGCAGTAAATCCCTTATTGTTTACTTCCTCGGAAGTCAATGATATTGAAGTCTGGAGTTAAATGAAATTGCATTGAAAGCTATTATTCATCTCTTGTGACCTCTAACTTCATCTCATCTTTAGAATGATCTGAAAAGAAATAAACCTCCTGGCAGTTTGTGTACTTAGATGGGAATCTTGATTAACTGTTTGAAGGACTGAAATAATAAATATATATTATGTAATAAAACAGTATATTGAAGTCTTCACTTCGGTCTCTCGCTATATTATACACACAAAAACTATGTTAAAAGAACATTATTAAGGTTGCAAAGTCAAGCACTCAAAAGTTAGGAAATGCCCAAATTAAGATTGCCTAAGCAACCTTAATTCTACCCCCTTGTGCACATGTATTAGGACACAGTCTCTTAATTACATCATCCATACAATTTTTTTCCCAAAGGATCCTGCCTCAGTCAGTGCAGAGGAGGATCCGCTCTGGGGATGAAGCTTGGTTATATAGTGAAGGAGATTGGTATTTGTAAGCCCACTAGTTCATTTGTTGCAGAACCTGGAAGGTTGTAGTGAATGAGGCACGGCATTGCAGGAAGAGAAAGGATGGTCTCCCAGCCAACTAGTTCCCAGTCCCAATTTCCTTGTTCAGCTTCTCATCCAATCCGTTTCTTCCATACACGTTCACTCACTCTGAGTCCCTCCCATTTCCCTTCCAGTCTCTGCTCAGCCTGCCCAAGTCTCCCCCTATCTGCTCCCAGACCCCCGTCTCCTTGCTCAATCAGTTCTAGTCTCCTCTGTCTTCTGGTTCCCAGTTTCAATCTCTCCTTCAGTGGCCTCCAGTCAGCCTCTTCCACCCCCACTTCCTTGTCCAAATTTATGCTGGCCCTCCTCCCCAGGTCTGGCTCTTCTGCTCTCTGCATTTGAATTAGACAGCTACCTGCTCCATGCTGCTTGGACCCAGAGGGAGAAAGGGGGTGTCACTGAAAGCATAGAAAAGGAAAGGTTCCTTGTACTCAGTTCTGGAATCCATTCCTGGCACTTCCAGCAGAATTGCAGTTAAAGTCTCCCCTCCTTAGGGCCTTAAACTTCTATTTCCTATTAAACTGATCCGCTTCCCATACATTAGAAGACTAGCATATACTACTTCATTACTCACTACAAATAGATATTATAGTTGATACATGTGTAGTTAAAATAGCTGAATATACAAACCAGTAAAGCTTACACAATAAAGATATTTCGTAACACTAGACAGATCATTTATAAAAAAGATTCTTCTACTCCACCATTATACTAACCTGTCAGAAACTTTGCAGAACTCTGACATAACTTAGTGTACTGAAGGACTGTGCTTCTTTTGAAAACTTTACTACACAATCACAACAGTGTACAGAATATTTCCATTAAAGACAAAAACAATGGGACAATGATAGTGAGTGATACGGGTTCTGTGGCAGTGGGGAACAGGCTTTACTCTTCATTTTCACACAGTATTTCCAAGTTTGTTTGTTTGTTTTTTCTAGAAATGAATAGATTGTTGTAAATGCAGATATTAAATTTTTGAGTTCTGGCTATGTTGCACTGAAAAAAATTCAACCTTAACCCTTCTAGCAAAGATTTTTGATTGTGAATGCTCTACATAGTTGATAACTTCTAGGGCAGTGTGTTTAAACCAAGGTGTTCTCTTTCAGTTTGTGTATTTCATCTCACTAGTATTCATAATACTGAAGTTGTGCCATCAGCTACAGGTAGGAGGACATAGCAATAGTGCATATTGTCACAGATTCTGGGGGAAGGGAACAATCCAATTCCCTATTGTGCGTGGAAGGACCAGAGACTACATAAATACTGGCTATCACTGGGTGGCATGCACAGAAGCTGCAGTGAAACAATTTCAGCCACATTACTCTAAGAAATTGTACACGTCCTTTGTGGGTTTGTGACTTCACACGTTCAGGGTGAGGGTGATGTCTAATTAGCACAGTAGCTCACATACTTTTAATTTATAAAAACAGTTATGTTAGCAGTATCTGAGTGACTGTGCTAATGTAACCCATATCTTCTTGGTGTGGCACTGTCCCCCTCTAGTGGGACCTAGTCCAGCTAGAGATGAAGAAGTCTGCCAGAGTCTTGGCTAAGCAATATTAATCTGTTAGCTCAGGTAGTAGCACTAAGTTTCAGAGGTCCCAAGTTTGATCCCAGCCAACATTAACTGGGGTCTGTTGGTGTTCCCCTAACTCCTGTGTTGAGACTCAGATCATTCTGAGTGTATATCAAAATGTTTCCAGAATCTTTCTCAAAACCTCAGCCTTGTCTATACTCAAAAATTGCACCAGTTTAACTAAAATAATTTTTCCATCAGTTTAGTTAAACCTGTCCAAACCCCAGTGTGGACACACTTAAACTGGTTTACATCTGACTTATAATGATTTAGCTCAATTCAGTTAGTATGAAACTGACTATACCAGTACCTGTGTTAATCCTTTGAGCATGTCCAGTGTACACTAAACGTTTCCAGAAGCCTTAGTAGACTCAGACTGAGCTGAGTATTTGTGCAGTTAAAAAAGTGACATGCCTTATCTGAAACAATCTTGCCTCATGACTGCATATGAAATATTCCATGCCCTGCGCTTTCTATAAGGAGGAAGGGTAGTGTAGATACCAGTCTAATAGGTGATACTAGTGGCAGAATGTCTGTGCCTAATTGGGTAAAGAATGTCAGTGAAGCCAAATGGCAAAAATTAAGATGTTTGTACACTAATACGAGGCGCCTAGGTAACAAAATGGAGGAACTAGAGCTACTGGTGTAGGAAGTGAACCAGATATAATAGAGATAATAGAAACATGGTGGAATAGTAGTCATGACTGGAGTACAGGTATTGAAGGCTATGTGCTGTTTAGGAAAGACAGAAAAAAAGGCAAAGGTGGTGGAGTAGCATTGTATATCAGTGATGAGGTAGACTGTAAAGAAATAAGAAGGGATGGAATGGATAAGACAGAGTCTGTCTAGGCAAAAATCACATTGGGAAAGAGCTACTAGAGTCTCCCCTGAGTTAGTGCTTGAGGTGTGCTACAGACCTCCAGGATCTGATTTGGATACAGATAGAGACATCTATAATGTTTTTAATGAAGTAAACACTAATGGGAAATGTGTGATCATGGGAGACTTTAACTTCCCAGATATAGACTGGAGGAGAAGTGCTAGTAATAATATTAGGGCTCAGATTTTTCTGGATGCGATAGCTGATGGATTCCTTCACCAAGTAGTTGAAGAACCAACAAGAGGGGATGCCATTTTAGATTTGGTTTTGGTGAGTAGGGAGGACCTCATAAAAGAAATGCTGGTGGGGGACAACCTTGGTTTGAGTGATCATGAGCTAATTCAGTTCAAACTAGATGGAAGGATAAACAAAAATTGATCTGGGATTGGGTTTTTTATTTTGGGCTAATTTTAAAGAATTAAGGAAATTAGTTAGGGAAGTGGATTGGACTGAAGAACTTGTGGATCTAAAGGCAGGAGGAGGCCTGGAATTACTTCAAGTCAAAGTTACAGAAACTATCAGAAGCCTGCATCCCAAGAAAGAGGAAAAAAATTCATAGGCAGGAGTTATAGACCAAGCTGGATGAGCAAGCATCTCAGAGACGTGATTAAGAAAAAGCAGAAAGCTTACAAGGAGTGGAAGATGGGAAGGATTAGCAAGAAAAGCTACGTTATTGAGGTCAGAACATGTAGGGATAAAGTGAGAAAGGCCAAAAGCCATGTAGAGCTGGACATTGTAAAGGGAATTAAAACCAATAGTAAAAGGTTCTATAGCCATATAAATAAGAAGAAAACAAAGAAAGAAGAAATGGGACCGTTAAACACTGAGGATGGAGTGGAGGTTAAGGATAATCTAGGCATGGCCCAATATCTATACAAATACTTTGCCTCAGTCTTTAATGAGGCTAATGAGGAGCTTAGGGATAATGGTAGGATGATAAATGGAAATGAGGACATGGAGGTAGATATTACCACATCCGAGGTAGAAGCCAAACTCAAATTCATGAGCCACCAATGTGATATGGCTGTGAAAAAAGCTAATGCGGTCTTGGGAATGCATCAGGCAAGATATTTCCAGTAGAGATAAGGAAATGTTAGTACCATTATACAAGGCACTGGTGAGACCTCATCTGGAATATTGTGTGCAGTTCTGGTCTCCCATGTTTAAGAAGGATGAATTCAAACTGGAACAGGTACAGAGAAGGGCTACTAAGATGGTCCGAGGAATGGATCTGTCTTATGAAAAACCTGTCTTATGAAAGGAGACTCAAAGAGCTTGGCTTGTTTAGCCTAATCAAAAGAAGGCTGAGGGGAGATATGATTGCTCTCTATAAATATATCAGAGGGATAAATACCAGGGAGAGAGAGGAATTATTTAAGCTTAGTACCAATGTGGACACAAGAACAAATGGATATAAGCTGGACACTAAGAAGTTTAGACTTGAAATTAGACAAAGGTTTCTAACCATTAGAGGAGTGAAGTTCTGGAACAGCCTTCCAAGGGGAGTAGTAGAGGCAAAAGACATATCTGACTTCAAGACTAAGCTTGATAAGTTTATGGAGGGGATGGTATGATGGGATAGCCTAATTTTGTCAATTAATTGATCTTTGATTATTAGTAGGTAAATATGCCCAATTGTCTGTGATGGGATGTTAGATGGGGTGGGATCTGAGTTACTACAGAGAATTCTTTCCTGGGTGTCTGGCTGGTAAGTCTCGCCTGCATGTTCAGGGTTTAACTGATCGCCATATTTGGGGTCGGGAAGGGATTTTCCTCCAGCGAAGATTGGCAGAGGCCCTGGAGCTTTTTCGCCTTCCTCTGCAGTGTGGGGCATGGGTAACTTTCTGGAGGATTCTCTGCACCATGAAGACTTTAAACCACAATTTGAGGACTTCAATAGCTTAGACGTAGGTTAGGGGTTTATTACAGGAGTGGGTGGGTGAGATTCTGTGGCCTGCATTGTACCTTCTGACCTTAAAGTCTATGAGTCTATACATCCCTTGTCTTCCACACATGCAGACTATGCAAAGTTTGTGGGAGTGGGTGGGGGTTCTACCCTGTCTTCTTGAGACCATTTGATCATTCCATGGAAACATCCCTCTGAGCCCACAGTGGGATGATGAGTTACCTTGTCCTTTGAAGCTTTCCCTCCTTCTTGCTTTTAATTTTGTTTCCTACATGTCCTCTGTCACAGAGCCTTTCAGATAAAGTCCTATTTCATCAGCACTGTAGATGTCAGCAGGGAAAACTTTTCAAGAATGTGAGGAAGTTTTTCGTACTGTCACTGCTAAGCTGCTCGTGTGTCTGCCCACTGCTTTTTGTCATGCTCTTCTTTGAAAGTGACATTGAAGCGTTTCTTCCATCTGGTAAAGCAACTGTCATTTGCCTTAAAATAGTTTAATCCAAGTGAAGCAGCAAGCTGAAGGGCTTTTTCCTTGATTGTGGGTCCAGCAAGCAGTGCTCCCTGTGCCCTCTTCTCCTTGAACCATATAAAGACAGCTGGTCAACATCAGGGGCTTTTCCTTAACACCCACTCTTACGGCAGTTATTCAACTGTCCGTCATAGTATTTAGCCAAAAGTTATCCTTCTGCTTCCATATTCTGCATGCAACTGACCTGTGCAATTCCCACTTGACTGCAACTTGGTTTTGAATAGCCCTTGGAGTTGGACAGTCTTGGATAATCTGTACTTTTTCTTTCAGTTAGAGCAGGGGTAGGCAACCTATGGCACGCTAGCTGATTTTCAGTGGCACTCACACTGCCTGGGTCCTGGCCACTGGTCCGGGAGGCTCTGCATTTTAATTTAATTTTAAATGAAGCTTCTTAAACATTTTAAAAACCTTATTTACTTAACAATAACAGTAGTTTAATTATATATTATAGACTTATAGAAAGAGACCTTCTAAAAATGTTAAAATGTATTACTGGCACATGAAACCTTAAATTAGAGTGAATAAATGAAGACTCAGCACACCACTTCTGAAAGGTTGCTGATCCCTGAGTTAGAGACTTCTTGGCATTTTGTCTGTTTTTGCCACACAAAAAAATGATGCAAGTAAGTGGAGTATGTGGCGTCACAATGTCACAAATGTTGCTCTTATGTGGTGGCTATGTTGCTGAGTGGACACTTCACATTAGGGAAAGTGTTCCCAGAGAAAATGTTGCTGGTAAGCAGCAGTTGCTCTTACAAATTGTTGCTGCGAACAAGGATCTACTGTACAAGCATCAAGAGAAACACCATGTGGAAAGTTAGAAAGAAATTAAACAGCTTTTTGTTTCAGCATATTTTAATTTTTGAAGCTTGCCCCAGTGTGTGAAAATTCCTCTTTAATCACAGAAGATACACAATACTGACAGGTTATTTAGAGCTAAACATGTAAGGAGATAGGCTAAAGAATTATTAGCCTAACTATAAAATAAGGTAATGCTTTACTACTACTTACTATGAATCTATCAAGCAATAATTGGATGCACGTGTTAGTAGCAGTAAAAAGGTATTATCCAGTTCTCCACCTTACATGGGAATATAGTTTAAGTGTTTTCTTTGATTTACTGTTCTAATTAGAACAGAATGTTCAAAGAAAGAACAAAAGTGACCTGATTTAAAAGCAAAGAGTGCCCCTAAAGCTATTGTTTTGCATGTGACCTGGCTCACATTTAAATTAACTGAAACTCACATTTGTGTAAAACTGTACCCTCTCAAAGGATTAATTCAGTTTTAATAATCCATTCAAAGATGAAAGTGTACACACTTTTTTCCTTGAAGATTTTGATGTTTATAGACAGAGACGGCTTTCCAAGAAACAGGTTGATTTCTTCTTAAAGCTTTGGATGGCATTTTTTATGTCTGATTTCTTCTTTATTCGATATTGTAAAGCCTTTTTGTTCATTACAATGAGTTGGCACTAGCAACAAAGGCAACTAGTACTGTGAGAAAATGATTTTCCCAGTCCACAAAACCAAGTAATAAAAACCACTGATTCAACAGAAAAAATAAAGCATCTAAATAATAAGAAGCCATAGACATTAAAATACTGGAGAGCTTTTTTCACTAAATAAATCTTTGGGGTAAGAGAAGGATAATCTCTATGTTAGCCATGCATGGTCTGACTTGCAATAATAGTGCATATGCCAACATAGAAATTAAAGTATATTGGTATAGAGTCCATTTGTAAATCCTTCCTTCATTATATAACGAAGTTGTGTTTCATATCCTGGAGTGAGTGATGCGAAATTTTCATTTAATTCCAACAAGATAATATCCACTATTAATGTTGACAAATTTTGGAATTATACACTATAAGGAACATTTGTACTATTCTAAAGGCAAACGAGATCATTAAAGTCTTCAAAAATAAGATTTAAAAAAAATACCCTGCAACAATACACTTTAACACTCCACTTCTTACTGCAGCTGCACAGAATAGTTATGACATTAGATTTGCGTGTGAACTGTAATCTTAATTCAATACTTTTTTTGAGTAATTAAAGACTGAGTCAAGCTTAGGAGAAAAATGGATAGACTCTAGAACTACTCCCATAGTGGCTGCTCAATCACTCTGCTGACTTTATTGACACCATTTCCACCTCCTCAGCTGGAAAACGTTTGAGAAAAAACACAATATTGTGGTTCAGAAAGGATTTTTTTTTCCATTAGCACTCACATGAAGGAGGTTCTACCTTGTTTGTGTTTAACATTCATGAATCTTCAATGTGATAAAAATAATTGGGAACCACCCAAGACACAAAGAGTGGAAAGACATTGCTTGCAAATATAAGCTTTCCTTCAACAGGTAAGGCTCTGTAGACGAGCGAAAACTTTAGTCCTACAGGACCTGATCCAACTCCCACTGAAATCAGTGGCAAGACTCCCACCGACTTCAATGTGAACTGGGTTGGGCACATAAAATTGGAGACTTAAGAAGGGCTTCTGAAAACATTTTAAAATGCCCTCTTTCAAGACAGAGGCTCTTACACTATAATGGAACATGCTTGAGAAGTTTCATACTGCCTTGAGCCACATATTACGGTCCTTACCAAGTTAAGACTGAAATAGCAGTGTGGAATATGTAAGCTTACTTGTCCTTGGTCTCATATTCTTCTTACGTTGTCAGGGTGATCCACACCTAATGCTGTCTCAGTCTTCTTTTGCAAGGGGTTATAAATCAGATTTATTAAGACAAAAAGAAAAAAAAAGACTCCTTACAACTGTAAATCTTAAGAAATTTATGATAAGGCTACACTATCAGTGTGGAGGGTCCACATGGTGGTAATGCAGTCACGGTAACAGGAGAGTGTCATGTAGACATTAAATAATACAATTCCTTCCATATACATAAATCCCAAGTGTCTGTGCTTGTATGCTGATGGTTATAAATTATGTAACTGAACTCCAGGAACAACCTAGACTTAAATGAGATACCAGTTAAGTAATAAAAATATATAGATTTCCTTCCCAAGAAACAAAAGTATTTATTAGGAGGCAGTATATGATTTCCTGAGGTCAATTTTTGAAAATTGTTTTTTAACTGTCAACAACATGTAAAAAGTGACACCAGGGAAATACATGAGCCTGGAAAGCAGTCTTTAATTTAAAAAAAAAATATTGCTTAATATACTAAACCAACTCTGAAAGAATTAAAATGATCTCATACATTCTGTTCTAATAATATCCAGTATTAAGACAGCACAGTTTGCTCAATGTTCTAGTCTTTATTTAAAGATGTACATCTGATCTTATTGCAGCTATCTCACTGTTATTTACAATCAAATTAAATGGTTTTATTACACCTGGGAACAGTTAAACATTGTTTACAGCTGACAAGCCAATTACAAGAGACAATGAAATTAATAGATTTTTCTTATAGTCATGTATCCTTAATCGAATGTGCCACTGTTAACATAGGTGACATTGATGTAGATTTTCTTTGTGAATTATCTATCTGATACAAAGTTCACTGAAGTCAATGCAAAGACTGCAAGGGCCCACTGAAGTCAATAAGTAGGTATACTAGACGATACAATCTCATCTGCTATAAAATCAGTGTGATTCCATTGATTTAAATATAGCTGCATCAGTTCACACTAGCTCAGAACATACCCCTATGGTGCCAGCCTAATTTGAGTGTAAATTCCTTGTGGTAGTTGCTGTGCCACCTTCTATAGTATGTTTTGTACAGCACTGTGCACATACCACCTTACTGGAAGTGAAAGCCCATGGGAGTGAATGGGAAATCTTCCATTGATTTCAATGAGCTTTGGATCAGGCCCACAGATTTAATACAATAGAAAAAAAAATGAATCCAGTTCTGCAATCCCTATTCAGGCTGCAGAACTTAATAACTGTGCAGTTCATATTTTACCCTCTTCCCTTGTTACTGCTATGCCTATTAACATTCATATCTTGCATACTTCGAGGCCTTCAGACAAAGTTGACTATGTAGTCAATTTTTTATTGTTTTTGACAGTGTAATACTAAAAAGACTGAATGTACGTCTACCTTAGCCAACTCATCATAAGTTATATGGGCCAAAATTCACTCTCCATTAGACCCGTGCAATCCTACTAATTCCAGTAAGATGCAACTGGGCCATATGTCTACACACAGCAAGGCCTCTATCTTTACATATGCTAAAAGCGTAACACTCTTCTTAGCCATCTCAGATGTCAAGTTATAGGCAATACTTCTGTAATTACTCAGGGCTTTTGTTTCACACATGCTCACAGTCACTGGAGCGCACTACAGCTGTTTTATTCACTTCTAGAAATGGACTTATCAGGAGCTGTAGCAAGAGGACCTTGCAGCTGTAACACTGAGGTAAGAACTAGTGCCGAGTGGTAGAGTTTCAAGGGCAAAGCTCTAGATGTAAAGAATAATAAAACAAAACCTAAACTATACTATGTATATCTAGTGACAGATATACTCCAGCTATGATAAATTATGCAAGCTCCCCCAGACTTCTTACAGAATAGTCATAATTCACCCGTTCTGTTATCCTGGAGGTATGCAAAGGCTGAGGTAACAGTTCTGGTGTAATCAAGTTGGAAAACATCTGCCAAAGTAAACTTTTATTTAGTGCATACTATATAATATTTATAGAGCAAAGCAATGAATGCTTCTTGAGCCATTTTAGGAACTGGAAACTAAATTGTACTTTCTGAAGGTTTATCCTGACTTTCTCAACTGTTCCTTTTACTTCATAGCATTTCACTGGCAAGCAGCCATTAAAACTGTTGTCTAATTATGTAGCATATCAGAAGCTTGCAGCCCCATAGATAACATTTTTTGTAGTGTAACTGGATTTTAAACATTATCATCTCAGTGAAAGAAATTAATCCCCAAATTAAAATATTTAAAAAATAAAGCCATGGGTGTCAATAGTAATCATTATTTGTCTAGGGAAATGTGATTTTGGATGAGGAACTTATTTCAGAGGTTAAACACCCTAATATTTAACAGACTACAATTTGATGGGCTGGCTAGATGGCTTACCTCTTAGGTATGGCAGGAGTTTATTCACATGTAATTACACATTTAGACAATATCTTAATGATGATACAAAATACTGCCACTGACTCAATCCATCTGGAGATTATGGTGGTATTCTGATTACATAGCCACATGTTAAATTATGAACCTATGCTTTTCACTTACAATGTTTTGATATGGATGTTCTTGAAATACAAGGCAACATAGGTGGGGATCATTTAACACAGCTGTGCACTTTCATTAAGACATTTTAATTTGCATTGGTATGTAGTTAAAGAACAGTGTAGATGTTTGACTCTTTTTGATCTGATAGCAAGAACTTAAATACTTACTAAAATATTATATATCCAGATGGGTTTGCTTTTTAAAGGTATTCCAGTACTGTGCTTCATTTAAGCATTCTCAAGTTACTCATTTTGAAGAAACTGTGCCCTTCATTTACTTTATGTAAACTTTGCTGACAAGAAGCTGTAATTATTTTGTAGTTTCTGAATTAATGCTTGACTTACGTCACTTGATGATTACCTGTTTTGTTCATTCCCTCTGAAGCACCTGGCATTGGCCACTGTTGGAAGACAGGATACTGAGCTAGATGGACCATTGGTCTGACCCAGTATGGCCGTTCTGAAGTTCTTATGTGCATGGGGGGGAAACAGGTAAACAAATCTATGTTTTATTTAATTTTTGGCACTGCAGACAAACATTCTGCAAATCTGAAAATATCTATGACATGCCAACAAGAATATTAACTACCTTCTAATTTTATTATGTGTTGGGTGAAAAACAAAGTCCTAGGCATAATGCCAGATAGATTAAGGGGAGTTGCTCCTACTGTAGGACTGGGGCTCTGATCATGTGTATGTTTGTGTTTCCCTTTATTCTCTTTCCTCAGTTAGGGACTCATCCTGTAGGCACTTACACATGTAGGTAACTCCATTTAAATGAATAGCTGTACTGATTAAAATAGGACTACTCACCTGAGTAAAGTTACTTGCCTGCATTAATGTCTGCAGAATCAGACATTAATTCCCATTCCCTTCCTGAAGCAATATGTTCACACGAAACCGATTTACTTTACAAGTAGAGGGGTACACATTTAGAAACACATTTCTAAGAAGCTCAGTACTCTGCTCTATTAAGAAACATGGTACAACAATGGTAACAGCTAGAGGTACAGGCTAACCTACCAAAATGAAGTCTTCAGCGTATGATTGTATCTCATAAAACTATTTTCTATGAAAATTAAAAGACTACATGGGAAAACCAATCTGCTTTGACACCTAAAGCATTACAAACATAGGTCTAACACTGCAGAATTAACACCTGTGATAATATAAAATATGAAAATAAGTTGCTAGCTGTAGCAAGTGGAAGCAATGACACAAGAACTCAAATGAAAAAAAGGCATATTATGGAGGTGTAAAGAAAGAATACAAGTACTGGAGAATTAACTGTAATTTTTTTTAAACATACAACATGGCATCCTGCCAAACCACAGTCTGTACTTTACTTACTGTTTCAAGCAGCTCTCATTTATTTTTAGCAGGGCATATATCCCTAGGTATATCTGGATTTAAAAAAACAACTAAGCCTAACCAGCTGCTCTTCACCGGTAAGATCAAATAAAGTAGCTTTCTCAAACATTGGTATAGCACAGGCTACCTTTCCAACACAGGGATGTTGGCATTTAAAATTACACTACAATGTATTGTACAATGTTTTTACTACAATGTATTGTGATTTACTACAGTTCCCCACCCCCTCCACTTGAGATTATTCATTTTCTTGCCTGCACAAAAATTACATTTCTCAAGACTGACTACCAAAAATATATTACCAGAGATACAATATTACTAGAAGCTAATTAGTATTAGAGAAACGTTCACTCTACAGGGTAAACTACAGACACTGAAACAGCCTTGTGACTTTTACTTTGAAAATATTTCTTCTTTAAAAACGATGACAATGAAATGTGTGTGAGGTCCGTATGAGTACAGCCCCAGATGTTTACGATGCAATAGTCGTATAGCAGTGCTGCAATATGAGAGCTTTCTGAAGAACAGAGTACAACAGGACACCACAAAGCAGCACATATGCTATTGACAACGCAGACATGAGCATCATGTTACCAGAGAGAAGGCAAAATAAGGCAAAGACAAATAGCAGCAGTGGTGCCTTAAAAGTTAACTTCATGGGCTGCAATCGCTCAAAACCCAACAACATGCAGGGACAGAAATCAAAACCAGAAAAACACTTTTCACAGGATAGAGAGTGGAAGGATGAGGAGGGGGGGAAGAAGTAGATAAATCTTGTGGGGCTTAAAGGGAGGTGGGGAATCAATGTATTGTTTTAAACTAGAGTTCACATCAAACCATTCTAATGACAGGGGATAATTGTTTTCAGACTCTGTAGAAAATACCCTCCCTTCCCCCTTTACAAATCTTTCTAAGTTGCTTTTCTGCCAGCCCAGGAAACCAATTGTGTTCACTCAAACCATTTGCAAAACAAATTTCTGGAGAGAGATGAGATGTGCAGATAGGAGAAGGATGCAGCGAGCAGAGTCCAAAGAGACACCACCCCACCTCTCCCTGTCACCTTCCCAAGCAAGTGCTCTTGAGAACTAAAAGTTTGGATGGCAGGGTGGGGGTTGGCATGTGAGCAAACGAGATGCACTAGTAGTGGGGTGACTGTCCTAGTTGTGTGAGGCTTTTCTGGGGGGAGAGGTGGGATATTGATTGGGCTTCTTCTGGGCGCTCAGTTTTCAGGGGCTTCGGGGAGTCAGTACTTACTGTACGGGCAGTTCTCCTTCTTGGTCCCGCTGACCTTGCCGTTCTTCTCAATCTTGAGAAAGTACTTGTTGTAAGAGTAGAGCTTCCTCCAGCGCACATCTCCCTGGAGGTGATTGTAGCTCCGCACGTGCCTCCCCGCACCGGCAGGAGAGGAGAAGGATGAAGAGGAGGAGGAGGACGAAGAAGACGCGTTGGTGGCCACCGGAGACCGCATGTCCTGGCAGATGACAGACCCAGAAGACACCAAGAAGAGCAGCAGGAAGAGGCAGCAGCACCCGCAGCAAGGCAGGTGGGAAAAGGCTGAGGCACCATTTGTCAGTATCCATTTGCACATTGTACTGAAACACTGGGCGCTGGAAAATGTCTCATCAGAAGAAACATACTGGAAGGGTAAAACCTGGTAAAAGGCAAATGGAGAGCTGGTGGCTGCGGCTTCTGGTTAGAGCCCTCTGAGCTCTGATCTGGCCTGAAGCGAGGGCACCAACATCCATAACTCGGGACAAATCGCCTCAGAAGTTGCTGCCTTTTTAATCCTTCGAGTCCTCCCTCACAGAAGAAAGTTGGTGGGGTTTTTGTGTGGTGGTGGTGGTTAATCCTCTTTCCTTTTACTCTCACCCCCCCTCCCCAACCTGGTCTGAGGCTTCCCCGTGGTTATTTCGTTCTCTTCCTCCCTCCTTTCTTTACCATCTTAGATGCAGAAAGGTCTGAAAAATAGATGACAGCAGAGTGAACAACGATAGCAAAAATAAATAACGACTAGAACCCAAGGGGGTACTGGAAGGGGTTTCTTGCCCCAAGCCCACCCCCCCTACACACACACACACACACACACTTGATGACTTTTGCACCTTCTTCTGATTTCCCCACCCCCTTTCCTTGGCAAAGCGCAAGCCAGTTGTACAACTCGCCCCTTTTCACTGACAGCCCAGGAGGAGGCAGTTTCTTTGTTTTGCTTTGAATCCTCCAGAAAGTATCAAAAAAAAAAAAACAAAACAAAAAAAAAAACAAAAACAAAGAGAGAGAGAGAGAGAAAAAATCCCAACTTCTCTCCCCCGTCTGGTTGTAAACAGTTTGGAAGCTGTAGCCTCAGTGTATATCAGTGATTACAAGCAAGAGGTGGGATGTGCCTCTGGTGGTCAACCCTTGTTTGCAGGGGGTCAAGCAGCGGTGGGACATCTGAAACTCTTTTGCAGCTGGAGTGAGCAAATGCCTGCTGTGGAGGGAGCCTCCGGACGGAACTGCCCTTGCTTCCTCCCCGTCTGCAGCAGAAGTAGCAGCCTTCAGCTCTTTGCTAATTGCTCCTAAAGCGTTCTTCTCCTCCGAGTGCTGGCCACCAGCATGGCTTAGAGACTCATGCTTTACTAATTTCCCTGTCTTCCAGGCTGAACCAATCCCCTCTAGGGAACCCCCCTTCTTTCCTTTCTTCCTCTTTTTTATGCTTGTTTTCTGCGCAGGGTTTTATTTTATTTTTTTGGCAGTGAAGCGCTTGAGAGAACCACCTGGAGCTTGTTGCTGTACTTTCTTCCCCCACCCCCCTTCCTGGGCTAGACAAGGGATCGGGGGCGAGACTGGTTAGAAGAATATAGTGCAGACAAGCCCTGAAAAGTAAGATTATATGTTGGTCAAGGAGAGTAAAAGGGAAGAGACATAATTAGCTCCCTTTCCTTCCCCTCTGCCAGCTTCCATGGAGGTCTCTCCCCCTTTAATATACCATTGATTTCTCGCTTCCGTTGCTGAAATAAAAAGTTCACACTTTAGCCTGCTCTTCCTTTTAAGCCTCTCAAGATTTATCTCCCCTCACTCTCCTGGTCTCAAATGAAATCGGGGATCTAAATGACCTATAATTTCTAATTACTAACATGAGTCATTGACTGAATCAAGCGTCGGACTTCAAAGCAAAATGGGCTTTTATGGGGATTGCAAAGTTTTCCCCATAAAATCTGTCTGAATGGTTTTCTGTGGCTTTTTTTAACCAACAATTAACAGGCAACCCTGTGTGATGCACTAAGTTTTTATACCTTAATAAGAGACCAGGGAGTGTCCCTGCTCGTGATTAAGGACAGTGGTACACAAGATATTAAACTGTGCATGAGCATTCACTAATGTAAAATAATCCATATAAAATGCAAGATAACCAAACACGATTAAGTAAGAGAATAGATTACAGAGGGAAACTGACATTATGTGGAAACAAAATGAGTTATCCTGTGCATAAACATAGAACTTGTCTGAGGGAAATAATGCTGATCAATAGAATGCAGTGGAAAAACAGCCTCTGCCATTATATTGTGCATTTGGAATCAATCTTACTTTGAACAGCAGCAAATACATAAAAGACAAATAGGTAAAAAAATTAGATTGATTCATTAGGCTGGGCTCTTTAGTATAGTGTTAACTTCACAGTAAAAAATTAGAAATGATTTTCTCCAGTTTTGATGTTTATTCAGTTGCAAAAGAGTCAGCTCTTAAATTTATGTGCTTAGATTCTGCGGGTGACATTTAAACAACCTTAAAAATGGAACCATTTAATGCTGGAATCAATATGTTTTATGGTGTTGTTTATGTTACTTCAGAATATTTATTCTTCATATTTTCACTATGGTAAAGGCTTCAGAAAATTCTGGGGCTTAATTTGATTTAGGATTTATTTTTGTAGTTACTAATCTTAAAGAGAAAAGAAAAAGGAAAAGTTTATTTTATAATGAATGGCTGACAACTTTAATGTGGCCACAATGTTAATTTCAATTTTCTAGCTCATAGTTTTATACCTGGGTTACCCACAATGTCTGAATACGGTATAGGGTTTCTGAGGGATCTGTATTTCAGCCAAAAGTTCAGCTGATTCAAAAAATTTAAAATGACAAGTAATTAAAAATACATGTCTTTTAAATTGTACATTTGATGACACCATCAAATTATAGCCCTTTGTGATAACAAATGTCACAAAATGCAGCAATTTTTAAAAGAGTTTTTCTGCACTGGGAAGAGAATATATAACTAGAAGCTAAAAAGGCTTTATTTAAAATATTATTTAAAGCATCACAGCTGAATTTTCTGCTCACGTGAGAAGTTCTACTTAGACCTATTTATAACTTCTGCTTGATTTCATGACTCAAAAATAAAAATTGCAACTTTAGAAGTTTCATATTAAATCTGGTTCTGGCAGGTGCAATACTTAGTGCAGTACTTAAAACCACTACAACAGCTAGAGTCCTTTTCTATACTGTGCGATGACAGGGAAGGCATTTACAAAACAGAGCCCAAATGAAAAGCTGACATAGCTTTTTAGATTATATCTCATTCCTTTTTCTACTTTCTGTATAGCCTTTCTTTTATGGCACAGTTGAATCCCTAAATACCCCACTACTTTGTATTGTTAGGTCACCTCTTAGGTTAGCCTGAGAAAGCCTGAGAAAAGTTCCACAGGAAAGATGCACTATTTAACGGAATTCAATCTGTCCCAATAGATTTGAATCACTAACATAAATGTATGAATGTAGATTATATCTCTGTAATGAGGCCTGAATCATTCTCAGTTACTTCAAAGGACTGAAATTCAACCTTCCTTTTTAGCAGCAACAATCAGACCTTAATGGGTTCCTTTATTAATTGTTCCACTGCTAAGTTGAAAAGGAACTAACTTCAGTACAGGTCCTACACTAGAAGTGGTACCTACTACCTCTAAAACTGTTTCCTTTTTGCCTCCAAGCTCTTTATGATTTTCACATAGCATATTTAGTGGCATTCTCATAAACATTCAGTAACATTGACTCATCCACATTGAAACAAAGCAACCCCCCCCCTTTTAAAGAATATATGCAACGAATAGAAAACATTTTTCAGGGTGTTGTTTTGGCAGATCAACTTTCCTCAGAATGTTGGGGAAAATGAAGTACACATAGGAATTTTAATTGGAAATATTCATAACAATCTACTAGCTTCCGATGGTTGTATCAATTTCTTTTCTTTTGATCAGTAGAGATCTTTTTTTACAGTAAGAATTCCAAGTGTTCCTGTAGTTAGACAAAATTTTTATTCTTGATTTGCTGGAGTATCTCACGGGTGGACACACTAGGCTCTGCATACTTTTGATTTCCCTCAAACTATCATCTTTATTTGGTGTTGTATGTAACTTCTATGTCTTTAAGTTTGCAGTATTGGTGTCACCATCTTGGTCCGTGGATATGAGACAAGGTGAGTGAGGTAATATCTGTTATTGGATCAACTTCTGTTGGTGAAAGAGACAAGCTTCCAAGCTCCACAGAGCTCTTCTTCAGGTAACCCTGAAAGGTTGTTTAGGTAATAAACTTGTCTGAGGAAGAGCTCAGTGGATCCTGAAAACGTGTCTCTTTCACCAACAGAAGTTGATCCAATAACAGATATCACCTTACCCACCTCGTCTCTCTTATATCTTTAAGTGTTATTTTAGTCAGCTCACTCTGAAATACCACCAGCCTCCTGTACAGATTTTGGACTGCTGGATAGTCATCATGACCATTTGCTGCTGACAGTGTAATTAGAGATGTATATTCACCTTATTGGATCCAATCCTGCTCCCATTTTAGTCCATAGGAATTTTGCCAGCTACTGCAATGAAAGCAGATTTGGGCAGGTGACGTCATTCGTAGAGAGAGTGCTGCCTGAAATGATGCAAAGAATGCTATATGACAGTGATGATGCAAACAATGCAGTCTGTAGGCCAAATTCAGGCTGCAGAGTTCTGCAATGACCAATCCCACCTGTACAAAAGTGGTCTGACAGGTAGAATCCACAAGTCCCAGCATGCAAAACTCTGTGTTAATGTGAGGCAGGCCACTCAGACCGAGCACTGCTCGCTGAAACCTTTACACCGTATGCTTTACTCCCATAAATGAAGGCAGATGCATCTGTGGCATTTTATGCAAGTTATGGTTTATGACAAGTCACCATTATGGTTCTCCTGTAAGTAATCTGCAATATAACAAAAATTCTCTGTCCTTCTATAGTGCTCTTCCACATATCTCAAAGTGCTTTACAAGGGTGAGCAAACATTATTATTCCCATTTTCCATATAGTGTGAGGTACAGTAGAACCTCAGATTTACAGTCACCTTGGGAATGGAGGTTGTTTGTAACTCCATAACTGAACAAAATGTTATGGTTGTTCTTTCAAAAGTTTATAACTGAACATTGACTTAATTCAGCTTTGAAACTTTACTATGCAGAAGAAAAATGCTGCTTTTAACCCTCTTAATTTAAATGAAACAAACAGAAAGTTTCCTTACCTTGTCAAATTTTTGTTTTTAAAATTTCCCTGTATTTTTAGTAGTTTACATTTTAAATAGTACTGTACTGTATTTGCTTTTGTGTGTGTGTGTTACTTCCTGATTGCATACTTCCAGTTCCAAATGAGGTGTGTGGTTGACTGGTCAGTCCGTAACTCTGGTGTTCATAACTCTGGTATAAAGAAATTAAGTGACTTGCTCGACCTCCTGAGGTCCCTTCCAACCCTAATAATCTGTGATTCTAAGTTCACATGGGGTGAAACTCATTCCTAAGCATAAGACCAGCACAATGCACCCTTCAAGACCCACTTAATTGGGTTTTAAGTGATACATAGACCTTGGACACAGGCCCTCTGCACATGGATGAATTTAATCCACAGTGTGTAAGTGGCAGAGATGGGAAAAGAACCTAGATATTTTCATTTCTAGACCCATTCTCAGTCCAGTAGACTATAGTTGCTCAATACAGTATAAATTGCCTGTTGCAATATAGATGACTGCATGGGTATTACCTTTTGTAACACTTGAGCAACCCTTGAGTTGTTGCACACTCTTAGAATCTTCAACTGAGTAACTGACACAATTCCATGTATATGAGCAAGGACTATATTAAGAGTTTTAACAGAGTTCAACTTGTTTGCATTCATCTTTCAAAAAGAGCTTGAATTTCTAAGTCAGTCATAACCATGAAAACACATGCAAACAGCAAGTCTGAAATAAACAAAATTGAGTTAAGCCAGGCCTGCCCTAGATCCATACTGCAGTATTGTAATTAAAGCATAGAGCATTAAAGGGAGACTGTCAGCTTAAAAATCATGTATATTGCATAACTGTACTACTAGGAGCACCTTTGATGGATAAAACTGAAAGAATTTTAAAAATCCAAGATTCTGTTTGCAATTCACTCAGCAAGGACAATGAAAACAGATGACTCACTTTTCCTTTTATTTCTATTCAGCCCTCTGGACCATTGATGATCCTACTGGAGTCAATAGTAAAACTCCCAGTAGTGTCTGTGGGAGTAGGATTTGGCCAGTTGGCAATTTTGCTTTTCAGTTCTCATGCATTAGCACAGTGCTGCAATGTGGCAGTTGCAAACACAGCAAGGGGATGTTTAAATTCAAACAAAAAATATTTTACTGAAATGAAAAATAGCTTCCTTAAAACAGTTCTAGGACATTTAGATTTTGTAAAAGCTCTCTCCAATCCTCCAGTTCACTGACATTTTCAGCTAAAGTCCCTGATAGTGTTCTTAAGTATTTCAGGAACTGATAGCAGTCTCTGACTTTACATCATCATCCACCAATATTGTACCATCTTCAAAAACTGCAGGTTACTAGATCCACAGGTCTTCTGAATTTGCAGTGACAGATATCCAAAAGGGACATGGTTTGGACAGAAAGTTTAACAGATTTCTTTGCTGCTGTCTGAGATAGAACACTTTAAAATGGTCTATTCTCTCAATATGCACTCAAAACTGCCATTGATGACAGCTGTCTGCACATACTCAGAAGGGAATAGATCTCAAAAAGTGTGAATAAATAATTGATCTTTTGTTCTAGAGGGGAGCTGGGGAGAAGAGTGGAGAATAAGTCCTGGATTCTCCTATATTGTAATTATCTGGCTCATGTTAGTGTTTTATACGTGTTTTTAAAGAGACAAATGTAAAATATAGCACTTAAATTGGTGTGACTTAAGGGACAGAGCACTGGACTCAGACTCAAGATACCTGAGTTCTATTCCTGGCTGCTACTAGCCTGCTGGATGACCTTGGGCAGGTGACTTCACCTCTCTGTTCCTCAATTTTCCCATCTGTAAAATGGGGATAATGATTACTGACCTTCTTTGAAAGTGGTTTGAGATCTACTGATGAAAAGCTGAGAGCTAGGGATGATGATGATGACTGTTATTAAGGATGTTGGGCCAAATGCTGCTTATCTTACTCTTGAAGCCAGTGGTATATATGCAGCTAAAGCCACCTGAATTTGGCACATCTAGTAGATTTGTGAAATTCCCTCATGAACTTCTGGTGCAAAAATTAATGAATGGATTGTTGTTCTCCATAAAAACAGTTTTTCATATGTGGAAGACAAGATAGCATTAAACTCCATATTCTTTATTCCTTCCAGGCTCCAATAGTTAGAGAATGCAATAGAATAGATGTAAGGATCCAAAGGGAAGAACCTGCAACTGCTGGTCCCTCAGTAACAGCCTCTGTGTTGCCAGCCACAGCAGACCAGCAACTGACAGGCTGTGATCCTTGTGGAGCCAAATGCCACAGGATTTGTGACAGCTCATGGAGGGCCTGATTGGTAGTGCTTCCAGGGTCCCTAATTGGTCAAGGTGCACTACTTCTTGGTGTCCCCTCCAGACTTATCTGTGCAATTAGGTGGCTGCTATGACAGACTCTGCTCTTATGCCTGCACCTTGGCTTTGATTCCTGACTTCCAATTCCATCTCTGGCCCTACCCACTAGGCTTAACTGGTTGCATCCACTAGGCACAACTGCCACACTGTCTGTGACAATAGAATTGCTTAAACAACATGTGAGAAGTGTGCACATGACAGTATTTCATGACACACCTGTTAGTGAACATGAGGCATCGGCTGTCACACCATTTTTTAGCCTGTTGCTTTACTCATGCTACAAGCTCCATTATGTAATAATATATAATAATTACTGGACCTCTGTATTATGTCTGGTGTGTTTCTTTGTCACAAATGTATTGGCTAAGATGCTTGGACTCTGCACGTTAAGCAGATGATTTAGAAGATAGTTTATTCTTCATAAGATGCTAATTATGGTTAATTTCCCAGTCTATGTTTATGGTTATGTTATGTCTGGAAAAGAAAGTATGGTAAACTTTGTAAAATAATATATGTGTGCCACATAGAGATGATATCCATGTAATTTTTGTTTGATAAATAATGCTATTTTTTAAAAAGAAATGAGTAGGAAATTCATTCTACTGGGGTCCAGTGGAACAGACTGCAGGACAGCTCCCAAAACACTTAACTAGAGTCCCATAAATAGCCATGTATATGAGTTGAACACTGACCATGTTTGGTAATATTTGTCTGACTCTAGAAATGCATACTCACAGCCAGATCTGTATACTCCAGTCTGCAAAATCTACTTTAAAGGGCAGAATCTGCAGGGACTTCTACCATCCTCAGAGAGTATATTTTCTTTTCTCTCTGCATACAGAACTCCCTCAAATATAGGCCACTGAAGTCTTCCACTAAAATGAACAAATGGAAGCAAAATCAACAGATCCTGGACAGGATGGGCAGAAGAGGATAGTAATGACTCTGCAAGATGCTCCCTTCTGTCACCTAATCTCATCTAAGCCCATCCGCTCCAAGTCTGCAGAGCTTGGGATCCAAGGGTCTGGGCATACATGTTAGGGGTGAATGATGGCTGCACCTTGTGGCATATCTCACACACACACACTTACTTACTTACTTCCTGATGAGAATTAAAGCTGATCGTCTCAGATACTGAGCCTTTTGTGTGAATTCCCACTCTCCCTGGATATCTCAAGATCTATGGAATTTTCTCACAGATCTTGGGATACCCACTGGGTTGGTGGGTCTTACTCCAAACCATTCCTAGAAGCCAGACCCATCAAAAGGAACATTGTGCTGGAAATTTGGTGTCATGAAAACCCTGGAGTGTCCTGGTCCCTGTGCAAGTTTTTCCTTGCATAGGGATAATTCAGTCCTTCAGTACATAAAATCATATTCATTACTTTGAATCCAACATATAGTAAACTGGGCTAACTCCCTGCTACAGGATATAACTTAAGCAAGATTAAAAATAAAAGTAGACTGTGTCATGAATAAGAAAAATACCTGTAGTTTCACAAGCTTTTATACAAATAAAGCCCTGGTCCCTGAAGGGTGCTGACCATCTACAATTTCCTTTGAACGAAGTCCAGATTCTCTTACGCAGAGGGTACAGAGCTCAGCCAAAGATCAACATCTTGGCTAGGCTCTGTGCCTCCTGAGTGCTATCGGAATTCAGGGAAGGAGTCCCTTCTAACCAGTGCTTGTGGAGCTGTCTGAAATGGAGTTGCGAGGCGGAAACAGCAGCTGAACACACTCCGCTCACCACAGACAACTGGAGTAGCAAACTGGGCTCCCTCTTTGTTATTTCCAAACTGCAGGGGCAGCTCACACATTGACTGCCACAGAAAAGACAATGAGTAGTAGTCAATGGGACTACTCCTGAGAGTAAGCACTACTCAGTATGAGGAAGGGTTGCAGAACTGAGTCCTGTGTTGATTGAGAAATGTGTACAATAATAGGTAAGCAATGGGCAGCCCCAAGTTTAATGTGTATCTATATCCTGATCATACACCAGTGGTTGCAAGATCAGGCCCCAAAAGCGGTTCTCTGCTCTTTAAAGGACATAGAACATAGTGTGCTCTTGATACACTAGATTCTAATGGAGTGTGCATGTAAATGCTGAGCTGAAAACTCTCCCCCCACCCCCAAACTTCTGATCAAGTCTTTTAACAGGTGTAGAATACATATCTCACCTACTATAATCTGAAGGATACTGGCACCCCCGCACAGCATCAAGTTTTTGTGGTGTCTACTCAGACATGTTTTCTGGTTTGGGGTACTCTGTATATCTGAAGACAGCATCACACTCTTGAAGCTATTTAACTAAAAAAGGTCATGACTAAGGCCCTACTTAATTTGTGATATTGCAGAAATTGTAAATCCTACAATATTAGGCTTCCACTGCAATTTTGTCAGCTGGCTGATTGACAGCAGGAGTCCTGCCATACACTGTCAGCCTTGTGTGGCTGATGGGCGGGGTCCCGCAGTCAGCCCTGTGCATGATGGGGCTCCCACCGTCAGCCCTAGGTGGCTGGCATCTGGGGCTTCCGCTGTCAGCCCTACGCATTAATAATTGTAATACAGTTGCAGCAAAATGTCTGGTTATCAAAAAATGAGCAGACGTAACATAGTACATGAGTGTTTATATTGTTACAGCAAATTTTTCTTAAACAGATATTCTCTGGCTTTTCCAAATTACCACAATTAATAAAGGTCCATAAAGGGATAGCTCAGTGGTTTGAGCATTGGCCTGCTAAACCCAGGGTTATAAATTCAATCCTTAAGGGGGCCACTTAGGGATCTAGGGCAAAATCAGTACTTGGTCCTGCTAGTGAAGGCAGGGACTGGACTTGATGACCTTTCAGGGTCCCTTCCAGTTCTACAAGATAGGTATATCTCCATATATATTATTACTTTTCAGCGATTTTCCATGTTTTGTCTGCAACTCAGCCGCAATTATTTGACAATCACCCCACGATTCAAGTAGGGCCTTAGTCATGACTGAAATATGACCACTCAAATATATACACTCTTATTATTATTATTCAATACTTATATTTTGATAGTGTGCAGAGGCTCTGATAAGTCCCCTCTTGTGCGGTGTGCTGTACAGACACAGAGCTACTCATGGTCCCTGCCTCAAAGAGAGTCGATAGTTTAACTGTGACCTTTCCTTAAGATGTTTTTGTTCTTAAAGAAGGTATGTTCCAGTTGTGAGCTAGTTATGTCTCGTTAAATGTAAGTTAAAATGAAACCTCAGAAATTCAATTTAGTCATGATTTATGTTTATTAGCAAATTGTTTAGGTTTCTATTAAGATCAAAATACATAAGCAAAGGATAATGATACGGTATCCTCTTTCTAAGATTATTTAAAATGTATACAACATGTTAAAGATTTAGGAAACTCTCTGAAGTGAAGTCATCCATCCTGCTAGCCTTAGAGACATAATTTTTCTGTATAGTATATAGCTAACAACTGGCCACACAGATCCACATTACTAAAGTTTTTATCCACACTGCAAGTCACTGATGATAATTAGCTCTAAATGCAAAATTCCCTAAATTTGAAATTTGATGTAGCCTTCAATCAATTGCAAAAGAAGGCATTTGCATGCTAAAAATAACGTATGTTGCCTCTTGCATGTTAAAAATGGACATAAATGTCTTCCCTGGGTATTCACTAAATATTAGAAAATCACTGCAGGCATTTTTCCAACCTCCAGTATGCAGCTCAGGGGTGCATAGCCCTTAAAGCCAGCAGAGTATGCCAGCACCAGAGGTATTTCTGACCATAACAAGCACTTGAAGCCTATGCGTACAATGCAGGCTAATTCTGACCATTTTCCAGAAAACTGGAGGAACAGATTGCATCCAAACAGGCAGGCCGCAGGAGAAAAGAAAAAGAGAAATCTCAGTTTCTTTCTCCCTGCCTGCTCTTGTGAGCAGGGCCGGCTTTTGGCCTATTCCACCAATTCTCCCGAATCAGGCCCCGTGCCTAAGAGGGCCCCGCGCCCAGTGAGAATCCCTTCCCTGGCTAGAGGTGCCTTTTTAATTTTTACTCACCTGGCGGCACTCCGGGTTTTCAGCGGCACTTCAGCGGCGGGTCCTTCAGTGCTGCCGAAGACCTGGAGCAAGTGAAGGACCCGCCACCAAAGTGCCCCCGAAGACTCGGACCACCGCCCAGTGAGTACAAGCCCCACGTGTTTTTTTTACATGTGTTTTTTTTTAAGTCATCCCTGCTGGGGCCCCGTCGAAACTCTTCGAATTGGGCCCCGCACTTCCTAAAGCCAGCCCTGCTTGTGAGGCTGCCCAACCTCATTACATTTTAACCCTATTATTTTCATGATAAAGGGTTAATCCTGCCAACCCTAATTCTCCTGAGTTGTTTTCACACAGGTTTCAGAGTAGCAGCCATGTTACAACAACTCCCCCAGATAAGGGTTTGTAAGACTGGGCCCTTTCTATTTTATGCATCTGAATATTCAAAGATAATACGACTGTGACAGGGTGTGTTCCCTGCATTGGCTCTGAAAGGGTTAATGTGGGCCCCCTGACAGGCCAGTTAGGCTACCTTGCTGCACCTGGAGTGACAAGCAGGTTTAACTGAGGATGAAGCCCAGCTGGACAGGAGCTGAGTGGTTAGTTTAAAGAGAGGAAATACAGCTTAGAAAGGGACTGTATGGTGAAACTCTGTAGTTGTTCTCCGTTATTAGAGACTAGAGAGAACAGAGTGGGAGGGTCAAGAAGGAAGGCTGGGGCAGAGTGTAAGTCCTGGGAGTCTCACCTAAGTAGAGGAAGCTGGCAGGAGTGGCATGGACCATGGTCTGGTGACAAGCTCTGACAAAAGGTCAGAACCTGGACTTCCAAGAAGAGAGATCTGAGAGGCATTTAATAGAGAGAGATGTAAGGCTAAGCCAACGAAGGATGGAAGTGAATTTTTGTTTATACTTTTTATGCTGGGGGTTTTGTTAAGGGATTCCAGGGGTGGGCTCTGAGAGTCCCAGCACGGTAAGATGGCTTAACCTAGAGATGTAATGGGAAAGAAGGCCTGAGAGAGGCTCAATAGGAAGATGCTCAGGGAGGGAGCAGCAAATAGCTGTGTGGACCAGACCTTGGCTGCTGGTTATAGGTCCCTTGGCTGGAACCGGGTGTAGTGATAAGGTCCAGATTTTCCCTACTAGCCACCAGAAAAGGTGGGGGAAGTTTCTGAGGAGACCCTAAGAGATGGGTATGAGACCATGGGGGCTCAGATTTGAGGCTGGAGGTCTGATACAAAGTTTTTGACATTGGTTTGTTGGCTACCCTTGAAGGAGTAGATTTAAATTGTGGCCTGACTGTAGGGCTGATGACCATAGTGGCTGTTGACAGGGGCTACTATACAGGAAGAGAGCTGCTATGCCACATCCAGGTATGAGGAGGTGCTTCAGTGATGAGTCCACTCCTTCACAAGGACTTTGAAATATGAATATCAAACAGCAATCATTTCATTCACTCGTGATACTCGCAGCCCATGCTATAGGCCACTAACTTGTAAAGAGTAGACTCAGAAAGGAGAATGTAGGAAAGCTAAAAAATTAAGTTGCACCTGCCAGTAGCATTTAGGGGTGTATTAACAGGTGAGTTGTATGTAAGACACAGCATGTAACCATCCCATTTTATGTGGTACTGGTGAGACCTCAGCAGGCATACTGTATCCAGTTCTAGTTGCCAGATTCTAGGAAAGATGTGGGACAAATTGGCGAGAGTCCAGAGGAGAGTAACAAAAATGTTTAAAGGTTTAGAAAACCTGATCTATAAAGAAAAGATAAAAAAACTGGGCATGATTAGACCTGAGAAAAGAAGACTGATAGGGGAACCTGGTAATAGTCTTTAAATATGTTAAGGGCTATTATGAAGAGGATGGTGATCACTTATTCTCCATGTTCACTGAAGTTAGGAAGTAATGGTCTTAATCATCAACAAGAGAAATATAGCTAGATATTAGGAAGAGATTTCTAATTATAAGGTAGGTAAACTCTGAAATAGGATTCCAAGGGAGGTTGTAGAATTTGCATCATTGGAGGCTGTTAAGAACAGGTTGGACAAACACCAGTCAGGTTTATTTGGACATATCTCAGCACAGGAGGGTGAACTTGATGACTGTTTGAGATCCCGTCCAGCCCTGCATGTCTATGGTTCTATTAATTCCATAGAGAATGCTGGGATATGGGCCTGATTTTCTGAGATGCTGAACACTTGCATCTTTTAATATAGTTATTAAATGGCTGAACTTGTAAAGGCCTTATACTCAATCCAACAAAATTTTTCTATCTGTATGCAATAAAATTTGAATGCTGCATCTGATCAGTTCCAAAATTTCAGAGAATGTTTTAGGTATCAATAGCCAAAACTCTACAGATTTTGGGGGGAAAACCAAAATTGGGAGATGTATGGAACCCCTGCCATCTGATTAGCATAGCCTCAAGTACCTCTGAAATTGTCTTTAGATCAAACAGGTGGTTGGTAGCACCTGTGGAAACCTTCTCGTATAAAAAATATCCTATTTAATCTCTGGTCATCACCTCTAATAGAGCTGAATATGTTGACATTCTAAATGACTTATCTTCCGGAAAGAATGAAAACAATTAGGGCAGGGTGTGTGTGAAGGGAGAATGGTCCAGGAGGAAAGCAAGGGGGATAAGGGGCATGCCCACTATCCCTGGCATGGTAGGCAGGGGAGAATGGGGGACCCGGGTATAGAGAGAGAGAAGAAATGGGGGACACATAGACCCTTGGCAGGGGGAAGAATGGGAGATCCCGGTATGGTGGAGGGGAGAATGGGAGCACACAGAGCCCCCACTGACCGGAAGATTAGGGGACCCTGTGCGGGGAGAGAGGGAGAGGGCAGTGAAAGTGACTGCAGGAACTGTAGGCATGAACAGTAGTAAGAAACAATCAAGATAATCCAGTCAATTACAAGTATCAGAGGGGTAGCAGTGTTAGTCTGTATCCACAAAAACAACGAGGAGTCTGGTGGCACCTTAAAGACTAACAGATTTATTGGGCCATAAGCTTTCATGGGTAAAAAACTTCAAATGCAGAGAGTGAAAATTACAGATGCAGGCATAAATACGCTGACACAATTCCAGTAATGATGAAGTATGTTGTTGAGTATAATCTGACAGACAAACCAGTATATTTTCCATAAATCAGACACCTCTAATCTATTCAAATCTATTGAATGTGTTAAGGGAACATGTCTTGGTTCTGCAAGCTGCTGAGCCCTCTGACCCTCACTCACCTGTGTTCATTCTCCCGAATAGATTTGATATGATGACACGCTAAAGGTTTTCTGCTTTCTTTCTGGAACATGTCAGTTAGGGAAGGATGTGTGTGAAGGGGAAAATGAGGGGGGGAAAGGAGTGTGTCCATAACCTTGGCATGTTGGGTAAGGGGAGAATAGGGGGACCCTTGTATGGAGTGAGCACATACTTAACTCTAATCGCATTAAAAGTATTAATAACCCAATTAAAGTTGAACATGTGCTTAACTAAATGACCCGGATGATTGCTTTGCTGCTGACAAAAAAGTATTTGAGGGTTTTTGGGAGATCCAGAAAGATGGAACAAATATGTAACTGGGCAACACAATGGCAAATGAAAGCCAATGTAAGTGAGTATAAATTAATGTATATTGGGAGGGGAAATTTAAAAGAACTAAAACACATAACTGGGTTCTGAATTAATTGTAAACATCCCTGAAAATGATCTGGGTGTAACTATAGAATGATCAATGATATCTGCTCAAAGTGTAATGCAGGTAAAAGGAATTATGGAAGATGTTAGGGAGCAATAAGAAAAAGGCTGTTATATAGTAACATGATTTACATGTCCTTACCTTGGACACAGATTTCAGTTAAGGTCACATCACAAAAAGTGATGACAGATATAGAAAAGGTCTAACCCACTGAATACAAGCCCATATGGGGGAGGGCAGGCTTCCCTACCAAAAGAGATTTAACAGACTAGGTCTATTTATTTGGAAAGAAGATGCATAAGAGGATATAACAGGTGTATATAAAATAACCTCTCTATAATTATTTATCTGTTGCTCCTATCTAACCCTTTTCATACCATAGAAACAATAAACTTAATGTAATTAAAATGAAATTCACTTAAAATTGATAAAAGGAAATGTTTTAACATAATATACAATTAAACTGTAGAACTCATTGCTATATGATATTGCAGAAGGGTCCATTTTCTGTGCTGACTCAAGCAAGACTACCCCTTTACCACTGCTTCAGTGACGTTGCCTGAGGTGGAGGTCAGCACAGAATATGTCCCACAAATATTAAATCACTAATATAGTGAAGAGTTTTCTGCGGTAGCTCGTTCTAGGATGGCGGTTTCTGTATTCCCAAGTGAATTTTCTACTGTATTATGTCAAGGTTGTATTAATTTCATTCTAATACTTCTCAAAAGAAACAAAGCAAAACAACATTTTGCTTAAAAGGAATTAAACAGAGATAAAAACTTGACGGGCTGGTGGCAATGGTAAGTGATCTCCTCAATAGAAGCGCAGCATGAGTATGCTAGAGCAAAACTCCTTACACCACTTCAAAAATTTGCTTCCATCCTTTTTAGGAATCACTCGCATCAATATTGTGCATGTCATCATGTATCAACACTGTCTCTAGTGCCCTGCATTGCTGGTGTAGGTCTTCTTCAGGTATAGTGAGGAGTTTTGGAATATCATACTACATCCCAAATATACTGCTGTGTTCCTTGAGCTGCATGAAACGTTCGTCAACTGACTGTTTTGCACAATCTAGCATCTGGTTAAAGAATTCAACTTAGAATTGTTGTTTGGGGTCTCTTACGGGATTATCTCGTGCACTGTAATCAAAATGTCATCTTCTTCGGTGACTCTTGTATTCTTGAATGGGTGGGAAAATAGCTTCAGTGTGAAGTTCCTCTGCCAACTTCTCTGCACCCTTCAGAACACTTTGAAATCCCTCATCTGACCGGTAAGACTGTAGGTATGACTTTGCTTTGTCCAGTCGTTCCATTGCTTCAGATATATCAAGGTCAACACCTTGGAGTCTCTTGCTTACAACGTTTATTTCAAACAGTAAGTCATGCTACAACACTAAGCCACACGGAAATTTGAAGTTATGTATGTTTCTTGTGATTCCATTTCCCTCTGCCACTGTTCTCTCACGAACAGCTCCTGTCATAGTATTATCCTCCATAATGGCAACTATGGTATCATCTATCTTCCCAATTTGGTATTTGATAGGCTTTATCGCCTCCACTCGACTTTCCGTTCTTGTGGCACTCAGTGGTTTCAGTCTCAGAGAGGATGTTGTCAGGTGTTTCTTCAAAATTTGCCATTGATGAGTTGATGCTGAGAAAAATACATCGATGCTTTGAATTACATTAACAAATTCAGCAGCCTCACTAGAAACTGGTGCTGCATCACTGGCCACTAAGTTCAATGAATGAGAACTTCATGTGACATAAAAAGCTTGAGGGTTTAACTCTTGGATCTGTGTCTGCACTCCTCTGTTCTTTCCTCTCATGTAGGCACCATTATTGTAGCCCTGACCTCTCATGTCAGCTATAGCAATTCCCGTATCTTCCAGCTTTTTAAGAAGCACATTTGTCATATCAGCTCCTGTAGTATCATCAATGGCTGGTGACTCTTCTTAGATGCTCCTGGAGTACAGCATCAAACGCAGCCATCAGCTCCACAATTTTAAGGCAGTTTCCATTGTTTGGCATATACAGCTGATCTGAAGTGCCACACAGTTCTAGGTTTTGGGTAGCAAGAATTCTCACAATGGCAATGAGCCTTTTCAGAACATTTTGCCAGTAAAGACACTCTGCAATCTTCTCTTGATGCTGATCATCTATGGTGGCCTCTAACCTTAGTCTCATCTCAAGCTCTTTCCACCTATGGAATGCTCTCTGGTATTTGCTGCCTCCTCATGGCATGCCAGATTTCTAGCCAGATTTTTCCAGTCCTTTGTTCCTGTAGAACCCAATGTGGCTGGAACATTAGACTGGAAGAGTTTGCAACAAAAACAGTATGCAGCATTCTGGGTTTTTGAGTACCTAAGCCACGGCCTCTCCACTTTGTCACCATTGGGGATTTCACGCCAGTAATGTGTTGGATGGAAACTTCTATTTTCATTGTCTTTGGGGAACATTAAGATTTTCACTTGCTGTGGCCCATGCAGTACAAGGAAGTCCCTCAGGCTACTGCTCAAGTGGGTCCACAGTCCTGGATCATCTAGACTTAAGAAACTAAACTCAGCTGCAGCTGTTTCTTGCGCCTCCACCACACTCTTCTCTGATCTACACTTTTCTTCAGGAATGTGCATGGTTACATCCATTTGAGATGGAGATACGGATGCTGCAGTAGCTGCCAGGTCACCTGCACTCTGACTAACTGGAAGATCAGGCATCTCCTCACCACCTACATCCTCACTGGGGCTAGAAGGCTCACTATGAACATTTGCGTCTATGTATCTCAGGAGAGCTCCTTCCTGCTTAGATAGAAAAGCTTCCTTTGCTTTCTTTCTTTTTCTAAATGCTACCCCAGAGAGGTGTTTTCTCTCTTTCACTCATGACTGCTGTTCTGTGCCAGCTATAGTGGCTCTCAACACTCAATTAAAGGGGACAAATAAGCAGGCTGGTGTGGTGTTTAGATGTTGCTTGTAATTATTAGAACTGGGAGCACTGGCTGTTGAGAGTCTGAAAGGATAGGAAACAGGAAGAAGTGGGGAGGAGTTGAGGAGGCAGAGTGAGAGTTACAGAGGGTGCAGCAGCAGCTTGGTAAAGAGATTTCCACTTTAAAAATAAAGTCCTGTTGAAGTTTGTTAGTACTTTGCTTGACGAATACGAACAGCTGGTAGCAGAGCCTGAGAGAGGGAAGATATCAGCGTCTTAAGGGCCTATCTGGCTCCTACTACTTCAGATGACTACCTGTTCTCCTCAAGTAGGTTCAGGGAAGCAGCAGAAAACAGGAAGCTTCCTGAGAAGCTGGTGTTAATCAGTCCAGGCTCCTGGGAGTGCTAGAGAGGTACATAAGAGGCTCCTCCTCTTCTCTCTCCCTGCAGCTCTTGCTGCTTTCTGTTATTCCCTCTCACCTTTTCTCCTGACTGCCTCTTATGTCTCTTGTGCTCTCCTTCCTCCAGCACAGCACTCCACCATCTCTGTGCATCTAGAGCAGAGAGAATACATATGCACCATAAGCAGACACAATTTTCTACACTCTGGGTCCTAGTGGCACCCTACCCCCCGCCCCCAGTCTGGCACCTCAGGCGGCTGCCTCAGTTCGCCTCATGGTAAAGCCAGTCCTGGTTGTTATCCTCTTTGTAAATGTTAAATTTTAAAGGTTTATGTAATTCTGGAGTACAAATTGCTTCCTATATTAAAAATGTCTTGTGTAAGTGATGACATTTTTCCATAATTTTTGTTGGGTGAATTTGATTTAGAGGGGAACACAAACAAAATTGTAAATTTTTAAGACTGAATAGTGCATTAATATCACTTTCACTTTTAAAATGAAAATTTGCAATCAATTAGTTTGGATTAAGGATTTGCCTTTTTAAAATGCATATAAAATGTCTTAGCTGAAGTGCTGTTATGTTTAAAAAGTGATAAAACTGATACAGGTATCCATGTGATAACCCTGAATCATGTAAAAGTTAATGATGGATTTTAGCATAGAGTTCAGATATGCATCTGCAATGGCCATCTTTTTAACCTATTTCTCCTCACTAATCTACTGTGCAAATAGACCTGTACTCTGCATTCAATCCATTGATATCAATGAAAGTTCTAAACACTGAGCTAACTGTTCCCATCTCCTTCCATGACCAGACAAGAGCCTGAACCCACAGATCCTAACTGGGGAGGCGTAGAAAGCACAGCACTATCTTTGTGGCATATTGCCCATGGACGCTATGGGTTCTGGTACTGCAGGCTCTCAGGACATGGGATGAAAAGGGGAGCGATGAGATGGTGAACTGGATGCTGTGGAATCTCTCCTGCAACTCAGTTCAAAACCTTGAAAGCCTGAATGGCAGTAACATAAATGGCTTCATATTGTGGAATTGCCACTGAATACATTCCATATCTGGCAACCAGGGAAACCAGTGACAGTAGGTCTCCTGCATAGCTTCCCAAGACAGAGCAGGAAGGTCAGCCACGCAGTGGAAAAAACTCGGAGGGATTTTTGTCACTTCCAACACAAGGAACTGAAATGTGCTCTCCCCTTTTCTAGTGTGGAAGTTACCTAACTTTCTAACTGGCACATAGGCCACCGGCAAACTTTTATTTCACTGTCTTGTCATCAGAACATTCAGAATAAAGCTAAGAAGACAGAAACAAGAAAAGAGATGGTATTTGATGTAAAAACAATGTCTGTCCCAGGAATTAGGAGGGATTTTAAAATCCAGCTCTGAGTTCAAGAGGGGGTCACACCTCTCCCCGCCCAAGGCCTCGCACTCTAGCCAGGCCAGAAGATGGAGCTGGGCTGTGGAAAGAGCCGCCCAAGGAGCCTGGACTGCTGCAGGGAGCCCCAGACCCTCCACCTGCCCTGGATGGTACATCCCAGGGGGTGGGAACACAGCTGGGGGCTGTTCTTGGATCCTCTTGCCCCCCCCCCCCCAGGACAGATGGAAGGTCTGGGGCTCCCCACAGCAGCCCAGGCTCCCTGGGTTGCTCTTATTGCTGTCTGGCTCTGGCTTCCAGCCTGGGCACAAAGCAGGACCTCTTCTCCCTCCCCCCAACTTCCATTAAGGTTCCAGTGTTCCTATTACATACCATATACCATTGCTATAAACAGAGAGTACGGAAGATCCCTACTGGATACATGATATTTTATAAGGCAGAAAGGAAGTGCCAAGGAGGAGTAAAGGGACTAGGGCTGGGTGAGCCCAGTTATTCAGAAGCCTTAAGCCTCTGGTCCTGGGGAAAGGGCCAAAAAGTGTTGTTGGTGCTGTAAATAGACTGCTGCATGGGAATTGTGGAAATGGTGGAAGGACCTTAAATAAAAGGATATGGTGAAGGCACAGCCACTGGAGTCAGTGCAGTTTCTGCAGGGAGAAGGCACGATAGGAGTCGTGCTCCGTGACAAGCTGTTAGCATATTTTGTTTCAGGTGATAAGATCCCTCATGAGTTGGGCCTACGACCATCATCTTTCCATTCAGATTCAGTTATTGTCAACTCAGTGATTTCCTTCTGGCTGGCTAATTGAGATGGATTTTGTATTTGAGTTGTTTCAATAACTAACTTTGTAATAACTATAAACTTCATAATATAGTGTTGGGGAAAAGAACTCTGTCCAGAGAATTGTAAGAAAGATGTGATCTATAAATTAATAAAGAGGCAACCAGCTGGTGTGTGGCAATTGGCAAGGAATAAAATTACTTTCAGTATCTGGAAAAGTGCCCTACAGGATACTGTTGAACAGAATCAAACTGGTCATTGATGGAAAAACTGTGTAATGAGCAAGCAGGCTCCAGACCAAAAGGATCATATATATGCCAAATCTTTTTATTCTGAGACAGTTGATTGAGAGAGGGCTCATCTACCAGAAAGATTAGTCTTGAACTTCATAGATTTCACCAACACTTTGCATTAATAGTTACTATGGAAGATCTTGCATCAATTTGGGCTTCCTAAAAAGATGGTGTCACTGGTGAAATTGCTGTCAGAAGGCTCAAATGCTTTGTAAGGACAGAGCGGAGACACTGGTTTGATATCATCACTGGAGTGCAGCAGGGTTGTATCTTACCACCCTATCTTTTCTGCATTATGACAGATTTTATGATTCAAAGAGCAAAATCAAAGTAAATTCAGGAGTTGTGCAGTAGAGGAAAACCTCAAGATCTTGACTTTGCAGATGACATTGTTCTGTGGCACTGACACAGATGACAGTGCCATTAAAAAGACCATTATAATATCAAACATGAGATTGCCAAAGTAGGATTAAGAATCAGCCAGAAAGAAGTCAATAAAGTTTAACTCAATTAAGTAAAGTTCATTCAAGATATTGGAGAAAATTGTCCGTCTGTCACAGCTGGGTCTGTAGCCCTCTTCATCAGTAGATCATAATGTGCTTCCCAATGGAGATGTATTGTCATCCTGATTTTATAGAGGTGAAGTGACTTGCCCACAGTAACCCTGCCAGCCAGTGGCCGAGCTGGGAACATAAACCAGGTCTGAGTCCCAGTCTAGTGCTCTATTCATGAGACAAAACTGGTTCAACTCTCCATTTCTTGCTGATATTCATTTGTAGAATATTGCTGGTACCTCCCACTGTAATGTTCACCTACATCACACTATAAAACAATTTTTAAAATATTACCTGATTTTGCTATATTATGTGGCTAAAGATCAAAAATAATTTCAAATTTGAATACATTTCTCAGCTATCTTGTGCTGAGAAGTACTTGTCTTCTGAAATGTCAGATGGCTAGTGTGAGGAAAGTGGGTGTGGTTTTCCTGTTCAATGCATATTTGAAGCTTCTTCAACGCAGAAGCAAAATTATATCAATTGTGCATGAAAATAGCTTGTTTCCTCTTAATCCTTTCATAGAATTTAATACCAGAAGAACCATTATGATGCTCTAGGTTAGGGGTTCTCAAACTTCATTGCACCATGACCCCCTTCTGACAACAAAAATTACTACATGACTCCAGGAAGGAGGACCAAAGCCTGAGCCTGCCCGAACTCTGGTGCCCAGGGCAGGGGGGCCAAAGCCCAAGGGCTTCAGCCTTGGTGGGGGGGAGTGGGAAGGAGAAAGGGAGGGACTTGAATTTGGGCTTTGGCCCCAGGCCCAAGCAAGTCTAACGCCAGCCCTGGCGAGCCCACTAAAATGGAGTCACGACCCACAGTTTGAGAACTGCTGATCTAGGCTGAACTTCCTGAGTAACGCAGGCCATAGAATTTCACCTAATGATTGCTACATCTAGCCCAGTAATTTGTGGTTGAAAAAGCTTTCAGAATTCCCCCAAAACAGACTTCAAGCAGAGTTGCCAGGGATGCTAACAAGAGCAGAGGAAGACATTCATTGATTTATGAACCTCAAAATGTTCCAAGCCCATACAACATCCTTGCTGTAATAATTCAAAAGTGAAATAATGTAAAGATGTTTCAATTACAGTAAGTTAAAAGTGAAGCTGTTGGATTTCAGTTAATATACTTAGCTAGTTCCATTTTTTATCCAAAAATATGTTTTATTTGCTAATCTCATTAGACTTCTTTTTGCGGGGTGGACTTAAAACTCTTCCAACTATAAGAAAAAAGCTATAGATTGGCTTAGTACATGTTCTTAAAACAGATGCATTCAAAATGAAGAGTTATCTTTCCTTTCCTGTTCAATTTGTCTCACAGCAAATTAACTCTTAGCTATGAAGAAAAGGAAATGAGTTTCCATGTATTTTATTTCATGCTAACAAGTTTTGTTCCCTTTGGCTAAACTGGAAGAACTGATTAATATTTGGAAAAAAACCCATAATTTATTAAACAAAGTTGTGTAACCAAGGACTGAAATTTCTACAGAAGTCTGGATTAGTCAGCATATTCCTCAATCCATTTGGAATTGAAGAAGGAAACTGTAAAGTAAATCTGATGTTGTGGAGCCAAATTTATTCATGTGCTATTTCCTTTAGAAAGAAAATTGAACTTCTAAATTTTTTTGAATTTTTTTTTGTAGAGATACCTAAAAAACATGTAAGTTTTACCAAATTTTTAGAACTTTGTTCAAAAGTTTGAGATGTTTGAACACTTTTGGAAAGCCCTATTTTTTCTGCTTCAAAGAAAGGTTAAAAAATGCTTATGCTACTCCAAAGGGCCAAGACAAAACCCAACATCCAAATTATCTTGGTTTGAATTTAATGGCATAAAATAAATACTAGTCTTACAAATAGACAGCCTTGCTACATAAAAAAGTTAGTAGTTCAACAGCCTTTTGGTACATTGACTGTCTGATCCCAACGTATCTTGAGTTGCTGCTGCCATCTTAGGTTCCAATCCTGCAACAACACATACACACGATTAGGTTTATAGACTGCAAATAGTCCCATTGAAGTCAATGGAGCTACCCCCTGGGCTTGATCCAAAGCCCAGTGAAGTCAATGGAAAGACTCCCATAACTCCCGTGGTCTTTAGATCAGGCTCACGGGATGTAAACTTAAGCATACCCACAAGCCTTTGCAGGACAGGTGCCTTAGACTTCATTATCCCTCTATGTGGTATTCTTGGAATGATGTAATTCCGTGGGCCAACCTAACTTACTGAAATCTTTCTGCCCAGATCTCAAGATGTCCACAGAGGCCCATGCAAAAGTAGAGCTGCCCCAGGACTACTGGTGGCTGGGGCTTCCCTCTACTGCTGTAGAACAGCATCCACAGAGAGGAGATGGCTGGGAAATGTGCAAGATTAGCTCCTCCTCTTTTTACAGAAGTAGAGGAAAGAATTTAGTCATAATTTAAAATTTGTATTTGTAAGAAAATAACTCTTAGTTTTGTAGATAACTGACTGCATTTTCAAAGTGCAATTACCATGAATACCTACAATTTAGACAATAGAGACAAACCTTTTAATGGGAATATTTATAAATATTTTATTACTCTACACTAGTGTTTCCCAAACTTGGGATGCCGCTTGTGTAGGGAAAGCCCCTGGCAGGCCAGGCCGATTTGTTTATGAATAGCCTTTTTAATTTTAATAACTCATGAAGTAAAGTGCTACTAAGCATGAATATGAGAATCAGAATCTTGCTGATGATGGCTTGCATCTTAAAGTGATTTACTTTTTATTTAGATTTAAAATACAGTACTTTTAAAAACCTATACCTCAGCTTTTGGTGCTCAGACAGTAATTACATTTGCAATCCCTGGGGCAGAATGAAACATGAAAAGTTAACACACAAACTAGGAAGGAGAGCAGCAAGGTATACTCTTCCTCAGAAGCCCTCTCAAATAGATGGTTTCCATGGCAGGTCTGACGGCCTATCACATTCAGTGTTGTTGGAGTCCTGCTGGTTCCTGGATATGAGAGAGACAAGGGCTGTGAAGTAATATCTTTTATTGAACCAACTTCTTTTGGCGAGAAAGACAAGCTTTAGAGCTTGAAGTTGATCCAGTAAAAGATATTACCTCACCCACTTTATCTTTCAAATTCAAGCTATTTCAGGCCAGAAGAAATATGAGTTCCACAGGCAAGGGGCTTTCATGGAGAACCCTAACCACTTCCTTTTCTCATTCTGCCCCAGGGATTGCAAATGTAATCATCAGCAAGATTCTGATTCTCATATTCATGCTTAGTAGCACCTTAGTTCATGACTAATTCAAATTAAAAGGGCTATTCATAGAGTAGGGTGCTTTTCAACATGAATAAAGGTATCCAAATCTGGTCATATTTAGGTATAAAGTATTACTAATCTTGTCACAACAGCATCAGCTTTTTATTCTCTGTCTATAGTGTAAGATGCATTAGTTTGTTTAAAATTGTTTTTTAAATTGTTTTAGTTAAATTGTTGCAAACCCTTTAAATCCATTTAAACATGGCTTATATCAATTTATTTTAAATCAGTAGGAATTGACAAACTAAATTAACCTAAAACAGGTTTAAATAGATTTTAAGAGTCCACACAGCAGTTTGCACCAGTTTGAACCAAATCAGTTCTAGAAAGACTTCTCTAGTTGAATTAGTGCAACTTGTTATATGGACGAGGATTCATTTCAAGTGCATGTCCCTTGAGAATCTACCACTATGGTTAAGAGGCAGCCAGACTTCTATACGGTAGCAGACTATCCCAAGCAGTCTCTCTTTTTAAAAGAGACATTTTTTTCAAAGAACGAACAAATCCATAGTATCAACACACAAATCAGTTAAAAAACTAGCATACGCATGAAATATACTAAACTTTCTGAATGGTTGAAAGCCCTTGTTGATCTCTCAACAAGGACTTCTGAGCCCAGCAGAATAAACAACCCAGATTCTGTCCTAATTGCTCCTAGTCAGCAGAGCTGCCACACCTAGGTGTGTGGTTTCCCTTTATAAATTAAAAGGTCAGCGTATCCCCTCATCCCTTAAGGAAAACATCCTGTTCTTGTGCTTTTGCTGGCCTTAGGAAGCTAATCAGATTCGTGCCAGTGAGTTTGTTGTGCAAGAGAGTGCAGTTTGATTTTTTTATTTTTTACCTCTCCTTTTGATAGGAAATTTTACCCTCTGCCTTCACTGTCTGTTTTAGCATCCCTGCTCTTTAAGCATAAAAAGAGAGGACATATTCAACAAATGAGAGAACTCCCTAATCAGGCACAAGAACCACTGCAGGCAAGGCCTTAGCTGTATTATGAAACTCCTTAATTGGATTGATGGGACTAACATAAACGAAATAGCTATGTTAGTGCTGCAGAGGCAACCATGTTCATCTATAGGCTGGGTTTCTTTCCCCACTGACTTGTCACAATAGAAGGAAAATGTAAGAGGGGAAAAGAAGAGGAATTCATTGAGCAACTGGAACATAAAGAAAAGGAAAAAAGTAAGCTACACATTTACTTTGAGATATAAAGTATACAAAACCTAAGCATTCTACCATACTGAAAATGAAAAGACTCATGTCCACTCATCTCATGGGAGTTTCCCTTTCATGGACTGTGATGTAAGCAGTTATAAGAAAAAAAGAAACTGTCTAGAAAATACCCACTCCCACCATCTTCTTTAAGATTTTCCTACAGAAGCATGTCAATAAGATATCTTCATTTCTAGCACAAAAACAGGGACTTCATCACACTTTAAAATGTGCAGCGAGCCACCAAAATTTGTCATTTGTGTGTATTCAGCCTTGTCTTCACTAAAGGGAAAAGTCGATTTAAACTACGCAATTTGAGTTACATGAATAGCCTAACTCAAATCGATACAGCTTAGATCTACTTACCACAGCGTTCACACTACACAACATTGAAGGGAGATTCTCTCCTGTCGACTCCCCTTACTCTTTTCAATCAAGTGGAGTACAGGAGTCTATGGGACAGCGATTGGTGGTCAATTTAGCGAGTCTTCACTAGACCTGCTAAATCAACCACCCATGCATTGATTGCCACAGTGTCAATCCTCCGGTAAGTGTAGACAAGCCCTAATTCTCTAAAGGTAGAAATAAATCCTCAGAATAAAATGCTATAAAAGTTCTCTTTTTAACAGTGACTTTTTTGTATGTTAACATACAGTTCAAATTGAAAATACTGCATATTTACAGTGTTTTTGAAATAACTAGTACAGATACTAGGGAAGTAGCATTTTGCAGTGTGCGAAAGATGGTTTGAAACAGAAGTGCATTTGCCTGTTGCTATATCAACAAATGGCCCAAGCATTCATACTAGGCAATCAGAATTTTTAACAAAGTGTTTCTACGTTGTTAGCACAATAGGGTCCTGATCCAGCACTGGGACTCTAGGCACTAAAGTACAATAATAAAAAACAAAATAATAAAGTGAATTTCATACTTGTGAAAGATTAACTTCTTTGAGGGAGCAATCTCTAGGTATGTGAAGGCAGGTTAGTTTCCATATAATTGTTTGTTTCTCTCTCATGCTGCCAGCATGCTGACAAATTTGTCATATCAACACCTGTTCACTGGAAACTAGGCCAATCCCAATAACTCATTTCACATTGGTCACCACCAGCTATCTGAAAACTTTAGGTAACTGAACTGGGCTAGATTCAAACCAGGATGAGCACTTTGCATTCTCCACAGGCTGCAGTTTTTTATAGACTGTTTGCTGGGAGTATTCCATATTGGAACTACCTCACTGCTCTCCAAATTACCTTATTCCTTCATTATCTGACCGAAACGTACACTATTTCTGCTTCTGCCCCAAGAGAATATCTTTTATTGAGAAAATGAAAGATTCATTTGTTTATGCAAAATGTATCTTCCACAGATAGTCATGTTAACAATTTTTGCTTCACGAGAGTCTATGCAAAAGTGAACGAAAAAGTGGGGCAAACGTTTAAACAAAAATCTGTTTAGATGTCACCAACAGAATCCATATTTTTTCTTACTGTTAGTCCATTTCCAACAGCAACCCAGAAATGAAAGATGCAGGACCTCATTACCACTTTTTTGAGCCATCCAACCCGTCTCCACACCTCAAAACAGGTTTTGGCTGCATGACCACTGGTATATAGTTATGTGCAAAAGACTCTCAAAGGGATGTTTTGAGGAATTACTATGTCATCTTTTCTCATTTCTATCTCTCTGCCTCTTTTCCATGTGACTCCTTATGCTTGGAATACTTACCCTATCGTGATTTGCCAATTCACCCGTCTCTGCATTCAGGTCTCCCCTAAAGACTCACTTCTTCCATGACAGCCACAAGAACAGAGCCAACAATGATGATGATTAGTAAACATCTCTCATGTGGCTTCCCAGTGCATCCTGCCTTTTCTGTGCCTATCTTCTCGACTCTAAGATCTTCAAAGCAGGGACTTCTTCGCACTCAAGCTTTGTCTTATGTAACACTAAGCAATTTGCTGGTGCCTAACAAACAATAATATTATGGGTGAAATTCTACTTGTTCATATATTCCTATAAATCTGGTTTCACTTTACAAGAGTATATGTATGTATGCAAAGGATATGGATCTTTGCCAAAATATGTGTAAAATGAACACAATCCCCTTACATTTCTGAATGGGGCAGTAAAGCATGGGAATTTCAGTCATCAAGCCATATAAAGCAGATGTTTACCATTACTGTACATGCAAAACTTATAATTTTTTCTGTTAATCTTATGCGCTATATTGTTATTCATGCCCTCTATATTCAAAGTAAAGAAACTCCTCAAGGAGATAAACTCTTGCTGTCCCTTCCTTCCCATTTTTAACACAGCTTCATTCTGTTTCTAATCTATTATGACACAACATGAAACTACTAAATGCAACCCTTTCCCCCCACTCTCTAATCTCAGCTCTCTTAAAGGATACATCAAAGTCCTGCCTGTGACACTTTTATTGTCCAGATGGTTTGTGACGTGTACAGATTTTATATTTGGTAAAGCACTGATTATCAAAACATGTGCTATTGTTCACTTGACTACAACTTGCTACATAGATTTGTTACATAGATTGATAGTTTTCATAAATACTAACCTACCAATTTTCTAGCTGCATGGTGGTGGCGGTGATTTTTTTTTTTTGAGATGCTAGATGGCACTGCTAGTCAAGACTTTATTTTAAACAGCTGGATTTCATAAAGCTAATTCTACAAGTTACAAAAGGGCATGTAAGATATTATTTAAACTTGACAGCTAATGCATTCTGAGAAAAATATATTCTGATGAGCTCATAATAATGTTTCCACTATAAGAGGACTCAAATTCAGGCCTATAAATGCTAATGAACTGTGCTTCAGTTGTACACATTACTCCACATGAATTTCTTATGACAAGACCCTATGATAGAAAGAGCATTTTGATCAAGGTATTTTTAAATGCTGCATTTTTGTTTCAGTTTAGGAAGCTGAGACCCAGTGGTACAAAAATAGTATCAGTTTCTCATGAGACTCTTCAGTTTTGCAAACATGAACTATATTATTGAAGAACATAAACAAAGGCATCCTGCAAAATATTTTCTTCTCTCTTATTAATCATAGGGACTTTTATATAAAATTCATCTCCTCATCCTTTTTTATTTAATTTAATCCACAGAACACATTTATTCTATGTAATTTATGACATAATCCTATTCTTTATTATTAGGTGTGGCTTAAGGTTTAGAAAAATAAACCTTACACCTAAAAGATGAGAAGAAAAACCAAACCAAACAACAACAACAAAAGCTTTGCAGTAAAGGATTCTAGGACTATACAAAGCCCCTCCTGCCACATAAAGATTTGTGACTTCAAAAACTTTATACAATGTTATTGACTGTTCATTCTTTGTTTAGTTAGTATCAGATTCCCTTCTTTTGTTTATTGTGCAGTAAGCTTACAAAGAAACTGCAAATTCTCAGCCTTTTGTGCAGACAGTTGGATACCATGTCTAGGCGTTTGGAGCAACCAAACGGAACCTGCATCATTCTGTCCATTGGCTGGGTCACTGGTGGGGTCTTAAAGACTCACCTGAGTAACTCGAGAAATCCCTTCAATCTCCCCTTTTGATTTGGCTTTCACAGGCCAGTACTTTTTATTTCTTCTCTTCTGTCTGCTATCATGTTAACAAGCCAAGGAGAATCTCAGCAGTTCATTGGCATCATAATAAAATGGGATTTGGATTTCAGTGTCCAAAGAATGGCTTGCTTTTAGGGCTTTCAGTCTCGTACAGTAATAAAAAATCCAACAGCTGACCACAAGAACTGCTTACCTATGTTGTCTAACTATGAGTGATAAAATGCATAAGGTATAATGAACACTACGCAAAACAACAAAATATCTGTCTTGTTAATGGTATAGCATTAACAATGGACGTTCTTTTGTGTGCATTTATGCAGGTAATTATTTCCATATAAATTAAGTTTAGGGATACACCTAATTCCTTACAATTCAATGAAGAATAGGCCAAATTCATTCCAGATGTAACGCCATTAAATTGATGGGATGAATTTGGCCTGTTTGTCTGCATTGGAAAACTCCTGCTTCCTATCAGAAATCCAATGCAAATGTAACCAAATATTATTGCTTAGACAATCCATGCTAAGTGATTCTCTCAGGTGAATATTGAACTAAATATTTCATTACTACTGAGACATGTGTCCCTTGACTACATCTAAGGAATTCCTGCACTAAAATAAACAGTTTTGTATAAACAGAAGGGGAGTGTGTGCATGGTAGCAAAATATAGTTTATCGTGGACAATCAAGTACAGTATAATGCAATATTGTGACACAGCTCTACAAGTTAATATCTACTCTGAAATGCATGTAAAGTTTTCAACTTTCTAACAAGGCTGACTAAAACTAAATTAAATTGCATTTATGCTTTCAAACTACACTTTCCATATATATTTAAGTTAATTAAAATGTCCCTTTTATCTAAGCAAAGGATTTGTTTTTAATACTAAGGCTTGTGTTTATTTGATTAAAGTTAGATTTCTGCCTAGACAGATGTTTAATATTAGTTTTTAATTAACAAAATTACATTAGCTTTGCTGTAATAGCAGCATCTACCAATTTATGCTTTAATCTAAATTATGGGCCATCAAGTACCCTGACAACAAATGTAGTAATCTCCACTAGGATAAACATACGTCTGTAAATTAGTTTGTCAGCTGTTCCTTATTCTGCATAATTTAGATGCTGTGAACTAGGGAGGTGTGCATTATTTATAAATAATGTATGTGTGGATTAGTTTCATGTGAGAGAAAGCTGAGTACTCTACTGTGCTCTATTTATTTTTAATCAGTGCAACAGAATAACTCTTGAACTGTTCCACAATATCATGGACACCAGTAACACAGAATGTTAAACTAAAGGCCTATTGCACCTGAAGCTTTTAAGGAGAAGTGCTCACTGAAATCAATGGGAACTTATGTCTAAAAATAATCAGGGTTCAGTGTGGCTCTCTAATAAAAGCACACTTAGCTATGTTCAGTTATTACTGTTTTCTAACTCTATGTCAGAGCTGGAGGGTTTCAAGTTAAGGCCACCATTCTCCACTGAGGATCACAGGGGCAGCTCACTCCAGCTATGTACAGCTTCTCAGACTTCCATGGGGCTCCATGTGGGCATAGGTGTCTACCACATTGCTCTCAGTACAAGATTGAGGCCTAAGTTAAGAGCCAGTGAACATACCATAAGCTCTTCTTGGGCCAAATTATGTATCCTCCTCCTTATTCAGGCAAAACTCACAATGTAGCCTGCCTACTGCAGCATTTGGCCCCTTTTCTCGAGGCTAACTGAAATTACAAAGACTGATTCTTACATGGGTGTACAGTGGAGGTAGAGGGCACAAGGAATTTTCCCCTTCTTCTCTTGTGCAGATAACATAAAGGCTATGCTGAGTTTAAATCTCTGCATTCAGGAGGGCAGAGGGACTGCTGCTTCTCCTGCAGATACAGGTTGCCTCAAAAGAGGGGGGGAGAGGCAGGGGCCAAGGTCTCTCTGCCCCTTTGTTATGGCCCATAGAGAGGGACTAGCATGCAAAAGGGAGTATGCTACACCTCAGAAAAGGTGTGGCATTGGATTATTCTCTCTGAGGGCCTGGGAGCTTCTGGGGTGCAGTTTAGCAGCACTAGGGTGACCAGACATCTCAATATTATCAGGAGCATCCCAATACTAGGGCAACTATACCCTCCCCACCCTGAAAAAAAATTGTCCCCATTTTTCACCCTTGCTATCTGCTCACCGTAAGCAGCAGCTACATACAATAAATCACGACTGAGTCTGAAGTGAATACACTGTGCCCTTGTACTTCATTGGGGTTTACCTGCATAACTGAGGGCAGAGTTTGTATAGAGTTTTTGAATTCACACTCCACATACAATATCAACTTGTTTAATATAAAGCACAACTGTATACAAGGTAATTCTATTTCTCTTTATACTTAAAATGAAGGCTATGGGCCTGATCCTGACTCCGCTGAAGTCAACGGGAATCTTGCCATTACCTTTGATAGAAGTAGGATTGGCTTTCATTTGTGTGTGCACACAGTAAATCCGAGGTAACACGCAGCCCTGCCTGACGCATACAGTACTTTATTTTAAACTGTTTCATTTTTAACCAGGTTAATTAGTGTCTGAGTGAGTAAGATGCTTTTATACCCTCTAAATACTCTCACTGCCGTGTGATCCTTGCCGGGGGTTGAAGTGTTTTTGATTAACTCTATGTGATAATGAAAACCATGAGAACAACTTTATGCAGGAGTTCCCCCTTTCTGATGTTACATATAAAACTGCGGAAGTCTTACAATATTTAACACACAACCTTTTTCTTCCTCCTGCTCCACCCCATAGCCAGAGCTCAAACTAATTATGAAAGTGTTAGAAATCAAGATTTAGCATTTTGTAAGAAGTGCCTAGGTGAAGAGTTCAACCATTTTTACTGGGGTGAAGGGACAGCTTGCCCAGCAGTCTGATGAGGGTATGAAATGAGTGCTGTGCTACCTGCCTGGGTTACTGTGTTATTAATCGATGTTATCCAGAGTGACAGCTGAGTAAATGTGCATGTTGGGATGGCTAAAGAAACAAGCAAGAGACTCTGTCTCTGTTTCACTTGCACACATTCTGTGAGCATTTTTAAACTAAATGTTGTTGATGTTGAACTTTCCATAAGCATAAGTAAGAAAACACAACTGGCCTGTTGGGACTGAACAAGACTGCCAATTGCTAGGGGTTAAGAAAACAATATTAGCTGTCTACTCAGGATACTGTACAGTGTTATGAATACTCAGAGACCATTACAAGAATGGTCTCTTTGGATGCTGGTGATTATGCTGCAAAAAGACACATAGTAGGCTCTAACCACTCTTGCAGATCTGAAAGGATTTGCTCCTGCTCCCAACAGGAGCTTTACAATGTTCGTCAATGAAGGAAGGAAGGGGATCCCTGAGAGTTGCAGCCTTTGTAAAATAAACAGAAGGGACAAAATGTGTGGAACAAAATTTGCTGTGTCACACCAGTGTATATCTGGACTAAATCTATTCACCCCAGTGGAGTTCAAATTTACAGCAGTGTAACAGAGCCATAGGGATTCACAGCATTGAGGGACATCTGCATCTTTCCTTATCTTGCTAGTGGAGTTAGGAAATGTGGGTCAATCCTGGCCCTATTGAAGTCAATGGCAAAACTCCCACTTCACCCTGTAATTTTGATTCTACTGAGTAAATATAAAACCTTATCATTGATTAAAATAAATGAGCGATTTCTGATTAAACATCCATGGGTGTAGACAACTGAGGTCTTTGTGCATCAGAGAAAAGGTATGTGAGACAGGTTTGAGGGTAAGTGCAGACCAGAGAGCCTTCACGCTATTATAGATGGACTATTTAGAGAATAAAGAGGTATGGTGGTCTCTAAACAGTTGTGCCTCAGTTGCTGGAAATATTTACATTTGGGTATTCTCAGTAAATATTGTTATATATGGAGTGACAAAAGGATAACATTTCACTGAAATAGGATTGGCCCCAGAGTACACAGATAGAGTATTCCCGATAGCAATAAGCAGAGCTACACATACACTGAACAGTATTTCTTCACTATTGGCTTCATTGGAAGAAGGATTGGGTCCAATGTGGACAAAGCAGGGTCAAAGATATACATAATTGCCATTAGTGGTACTCAAACTAACAAGGACTAATACCTCACAAATAAAGCCAGCTTTAAAATTAAGCTACATTCTGTTATATGCATTAGATGCCAATATTACACTATAAATGAAAGCAGAAAAATACCACTTAAGTAGCACATCTCAGCAGATGTTCTGATGCAGAGGTAATTCTACAGTCATTGAAACTGGTGTGTTTAGTCCTGTTTTGGTCTCATTATTTGGACTCCCTGAAGCACCCATCTAACATGCTAAATCACTAAGAACTTGTCTCAGGTTGATGCAGAACGCATGGTCATTGGTACATATACCTTCATTAATTAAATCAATTTCACACAGAATGAATCAAGCAGGGCCTAACACTGGCTGATGTACAAGCATTTCAATGTAGGCCTATCCTTCTTTCAGCAAAATCAAGAGGGTATTAAATAAAGATGAAACAACCCTTGTCAAAACCAACAAAATAAAAACAGTATGGACTACAAAGCTGTTAAATTAGACAAAACTGGGGCCATCCTAAAGGAGCCCATCCTACCTCATTATAGTCTCACATCTGAAACCACTGAGTTATCTGTTCTTTACAGCGCTGTACTACAAAGGTGCTAAATTACAGGGATCAAATTAACGCTCTATACATTCAGAATAAGTTTTCTCTGAAGTAACCCCTGCATAAAGGGTTCAAAGTAAGAGTATTTGCTTTGAAAAGGTGTTTGGGGATAACTGTAATATTATTTTTTTAACACAGCAGTACCCTGATGGCAAACAGACACATTGCAATGTCACCTTTTGACAGATATATGTTATGCAGTCTCATTGACTATATTGGGGATTCCACAGTGTGTAAATGTGAGTAGAATTTGTTCAGTTGTGTCCAAATTACATTGTGGTGAAAATCAATGGGAAATATAGTGATATTATTCACCACTGGAGGAAAAATATAAAATCTTACCAATGATTAAACAGCCATGGGTGTAGACAACGGGGGATTGCATTAATACATAAAAGAAACACTGAGTTTAGAATAGAACCTTTTTTATATAATTTTATTAAAAATGGACAAATTTAGTCATGGTACAAAACTAATCTTTAAAGGGATATTCAACAGGTGTTGCTTTGTAACGCTAATAAAAAAAAGTTGCCCCTAACATCAGTGGCATGATATAGCCCACGGTTATTTTGATGACACTTTTTAATGCTTTAAAAATCAAATTTGAGACGCATGATTCAGCTTTCTGTTGACTAATTATGTTACAAGAATCAAAATTTTAGAAACATTTGCTACTAATTTAATGGCAAGGTTTTTTTCCTTTCATTAAATGACCTTAAAATACCAAAACCAATTATTTTAGTAAATATTTAGCTTTCCAATAAAGCTATGTCCAAGTATCATCCATTTGATAAAAAACATCTGTAACTCTTTGAACTTTATGCCTACTGCACATTTGAAACCATTATAGCCTAATCTACTGTTTGTTTTGAAAGCATTAATTTTTACCAACAGAATAGCAACTATTAAAGGGCCCAATCCTGTAATTATGGTTTGTCCCGAAACACGGGTAACGACTTTGAATTATACAGCTGTTATTTCCATGTAGTTATGTTGAACCTATAGAAAGGCAGACATCATGGAAAGGAAAAATAAATATTAAATAGATGATATATAGTAGTCTCTTTTGGTCCCCTTGAAATCTGTGTATCTATAAAGATTAATAGCTGTTCATTTGTAATAACGGGTTATTTTAAAACTAGGCAATTAATGAGGTATGTAAGAAAATGAAGGAAACATAAATGCATGAATGAAAAATGCTGTGATTATAGTTTTGAGTCGAGTAATAAACTGGAGAAGCATTGCTTGAAAATGTTGGTTTGAAAACAAGAAGGTAGGAATAAGAGCTTATTGATTAAACCCTTTTATTTCTTTATTCACTTTAGCAGCTGCTCCTATTACTGATATTCAGGCTTTAAAACAAAACAAAAAACTATAGCAATAGAACTTGAACATTAGTGATAGAAGTCACTATTTTGGGGGGTTGCCATATTTTGGGGACACAACTATTTCTTATTGAATTGAATTGTTTCACCTGTTTAACCAGGCTTTAGAAAGCAAAAATTTAAAATTAAATGAGATGAAAGGCATACGTTTTCTGACAATAACAAATACAGTTCCAAAGGGCTTTCCTGATGTGCCTGATGTGGTTAGCATGTCTAACTCTTAACGTTTAGAATAAACATCTGTTGTCTGTATGGATTTTCCTTTAACGCTTAATGTCAGGTGCACAGATTACGGCCCAATCCTATACAACCACTCAGAGGGGTAGCTGTATTGAAATTACTCACGTGAGTAAGGCTTTGAAGGGTCAAGTCCTCACTGTTTTTTGAACGCTTAATTTGAATAGTTTAACTTGAATAGCGCAGTGGCATGTAATCCCTTCAGATACATGAACATATGTAAATGATACTTTACAATAAGCAAACTGTTTCATTCATGTTGGGACTAGGAGAAATTTTGAGAAGACTAAACATTTTAAAAAACAACAACAACCAAGGAATACTATTTTTCTTTTCTAGATAATTTTATAATGTTATATGTAAAAACTAAATGTTAAAAATCACAGCAATATGTCTCAGTTCATTATCACTTCCTTACAGTAACATTAAAACTCATGTATAAGAAACACATTTCAACGTATTATAATGCTTAGAGCTTAAAATAATTTTCATTATGCATCACAGAAATATGTCATGAAATATGTTTACTGCAGCTCTAGCATTTGTTGCTATACTTTGTGCTTTCAGAATCCTTACTTTATCTAAGCAATTACTGTCGGATTTCTTACATATACATTTCTTTCCTATTTTTTTGTAAGAAGCTTTTGCTTCTACACTTCCAATCAACATATCTGTTAAACAGTCAGTGAGTTGATTATTTTGGTATCTTTGCAACAGTCCCACTTAGCTTTATCTTTCCAGTGGTCGTTTACAAATTCTTACTAATGCAAAATTAGAACAGTAATTTCTTCCTGCTTCTTCTGTTATTTTTCCCTTACCCTGGGTTCTGGACTGGGGAGGGGGAATACTTTAAAAGGGATGAAAAGCTTTAACATACTCACGCTGCAAGGCAGAGGATAAAGGAGATCACAGCTGTCTAACTCGTGGATCTGGATCTTATTAATGTCATCGAGCACTGAATCCTCTGTAGCTGTAGGCTGGACTCTTCCTGCTGTTAACAGGCCTCATTCTGAACTGAAGTTCACCAAACTTTCTTCAGCTAAGTAAACTCAGTGTTACTCAAAAGTTTTCTCCAGAGTATAAGAGTACAACAAATGGCATAGTGTTAGTACAACAACCCTGTGGAACTGTTTGATGTCTGCAAATTGACTCAAGTGCTAAAATATATCATTTGGGGGTTGCCCCTCCTCCCAGCCATAACCTGCCCTCCTAAATGGAGCATAAAGTTGTGCAGACTGCAGTGCTGTTGCGATGAGGCATGGCTGTGGTCTCTTATTGTCCTGTAATCCTTCCTGCTATCTGAACCATATCAAACTCTGCCTTGGCTACCTAGCCTGTACTCATTATTTTTCAAGTGAAAAGAAAAAGGCAGAGAAAATTTAAGAGGAGTTTTAAATACCATACCTGCAGGGTATAATATAAGAAACAGACTTTTGAACTATTTCTTTGTTACATTTCAGCTATTATTAAAAAGAAAGGTCCCTTGCAGGAAATGTGTTCATAGTAAATCTGATACCTTTCTGTTGTAGCAAACATTATTCTGCTTAAGAAGATGCACCAAACCTGAGGGTGTTTCTTCACTAAATATCATATTATATTTGCATCTAATTAGCTGGCTCTAAAATGTGCTTGGAAAGTATAATTTTTAATATCTAAAAAATTCTTTGGCTTTTTCTGGCTTCAAAACTTGGAAACTAGTTAAGCCTGCCATTAGAACGGCAGGATTCTCAATAATATACAGTACTTAAGGATAGCACTATTAATCAGTTCAGTCACTTTACTCACATAATACTGCATATTTGCAAAACACAATCAAGTTGCCTAAAACCTAATGACAAGTAAGAACTAATGACAAGTGATAAATGTGAAGTGACTTCCCGTTTATAAGGGATCGCCTGTCTCAAATTTTTAATCCTTAGAGCCTACTAAATGATTGAGCTAGAGGAAAGGTGTTAGTAATACTCTCAGAGGATGATTTGGAGGTGAGGTAGGCATTCCAAGCGGCTGTCATCAGAGTTTGGAAAGAAAGTGTCATCTGAATGTTTCATGTAGCATCTCTACTGCACCACTAATAAATAGAATAACCATTGGAAGTACAGGGAAAGGCAATCACATATCTTTCCTATCAGATCATCGTTTTTCCTGGGTAGTAAGTATATTTGTCTACAAAACTAGTCACAAATTTGGGTAATTTCAGCCAAAAGATTCAGCCAAAAATGGATTTTTTTAAAAAGTCAAATTGATTTATTTCAACATTTTGCAAATAAAATGTTTTGACTTTTCATTTAAAAGTTTAGCTTGATTTATTTTAAAAAGTCAAACAAAAAAGGGTAAGAAATGAAACAAAAAGAAAATAACAACAAATATTAAAAGAAAATCATTCTCAGCTGAACAAAAAAAATCAGTTTTTTGTTTCAACAAAGAAAAAACAAAACAAACTTCTCTTTCTCGGTCAAACTAAACCAAAAATATTTTCAGATATTTTGGTTTGTCCGTCAAATCAAAGCATTTCATAAAGATGGGAAACTGAGGCACAGATAGGTTAAAACTTACCCAGGCCACAAGTAAGTAATTGGCAGAATCAGGAATACTTCCCAGCTCTTCTGGATGTTAGTCCAGTTTCATATCTATATAAGCACTACACAGATGTTTATGTACCCTTGTATGGTTCAGTTTTTTAAATATAGCAGAAATTATTAGTTCGTGGACCCAGTCCTGCAAACCTTCACTCACTTGACTAGTCCCATTGACACACTGAGTGAGGATTATTTGTGAGAAAAGGTTAGCAGGATCAGATTATAATTTGGCAACCTACATACATTTTACTGGTCCTTTCCATAAATTTATAATTTAGAGTATAGAGCAGACAAGTCTTGCAAATACCCTCACAGGATCAAATTAACAAACTGAAACAGTGAACAAAACTTAACTGCTGATGGTATATAGTGGGAATGATTTCTACCCAGTTTTAAATAATATTTAAAAAAAATCAAATTAATTCACATCACAGCTGGTGATAAAGTTTCTGAGAACCAGACTGGATACAGTATGAACCAGCAGCTCTTCAAAACTCAAACCAAATGGAATCCAATCTATGTTGCAATTAAAGAGCCCCCAGCCTGAGGTAGCTGCCATGAGACAGCCATGGGTGTCTAATTGCAGTGTAGACATACCCAAAGACTGGAGGTTTATGAACATTGGATTAATCTAACTATGTGTACACCTCTGCACTTCCCACTTGGCAACTCACCAAAAAAGAGGTGGAGAGAGGTCTAAAGTGGAGGAACTATGGCTCTTCCCCATTGTACACTGATCCTCAACTTGTTTAACATGTATGAGGGTGGAGGGGATGGAAAATATACATAAAGGGCTGTTACACATTACTTTTCATTGGTGCTACCTTTATGAGGCAAACTATCTCCCATTGCTCCTATGGTAGGGCAAAGTGATTTTAGCCCAGTCTTTGCCAGAATAAATAATACCTTACATTTGTGGCATTCCCCAGGGCACAATCTGGACTGATGGATAGCTGTATCCTCTCAATACTCCAACCTAGGGTACCTTTTGTGCTGCATTGCTGTGAGAGCAACCACTCCTCGTCAGCTCACATACAGCCTCCAGTAAGTAAATAACTCAAAGCTATATTGTATGAGTGCATTAGCCAGCCATCCAGCCATGAGCTACACTGCAGGGCAACGTCATCAAACTCCCAGTCCCAGACTGTCTTTCAGAAATGTGTGTCTTGCACTGCCCAGCACCCTCCTAGAGAATACAAGCTCATATAAAGTCTGTCATTTCATTAACAGAAAATGATATGTACAGATCTTGTTATCTCAAATGAAGTTTCCCAAACACTTCAACCCAAATGCACACCGGTTTAGATAAAAGAACAAAACAAGTTTATTAACTACAGAAAGATAGATTTTAAGCAATTACAAGTAACGAGGCATAAAAGTCAGAAATGGTTACAAGAAAATAAAAAGTTAAAATGTAATCAATATCTAACTTAACAAGATAAATGAATTCAAAGCAAAAGTTTCTTTCACCACATGCTTTAGCAGTCTTACTGGCTGAAATCCTTTCTGCTAGGACCCCTCTCCCAGTTCAGTGTTAATTACCTTGTCCTTCAGATATTATTGATGCCATTGGCAGACAGAAGGGGAGGGATATTTTGGGGCATCTGTTCCCCTTTCTTGTAGGTCTATTTTTCTCTGAAAATCATCTCCAGCTGAGGTTCAGGGGAGAGAAGTCTTTGAGGAAGTAAATCTCCAGCTGCTTCTTAGCCAAAATGTAGATTTCTCTCTCCTGCCCCTTTTCCTGCCAAAAAATGGCCACTTAATCAGGTGACAGTCTATCTGATTTTGTTGACATTGGGCTGAGGCATCAGTTTTCCTTTTGTCCTTGAGGAACTGGTTTGTGCTTACTTTTCTACCTTGGAACCTGTCTCAGTAATCATAGAGTATCAGGGTTGGAAAAGACCTCAAGAGGTCATCTAGTCCAGCCCCTGCTCAAAGCAGGACCAATCCCCAGACAGATTTTTGCCCTAGATGTTTTTGCCCCAGATCCCTATAGATTATACCTCTCAAGGATTGAACTCACAACCCTAGGTTTAGCAGACCAGTGCTCAAATCACTGAGCCTATCTCTCTACAGTAAAATCTTATAAATTTACATACCATGTTGCCACACATATGTTAAGAGAACAAGAATGATCAGCAAATTATGTGTTTTCAGATGAGACTTCACAAGCCATACTTTGTACAAAATCCATTATAGTTTTGTAAAAAGGGTGAACATAGGGGTGCAGACTGTAGCACATTTATACATCTTTCATACAAAGAATACCAAAGACTTTCATAAACTATGTGCCTACTTCTCTCCCTAAGTATTTTAAGGGGCTTCTGTTTAATTTAATGGGACCCACAGATTTAAATGAGAGTACAGAGATTTCCCTTTAGATAAACACAAATGACTATATCCACTTCTATCCAATAGCACATAGCAACTGTACACAGAGTTTAGGACAGGAAGTGAAACAGAAATATCTAGTTGAAATTGTTGGGGAATCTGGGTAGGCACATATAGTTTAATGCTCTACTTTCATAAAGCGAAATGGGATATTTAATGACTAATTGTTACATTTTATCTGGGAGAGAATCTCCCAATGGCACACTGTCCTCTAACACCATGCCAGGGTATTGTTTTGGTATTGGTTGGCAGGGAAGAGTTTGATCTACTGAATCAACAGCACTACTTTCTTAAGCATCCCAGTTTTGCCTTGGAAGTCTTCAGTCTAAGATTTTAGGTCTTGGAAGTCTTCAGTCTAAGACTTAGCTATACTTTGCTTGTGAGAGGCAAAAATCCCAGTTTAAGATCGAGGTAACATGAGTTATTTATTCCTCCTGCAAAAGCATCCAATGGCCCGATTTAGCTACAATACAACAACAAAAGTTTGGCTTCTGCAATGCAGAATTGGCCTCGGAAGGGCTTAGAATCAGATTTGGGGGCTGCCATATTTTGGGAACATAATTAATTTTTTTGCTGAAATCTCCCTGAGAAAGGAAAAGAGGAAAATTGGGAGTCTGCATTGCGTTCCAATTCAATATCACAAGTGATACCTGCATATATTTGAATGCTTTGTTTTGACTTAGACTAATTACTTAATAATTACACTTTAATTACACATTCTATGCTGGCTCATGAGTTTGGGAACTTTTAAACCACTTATAAGAACCTTTTCCCAGGAAACAGAAGCCACCTTGCTAGCTGGAAAACTCAATCTTCCCAGCTCCTGGTAAAAAAATATGTTTAGTAGAAAAAAGAGTTGGTTGAAACTTTTTCAACCAAATTTTATATTGCATGTCTTTTTAAATTAAAAATCTAGTCTGATTTGTGATTCATAAAGAAATAAATGTTTCCCTATTTCTATCTGATTTCCTAAATAACCCTCTGTCCCTTCCCCACCCAGGTAGTCAGCGAGTGTGCAGAGGGTAGGGAAGGGTAGGAGCTCTGCCAACTGTTAGACAGAGGTGGGGTTCAGGAGCTGTGGAAAAGTAAGGTTTACTCTGTTTTAGAAAATACTTTTTTGTTTAATTCAACTGTAGTTTAATGGGGTTTGTTTAGAGTCAAAGTCTGCTCTCACTGCTGTCAAATAAGTGTGCAGGTGTATTCAGTAATACACACATTGCTGTAACACTGTGGCCTGTTGGTTGAGTTTTGTTCATAACACATTATATAGGAATCTCTACTGGAGAACAAAATGACTCTTCTCCAGAGTATTAATAATGTTCTTTGAAAAATTATCTGTTTTAATTACCAAAAACAAAAATCTCCAGCTGCAAACCCAAAAAGCAATAGGCCAACATTTTCAAAACTGGTGCATAATGTTAGAGAACATTTTCAAAGGCACAAAGGGAAGTCAGGTGCCCATCTGTTCCTTTGTGCCTTTGATAAGCATCCTATAGGTCCTCATTTAGGCACTTAAATTGGTAGCTTGACAGTAGCTCCTACTGGCTTCACCCATGTCTGCGCCAATTTTTTAAAATCTTGGACTGTTTCAGCTATGTTGAGTCTACACTATCAAATACTCTCTTAGGCTGAGATCAAGTGAGAGCTAAAAGCCTCAGGGCAAGCAGCTGTATGGTATCCATGCTCACCAGCTGGATGGACTCTTTCGGCAATGAAAGAGGAGGAGAAGCTATTGACCAAGACATGATGGGAAGAGGATACTTTAGAAGAAAGAAAAAGGGATTATTTAGAGGGAAGTGATGGGAGGAAAAGGCAAAAGGGGGCAATAAAAACTTGTGGTGGGCAGAGGTTGCCACTTGATATAAACACTAAACTATCCATTGGGCATATATCCTAGTGGTTAGAGCACTCCTTTAGGAAATAGGTGATGCAAGTTCCAGTTCCCCCTCTTCCCCTGAATACTTAATTATTTATACATAGTGGAAAAGTTTTTATGGGAGAGATTAAGAGCACTTTGCTTTAGAATACTCCGTAGCTCAATGGTTAGGTCATGCTGAGGGAAGACTCATAGTCCTTCCTTCATGTTGTGGTGGAAATTGAAGCCTATATCCTGGGTGAGTGCTTGTTGTACCTGGGCTACAGGATATAAGGTGGGCACTACCTTATCACCCACTGTAGATGTTTTGGTGTCCTCTGAGAATGCTTACCAGATTGGACAGCACAGGTGAGATAAGCAGGGGCACACTGCATGAGGATCCTGCTGGACCTTAGATGTGAGGTAGGAGGCTAGTGTAGGGTGCTAGTGTTGAGACCACAGTGTCATGTCTGCTGTTAGACTTTTAGACATCTAAAGGACTTTAACAATGGAAATGTAGAAACCCAGGGACGTTAATGCCTATCAAGGCAGGAGGCAACTGAGCAGGGGTTTTGAGGATCTCAGTGGTGCCTTAATGTTGAACTTAGGCAACTAAAGTGGCAGTTAGGTCCTTTTATGGATCTAGCCCCATGTCTCCTCTTTCGGTGTGTAAATGGGGATGTAGGTGCTTAACATCAAGTACACGTCTGAAGATGTGGTTCTTAATCATCTCTGTGCTTCAGATTTGTCCCTACATAAAACAAAGTTGATAATAGTATTTCCCTTGGTAAGGACCTTTGAGACCCTCGGAGGAAAGACACTTTACATGCAAAGTGTTAACAGTTATGGTAAGACAAATTCTGCTCTTAGTTTCACCAGTGTAAATCCAGAGAAATATCACAGACTTCAGTTGCCCATGGTGAGGGTCAACACAAAGCCATTGAGACTTCAAAAGCCGTTAATAATCGTTGCAGTTAAAACATTAAAGTGAATTATGAAAACGAGGAACTGAGTGCTGGCAAGAAGCAAGCAGATTGGGTAAGTGCAGTGCTGCCTTCTTCTTGTAGCTATCCCACTTCACCTCCTTCACTCTTGATCTGCACTGCCCTGAATGCTCTAGTCCTGGATCTTTGTGGAACAGTAATGGGAAGCAGTGCCAAACTGTGTGATGCTTTTGTGCTCTGAATAAATAAATGCCCTCTAGGGTCTAGGATGAGACCCCTGAATTCGTTTGAACTTCAGTAAAAATGACTTTGTTTTTGCAGTTATTTGGAACCATGTAAAAAATATAAGGTCAAAATCAGCTCTAGTGTTGCAGCTCAACTGATTTCAATGGCATTGTGCCCATCCACACCGGAACTGACCCATATGGATCTATTTACTGAATACTCTGCTAAATGTTCAGTGTCTTTCACAGGCTTATACTTATGTGATAGATGCTGAATTTAATGGGAGTTGTGTGGTTAAGATCCTGAAAAAAGTTATGAAATTATAGGAATTGTGACAAGTCTTTGTATGAGTTTGTACACCACCAAGCACGGTGAACCCCTGATTCATATTAGGACCTCTGGGTACTACTGCAATATAGATATTAAATAATAATAATAAGCATGATTAATGTTTAAGGTAGCAGAATGTAAAGAGCTCTAATAGTTAAGGGATGGATCTCACAGATATGGGATTGTGTTGTTTCATAGTAAACTACTACTTTAAACACAAAGCATATGAGAGGGAGTGTAATTTTCCTAAGCATTCACCTTATGAGTTGCTTCAAAAAACATTAGATGGTTCTCTTGATGCCAATGTTTGTCAGGTAGAAAACATAGTGTCATTGTATTGTTTGCGGATTATAAGAGATCTAGAAAGATATAAAAACACTCATAATTTACTCACTTAAATGAATAAATGAGACTTTTCTTTTAATTTTTGGAAATGCTTACAGATAAGTAGGTTTCAGACATTTTTGATCTAAATGGACAACTGCCAAACATCTTTACAGAGCAATGAAGATGGATTCCTCACATGTGACTGTGAGGCACAATGAGAGTTGATCAATTTTTTTCTGTCAAAACTGTTTTTGACAGAAAATTGAGGTTTTGACTATGTGAAATTTTTGCAAAATATGTATGCTTTCTATGGAAAACTTTGAATTTTTGTCAAACTTTTTGGTAAAAAAATTTTGAATTTTGAGTGAAATTTTCTTTTTTTTGATAGTCAAAATTTCCTGTTAGAACAAAAAAACCAATGAAGATGGGTCATTTCCTATAGTCTCAAGAGCTTTCTCCATATAGTTCTAAATTATTCAAGTGCTATTGCTTCCACTAGTTTTAACACTGGGATATTCTATGGTCTAACAGATCTCCTTATTAGGAATTTTTTCCTGACATTCGGACTACATTTCCTTGACTTAATTTCATCTTTATTTATTACTCTTCTAAATAGATTAGTCTCCACAGTTGATTCAGCATCAGCTCTTAATATATCCTGACTGACTGCTTGATGTTCCTCTTGATAATTATGCAAGTTATTGAAGGGTGAGTGCTAAAGTCAGTGATAAGTGCAGGGACGCAAACCTCACCTCAGTTGATCAGATGATAAAGAAAAGAGAGCTCAATTCTGCATCCATTTTACACATGTAGTAGTGCTTAATCCTGGAAGATCTCTTTTTGAATTCATTGGAACCACTTGCAAAGTAAGGGCTATTCAACATAAGTAAGGACAGTAGAATCCTGCTTCTTAGAGTAGATTCACAAGAGGGATTTAGGTGCTGCAACAGTCAGCATTGCAGCACCTAATGTTTAGGCACCCCACCACCAAAGAGGGATTCAGTTAAGTCTAGGCTCTGAACTTTGACCCAGCTTAGGTGCCTCACTCCAGGAGAATTGTTTTTAAAGAAAAAATGAGCATGAGGGGCAAGTGGCAGCAGGCACAGAGTGGGAAAGACTCTATGGGGTACTTACCTGGGAGGTGGGAGACACCAGGTTTAGTACCCCTGCTCCAATGAATATTTAATTATTTATACACAGTAGAATAGCTCCAACAGGAGACAGCAAAGCCTGCCCAGGACACTTCCCACCTGCCAGGCATTTGCCCTAACCCTTGGGCTCTGAGTGTCTACTTCACATCAGGCAGAGGGGATATTTGAGCCCAGGTCTTCCACATCCTGGGTGAATACTTTAATCACTGGACTAAAATTTATAAGACAAAGGTGGAGAACACCTCCTCTGACATCTTATGTGTGGGTTTAAATATGCTATGAGCACATCTACTGCATCAGGATCCAAAGACAAGATAGACAGGGGAGCACCTTGTTTGTGCATCCCACTGGGGCTTAGGGAAGAATTAAGCAAGGCACTGCTGGGTGGTGTCAGGATTTAGGCATATATGTGCGTGTCTAGCTGCCAAAATGTAGGCATCTTGGGGACGCTAACAGTGGAAATGTAGATGCCTACAGAGTTAGCTGGTAGCTGAGCAGAAGTTTTGTGAATGCCAATGGTGCATAAATGCTGGATTTAGGGCATGTGTATACTGCACTACAGTTCATACTACAGGGGAGGGAATAGCAGTGCACACCAGTCTGCACTGTAACTCCCCTGTGCGGATTCTGCAAGTGTGAACGTAAAGTTCCTTCATTCGTGATAATGTAGTTGTCTTAAAACAGGACTACATTACTGAGATATCTTCAAGCTGACAAGAATTTTGTACAAATACTTCAGAAAATTAAATAAACAAAATAATCATAATCCAAGTTTATACTTAGACTTCTCTAAGGAATTTGACTTGGAACCACACGCTATTTTGATTACAAAATACGGATTAAAAACTGGCTAACTGATAGGTCTCAAGATGTAATTGTAAATAGGGAATCATAATCGAGCAGATGTTTCCAGTGGGGTTCCACAGCAATCTGTTCTTGGCCCCACACTATTTAACATTTTTGTCAATGACTTGGAAGAAAAGATAATATGATTACTGATAAAGTTTGCAGATGCCACAAAAATTCAGAGTGTGGCAAATAATGAAGAGGACAGGTCACTCATTCAGAGCAATCTAGATCGTTTGGTAAAATGGGCACAAGCAAACAATGTGCATTTTAATTAGGGCTGTAGATTAATTGCGATTAACTCACGAGATTAACTCAAAAAATTAATTGTGATTAATCTCAGTTTTAATCTCACTGTTAAACAATAGAACACCAATTGACATTTATTAAATATTTTGGATGTTTTCTACATTTTCAAATATATTGATTTCAATTACAACACAAAATACAAAGTGTACAGTGCTCACTCTTTATTATTCTTATTACCAATATTTGAGATGGGATATGGGAAAATATGTCTTGTCCCTTTCCCACCTTTATTTTTTCCCTAGGATATCAGGGAGGTTGGTCTTAGGATCCACATGAGGGGAACAGGCATGCCAAGTGAGGCTAGATGGTCTCTCATTTTTCTCCTACTGGAAATATGGAGTTCAGAACAGAAAAACAAAACCAGCCCACAATCCAGCCCTGATGGTTGTATATTTCTACATCTCGTCCTTCATGCAGTGATCATCCTCCTTACAGAAGAGGTTTCTGGAGTATTCATTTGTTGCAGGTCCCCTGTCAGTGAAGCTACAGGGAGCTCTGTTGGAGGAAAGGGTCAGCAAGATTCCTAGCACCATCATTGACTTGTGGAGTCTCTGTCAGGATGACTGTGGCCATGTACTGAGCCTCCACAATCTGCAGGGTTCAGAGACTGACCCTGCAGCCTGTTCCATGACTAAAGCCCCATTCCCCCCACATGGCTTAAATAGGAAGAAACTTCCAAGAGGAGTGATCTGTAGAGATTTCCTCACGTCAGAACGGACTAATGAGTAGAAGTGATCAGGCTCTTTGCTAGCTGTTCAGGGGGAAGAAAAAGAATTCAATGACAAGTTGTAAAAAGTGCCACAGTGTCTTGAGTTAGTTCTCAACAGAACAGGCTGGGCTGTTTAAGTGTACATTATCTGAGCATATAATGGAGCTTCAATTTACTTGGCCACTTTTCTCCTAATCTCTCATTATTGAGTATGGAAGATGCTGTATTCTGTTTTTCAGTTATTTTCCATATATTTGTGCTCATTATGGCATCTAGGATATTTAGTTTGATAAACTGTCATAAAGATTTAATTTTACTAATTGGATCTTACTGAAGAGCTATTTGGTACAAGACAAGCTTTATCGAAGACCTTCTCTGAATTGATCTATGCCTGATTCTCAGAGTTGCCACTAATCTTTAATGAATAATTCTGCATGGGTAATAAATGTTACCAGTAAATCCATAATACAAGGTTACCTGGTTAATGATTGCATGTCTGTATCTGGTATCGTAGGAAAAGGTAGAAAGTTTATCCTTGTAAAGTGATACTATGGAAGAAAAATAATCCACAAATCATAACCAGCTACAACAAAACAACTATTTTAAAAATAAGTAGTGATGGAAGAAGGAGCATCTGAGAAGTGTTTTTTTTAAAGAAACTCATCATTAATAGAAATCTGTGTCTAAAACCCAGACGAAAATATTCCAGAACTTTTGGGAGAATATTTGGAATCAAAATCCGGATTCAAATCTGAATTTCACAATGGCTTCCATTGTTTATAACAGGCCAAATCAAAACCCTGAACTACTACATCAGAGCAGAAACTGTGTCTACTTCTTAGTTTCTACAGTGCCTAGCACAATGGGGCCCTGATCCTTGTCTGGGTGCCTCTGTGCTGTAAATAATCAGGGCTAGATTTTAGCTTTCTTCTCACAGCTTTGGGGAGGAAAAGGGACTGCATGAAGTCCATGAGGAGGATCAGAGAGATTGTACCTCAGACTAGCACAGTCTCTTCTGATGTTGCTTCTTGCATGTGCATTTGTGTACGTGCAATCTGCTATATCCTTTAAGGTGAAGCTGGCTTTTCAGCATTCAGGTCCGTGGGGATGCAGGGACTGCTTCTGTGAGTGGCTCTTCTGCAACAGCACAAAGGCTCCTTGCATGCCCCAGCTGCTACTGTGCAGCCATCCAAGGGCTGCTCACAATTGGATCCTTAATTTCTGTGCAGCATTCAGACTGTAGATCTCACTTCTGGGTCTCAGGCCCATCCCTGATAAGAAATAGATTGTGGTTTAAGAACCAGCAGCTTGTCTTTTCTCCGTATCACCCTGACTTTATCAGGAGTGCCAGCTCCTGGTCCCATGGCTCCGGATGGGCTTCTCATGTGGGTAAGGAGGGTAGGCTTTGGCCCAAATGAAATCTGAGTCTTAAAAGTGATCTTTCTGAATCAGAAACATTACAGTCTATCTGAGTGTATTTCAGCTCCAACTAATCTCTGCAAGTTCTTTACAATGCATTATGTAATATGCATTTCTACTTTTATAGCTCTTCCTGAAGCTATAATATTCCTGTAAAGATTGTTCTGAAAATAAATAGCAAACAGACAGAGCTAGCCTAGGGGGTGGGCTGAGCAGCTTAGAATTCTAAGATCAGCCAATTCTGAGGGAGAAGGTTTTGACTAGACTTTATTAACAAGCAAAAGAAAGATAACAAATTAAAGACAAACTGGAGGAATAAGGTGAGTTTTACATAGGAATATAAGAATTGCAGTACTGGATCAGACAATGTAGACCATTATCTTCTCTTTCTTGTGTTAGTGCCATTTCTCTGTGGAAAATAAAAATACGATGGGTTTTCACCTGCGTAGTTTGGGGCGAAGTAAGTGAATCCAGACAGGAGCAACACAGGCACAAAAATTGCATGTTTATCATTCTCTAGTTAATGGTTTGACCAATGAATGATGACAACACAAGCTTCAATTTTTGGAATGATCCAGAGAACACATTGGTGAGAAAAAATATTTTCTTGTTACCTTTGGACTGGGTGATCTAATATGTTATCCGCTCATTTCTATTAAGATACAACAAACATGGCCATATGTGCAGCAGTAAGTAATAGAGAGAGTTAATTTAACAAATTCATAATCCAAACAGAATTATTTGCGAAGCACAGGTGTATATTTGTAACCTGCTGCTGAGTGTTTTTCTGGGTCAATCTCTGGTGGATATGTTATTACAGAATGTTACCTCTGTAGCTCAAGCTGTAGCAGCTCATGCTATAGCTCTGGTGGTCCCTGATTAAATCCCTGGGATGTCTGCCATACATTCAGAGGGTGTTTTTGTCTTTGCATCTGTAAAGTGGACTTGAGAACTTCACAGACAGTCATGACTACCTAGCACTTTGATTACAATAACAATAACTAATTGCTTTCTGTAGAACTGTTGAGATATGTTTGTGCAAGAATATAATTTATAGAGGCTCCCTCATAAGGGACAGTATCATGAATGTAGGAATTTTTAGATGTGCCCTTGAAGCAGAACCCAGTGTAGCTGTGTACCTCAATTCACCACAGATAATCTCGTGTAGTTTTTTTTAATAACAACTTTATTCTTTTCTCATTCACTGATTTGTTTAATGAACCCCAAGTGGTTACAGAACAGCATTCAGGGCCACTGTTTGACCAAGCCTATGTAGGTGTACAAGGAACCTCTATCACTAGCCCCAATGTGGCTGAGAAGCTTGATTGCTGTACAGGAGTAGCACAGTTGACAATAGTAACACTCCCTAAAGCAGCAGAGTGTGGTGGGAGGAGAGGGAAGCCATGGCCCCACTTGCCAGAAAATTGGCCTACCATGGAGAAAGCACCCTTTCAAAGGGTGTCAGAGCTGCAGTTACAATGTGCACTTCCAGGCTCAATTCTGAGTCAGCCAGAATTCCTCCTGGACCTTTGGCTGCAGTGTGGTTCAGTCTGTAGCCACCCATAACAGGGCTGTGCCCAGCAGGCCTAACCTAGCCCTCAGTCTATTACAATTCTTGATGCAATTAAACTTTATGAATACTAAGATTCTCAAGAGTCCTTTGGATTACTTACAGAGCAAAAAAAGTTTGACTTAAAACCAAGTACAGCACGTATCAATCACATTTTAAAAGTAAAAGAAAAAAAATACTGTCATGCACAAGTGCCAAGTATCACAGTCCTCACTCAGATAAAAGTCCCATGAACTTAAATGGGTGTTTTGCCTGAGTACCGACTATCTAAGGTCAGCTGAGAAGAGCTCTCTAGTAGATTATATATAGTTTTTGATTATTCTGCCTGGATATTTCTCTCCCCCTTCCCATTTTCTAAATAAAGCCTAAGAATAAATAAATGTATATCATGCTGTTTGTTACACTTTACCTATCCATTTTCATATATCTCCAGCTTTACTAGTAACAATGGTCTATGATTAAATTATTACTTGGGAATATTCTATTATTAAAAAGTAGTATTATATTCAGTGATTCCCCAAAGTAATTATGTTAGAAATGCATCTGTTAGCTTGTATTTCTCTAACTCTGCATGCAGAACTATTCACTTTTATACACCTGCTTGAGTGGCTTGCAAGAGAAGACCTCAAATAAGTGATTAAACTTGTGATGGTTCATGCAATATATACTAGTTCTTTTTATTCTAAAACTAAAGGAAATGTATGAGTCATTGCAATCTTGGAATGTAATGCCAAACAAATGAGAACCAGACCGCAAACAATAAAGCCAAGTACATCATTACAGGGTGAGTAATGTGAACAACTTGCATAAACTATGGCTGAAACTCAGTTTTTAGCAGAAGACCATAACCTCATGATTGCATCAAGAACAGTTAAAAGCTCTTTAATCTGCATGTTGTCATTCAGAAAAGAGAATCTCATCAGTCCAAACTGTAATCTTTAAGACTTGCAATTTTTCATTTTGATTTGACTCTGCTTTTCCTCTAATATCTCTCTTCTGCATCCTTTCTTATAAAATGTCCTCTATGTAGCAGTTGTCCTCCAACGGAAGGGGAATAGATGGGCAGTTGCCGCCACAGCTGATGACTAGATGTCTTCATTTTCCCATGTCCAAGATTTTCAGACAATGAACTACACCGTATTGAAATCCATGTTTCCCTGCATCAAATTTCTTGTTTTACTAATAGTATCTTGTCACCTATCCTAATGTAGGTTTTCTCATTTACTGCTCCATTGGTCCCACTAAAAGATAGTCCAGATGACTCAAAAAATCTGTCAACTATGTTTGTATGTTATTTATTGTTTTATCCTCTATCTATAGAGGCACTGTCTGTTTGATAACTAGCAAAGTATAACAAGTAACCTGGCTAATACAGAAAGTAGATCACTTCATCCTCCCAGAGCCCAAGTCTGCCAGTTTCACATTTATCACCTTTTAACTCATCTTCTTTAAAGAAGAGCAAGAAATCTGATCTCACCCCTGATCTGTCTCCCTAAGAGAGCTTTCCCTAACAGGTACCACAGCTTTAGTCTGGGTGGGTGGGATTTCTTGGCTTCAGTAAATGAAATTATTTTGTGGAAATGACAAATTCTCAGAGACCAGCTCCAGCAGAGCTTTTGCTCCAGTGCTCTTGACACCTGCTTTATTCCAGTTGATTACTTGATTTCAGATATAAGAAGGAGTTCATAACCCCTGGGTAATTCTTTGACATAAAGCCTACAATCAGACTAGAAGAGAGGCTGGATCCTTTTAATTATTCTAGTGCAACAAATACACATACCAACTGTTAGCTTAGTGGCTAGCAGAGCGAGTCCTGGCACTGTTGCCACTCACGATGTTTATAGAGAAACCTTTTTCACTGGTGGCAATGCTCCTATGTATTATATCATCTGAGTTAAGTTAAAAATAACTTGGCTGCAAACGACATTACTACTTCAGAAGAGCCCTTGCCTAAGTACATCATGACAGTTTATCTGTCAGGGCTTAAGCTGCTGAGAGCTACTGATAAAATCAGGTCTGACAAATAAACTAGGCATTTGGTCTGCTTCTGGAGATGGTAAGTAGTAACATCTTGTATGGCATGTTCTCCCATTTATCTCACTGAGATAATTTACTATACCACAGCTTCATCACCAGGCTCTAGACATAATACAGACTGAAAAACAAAATGTAAGAAAGTGATAAGCAAGTAATTAATTATTTAAATGAATCATGTGAAAATACAATCCTGCCAAGTACTAATGGCTATGAGAGGATCATCAGCCAGCATTCAGGGTTTGTTCAGTAGCTATTCTATAATGGCCAGGCAGTTCAGTACATGTAGGTGCCAGCACATCTGACAACTGGAGTACATCTACACTGCAATGAAAGGCCTGCAGCATAGCTGTGGCTGGCCAGGATCAGCTAACTCATGCTTGCGGGGCTCGAGCTGCAGGGCTAAAAATTGCTGTGTAGACATTTGGGCTCAGGCTGGGGCCTGGGTTCTGAAACCTTGGGAGAAGGGTAGTTCCCAGAGTCCAGGCTCCAGCCCAAACCTGAACATTTTAATTTTTAGCTCTGGAGCCCGAGCCTCACAAGCCAAGCCAATTGTCTTGGGCTCTGAGACTAAATGCACTGGGATTTTTATTGCAGTGTAAATGTACCCTTATTTTTTTACTTTTGCTTTCTTCTTACTTAGCTTCTCAGGATAATGCCTTAGTTATACCTTCAAAACCCATTCATATCCAGGGTTTGCATACTCATCAGGTATACAAACATACTTTGTAGGTGCAACTTAAATGTCAAAATCAGACCCTTGACTTGCTGCAGGTGTATAACCTTATCAAGTCACAGGGAGTCTATACTCTTAAAGGGCAAGATTTTCAAGAGTTCAGGACGGGGCTTTCAAGTGCTCAGTACCCCGATTTTCAAACGTGCTATCCACCCAACAGCTCTTACTGAGGTACCAATGTGCTGGGATCTGTTGAAAATTTGGCAATTTATTTTGGTGCCTAAATAAGAACTGAGCTCTCTTCAAAATCTGGTCCTGTTGAGGGTGCTGAGCTCTTTAGAATATCTGGCCATATTCTACTAGTCACCATCATTCCCCTTTTCCAGTGCTATCTTATCTAATGAGGAGGGTGATGGCAATCCTTGTGACTAATTCACTGGGGATTAAATCAGGAAACCTCCAGACCTAAAAGCCTCTACAGCTTGAGCAGAAAAGCTAAGGTTCTACAGCTGATGGCTGAAACAACTCATATCCTCTATGGATTAGCAGAGAGAGGGACCTGTAACACACTATCACAGTGGGTGATAAGGGCACTATGTTATCTTCTATCAGAGTAATATTGATAAAATGCTTAAATAAGATGCTGCATATATTAGTGCTCATTTGTTTTTACCCCTCTCTGGAATGTTGGGTTCCTGATGAGCTCCATATATTTCTATGCAACTGCTAACCCTCACATATTTCTTGGTATTTATAACTATGGTATTGCAGAAGGTCCTCCTCTGGCAAGGTTTTTCCCACTGTTTACTGTCAGTGAACAAAATTACACACAACAACTAGTCGATCTCCCCAAAAAGGCTGAACTGCAAAACATGAAGCAAGGAATACAATGTCTGAATTGAAACTCATAATATCAGTTCCAGTAATACAACAGTATAAGCAATTTTCTTTAGTGTGATGTGTTAGCAACCTCTTTTTAGTGACTCCATTGAGGCTAAAACCACATGGCGCTCCATTTCTCTGACACACAAACAAGTACTTGGTATTGCTGAACGTCGGTTAAAGTCATGTATCTGGGATGACCTTTGTTTATGTAGATGTAAGGTAAATACAGCGGTACAGTGATTCCCTTTCAGCTCTACTGAAATCCAAGTGTCTAGTATGCAGTCCTTTTATTCAACACAGCAGGTTGTATACAGGTCACAGATCATGTGTATCAGATCTATAATCTGTTTATTTTTGTTATGAGGAGTCCTCAGTGGGTGCTATATTTTTATCACAATGCAGTGGACTGGGAATTACGTATTCAAACATTATTGATTAAAAAGGAGATTTGGGAACTTACCTTCCCATTCATGGGGAGGATAAACAGGTCCTCAAAGACCAGAAATTTCTAACAGAATCTTGCAAGATTTGGGGAAATTCTTCTTGTACTGTTTTAGAAGAATTAAGGTCCTGTATGTAGATAACTAATTAATAGAAATATCCATGCTAATTAGATGTGGGCCTGAGGTTAAGGTGAAACATCCCCCAACAACTGTGGAGTGTTTAGATTCAAAATTTTGGTTCAGGCCAATTTTTAGTGTAAGTAAAGTACTGACATGGATATATGTTTATATTCTTTGTTCTACAGACATAACACAAAAATACAATGCAAAGGTCCATACAGACCAAAAATCTGTATGAACCTTTGAGCAAATTATTACAGAGGGAATACTATCAAAATGTTACCTGAAATTTTCATCAGAAATAAGACAAGAATATTCCCTTTTACTATTAATTAAAATGAGGGTTGCCTGGGAATAGGAATTCCAGTTCTTGGGGGAGAGGGGAGAATTGAGTTTTTGTAAATGTTTTCATCCCAGATCAGGACAAAATCTCAAAATCTCATTTTTTCCCCCACAAACGGAATCATTCCAGGAACATTATGGTGTTTCCAAAATAAAATATGATCCTCACTGCTCACCTAGCAGACTACAGTGGAGTTAGGGAGCTGCAGAACTGGGAATTGATTTTCCAGTGGAAAATCAAATTCATCCAGCAAAATTGAAGTTTTCTCATGGAAAAGTTTGATTTTTGTGGAAAGTGGATTTTCTGTCAGAAAAATCATTCCAATGGAAAATTCCCAAGCAGTGCTAATGATAAGGCTATCTGAGAACATCCTTGTAATCAGGAAACCCTTAAGGATGTGCTAGTAGCCTGTTTCTGGAACTGTTCAAAGCAATTTATTTCATTCTTGTGCAATAGGAAATTAATGAAATACATTTAACTTGCATCAGTTTACATTTTTTATTTTTGTAAGTAGTGTAACTCCTTCCCTATCTTTTGAGCTAATGTGAGCAGATAAATTCAAGAGGATAGATCCTCAGCTGGTATGAATGGGGTGTAGCTCCATTTATTTCCTCTTGTATGTTTTAAGTATTAGCAGGCACTCAAGAGACAAAAATTAATTAGGATTTATTTATTTAATGGTGTCAAAAAGAATAGCTCCAGACACCAGAAAGAGATTACTGAGCCACTGGAGAAGTGAATCTCAGATCTAGTGGAGGTCTCATTTTATGAAGAGGTAATATATGGTTTGGATAATGGAACAATGTACCTTGAGGCCAGCTTCCAAACTCTGAAGCAATACAGAGAGGGAAGGGCCCTCTAAAGAATTAAGAAACATACAATTCACTTACATTCCAGCGTATCCCACTGTATGTTGTTAGAGACACTGAGTAAATGCTACAAAGAATAACAAGTGTGGTTGTGCCTATTAAGAGTTATTCCAGTAAAGAGCACTTTTTATAAATATGAATTCCAAACTGTGTTGTAAGGGCATCCATTAAACTCATACCCATAAAACTGCAAACACATGTTCACTTTCAGAGTGTGTAAACAAATCACAACTTACAGTGTAAATTACTACCAAAAGTTTCATTTATAAAGCAATAGCAATTTAAAAAGCTAAAATAAAAATGTTAAGTTTACAAAACCCTGTAAATACCCATTTGTTTAAATGTATTTAGAAAGCACCAATATTAAAAAATACCAGGATTAATAGCCAGAGTACAAAACACTTGTCTGCCTCTTCAAGGCCAGCCCTATTGCTTTAAAACAAATCACTCTTTTAACAATCTGCCATAAAATACTCCTTCATCCAGTCATCCCTCAACCCACTCCTTCTTGAGAAGCCGAAAAATATGGTTGAAATACGAAATGTGCTCTGCAAATCAGCAAATATGGGCTGTTCCGTCATGGAAAATGTCCTACCACCAGACCCATCCATTTTTAAGCCTTAGGGGTTTGCAGGAGCCAGGGGTGGCTCTAGATATTTCGCTGCCCCAAGCACAGCGTCATGCCGAGGGGGGCGCTCTGCCGGTCGCCGTTCCCACAGCTCCGGTGGACCTCCTGCAGGGCGGCTTTGCTGGTCCGCTGGTCTTGCAGCAGAGTGCTCCCCGCGGCATGCCGCCCCAAGCACGTGCTTGGCATGCTGAGGCTTGGAGCCGCCTCTGGCAGGAGCACATCAACAGATCACAGCTTTAGTGGGATCTCAAGAGGAGTGAGGTGATATCACTCACATAGCCAGATCCTAAACCATTTAAGGCGGGATTGTCTCTAGCTGCAACATGGTTATAGGGGTTAACAAGGGCACCAAACCTCCATGTGGTCATGTCAGGGCTGCCTAGATTCCAGCTTGAAGTGGGGTGGGGTTGGGGGGAGAAGGGAAAGAGGGAGAGAGAAAGAGCTGCCCATGGACAAGTGCAGAAGGCAAAGTTATAGACTGTGCCTCTCCTCCCCCAACATGCTGACCAGAACAGCTGGCCAGGTATGAAGAGGGGAGTAACCTGTACTCGGAAAAAGAGAGGAAGTAACTTACTGCCACCCATTGCTCCCAGAGCAAGAAGGGGAACAACAGAGCAATTGTGACTAAGGCCAGGTCTATACTACAAACATACATCTGTATAACTAGCTCATTCGGGGGTGTGAAAAATCCACACCCTTGAGCGACATTGTTATACTGATCTAAGCCCTGGTGTAGACAGTGCTAGGTTAATGGGAGAGCTGTCAACATAGCTACGGTCCTTGTGGGGGTGGATTAACTAGGCTGATGGGAGAAGCTCTCCCATCAGTGTGATAGTGTCTTCACTGAAGCACTACAGCGGTGCAGCTTTTTAAATGGAGATCTGGCCTATGTTACAATTGCTTCATGATATCCTACTAGTGTCTCTGTGCAAAAAGTTTTTTCCTTTTACATTGAGTAAAGTTTTTTAAACTTTTAAGTTTAGAGAAATTGGGTGATAGTCGGGGGGAACAATTTCCCTTTATTTTATATTTTTATATATATGAAAGGAAAATTATACATATATATATATATATATATATATATACACACACACACACACACACACACACACACACACACACACACACACACACACACTTTTTGGTTGGGTTTAAAATTTAAAATCTGCATATAACCAACACTTTGCTAGGTTTGAGAGAGAATTTTTAAAACAAAAGTTGTAAATGAATTTAAAAAAACCTGTTCTGAGCCAGTCCTCCACCTCTGCATCCTCACATCATGTGTGGGAAAGCTACACATTCTTTTTATCCATCCTAATATAGGGGGCCTTCCATTCTCAGACTGCTTCTGGGACAAAGGCAGGAAAGAGATTGTAATTATTGCATTGATATAGTTAACAAAATTTTTCTAAAATCTTCCTGAATACCCAGTACAGGTGAAAACTGTGGTCATGAAAGATCTTTCCAAACGCTATTCTTTAATCCACTGATTTTTATACCCTTAATGTTGCATTACAGTTATTTCATTTTGTATTTTTAGTTTATGTTGCAGAGCTTGTACTATGCATCACTTTCTGTAACATCTGGGAGCATGCCACAAATAATAATGTCACCTGACAACTTTCACTGCCTTGCCCTGGTCCCACAATTGACTTCTGGGGGGCTCTGTGCAGATGGAGAGATCTGCCCACAGTGGTCAGAATGGAGTCTTTAGGTCCTATATGTCAGTCTAAAAAAATCAGAGAGACAAGACGCGTGAGGTAATATCTTTTAGTGGACAACTTCTTTTGGTGAGAGAGACAAGCTTTTGAGCATATACAGAGCTCTTCTTTAGGCCTGAAGAAGAGCTCTGTGTAGCTTGAAAGCTTGTCTCTCTCACCAAAAGAAGTTGTCCACTAAAAGATATTACTTCACCCATCTTGTCTCTCTAATATCCTCAAACCAACGTGGCTACAACAATACTGCATAGTCTAAAAAATCAGCTATTTGCTGTCTGCTAACAAGCTTGAGGAATATTGGATGTAAGTATATTAACAAACAAGTCATTTTCAATATATAAAATTTTTCTTGTTTTTATCAATACCGTAAATACTTCTTTTTAAAAGAAAAGATTTAAATTCTGAACTATCACAAATGTATATTAGTGCAGAATATTATTTAGAATATGGTGCCAACACATAACAATATGAGAAAAACACAGGACTCTTAACCTGTGTTTCTACTCTGGCTATTGAACAAAAAAGAAATGCTTGGATTTCTAGGTACAAAACTAATTTCCTCCTGTAATTTTGTTTATAAGTTGGGAACCATGCCAGCTCATGAGGGAGATGAATACACACTTTTAAAAGAGGGGGCAAAAAAGTAAGGGAAGATAGATGAATTGATCCAACTGCAATATTTCCTTCTCCAAAACATTATGAAATCTTGGTTAAAATGTTTGCAATGTGGTTACATCAAAAGTACACTTGGGAAACCTTAGTTTGTGTGACCAACACTTACTCATCCAGTCTCACTGACCTTGGCAATATGACCATGATGATATTTGCATACGGCTAAACTGTTTAGGAACAAAAACACCTGGAGGTATCTGTCTGCAAAATGAATTTAAATAAAATTAGAACAATAAATCATAATCAGGCAAATGCTTGAAAAGCACAAAAGGACAAGCTGACAACTTGTCAGAGTGCATAACAATGTGTGTGTGGATGTAAGTGGGGAAAAATAGCAGCCAGGAAAATCTGGTTAGAACAGGAAAGAGTAAGAAGAGAAAACATATAGAGGTATGTAATAAAGGGATGTGCCAGTTTGCTAATGCTGTATGAAAGTTCATAGTTTCCCAGGAGTGTCTGAGGCCCTTTTGTGGGAAGAGAGTGGTGTGTGCATCTGTGTGCACAAGGAGGGTCATTGGCCCTCTTGTGTGGGATGGGGTCATCTCAGAGGGACAGATGTGGTAAAATCTTTTAATTTATTTAAGTGGAGGTTTTCGTGGGAACACTCTAAGCTTTCAGTTTCACAAAAGAACACGCTCCAAGTGGACTATGGAGTGAAAACCCTGTACACTAAATCCTCTTAAGTTTGCACATCTCTAAAGCTACCTAAAGTCGCAGTTATCCAGGACACCTTGAAGAAAAAAAAATCATATAGATCTTTTACAGTCACAGGTGATCAGGACTTCAGCTTTGCATTAGGCTATTGTGCATGTCCTATGAGGGAGGAGTGGTACCATTCAAAAACCTCTGTTCCATAAAGCAACTGGCAATGACTATTGCTCTTCTCAAGCCCTGGGTAGCTAGGATTGAAATCTCAATTTTTAAATTGGAACACTCCCTATACTGGGATGTGGCCTTTGGGCCGTCATATTGACAACTAGCCATCAGATGCCCTTTACAGGTGCCTACATGCAGATCTGAAGGGTAGACTGTGGAGTAGTGCCTTTAATTAAACAACCAAGTTTGGGAATTGGACTATTTATCACCTTCAGCTTGGCATGAACCAGTGTTCCCATTTCTATGGGGTAGCAGATAAAGATACTTATCATTTATACAGTAATTTATAAGCAAAAAAAACTAAGTAAGTAATCCAGGGGCTGGAAGAGCAAAGCGCATCACATCCACCTGACCCTTGGCTGGTGCAGTGGTTCCGATAGTATTATTATAGCTGGTGTAACTTAGAGCAGCCTTGCCGCTGGACACCATTTTGATATCAACCAGCCCAGGATTGGGGGCATAGAAAGGTACCTTTCCTCCTCATCCCCGACCACTCTGCTCAGGTGTCCAAAATGTAAGCACAGTGCAACTGAAGATCTGGCCTGAAGTGCCTTATGTATACGAATTTTACCCAGGAAGATTGTCCTGTATTATGGGAACAGATCACTTTATTCTACAACTACTTCAAGAAGAACCTGTATCAGTATCTCATCAAAAAAAGTTTGCATAGCAGTGATGTCCATGGTAAAGCTTGATTAGATAGGCCAAAATCTAGTGTGCAAAATGTCAGACTATTAAATTGGTGAAATTATTTTCCCATTGTAAAAGAACTTATGGGGTTTTTATAGTAATCAGAACATGCTAAGGAAAACAATTCAAAGCTCTTAGTTTGATTAGTTCATCAAAGTTATCTTCTGCACTAAAGAAAATAACAGAAAAAACCAACAGCAAAAGCGAAGTTCAGTAATGATGCATTCATTATTGATTTCTGAGGAACAGACTCAAAAGTGACAGTAAAGTTAGTCACTGTTGGTACAATCTGTCCTAAATCCTATTCCAGTCCATGAAATGAAAGAAAGTGACTCACTTTCCATTTTGATCTCTGGGTCTCCTCTTAGCTAAACAATGATTCTTCTGGAACCCTTTGTTAGCCCTTGCACAATGATTGTTGTGTGAAGGTTGCAAGATTTTGATTAAAGCAAGGAGACAGTTATCATTCCATTCTTGAAGTTACTCTAGTATAGTTTGCGTCACTACTCCAGTCACTCATCCTGTAGAGGACATGGTGGGAACAGAGAGGGCTTTGGTCAGGAACTGTGGGGCAAGATAAGCACAATGGTAAGTAGTGAATTGCAATATTATGTTACTGTTGAATTATCATAGTTTTAGCCAATCACCTGGGATGGAAAGCTATGATACCAAAGAGAAATAAAAGGAGGTTAATTCCAGGGTCTGGGAAGATTATTTACAGTTGACTTTGATACGGTAAGTACTTCAATACCTACTAGGGCTCTGGGATGTGGAAGGACAAGGCCTGGATTCCCTCTGATCAGGAAGGAATTCTAGGGTTATTCCTACTTTATGAATACTGAAGTTGTTCTGTCAGATGCTAAATTACAGTTCCATAGCTGCGCTGGTCCCAGGATATTAGAGAGACAAGGTAGGTGAGGTAATATCTTTTATTGGGCTAATTTCTGTTGATGAGAGAGACAAACTTTCAGGTTTATGCAGAGCTCTTCTTCAAATCTGGGTAAGGTACATCCCTAAATACAAGGTAGAACAGATTGTTTAGTGTAAGGAGTTAACATGTTAGAGACCATGCAAGGTGAAGTGGGCAGTTAACGCCTCTGTAGTCATAGGACAAAGGTGAGTTTGTGAATTATAGATTGTTGTAATGAGCTATAAACCCAGTGTCTTTGAGTCCATGATTTTTAGGGTCTAACAAAACTTATCAATTTAAAGTCCAGGCTCGACTTTGACAGGTTTCCTTTGAGGAGGAGAACTGAGAGGTCAGATGTGGAGTGACTGCTTTGTGCAGTGTTCACCTGTGGGTTTTGTCTGTAAGTTGTTGGAGTTGGAAAGACTAGGAGTACTAATGTATAGGGAGTCAGCCACCACTGCTCCATCTTCCTCCCCACTAGAAAAGTGCAAGGGGACATGAAGAGGCAGCAGATTGGGTCCAGAAACTTTGCCCTCCTAACCTCCCACCTTGCCCCTTAACTGGTTTCAGACTCTGCTACTCTACTACTTGTGTGTGCAGCAGGGAAAGGAAATTGTAAATCTTCTAACTTTCAATTGACTTCCACTGCTGTTTTGTAGAGAGTGCTGAGCTGGGGGCCAGCACTGCCAGAATTCATAGTACAAGAAGTTATAAAAATGTGCCAGTGCCAGTTATGCTGGCTTTCCTTCAAGCCCTGCTTATGTAGAATAAATATCTTATTCCTGGAAATAAAAGCACTAGTCAAAGTAAGAAAAGGCAAGAGAATGACATGGGCATGGTAACTTGTTCCTGTTTGAGACCATAATCGTAGTCACCCAGCCCCAATGAGACCTAACCTTCAGTATTTTGTAGCTGCAAACAGATTCTTCCCATTTTCCAGGAGGTCTGCAGCTGTCACAACATATTTCTTACCTGGTCAGTATTAAGCAAGGTATTTTGTTTACTGTATGTCAGATTTTATCTCAGTATTGGATTTTTCATTTATTATCATGGGCATCTAAAGATAGGGTCTCAGTCTGTAGGCATACACACACACACGTGCATATCAACAGCACTCTAAGTGTGACTCTAGATTATTTCAAAATTACAGCTTTAAACCAAATGGGAGGTACACATTCCACAAACACCAATAAAGCCCCAGAAAAGATAACATTGTTTTATATAGATAAAGAGAAAATTGGAGCTTACTGCAGTAGCTTTTTGCTGAGATTACTAAGAATGGCACAACAGACGTTTCTTCTCAAAAAGACAAGCTGGGATATTTGGAGAGGTTTGTCTTGCATACCAAACATTGTCTAAGGGCCTGATTTTGATCTCCATTAGGCTAGTGTAAAATCAGGAGTAATTCACTTGAAGTTAATGTAATTATATTGGTATAATATCATACCAGTGAGATCAAAATCAGGTACTAAGGCTACAAACCTACTACAATTTTCCTTGTTTATATATGCATATGATAGCAGGCACAAGGTAGTATGCACTGTATTCAGACTGAGTTCCAACTTCTGTCTTAAAGGCCCTCATTCCCCTTTTTTTTGTTTGATTATAACTTTCTCAGACATAACTATGGGTCTGGAATTTACCATCGTTGGTCTCAGCCCAAAGGTGGAAGTTTGAGTAAAATCAGTTGAGCATTTTGAGTTATGTGAGTGTAAAAAAAATAAGTAGTTTATCACATAGGCTTATGTCCAAGAGGGATCTGAGTCACATCATTTGGATCCAGATGTGGACCTAAAACATCCTGAATCAATGCATACTCAGGAAACAATAAAATTTAAGATTTCTCCCAAAGTGTTAACTTGGCCAAGTTGCACACCTATTATTTTCTATTCCTGTCTATATATCATAGCGTTATTAATGATCTGCCATAAAATATACAGGATACACAATGTGGGAGAATTAAAGGTTAATATTTGGAATTTCCTGACCTTTGAGTGCTTTATATCTCAGTCTTAATGTTGCATTATTCACATTAGCTCTTATGCATTTTATTAATTGTACTTGCCCTATAGAAACTGTAGATTTAAAAAATCACCTTCATCCCCCCAAAAGCTTACTGTGACCTTGAAATTATTTCATGCATGTTTTACGGGTATTCTACAATACAATCACTTACAGTACAATAAATACATGTATATTCTGATTAGTATACAACTTGTGGTTACAAGGAAAAAGAAAAAGTTTTATTACATGATTTAGACTGAAGTACTTTTAAATTTTGGTATGTTATAATATGATGGGGGAAAGTCCTTTGGATTCAATCAAGTTTCTGCTTTCTATCTGTGTGATTCAATCATTGACTGAAATTACAAAAATAAATATTACCTATTGTCTTGTAAGTCCCACAGAAACATTGCTGAGTTCTCCCTCTCTTGGCTTTCAAGCAACAGTTAATAAATTGCTATCCACAGAGTTCTGCTGACAACAGTAAGATTCTGGTTCACAAAGATGTTCCATTTAGCCTGAGAATATAGTAGATAACAGAAAACAAGGCCAGTTTAACTTTGATTCTATTCAAAACACATGGGCAGTGGGGGTGGGGGAGAGGACAGAAGAAAAAGGTACATGCCAGAGAGGAACTAACAAAATGTCTAGGGAAATGTTGATTTCAATCTCCTAAAACAATTATTAAAGTAATTAAAATATAAATTTTGTGTGTGGGGGGTCTTCAAGTACAAAACATTTAAAATAGAATTTTATCTTCAGTGCTAATGATAGAAAATGATATTTGTGAGAATAAATTCCATATTAAATGTATATACTGAATATGCTAAGCAAACCTGGAAATAAAATAAGTTATCTCCCATTTGTCAGAGAATAGATCCCACTTTGGGACTATTGCAGTATCACTAGAAGGTTGGATGATAGAAACCTCAGGACAAGACTGAGATTGTGAAATGCTCATGCTTTTAAGTCAGACTGTTGTTGCATAAAACATATGCAAATATAAATAAATATGATGCCACTATCACTTTGTTTCTTTTCCTCTTTATACTTCTGTGGGGGGAAGGGTCCACTCAAATCCACTTCAAACCCTGCTTCAGGTCCTTATACTATTCCCCCCTCCCACCAGCAGATGCCCGAGGGGGTTCTTAGACCAAACAAACAGTAGAAAAAATCCTCTTCCCTCTTTTCTCCCTTATGGAAGAGGGGAGTCCATAGAATAACAAAGAGAAGTAAGTATGACTTATAAAGTTTATGGATGATAACAAGCTGGAAAGGGTTGCAAGTGCTTTGGAGGACAGGATTAAAATTCAAAATGATTTGGACAAACTGGAGAAATGGTCTGAAGTAAACAGGATGAAATTCAGTAAGGACAAATGCATAGTTCTCCACGTTGGAAGGAACAATTATTTCCACACATACAAAATGGGAAATGGCTGCGTAGGAAGGAGTACTGAAGAAAGGGATGATTCTATGATAGGAAGTTTTCCTAATGTCCAACCTAAACCTCCCTTGCTGTAATTTAAGCCCATTGCTTCTTGTCCTATACTCAGAGATAAAGAAGAACTCTTCCTCCTCCTTGTAACAACCTTTTATGTACTTGAAAACTGTTATCATGTCCCTGCTCAGTCTTCTCTTTTCCAGATTAAACGAACCAAAGTTTTTCAGTCTTCCCTTATAAGCCATGTTTTCTAGAACTTTAATCATTTTTGTTGCTCTTCTCTGGATTTTCTCCAATTTGTCCACATCTTTCCTAAAGTGTGGCAACTAGAACTGGACAGTGTACGCCTGCTGAGGCCTAATCAATGCGGAGTAGAGCGGGAATAATTATTTCTCATGTGTTGCTTACAACACTCCTGCTAATATATCCCAGAATGATGGTAACTTTTTCTTGCAACAGTGTTACACTATTGACTCATATTTAGCTTGTGGTCCATTATAATCCTCAGATCCCTTTCCACAGAACTTCTTCCTAGGCAGTCATTTCCCATTTTGTATGTGTGCAACTGATTGTTCCTTCCTAAATGAAGTATTTTGCATTTGTCCTTATTGAAAATCATCCTATTTACTTCAGATCACTTCTCCATTTTGTCCAAATCATTTTGCACGCATTTGCAACCCCTCCCAGCATGGTATCATCTGCAAACTTTATAAGGGTACTCTCTATGCCATTATCTAAATCACTGATGAAGATATTAAATGGAACCAGACCCAGAACTGATCCCTGCGGGACCCCACTTGTTATGCCCTTTCAGCATGACTGTAAACCACTGATGATTATTCTCTGGGAATGGTTTTCCAACCAGTTTTGCACCCACTTTATAGTAGCTCCATCTAGGTTGTGTTTCCCTAGTTTGTTTATGAGAAGGTCATGCAAGACAGTGTCAAAAGCTTTACTAAAGTCAAGATATACCATGTCTACCACTTCCCCCCATCCAGGCTTGTTACCCTGTGAAAGAAAGCTATCAAGTTGGTTTGATACAATTTATTCTTGACAAATCCATGCTGACTGTTACTTATCACCTTATTATCTTCTAGATATTTGAAAATTGATTGCTTAATTATTTGCTCCATTGTCTTTCCAGGTACAGAAGTTAAGCTGATTGGTCTGTAATTCCCCGGTTTGTCCTTATTTTCCATTTTATAGAGTAGCACTATATTTGCCCTTTTCCAGTCTTCTGGAATCTCTCCCGTCTTCCATGACTTCTCAAGATAATTGCTAATGGCTCAGATATGACCTCAGTCAGATCCTTGAGTATTCTAGGATGCATTTGATCAGGCCCTGGTGACTTGAAGACATCTAATTTGTCTACATAATTTTTAACTCGTTCTTTCTCTATTTCAGCCTTTGATCCTACCTCATTTTCACTGGCATTCACTATATTAGACGTCCAATCACCACCAACCTTCTTGGTGAAAACCAAAGCAAAAAAGTCATTAAGCACCTCTGCCATTTCCACATTTTCTGTTATTCTTCCCCCGCCCCCCCCCACACACACTCATTGAGTAATGGGCCTACCCTGTCCTTGGTCTTTCTCTTGCTTCTAAAGTATTTGTAAAATGTTTTCTTGTTACCCTTTATGTCTCTAGCTAGTTTGATCTCGTTTTGTGCCTTGGCCTTTCAAAATTTGTCCCTTACATATTTGTGTTATTTGTTTATATTCATCCTTCCCACAGCCCCCATTGGCCTGGAACAGTGAACCATGGCCAGTGGGAGCTGCGATAGGCTGAACCTGTAGACACTGCAGGTAAACAAACCATCTTGACCTGCCAGAGGATTTCCTTGACAGGCCACATGCCAAAGGTTGCCGATCCCTGGTCTAGATAATACTTAGTCCTGCCATGAGTGCAGGAGACTGGATTAGATGACCTCTTGAGGTCCCTTCCAGTCCTATGATTCTTCCTAGGTCAGCCCTTTGGGTTTAATCTAAAATGAGGTCTACCTCCAGCCCCTCCTCATGGGGCATACTGCTCTGAGACTGGGTCATGCAGCTTTGGGAGTGGTGAGGCTTGTTTGCTGCCCCCTTTCTGTGAGCTTGTCACAGCTGTTTGAGGCGGGGCAGCCTTCTTCCTTTTCGCTGCCCCTTTCTGAGGCAGGTTTTCCCTTTTAAGCTCTCCCCTACCCCAGGCAGAACAAGACTTGCAGACACGCCTCATTGGTGTTGAACGGGCCCAAAGGAACTCGTTAGTCTCCTCTCTGCCAGCGTGAGGGCCTGTCCCTTTGCAAATTCCCTTCCTCTTTCCTATTCTTTGCTTAATCTTTGTCCTCTTTAATCTTTACCCATCTGCATTTGTTCCTTCGTTCCTGCAGTCCCATTGTTTGGGCCTCTTCGTCTGTGCCTAGCTGCTATTTCTCCTCTTAGGGTTACAACTATTACCTCCCCATACTACAAATGATTTTTAAAATAGGTGTGATGTTTCCACAGCGGAGAATGGAGGAGGAGAGAAAAAGGAAGGTCAGCAGAATGAGAAAACACATAGCACTTCTTACTTTATGTGGTAATTGTAACATTTGTTCTTCATGGAACTTTTTAAGGTTTTTAAGGTCAGGCTCGACAAAGCCCTGGCTGGGATGATTTAGTTGGGAATTGGTCCTGCTTTGAGCAGAGGGTTGGACTAGATGACCTCCTGAGGTCCCTTCCAACCCTGATTTTCTATGATTCTATGATTCTAACTCTGGTTTCAGTTCTGTCCCACATAAATCAAACCATGTTGCCTGCACAGATTGCATTATTATTTTTTATTTCAAACAGCTCAAGGATTTGAGTCATCTCACATTTTGAAAGCTATAGTTACACCTTCTGGCAGCATCACTGTCACAGGAGAGAGATTTTCTGGAGGAAGGTCTCCAGACCAGGATTTTCTGAGACCTTCTGATCTTTCTGAGAGTTTGGTCTGAACATCCCAAAACTGGTTTACAGCCATATTTAAATGACCAGTTATTGGATTAGGGCTCAAATGTAATGCTTCGTTATGTTTTGTACATAAATTCATGTACCATTTTCCATTCAGTGTAAGGTTTATTGCAAAGCTTTCTCAGAATTCTACTCTTTGGAATTATTAGCTAATAAATTATAAACCAGTTTCAAACAGGAACAGCTTCCTTCCCTCCTCAACCCTCCCCCCTCCACCAGCATCTATCAATTTACTTGGAACAAAAAAAGAGCACAGAGCTATATTTTGAAACCCTCAAGTGCAGTCTGCCTTTCTTTAGCCAAAATTGGTGGGACCAAGATCCTGCCCAAAGGGTATTTTGCCATTGACTTCAGGGGGAGTAGAATCAGAATTTTTCCTAGTATTAACACATAGTTCCTAATGATAGTATTGTTAACTGAATAAAGATTGAATAACACATTGGGTGATAAATAAAATGCAAAATACGGCATGGAAATATAAAGGAGCCAAGTCACAAGTAATTCAAACCATATTGCAGCCTGCTATTGAGTGAGTACCATGCACAATCTAACATGATGTCGGACAATATAGTTGCATCTGTTTTTATTTTATTTTTCCTAGGACTATGGAGTGTTGTTGGGCCTGATTCTGACTCTGTACTTGCCACATGTGACAATATTATCACAGAATTGCATAACCTAGATGAAATGTAACTGGGGTAATGGGATGTAACTAAGCAAAGGAAAATTTAGCCTGACTAGCAAGAACAGCTCTCTGAGTAAGAGATCTAACAGATGAGGAACAGTCTCCCCAGGGTAGCAGTGGAAACCTCTTGACAACAATCCCTTTAAAAAAAATGGAATGGAAAAGCAATCAAGGATACACTATATGGAATAATCTTGTATTTGCAGCAGGATTGTTCAAAAAAGCCTAAAGGTCTTCCTCTTTATCTGACTTCTGTGGGTCATATTTAATTTGATGTCTTGAAATTTTGTAATAACAATGAGGTAGAGTATCCAGGGATGTGAATGTGGAACACTGAAGGAAAGTGCTATCAAGGAGACACGGGTGTGGAACTGGGTTCTGAATCATCACCAGTAACCTTCTTTACTACCAGGTTAGCAAGAACTCCAACACAAATTAAAGTCTGGAAGGCTTGTAGAGCATCACTATCAGGGGCGGCTCTAGGGATTTTGCCGCCCCAAGCACGGCAGGCAGGCTGGTCCCGCGGCTTCGGCATGCCTGCAGGAGGTCCACCGAAGCCGTGGTGCCGGCAGAGAGCTCCCCACGACTTGCCGCCCCAAGCATGCGCTTGGCGTGCTAGGACCTGGAGCCACCCCTGATCACTATCGTGTTACAAAAGCAAGGGAAGGAGAGATACATGCTGCAATTGTCCTCATTCAAAATGAATAAATATAAAGACATTGGTAAATGTAGTGAACTTGCAAAAAATAGGAGGAATATCTGAAAATATTAACCTGTGTCTGTGTTGGTAAAATTGACTGAAAAGATATTTTAAAGCCATAAGAAAACATGTATCAGCTCTGGCACTTGGACACTCTAGAAAGCTTGTTTTTATTGTCAATCAATAGAGACTCATGATTTATACCAACAAGTTACAGTGACAATAAGAAAATATCCATATTGGTAATTATACATTCAGCTTTCTCATTTAGTAGAGTCCAACTTCTCAACAAAATTTGATTATAAGCAGTGGTCCAGCAAAGATTAAAGCAATTTTTAACTCCTATCCTAAGTTTTGGAGATGCTGTCCCACTCCACATACAAAGATTGTACTATAGCCAGGATGAGTAAAGGAATATGCCCTTCACTGAGGACAGGCTCTGCAAAATCTATTATGACCTGTAAACTCATTGGTCTAGTATAAAAATGCCTGGTATAAAAATCATTGACTCCTGTGGACTTACATCAGGGCTGAATTAGGCCCAGCAAGTAACAATCTCTTTTATTATATATAATTTAAAAACGACACAGGATTATGTCAGCTAAATATTTTCTGGCTTCCTTTGGCCAAGACTCTTTGTATCAGAGCTTTGGTTTTTTGTTTTTGTTTGTTTGTTAGAAATCCTTGTGTTGGAAAATTATCTCTGGAGAGTCTCAAACATGTGAGTAAATCACTCTATTCCTCAATGACCTCATATTACTTCCTAAGGGTAAGATTCAAGGACAGAGTCAAAAGTAATGCCTTGTTCAGCTAGGACAACTAGCAGAGAAGCAAGATCCCTGCCTATTTTTCAATTCTGAGTCCCTTTGTCCACACTGGTTTCAACACTTGTCTGTTACAAATTATTTCCAATGCACTTTAAGTGTCCAAAGCTCTTTACATACAAATAATATTCCCAACTCCAGGCACATTACAGTCTAGACAATGAGCACAAACCGAAAGGCCGCACCCATGGAGTTTCCTTTTCAACTTACGCTCTTCCTTCCAGGGTTTCCTATCCACATACACCTGTAGAGGTTTAGCTAAGAGGTTGCAAACCTTTGCATGAACGCTGGCTTTAAAATGGCTTATTTCAGTTTAACTTAAACTTGTTCCTAACTGGCTTAAATTTAACTAAAGTAACCGGGTCCACATAGTCATATACACTGATTTATAACTAAATTAGTATAAAATCAGAATTTAAATTAAACTGATACATGTCTGCATGTAGATAACTCACAATCTCTTCTGTGGGGGTTTGTGACAAAGTTTAAAACAAACAGCTTCTCTCAGGGGGTTCCTTTTCCTGCACCTAAATACAAAATGAAATTCAAATGGAAAGAGATTATTTGTCTCTGGTAGGGACTCTTATCCCTCTTGGCTCTCCCACTAATCAGAGAGAAGACAGAATTTATGTAGCACCTTCTCCCAGCATGCCTTGCTCCAGACTATATTTCTTAGCAACATTGGGACTACAGCTCCCATCATTCTCTGAGTACTCAAGGGTGGAAGAGGAGACTCTCCAGCCAACCTTACAACTTGGAGCTCTGTTTGTTCCAGAGGTATTTTCCTGATAGAGAATATACAGTCTTCCCTCATCAGCCTTAAAGTGATGAAACACAACAGAAGCAAATGACTGACATGGTTTTCAGGAGGTGTTTTGTTGTTGTTTCTCTTTTACCCTTTCTCGCCATCACTTCATGGGGAAAGGGATTCATGGTTTTCTTCCCTTGTTCTGAGATCTCATGCCCTACTAGTCAGAACACTGTCTCTAGCTGCTGGAGGAATAGCCCTCTTTAACAGATGAAGAAGGTGCTGATAACTAAAGAAGACTTCCTGTTGTGGTGTATTTGAGTGGAACAACGCATGCACAGAAAGCCAGAGAGGAGTACTAGACCAAGAGCAGAATAGACTTCAGAGTGGACAAACTCTAGCACCTAAACCAAACCTAGTCTCTTAATTCTCCATTTTCCACTTCTACTGAGCCACAATGATGATGAATCTAAATAGATAAGTAGTAATATCAGGAGAAGGAAGAATAGATGTGTGTGAAATAATAAACACTCCATCAGAGCACAGGATAAAGTAAATATAAGCAAACAGCATCAGCAACTATTTAATCTTTTTAATGTAGAGAGGCTTGGGATAAAGAGCTTCCTATTTTTAAAGTCAGTAAGTTATTAAAAAACACACAATCATCCATCAAAAGATTTCTTGGCCACCCTCCCTCTGATCAGACCAAGCTCTGGAGATATTAAATTTCTGAGCTTCCACTTTCTTTCAAAGTACTTCCTTTCACCTCTCCTTTTTGACCTCCTCCACTACCATAAACCATTTCAATTACTCTGATGTGAAATAACAGTAACATCATGTCCCAGTATCTCATAGGGAAAACAAACAAAAAGGATTTTTAGACATTTGCTCATAACCTAGACTTCTGGGTCCAAACTCACCCCTAGTGTAACTTTATTGGTTCAGTGGAGCTACAGCAGGGGTAAATTTGATCCTTGGTTTTTTATTATTTTAGGTTAATATTTGATAAAGAAACTATAAATATTGCTTTGCTTGTGTCTCTAAAATGTCTTACAATCCACTTAAGAAACAACTTGTACAATACAAAGTAGTCCTTCTCATCATGTAATTTGTTTACCTAAGCAAAAACTGACTTTCTACAATAAGGTAAATTCATAAATCTAGCAACTCTTATGCAGCGAGTTGTAGATTATCGATCCATCTCAGATTTAGTCATTGCTACAGAAACTCTGATATGACATTATTGTTTTAGTGTCTTAGGATAAAATGGGATTGGGAGTTTGTATTCAGGGTCTAGAAGCTTGATTTCAGAAATGAAGCAATGAAGAAAGAGAATTTAAACTGGTGTATATCTAAATACTTAACAAAATACATTGATTGAACGGCCCTTTCCCTCTGAGGTAGACTGCCTAGGAATAATCCCTGCTTGAGGATTGCCTGAATGGTAGCCTCACCCACATCCCTTGGTCCTGTCCCAACATTTTTATAATTCTGGAAGAAAGTTATATATATATATATAAAAAAAAACCTGGAAAAAAATCTTCTGAGATTAACCCCGCTGGAACATTTGTTTATGCTGCATGATTTCCCTCTACTAAAGGTGGCATAAACAAATGTTCCAGCGGGGTTAATCTCAGAAGATTTTTTTCCAGGTTTTTTGATATCTAGACATGGCAGAGGTAACTGTTAATATATATTTAATAGAATTAATGATAACCTGAAAGATTTCAATTCCTCATGGAAGGAGTTTAATCATTTTATATAAGAAACAGCTAAAGGCAGAGTCAATCAGGCACTGGCTCCTTCATTCATTTCTGGGCTCAATTTAAAGTTCTGAAGCCAGATTCGCTAGGGCTTTAAGTCTTGTGCACTGTTGGGCAAATAGGATGTAACAAGCTACTAACTTAGAATGGTAACATCTGACACCCACTTTGCCCAAGTGTAAATTACTATTGAGGGTGCAAGATAGTTCAGAATCATATCCCTCACTTAAAAGGACCTTGATGGGCTGGGATCAGGCTTCAGGTAGCCACACTTGTTCATCCATGACCCACTAAGAGGCCAATACTTCACAGCCAGAGAGGCCCAGAATAAGATTCTTGGGTACAGGGGCCAAACCATTATAGAGACAGGTCCCTGGCTATGGAACAAATTACATGAGAAGGTCAAAATGAGTCCAAAATTAATCACATTCAGTTCCAAACCTTGGATCTCTCTCATTAATAAGGCCTTGCCACTGAGGAAGAGGAGAAATCAGGAGTAAAGAAAGCACTGTGAGAGAAGGAGGGAAATGTAAGATACAATTTATTTTTGTAAATGGCTGTGAGATCTCAGGCCCTTCTAGACTTGGTCCCTTAAATTTTGCCTGGTGCTAAGATACCACAGTGGTAAGATCCTTAGAGATGTGTGTAGCGGGGCCGTGACTCACTGGCGTGGTGCCTCCTGCTGGTTGTCCAGGGAATTAGCTTTTCCAGTCCTGAGTACCCTCTGCTGGCTGATGTCCCGCTTGCCACTGGCTCCCGTGTCCCTCCCAGACCCCTGTGCCCCTTTATGTTGGGTGCTGTCCCCTGGCAGTACTCCTACAGATCTGGGTCTCCCCTCCCCAGCTAACCCCTAACCCCCTATCCCCACCTCACATCAGTGGCTACTGCCAGTCACCATATAGCCCCATTCACTGGGGCAGACTGCAGTCTGTAAAGGCCACTCATCATTGGCAAGGAGGGTTTAGACCTGCTGCCTCTGCCTACCCTGGGCTGTGCCTCTGCAACCCCAGTACCCTTCTCAGCCTTTAACAAGGCCTGCAGCCTGGGGGGTGTTTCCAGGCTGGAGATCCCCAGCTCCTTTGGCCTTCCCCCAGCTCTGCTCCACTCTAGGTACCCTATTCTAAGCTCCCCAGCAGCCAGGCCAATCTCCCTCCACAGATAGAGAGAGATGGTCTGCTCCTGGCCAGCTGGGCCTAACTTGCGCATGGCCTCAGCTGTTACTGCCTTCCCCAATCAGCCTAGGAATTGGCTCCCTGGGGCAGCCTTTTTTCCTGGGCTGCTTTAAGCCCTTTCAGGGCTGGAGCAGGTGACCACTCCACTACAATGTGATAGATATAATGAGACACACAAAGGGATACCCTTGAGATACCAGATTTTCTGGACTACTGTGGGTATTGGAAGATTTAAAAATAGATTGAAGAAGGACTGTAAATCTGAAGAACAAGAGAGTTGGTTCTTAAAGTTTTTAGGAAGAGAGTGAAGGATGGGCTGGTAGGGTGCTGAAGTACAACTTGGGGATGGGGGAAATGGGTTCAATTTCCTGCTCTATCACAGACCTCTTATGTGACCTTGGTCAAGTCACTTAGCCTCTGCGTGTCTTCAGTCCCTATCTGTAAAATGGGGATAATAGCACTTCCCTATCTCATGAGCATTCTTAGGATTAATACATTGAAGATTTTGAGGTGCCAAGATACTCTGGTAATGGGCCATATAAGTACCTTAAATAGATAGGAACTGATATTATAATATTGGATCGCTTTTCAATGATGGCCCAATCTTCTAATTGCTTTTGATCTTTTGTTCTTTCCAGACTAATCAATACTCAGAAGTAACAGGAATGTTAAAGATAAAACACTTTATAATTATATTAATGGTACATTTGTAAATAGTTCAGAAAGAGTCAACAAGTGCTGATTAATAGAGTTTTTAATAAATGAATAATCAGTTAAAGATTGTTGGACTCCAGAAGGTTGATTATAATCATACATAACCCCTTCTCCTAAAGTGCATACAGCCATCTACAACACATACAACACGTTTCTAACAGAATTATGTATCAATCCTTTATAAACTATTCTTAAACCATGCTTAATATAAATTGTGAGCAAACATACTATATTAATATGGGTACTGTGATGTCTGGGAAAGGAAAGACAGAATAATAGAATATAGATCTCTAAGTTTATATTGTCCAGAGTACTTGCATTTTCAGTTGTCTAGATACTGAAATACAAGCTTGGCTATATAGCACACCCCTACTTAGTGGGATACCATCATACTGTCAGGTAGCAGTTTAATTAATGCAGCTATTGCTAAACACCACTGATATCCTTTGTATTAAATGTAAACCAAATGTTTCTACGGGGTTTAAAATTTAAAAAATACAGTCATATCTGCAATTTTGTCCTGAGTCAAAGCTTCCTCTTGACAAATAGAGTAGAAACATTTAACAGCTTTCGTAGAAGAAACTGTAAACAAGGTAGATAGCAGTTAAACAAATGTAGCCTACAAATTAATTGTACCAGAGCAAGAATTCTGCCTTAGAGGTTTTTTTTTTTTAAAATATGCCCACCTATCAGTCTATGTTCTTTGTCTATATAAAAGACTTTAAATCTGAATTGCGTATCTGTAAAACATTTTTGCAGTGGTTCAATTGAGCATTACTAGGACAGTCAAGGCTTTCTCCATTTACCGGGGAATTGACACATGGCGATCAGTCCACAAGGGGTCGATTTAACGGTCTAGTGAAGACCCGCTAAATCGACCACCAATCGCTCTCCTATTGACTCCAATACTCTGCAAGAACGAGAAGCATAAGGTAAGTTGATGGGAGAGTTTCTCCTGTTGACCAAGCGCAGTGTAGAGACTGCAATAAGTTGACCTAAGGTACTGTGACAGGGTCAGGCCAGATGTCTACAGGAGAATGATAGATGGCAGTTATATTAGCCCCAGGTTAAGTAGGTCTCCTTCCCCTGGGAAAGGTAACAGGGAAGATTCCAGAACAATCAGGAACATTCTGGAAACAATTAAGGCAGACAGGCTGATTAGAACACCTGCAGCCAATCAAGAAGCTGCTAGAATAAATTAAGGCAGGCTAATCAGGGCACCTGGGTTTAAAAAGAAGCTCACTTCAGTTTGTGGTGCGCGTATGAGGAGCTGGGAGACAGAGGTGCAAGGAGCTGAGAGTGAGAGGGTGTGCTGCTGGAGGACTGAGGAGTACAAGCATTATGAGACACCAGGAGGAAGGTCCTGTGGTGAGGATAAAGAAGGTGTTTGGAGGAGGCCAGGGGGAAGTAGCCCAGGGAGTTGTAGCTGTCACGCAGCTGTAACAGGAGGCACTATAGACAGCTGCAATCCACAGGGCCCTGGGCTGGAACCTGGAGTTGAGGGCGGGCCCGGGTTCCCCCCAAACCTCCCAGCTCCTGATCAGACACAGGAGGAGTCAACCCGGGCTGTGGGTTCCACCAGAGGGGAAGATCTCTGAGGCGAGCAAATCTGCCAATAAGCACAGGACCCACCAAAGTAGAGGAGGAGCTTTGTCACAATACGTTGACTCCAGCTACATTATTCACGTAGCTTGAGTTGCGTAACTTAGGTCGACTTAGCCCTGTAGTGTAGACCAGCCCTCAAAAAGGCTTGTTATTTCCCAATATACTAGTGAGCTATTTTCTAATGTGGGGATACTCATGGTAGGGTCTTGATTCCTTGAGAAATGGCCTTTGCACTGGATCTGTTCTTGGCAAATAAACATTATAGTTTGCTGTGGTAAATGAAAGAGTTTCATTATTCCTAGCTGAATTTCCTTTTGGTTTGTTACTTAAAGAAAAGAAAATAAAGTTTTGAAGGGTTGAGCTAAGAGCAAAACTTAATTGTTAAGGCAATTGAGAGCAGCTATGTATTGGATCTCAGCTCTCTCTAAAATATGTCACATACAAAAAAATGCACCTGTAAGAATTAAAAGGGCATCAGCTCCCAATTCAATTTGCCCATGAAACAACTGTATCTATTGTTCTTTAAGATCCACAAAGTCTTTCAGCAAGTATAATTACATGATACAAATTTCAGCTAGGCAGCAACACATTAGCTATCCATCTAATGAATCTTGTGGGCATTCATGAGTAAATTATCAGTCAAACATGACATCTTTGTACATTCTCATTTCTTATTGATTAAACTACCTGCTTTCCATGTGAAATGTGCATGTTTTCTGTCTCCCTTTCTTTTTCCTTGAAACCACGATGAATGTATACTGTTTCATTTTTGTAAAATGTTGCATTGCAGCACCTTGACAATCTTGTGTTTCTTTTGCCTATCTTCGCTGCAGAAGAATCTTTGCCTATAGTTTATTATTATCATCATCAAACATTCACAGTCTACTGAGGACCATTGAGCCAGACATAGTGTCCACAGTTGATGGAGATGGACCAAGCACTGTAGCAAAATTCCCAGATCTGTTTCAATCCTGTGAATCCACAAGTCTCTGGGTCAGCCTGGTAGATCTGGCCATATAGACCTGGTCATGTACCCTTTCACACATCAATGAAGAATTTGAGAGCATGATGTGCTGGGGCATTTTTGTCCATCTTGGGGACACAACTGAAGACCATGAATGCTGCTTTTGAATGCAAGCAAGTAAAGGAAGGCCAAAACTCTGTGACATCTAGTGCATCAGTGGAGGCATTTCCATTTGATGAATAGGGTATAGAGAATGCTTTCCACATGACAGTGTGCACTGTTACAATACTCTGTCAAAAGAAGGCTTTCTTGTGCCAGTATTTCAACACTGAAATACGTATTCAGCTAACCTCCACCCAGCCATTGGTACATGGGGTTTTTTTTTCATATTCTCAGATTTCTCAGTAATTAATTCTGTGCAGACAATGCACCCTTCTGGTCACGTAGAAGAATTTTGTATATAAAAAAATATTCCCTCATGAACAATATTTGGATCAGTCCTTAAACTACAACCACTATGTATCTCCTATCAAAATTAATTTTATGCAATTGCAAAAATGGCAAGATCATGCAAACAATTTGAAGTGTGTACCATCGTCTGCTATATGTGAGGCTGAGGTAGATGAGCTGGAACCTGGATCAGAGTTATTTATAGAGGAGGTAATTTCTTCATAATACCTACTGCCTCTAGTCCAAACCTTCCTTCCAGGACAGGGTAATATTGTGTATATCAGCCTAGACACTTTTCAGATTACAGGAGTGGTTTGGGTTTTGCATGAGGATGAGTGAGAAAGGACAACCAAATTAATGGAATATAGTCAACTATTTATCTGTTGCCACTTTATGGCACTTTATTAAAACATGAAAAAAGATGTAAAGGGCTACTGTGACATATGTAGATAAGCAGCATGAACACCATACTGAGGCTGAAATTGGTAATTAATTTGTCTAACTGCCTAGCAAATGTCTGGTGATTTTACTTTAGAAAAGATTGTCAGAGTTCATGTGGATGGTACTGTCAAAGATTAAGCTCCCATGTCACAGTAATGGAGCTCTGAGATTTGAGGTGATTGCTAAAGGTATCACTGTCTTGCATGCAGTTCCCCTTGGAGGAAATCATACAGTAATCCTCAAGAAACTCTGAACCTAACCTATTAGATTACTTGGCAAGGTTTTCTTGATCTTATTTCCAACACAATCCTGTGAGGTGTAGAAGAGCTCTGGTCTGTGTACTCCCATAGCAGAAAGATAACCAAATATTGCCTAGCATGGTGCAGCCTAAAAAGCCATGGTGTGGAAAATAGTGGGCACATTATTATTAATTGTTTGTATTACAATAGTGCCTCAGCACCCCAGTTACAGACCATGAATGGAATGCAATACGAATATCATTGCCCTCACACAAACTTTAAGACTAAATGGTACAGTATAGTAGTCACAGCACTGGATTCCTAAAATGCAAGAGATCTAGATATTAGTCTAACTCTGATACTGATTCACCCTGTGACTTCGTCACTTTATCTGTGGCTCGAATACCTTGTCTTCAAAGTAGAGATAAAACTTACTTCAGAGGGGTGTTGTGTGTGTCCTAATTCTGGAAACCTACTGACGGCTATATTTATCTACATGCCTCCAGCTTGCATCCAGTGCACATCACATGATCCATTGTCTACAGCCAAGCCCTAAAATACAACCAAATTTGCTCTAATCCCTCAGACAGAGACAAACACCTATAAGATCTTTATCAAGCATTCTCACCTGGGGAAGTGAGATTGACAGAATGAGACGGGTACCCAGAAGTCACCTACTACAGGACATGCCCAACAAGGAAAATAACAGAACACCACTGGCCATCACATACAGCCCCCAACTAAAACCTTTCCAGCATATCATCAATGATCTACAACCTATCCTGGAAAATGATCCCTCACTCTCACAGTCCTTGGGATGTAGGACAGTCCTCACAAACAGCTCCCCAACCTGAAGCAAATACTCACCAGCAACTACACACCACACCACAGAAACACTAATCCAGGAACCAATCCCTGTAGCAAATCTCATTGCCTACTCTGTCCCCATATCTACTCTAGCGACACCGTCAGAGGTACCAACCACACGAGCCACACAATCAAGGGCTCATTCACCTGCACGTCTACTAATGTGATATATGACATCATGTGCCAGCAATGCCTCTTTGCCATATACATTGGCCAAACCGGACAGTCTCTACCTAAAAGAATAAATGGACACAAATCGGACGTCAGGAATGGTAACATACAAAAGCCAGTAGGAGAACACTTCAATCTCCTTGGACATTCTATAACATATTTAAAAGTAGCCATACTTGAACAAAAAAACCAGACTTCAGACTTCAGAAACAGACTTCAAAGAGAAACTGCAGAACTAAAATTCATTTGCAAATTTAACATCATTAATTTTGGCTTGAATAGGGACTGGAGTGGCTGGCTCACTACAAAAGCAGCTTTGCCTCTCCTGAAATTGACACCTTCTCATCAATTATTGGTAGTAGACTACATCCACCCTGATCAAATTGGCCCTATCAACACTAGTTCTCCACTTGTGAGGTAACTCCCTTCTCTTCATGTGTCAGTATATAATGCCTGCATCTGTAATTTTCACTCTATGCATCTGAAGAAGTGTTTTTTTACCCATGAAAGCTTATGCCCAAATAAATCTGTTAGTCTTTAAGGTGCCACTGGACTCCTTGTTGTTTTTCTGGATACAGACTAACATGGCTACTCTCTGATACTAATTCATGAATGCTTGTCAAGTGCTATGAGAGACACAGATGGATGTCACTACAATAGAAGTGCAGTATATTATTTTCATATATATCTGCTTCCCATTTTACTTCTATATAATATTTAAAAGGCTATAGTAGGACTGTACTTTTAAGGTGTTTTCTTGCATCCTAAAGTTGTTTTAGTTGAGTAGTTCCCCAATAGGCATATTGATCCTGCTTCAGTAAACTAGGTACTATCTGATACTAAGCAGTATGAAGTGTTCATTTACCAGATGCAAAGGATAAGGGAACCTGGATCAAATAACAGATCTGACATAAATGGTGTGTGGTGTGTCCTTTCCCTTTGGTACTTCAACAGCTCCTAAATCCTGCTGTGCTTCCTTTTACTAACTGACAAAAAACAGACATTCTCTGATTTCAGATGGCTGGTGGCAGACGGACTGAGCTACCAAATATCTACTGCCTCAGCTTTCATCTGTTTGTTTGAAATGGGCCGTATCTGTATTTTCACACCATCTCCTCTAAAGCTATGTGCATTATGTGACTTTATTAATTTAGATGATGTGCATAATCCAGACTCTGAACACTAATATAGTTATAGAAAAATCCAAACATATACAACTAAAAACAAAAACAAATTTTATTTAAATAAAAAAAACAAACACATGAAATGGGACCAATAACCAAATGCAGCTGGTGCAACAACAGTGAATTAGATCATGGAGCAGGAACTGTCTTTTCATTATGTGTGTGTACAGTGTCTAGCACAGTAGGGCCCTGATCTCTGCTTAGGAAATCTAGGTTCTATCCAAAGACAAATAATAATAGACATGCATCTGCTTTCACGAGGGCTGAATGTAGTTCAAAATATCAAGACTGTGAACAGCCAGGTGCCAGGAATCAGACCCAGTCTCCAGGCAACCTCATGAGTGCAGCTGGCCTGTAGCAGAATGCCTTATTGGCTACACCACCAGATTGGCTGGAAGAGTCAGCAGACCAGCTCTTAAACCCAGAAGCAGCACTAGCACTACTTCAGTGGCTATTCAAAGCTTTTGTCCATGGCTGTGATAGTGCCTGCTTGTTCCTAGCCCTGCTCCTGCCTTGCCTCACTCTGAGTAACCTGGCTCTGGCCTCTAGCCTCTGATGCCTGCTCTAAGTACTAGACCTGCCTGCCCACATCCTGGTCACTGAGACCAAGCTGTGCCTTGAGTTATATTAATGTAGTTTAGGAAATTTGCAATATTTGGGGATGGCTCTTTCTCTGCACACAGCTCTTATTACCAAGGGAAGAACCACAGAAACTAGAGCTGTTAAAGGCCTTTTCTTTTAGATCACCTAGATCATCTATCTGCCTACAGAATATTTTCCAGGATATATTGGTCTCCTTGTAACAGAGCTGGTGAGTAAGCTGTCTATTAATAAAAAAAAGTCCTCCAACATAATCACAATCTGTAGGGAGATCTTTAACACATGCAGGAAAATGTCAATATGCCACTTTTGACGTGGACTCGCTCCTGAAGAGAGCAGCTGTTACTCATGCAACTAGGGTTGCTTATGCTAGCAAGGGCCCCCGCTAGAGTTACTAAGATTGAGCCCATCTTTTCCTAACAAGTTTCAAACAAACTGTAATTATTGAGGTTGCTCAGTGCTGGAGCAGACCAAACCTCAGAGGTGCCTGAAGCATGCCAGGTGTACTATGACTTGGAGACAAGCACTCTAGGTGCTTTAGCAGCTAGATCTTGTAGGTGCTAGCCCTGGTGGGTCCCAGTAACCACTAAGACACGTAGCTAAGTGAAAGGGTATTATACTAGGGTTGGCAAGAAAGGACAAGGTTGCAAATACCCTTAAACAGTCACAATTCAAAGTGAGCAGAAGTGATAAATGTTTGTGTCCTGGGACAAGGTGACTGAATCAGGGTTCTTTAGGCCAGGATCTGTTAGTGTCTCTCATTGGAGTCCCTCTGCACAGGCTCCCTGCCCAGTTGCTGCTGCTTCCTGATAATTTCCTACACCCAGGTGTTTTGTTTGGCAGTTATAGCCTGTTCCCCATGCGGCTCTGCATATGGTTCCTGGGGGTTCCTCTCTGCCTGACTTTGCTGCAGCTTCTGGCTTGCCTTGTGGCTGCTGCTTTCCAACAGAACCCGGCCACTTCCTGGTTCAGGACCCTTCCTCTCACCTGGCTAGGGGAAAAAAAGAAGTGTAGTGAAGTGGAAGCTAATGAGAGGAGTTGTCCCCTGCTTAGTAGGTCCATCACAAAATCAGCTGAATCACTAGAAATGAACAGAAGAGTATTGTCAGCTTTCAGGTGCACTTTATATCCCAAATCCAAAGTATATAAAGTTTATGAGGTTTTCTGGAATCTGACATGGTTTATCTGATGCTGCTTTTATTGTACCTCTAGGCTACCCCTGTTACAGGGGTATGAACTTGAAAATCACATTTCTGCCTGAAACTTTTGTACCTACTCTAAGTAACGCCTGAGATTACTATAACTGAAAGAAGTGAGAAAAATATATTTCTTGAAATTTTTAGCTTGATTACTCTGTGTGTTGATAGCCTATTGTGTACAATTAGTGGTCCTGATCCCACAGTGAGCTCATATGGAAGATCTGAGCCAATTTAAATATATTTAAGCCTGTATATCTATAAATTTCAGTGTCAGTTACTTTCTCCTTTGCTGAGAAAATCCTTATAGATATCAGCAGGGAACCAAAAACCCCATATTAACAATATTTAAAAAAATTCAGGACAACAATTTGAGGCACCTTATCAGAAAATGTATTTATTTTAAATGTCAATAACAAAAAATAAAGTTGATCGTATCCCTTTAAATTATAGTACAATGAAGAATGAGTAGCCAGCCGCAGTGAGCAGCTCAAAGAGAAAACCAGGAGTTCTAAACTCTGTACTAGCTGCAAGTGCATTCAAATATTGTCAACTACTGTATCCTTGGATTGATGGGTGAGCAGAGAAGGATTTTTTTTTAAATTACTTCTAACAACTGAAAAAATGACTCAATCTCTGTGTATCCTACTCATGAGATAAATAGGCCACTGCAAAGTACAGGAAATCTGCTTTGCAGCTGTACCTTTTATCGTCATATCCCATTCATCAACTTTTGGCTAGAGTTTTTTGTTTGCTTGGTTTTTCGAGAAAAGTCATTTTCTATTGACCTTTTAAACATCACTAATCATTAAACATTTCTGTTCTAAATGAATGGCCAAAGCAAGAGAGTGTTGCACTGAAAACCAGTCTCAAACTTCCAATAATACTGAGTCATAATCACAATGCACCTGCAGACTCTCACATGTGAATTTGTGACTGACTAGTAACACTGGTAACTTAGGATAATGAACTGACAAGACTGGATTACGGAGTATTTTTATGGATGAAGTATGCTCCTTGGTGGATTGTAAGTACCTTTTACTGCCTTCTATGATGGTAGCTACCAATGAAAGGCTGAGCACATCATTGGGAGGAATCTGATGAAAAGTGGAGTGACCACTAATATTCATGTCACTACTTTTCAGTGTGAAAAGTTACCTCAGTAGGAATAGAGTAGTGTGAATGGAAGAGGATAGTGGAGGAATATAGTTCAGGGTAAAGAAATGATGTCACATTTTACTAGATCTGCTAACAAGAATCAGCTTTTATCTGTCTAATGCTATAGGATTTTATTTATGGAGTGTGTTTTCAATTTATAACCATATCCTAGATCTTGGCAACCAGAGACTGAAATGCTTGTTAGTCCAGGATACTTTCATTCCTGAGCTGCAATATAGCTGGGAAAATACAATTCACTAAGGGCTCGGTTCTATGAGGTGTTGAGCACTCTAGCCTGGATCTAGTAAAGCACTTAAGTATGTGCTTAACTTTAAATATGAGTTATTCCACTGGCCTGATCTTCCCTACTGAGACAATGCTGCTGGTTCTATTTTGGCTGGCTTTTATCCAAATGGTTACTCAGTTCAGCATGAGCCGATGAAGTGCTGAAGGAGTTAGCTTAGCTTTCTACAGCTGGTTTGATCTTGATTCATCTCCAGATGATGAATTCATTTGAATCTCTCTTTGGCGTGTGAATAAAAACGCAATAGGAACTAGCTACTTTCCTAAATTCCTCCCCAGGTTTTTGTCTGTTTGAAACTGGAGTCATCAAGAGTTATTGTCTGAGACAACTGTAAGGTACATTCTGATGGTTAATCTGGGGATCTCATGGCCTTCATGACAATCATGGCACTATCCTGGGTGACTTTAGGCTCACCTCATACCAGTGGGCACAGTTTAGGTTTAATCTTCAGCATTGGATTGAAGCTTGGAATCCGGAAGAGGGAAGGACCATGTCTCCTCCTGAGTTTGTTCAGTGCATGGCATAATAAGGTCGCAGTATCAATTAGGGCCTCTGAGTGTTATCATACTGTAAATATGTAATAACAATAAAGGTACTTTTGTCATGTTCTGCTCATAATCTCTAGATTTAGCTCAGGGCCTACCCTGTCAGAGTGAAAAACCCATCTTAATGGTCAGCCTGTTTCCGTCCACAATCTCACAGTGAACCCACAAAATTAATGATTCTTTGGCCTGTGCATTGCCACTTTTGAGGATAAAAGTTGGGATACTGAGTCACAAATCCATCCAGTTTAGGCTTAATCAATTTTTGCCTTTATTTATACAATTCCATACAGAATTATGGTCACTTAAAGAGACTGGATATACATTTATCCCAGACAAATAACAGACAAGACAGAATTGGTAAATGGGTCCAAGTTACCACATGCTGGGGCACTGGGAAGTTCTTCCACCTTCCATGATAGTTGTCACCTTCTCTGATGCCTTGCTCTGGTCCTTCAATCCCATTCTTCAGTTTCTGGTCCAGTGTTTCTCCACTTTGGGCCTGTGTTCACTTAGGTCTTTTATACATTTCTGCATTACAGATTACTTCATCTTCATCTAGTTGGCTTTTAGCACATCAGCCCTTTGGATTTTAGGTAACCCATATGTTACACATGTGCAAGCTTCAGTTCTCCAATTTCTGGATTTTTCTGCTGAATTTGCAATTTCTGGATCATGTTGTATTTGTGTCACCCTGCCCTGGATCTTCCCCGAAAAAAAGGGTTTTTTATTTATCATTACATGTTTTTATACCTTTTACATGCATCTTCTAACACAACATGCTACCTTGGTTCTGTCGCCAATAACATTTTAAGCAGATTCACAATTCTATGTAAAAGAAAAAAAATTGCCACACTCACCCTTATGCTGGCAGAGATTTGGCCTAAGTATTATCTCATCTGTACTCTTTCACTAATTACCAAGTTCTAAAAATATAGCTATCAAAGCTCTGAATCTTACCATTAACAATTCTTCATTTCATATTTCTGTGTTATAAATCAGTATATGTCATTTTGTGTTGGGGGAGGGGTAGTTATGGAAAACATGATTCTTTAATGTCAACATTTCGTATCTTCATTAAACACGTTTTTTTTCATTCAAAGTCCAGTTGTATTTGTGAGTCATTACAAAAAAACCCATCATTAGAAATTTTCCTGTGAATGCATTTTGAGGGGTGTCTCCATTTTAGGGTCTTGCTATTTAGTTGTGTTTAACTGTACTCCAACATCACTATACGCTGCATTTTAAAAAAGAGATTATACATACTCCAACATTAACCATAGCCTATCTCAATATAGGGGTAATTGGATGAAATGCAATGGCCTGTGATATACAAGGGTATGTCTACATTGCAAATTAAGTTCAGGCTCTTACTCAGGCTTGAGCCCAGTCTGACTTGTCAGCAAGCATGCAGGACCCGTATCTTAGTGAGTCAGAGTCCAAGTCCCGCTGTGACTTGGGTCCACACCAGTGGTGTAGTGGCACCGGAATGCTGTTCCAGTAATGTTAAGCAGCGTGTTGATCGTGGTCCTTTCCTGGCTAGGAGATTATTGGGATTCGTCACCGGTTGGTAGCTTAGGAAGCTGTGCAAATGGCAACCCTAGCAAGTGTTTTCCCATCTCGGCTCAGAAGAGCACTGTGTACGGCAATCTGCCTGAGCCCCCTTCACATTTCAGCCACAAGGAGAACTCAAGTGGCTACAGCCTTGAGTGCAAGTTCTCTGGTTACTGTCCAACTCAAATCCCAGCCACCAGGTGCTCTCGCTGCCACTCAGGCATACATCCTGGCACCTGAGACCTAAGCAGCCTGGTGCTCCCCTTCACCCCCGATTAAGAGACACGAGCCTGATGGGAGCTATGTACACAGCCCATATGTAAAGAGAGGAGTTTGCGAGATCATGGCCAAAGGCAATTCAGTTATATGACCTCTTTTGGGAGCCAAGAGCAAGCAACATGTATGTGAATGTGGGTGAAGTTTGTCGCAAGCTGTTTTCACTGCTCAGCTCTAAAGCAGGCACTACTCAAGTGTGTGCTGCTAATACAGAAGGAAAAAGTGTCATCTATTAAGTATACATTTTCAGATAGCTGCCAGCAGTGCTAGGACAACAGATCGGTATTCAGAGCAAGTCCTGTTAGCATCCACAACTTAGCTGGCCTCTGCAGTAAGCTTATCTACAAACAAAGAGCCTAGATATAAATCCTCAAGAATCCTCACACGTAGATGTAAAAAGAAAGTTCTCACTACCCATATCCAACCTGCCAGCTCAAAGGAAGAAATATATAGGAGTAAATATAATGAGCAATACAGAGCAACCCTCAGCCCCTGTCCTCTTTAGATGTCAGAGGACTAATTGCTCAGTTTCTTCCCTACAGGAAAAAAAGTAACCACTGATTAATATTTTTGCCACGTCGAGACAAACAGGAATGACCAGAGCTGAACTCTCCTTGTAAAAATAATGGGGAAATACAATGACACAGAATTAAAACTAAAAGGAGGAAGACAAATCAAAACATGATATTGTAAAAAAAAAAAACCAACCAAAACCAAAAACAAAAAACAAAACCCAAATCCCAGGATTGATTCAGCCTCCCTCTCAAATGTGCAATACAAAAATTAAATGTATCACTGCATAAAATCCACCAGGCAGCAGGTTTCACAGCTGCCTCTGATTTGGAGAGAGATTGGAACTGCAACCCACCTGACTGAGCATAGCTGGTCTGGAGGATCCCACAGGTCACAAGATAGCTGACCCAGCAGTAAGGTGACCAGACAGCAAGTGTGAAAAATCAAGACAGAAGGTTGGGAGTAATAGGACCCTATATATAAAAAAAGCCCCAAATATCAGGACTGTCCCTATAAAATCGGGACATCTGGTCCTCCTACCCAGCAAAGAAGTCTTTTTGCCAACTTCATTTTTTTAAGGTACTCTCACCTCTTGGTGTTGACATTACATGATTCAAATGGCATATGTCCTTGGCTCAGCAAGGCTGGGACACAAGAGTGGGTAAATCAGGCAGATAGAGGTTCTGGGATAGGCAGATATATCTCATATACAGTAGGTTGTAGGACTGCTGTTAGCAGGTCACGCTTATATACAAAATGTACACGATCATGTTATCATTGAAGTTTAATATGGATCAGTCTGTTAAGTGTCTCTGAGTTGTATCCATTTTCTAATTACATGACATGAATGTGTAATAACTTGGTCATCTGGCTGTGCATTAGTTGCAACACTTGGCTGTGGTCAGATTAAAATCCTTGGGTCATCGTCCTCTTGTTCTGCATCTGCCATCTGAAGAGTCTGCTCTGTTGATTGTCCGTTCTGAGGAACAAACTGTAGATGTCAATGGTTTCTGTTGAGCTCTCCTCTGTTGATCTTGATCACATATGATCTGGGTGCTGAATTCTTTTTCTTTATGACAGCTGGAGTTGTCCATTCTTTTTCTCTATCCAGTCTGGCATGAACACAGTTCATTGTTCACTCATTAACTGAGTGTGATATGTTGTAAAAGTATTTATAAGCTTTTTTTTGTCTTTTGGTCTGGTTTGGCTACTTTCTTCACTTTTGGCCACTTCAGAGATAAGTTATTTTCCAAGTTGGAACTGTAGTTCTGAATTGACTTTCCATCAGAAGCTGTGCTGGACTATATCCAGTAGCTGCTGTTGGTGCTGATCTATAATTCAGGCCTGGTCTACACTATGCTGTTAAACCGATTTTAACAGCGTTAAATCAATTTAACGCTGCACCCGCCCACACTACACTGCTCTTTATATTGATTTAAAGGGCTCTTTAAATCGATTTCTGTACTCCTACAAAACGAGAGGAGTAACGCTAAAATCGATATTACTATATCGGATTAGGGTTAGTGTGGACGCAATCAACGTTATTGGCCTCATTATTTTACAGTAGCTACCCACAGTGCACCGCTCCAGAAATCGACGCTAGCCTCGGACCATGGACGCACACCACCGAGTTAATGTGCCTAGTGTGGACGCGCACAATCGACTTTATAATATCTGTTTTATAAAATCGGTTTAAGCTAATTTGAATTTATCCTGTAGTGTAGACGTTGCCTCAGAAGAGCAAGGAACAGATCTTCCTGTTGTAGGATTTTCTTGGCTATCTGTACAGCTCTCTCAACCTCTTCATTTGCTTGTGGGTAATGTGGGTGGCTAGTAGTATGATCAAAATCATATTTCATTCAGAATGACTTAAATTCTGCTGCAGTGAATTGTGGTCCTTGCTCTATAACAGGAGTTCTCAAACTGTGGGTCAGTAACCCCATTTTAGTGAGGTCGCCAAGTCTGGTGTTGGCCCCGGGCCCTAGCAAGTCTGAAGCCCAAGCCCCACCACTCAGGGCTGAAGCCAAGCTCAAGCTCCACCACTCAGGGCTAACGTTACATGCCCACACCCAGGGCAGAAGCCCCTGGGCTTCAACTTTGCCCCCTTCTGCCCAGTGCAGCAGGGCTTGGCTGGCAGACGTTAGGTGGGCTTGGTCTTCTCGGTCTCCTCCTGGAGTCATGTAGTAATTTTTGCTGTCAGAAGGGAGTCATGATTCAATGAAGTTTGAGAACCACTGCTCTATAACTAGTTGTTCTGAAACACCAAAATGAGTAAAAGTGCACTTGAATTTCTCTGTAAATGTGTGATATGTCATGCCTTTCAAGTACATTATTTTTATATACTTGGAAAAATAGTCCACTACTGACAGATAATGATGTCCTCTGAATTTGAATAAATCTTCACCTAGTCTATTCTAAAGTCTATCTAGTCTAGGTGTTATTAAAAAATATGTGTGTTATGTTGTTTGTTCTGTAATGTTCACAGGCAGATGCTTTGTTTATGTCCTTGCTGAGGCCTGTCACCACACTGGCTGGCCATCTCTTTCATGGCATTTAGTTAATCCTGGGTGTCCTTCGTGGATGAGGTTTAGTATTTCCCTTCTCATTTTATTTGGAATTATGATGTATTAATCATGAGTCCATTTGACTTGGTTAATTACCCACGTTCCACAAAGTCATATCTTGTCACTTCCTTAGTGTCCTTTAGATACTAAGGCCATGTAACTTAGAACGTTTTGAAGTTGCATGTCTATCAAGGTTGCTTTTTGTAGCTGGTGTAGTCTCTTTTCTAACACTGGTTTGTGTGCGTACACAGCAGCCATGTATACCTTTATGTCATCTTGGAGCTCTGGGGTAGTGGAGTGCAATGATGGGCTCCATACGAGTATCTGCTACTACCAATTTTTTCCCAGGACCATACTTAGCAATTAGATTAAGGCGAATTAACCTTATCAATAGATGTTGGCATATACTCTGTGAGTACATGAGAGTAAAATGCAGCTGGCTTCTACTCAGATTCATGTTGTTTCAAAAATATACTATGTAAGCCACAGCTGCTTGCATCTGCATTGATCATTGTGGGTTTGTTCATATCATAGTACTTGAGAACTGTACTGAGATAATTTATTTTACCTTTCTGAAGGCATTGTCTTGATTTGGCCCCCACAGTCAAGATGTGCTGGACTTTAGCAGTTCATTCAGTGGCTTTGTCACTGTAGAAAGGTCTTCTAGTTATCGACCAAGGTAAGTTACCATCTCCAGTACGTGTCTCAGTTCTGGTACATTTGTTGGTGCACTGAATTTTTGAATTGCTTTTACTTTCTCAGAACTAGGACTGATTCCATCTTTGTTTATTTTCTGTCCCAAAAACATGATTTGGGGTAGCAAGAAAACACACTTCTTTAGTTTCAGTCTAGGTTAATTGATTAGACTTCGGACTTCACTGAGGATTTTGTGTTCTTTCATTGAAGACTCATATACTAAAATATCATTCATGAAAACTACAACTCCAGTTGTGTTCATTAACAGTTCTGCCATCTTTCTTTGGAAGATTTCAGGTGAACTGATAACACCAAAAGGTAATCTTCAAAAGCAAAATCTCCCAGAGGGTGTGATAAATGTAGTCAGCTTAGCACTTTCTTTATCCAAAGGAAATTGCCAGAATCCACTTGAGGCATCCAGCTTGGAGAACATGATAGCTCTTTTCATTTTGAGGAGGATGTCTTCCGAAGTTGGAAGGATATATTTTTCTCTCACATCTGCTTCATTAAGTCTTTTAAGATAGATATGTATTTTTTCCATTTTTCTTTCTGACCAGTACCATTGGGGCACACCATGCTGTTTTCTCAGATTTTCTCGATTTTTCCAATCCATTCCATTCTCTTCAACTCAGTTTGCACTTTATGAAATAATGGGATAGGAATGCTGTTCACTGTATGTTTCAGCATTATCTCTTAAGGTTATTTGTATTGGATCACCTTCCAAAATTCCAATAACACCAAATATTCCATTGAGTTTTCCTCCCTTCTCCCTACACTCATCATGGCTGCCACACAGCGACTGAAAGGCTGTTGATAGGTGATCCTATTATTGAATACACTTTTATTGCAAAGATTTAGTCTTTATAAGTAGTTTCTGTGGTGAACTGTCCCTTGCAGTTTAGAATACCTACAGAGCTAGTCAGGGGTGTGTCAGGTGAGTTCAGCTCTGAGAGGGTTGGAAGGTTATTGTAAGTCCTGTCTGAGTGACATCTGCTTCTGAGTCAATTTTAAACTAAATAGTATTTTCATGAATATTCAGTTTCCTATCCAAGCCGGTTCTATGTCATCACATGTGATGAACTGAGAAACAATAGCTCTTGATTGTCTGTAATTGGAGTCTGCTTTGGTGCGGCAAAATGTCCACATTTTGTGCATTTATTATATCTTGCACCTTTGGCTGGACATGCATCTTCTCTTGAGAGAAGAATTTTTCCACATTTTGTGCATTTAGGCTGCAAGGATTTGGTGTTTGCCTGGAATTTGTTCCTCTTAGCCTGGGAGTTAGTTATCCTTGTCTCAGTGGTCTTATGGTAATGACTTGCAGCACTCATGCTGTGTCTGTTAACAGCTTCTAAGCTATTTTTTTGGTTTCCAAGTCTGGCAAGTTGCTTTTGGTTTTGCTGTTTCATCAGCTCAAAATGCATTACTGTTTGAATAGCTGGGTTTAGTGTTAAGTGTGTTTTTAATTGTAGCTGCTGTGAAAGATTTTATCTCTTAATCCAATAATGAGCATCTCTCTGATATTTTCATGTTTTGCAGTTCCAAAATCATAGTTTTCAGCCAATGCATGCAGATCTCTTGTAGAACATTCAGCATTTTTCCCTGGTCTTGAATCTTTTTGTGAAAACATACTCTTTTCATAAACCACAATTCTGAGGCATAAAGTATGCATCAGACATAGCCGGAACTCTTTCATATTCATTTTAGTGACTAATTTCAGTAAAGTCAAAGGATTTTAAAGATATGCTCTGCCTATTTCCCCATGTCATAAATTAAAGAGCTTATATATCTTCAGTTTCCTCAGGGAGTTTTGCAGCTAAACTCCAACGAAGAAGTTTCTTGTTGTTCCCCTTGGCGGTCTGAAGCCTCTTTAGCGCAGCATGGTCTGTTTGTAGCTGGAACCGCCGTCCCCAAACATATGGGCGTAGCTTTTCCAGGGTGTACACAATGGCATAGCATTCCTTTTCACTGACTGACCAGTGACTTTCCCTCTCAGACAGTTTCTTGCTGAGAAACACGACAGGATGGAAGTTGTGATCTGTTGCTTCCTGCATTTGCAAACACTGTGCTAATTACAGTTTTCTTCACCAAAACATTAAATCATGTATGGGATCAAAATATTCCAACTGTTAGAAAGAGATGTTATTCCAAAGATAGTAATTACCCTACATTATTTAGTAGAGCTGGGAGCTTTAGTAGTATATAGTGTAACAAAGTTCCTCCTCTTCCTTGGTGAGTTCTGCACTTATTGGTGGATTTGCTCACCTCAGCAATCTTCCCCTCTGGTAGAACCCACAGTCTGGGTCAACTCCTCCTGTGTCTGATCAGGAGTTGTGAGGTTTGAGGGGAACCCAGGCCCGCCCTCTACTCTGGGTTCCAGTCCAGGGCCCTGTGGATTGCAGCTGTCTATAGTGCCTCCTGTAACAGCTGCATGACAGCTACAACTCCCTGGACTACTTCCCCATGGCCTCCTCCAAACACCTTCTTTACCCTCACCACAGGACCTTCCTCCTGCTGTCTGATAATGCTTGATTGTCTGATAATTCCTCAATCCTCCAGTAGCACACGCTCTCAGTCTCAGCTCCTTGCGCCTCTTGCTCCCAGCTCCTCACACGTACTTCCTCTCCTCTGGCTCCTCCCCACCTGACTGGAGTGAGCTCCTTTTTAAACCCAGGTGCCCTGACTAGCCTGCCTTGATTGGCTGCAGGTGTTCTAATCAATGTAGCTATCTCCACTGCCTTCTAGAAAGATCTTAACTGGCCCCAGGTGCCTTGATTAACCTGGAGCAACTGCCATTTGGTTACCATGGTCCTAGGGATTTGTTTAGCCTGGGGCTTACATACCTGTTCCTCAGTACTTTACTGTAGCCATCTGGCTTTGCCCCATCACAATAGTTTGAGGAAATGGAGAGAACAAAACAAAACAAAAATAAAAAATAAACAGACAAAAGACCCAGTAGCACAACTGTACTTTCATAGATCTTGTTTCTGTCTGTTCTATTCCATACTTATAGGTTCCTACACTGCTCCCTTCACTGTTGTATGTGAGTACCTTCCAGCAGTGACAAACATCTGTCATTGGTTTTCTCATCCTCTCCCTAGGGGGAGAAGTATGTGTAATGGAGTGTTCTGTTTTGGAATTGTGGATGTGTGCATTCTATATGGCTATGTTAGAGAAGGCAAGGTCAAAGAAGTGCCTTTCACTTAGAGCAGAAAGCTTGTGATGACCCTGAGAGAGTTTGTTCTATGGCCTTGGGCTGGCCCCCAAGAAAGCTCTGGGCTTTACGCTCATTGTAGAGAGTTCCACTGTGCCAGAGGAGTGAAGTTGTTGACCACGGTCATCATTCCAGTGCTGTCTTTTAGATATCCTATGCACAGGACAAGGAGTGCCTTGAAGATAAGGACTGAGATCTGAAACTTGATTCAATATTCGTTGAGAATACAGTGAAGAGAGCAGAGGACAGAGGTCTTATATGCTCATAATAGCCAGTGCTGCTGAGGAGCTACACCACAGTGTTCTGTACCAGTTTGAATTTCTTAAGGCTTCATGCCCAGGCATACTGTATTGCTGTAGCCCAGCCAAGAGGTGATAAAGTTGTGAATAACTTGAGGCCGGGTCATTGTTCACCAAGATGGGATGGAAACTCCTAGCCAGCCAAAGATGGTGAAAAAGAATTAATCACAGATGCAGCTGTCATAAACAGATAGCTAAGGGTTAATGTTCTTTTACCTGGAAACGGTAACCTGAAACACCTGACCAGAGGACCAATCAGGAAACAAGACTTTTTCAAATCTGGGTGGAGGGAAGTTTCTGTGTGAGTCCTTGTTCTTGTCTTGTGTCTGTCCCTCTCGGCTATGGGAAGGATTTTTCTGTCTCCTGCTTTCTAATCTTCTGTTTCCAAGTTGTGAGTACAAAGATCATAAAACAATAGAGGTTATTGTTTTTTTTCCTTTTGTATTTACATGTGTGTAGTTGCTGGAGTGTTTGGAATTGTGTTCTTTTGAATAAGGCTGTTTATTCATTTTTCTTTTAAGCAATTGACCCTGTATTTGTCACCTTAATACAGAGAGACCATTTTTATGTCCTTTTCTTTCTTTTTTATATAAAGCCTTCTTTTTAAGACTTGTTGGAGTTTTTTCTTTAGTGGGGACTCCAGGGAATTGAGTCTGCAACTCACCAGGGAATTGGTGAGAGGAAGAAGTCAGGGGGGAAAATCTCTTTGTGTTAGATTTATTAACCTGACTTTGCATACGCTCTGGGTGAGGGAGGAAGAGGAGAGATTAGCTCTCTCTCGGTACTTGTGTTTTCCAGGACTGGAAATAGGGAGGGTGGAGTCCCTCTGTTTAGATTCATGGAGCTTGCTTCTGTATATCTCTCCAGGAACCCAGGGAGGGAACACCTGGAGGGGGGAAGGGAAATGGTTTATTCCCCTTTGTTGTGAGACTCAAGGAATTTGGGTCTTGGGGTCCCCCAGGCAAGGTTTTGGGGGGGACCAGAGTGCCCCAAAACACTCTAATTTTTTGGGTGGTGGCAGCTTTACCAGGACCAAGCTGGTAACTAAGCTTGGAGGTTTTCATGCTAACACCCGTATTTTGGACGCTAAGGTCCAAATCTGGGAATATGTTATGACATGGTGGCAGCCGTTGTAAAAGATAGAATCCAGAAGCCAGTAGGAATATTATATTTTTCTTTTCTCTGCTAGGGGCTTTTAAGCAGAGAGAAACAGTTTGGTTTTAAAAGGAACCAGAGAGAATTTTTTTTCTCTGCTCTCTCTTGAAGTTTCTGGCTTGCATATTAAGCAAGGAACCATTAAGGAACTATTACAGGTCTTTTGTCACACTATAGCACTCCCATTAGGAGGCAATTACCAGCACAATACACATGCAAATAAAGTGGTTTTTCTGGTTTACTTTACATTGAAAAGATTAGCTAGAGGAAGAAAGGGAAAAAGGCACTGTTGCTAGGCAGACCCCAGGAGGCAACAGAGAACCTGCAGTTCAGAAGATAAACACAGGAGGGCACCCCAACACAAGAAAACAGGAACCATGCCTTCCAATACAAAAATGGAGCCTGAAGAACAAATCAAAGAAACTGAACACAGGTGACAACTGGAAAAAAGACAAAAAGAGGTGGAGCTGAAAGAAAAGGAAGAAAGCATCAAACTGGCAGCCTACAAAAGAGAACAAGCAGCCAAAGAGGCAGCCCACAAAAGAAAACTAGAAGAAGAAGAGGTGGCCCACCGAAGGAAACAAGAAGAAGAAGAGGCGGCCCACTGCCGAGACATGGAAAAACAACAAAAAGAAAGTGAAGAGAAGGAAAAACAGAGAAAACATGAACTGGACTTAGCGCAGGCTGGGCAGCATGCTCCAGCCAATCCTAACAACACTTCACCAATTATGGTTCCACATCCCAGGAAATTTCCCACTTACAAGGCAGGTGATGACACTGAGGCCTTCTTGGAAAATTTTGAAAGAGCCTGTCTTGGGTACAGCACCCCTGAAAACCAGTACATGGTAGAATTGAGGCCACAGCTCAGTGGACCTTTAGCAGAGGTGGCAGTTGAAATGCCTAAGGAGAAAATGAACGAGTATAAACTTTTTCAAACCAAGGCCAGATACAGAATAGGGATAACCCCGGATCATGCCCATCGGCATTTCAGAACCCAAAAGTGGAAACCAGATGTGTCATTTCCCAAACATGCCTACTACGTTGGGAAAAATTATGAGGCCTGGATATCAGGAAACAATGTTAAATCCTTAGACGAACTGCACTTCCTCATACAAATGGAGCAGTTCTTGGATGGTGTTCCTGAGGACATAACACAGTACTTACAAGATGGAAAACCCAAAAATCTCACCGAGGTGGGGGAGATTGGAGCCAGATGGATGGAAGTGGCAGAAAGCAAGAAAGCTACTGTCAAGGGGAACAAATACCCCAGGGTGCACACCGACCATAAACCCTACAACCGAGGACAGCCAAAGACCCCACATACAACCCAAGTAAAGCCACAGACGCCCTATACTTCCATCTCACCAGTCTCCAGTAACTCACCTCAACCCAGTGACCAGTCAGAGGGAAGATGCTTTAAGTGTAATGAACTGGTACATATCAAGGCCAACTGCCCAGAGACCGCCAACCGAGTGCAGTTCATTACACCACCATCAGACCAAAGATCCCCAGGCCCAGATGCCTCTCAAATACCCTTGGAGCGAAGGGAAAATTTGAGAGTGGGCGGAAAGAAGGTTACTGCGTGGAGAGACACAGGGGCACAAGTGTCAGCTATCCACCAATCCTTCGTAGACCCCAAATTCATCAACCCAAAGGCCCAAGTGACAATTTACCCCTTCATGTCACAAGCTGTAGACTTGCCTACAGCTGAACTGCCTGTCCAGTACAAAGGCTGGTCAGGAATGTGGACTTTTGCGGTCTATGACAACTATCCCATCCCCATGCTACTGAGGGAAGACTTGGCCAACCAGGTGAAGCGGGCAAGAGAGTAGGAATGGTTACACGTAGCCAAACCAGGCAAGCTTCCAGACCCATTCCTGTTTCTGAGCCGTCCACAGGCGCCCCGTCTGTGTTACCAGAGACCCAGACAGAGGTAGTGGACCCAGATTCCATGCCAACCACTGAAACAGCCACAGCACCTCCAGTCCCAGGACCGGAACTGGAACAGCAACCAGCACCAGCAATTGCAACCACATCTTCAAACTCAGCGCCAGTGGGCGCCAGAGAGCCAGAACTGGCAGAAGCAACAGACAGCCATACCCAAAAGGCTCAGCCAGAGCCTGAAATACCCTCAGGTGCACCAGCGGAGAGCGGTTCACCAGCAACGGAAACAACCCCATCACCTACATCGCTTCCAGAGGGACCAAGCCCAAGTCCACAGTCTGAGGAAGAACTGGTGACCCCAGCCTCAAGGGAACAGTTCCAGACTGAGCAGGAAGCAGATGACAGCCTTCAGAAAGCTTGGGCGGCGGCACAGAGCACCCCACCGCCTCTCAGCTCTTCTAATCGATCCCGGTTTGTTATAGACCAAGGACTTTCATACAAGGAGATTCTTTCTGGTGGACACCGGGAAGAATGGCAGCCACAAAAACAGTTGGTGGTTCCAACTAAGTACCGGGGGAAGCTCTTAAGCTTAGCCCATGATCATCCCAGTGGCCATGCTGGGGTGAACAGAACCAAGGACCGGTTGGGGAAGTCCTTCCACTGGGAGGGGATGGGCAAGGACGTTGCCAAGTATGTCCGGTCTTGTGAGGTATGCCAAAGAGTGGGAAAATCCCAAGACCAGGTCAAGGCCCCTCTCCAGCCACTCCCCATAATTGAGGTCCCATTTCAGCGAGTAGCTGTGGATATTCTGGGTCCTTTCCCAAAAAACACACCCAGAGAAAAGCAGTACGTACTGACTTTCGTGGACTTTGCTACCCGATGGCCGGAAGCAGTAGCTCTAGGCAACACCAGGGCTAATACTGTGTGCCTGGCCCTAACAGACATTTTTGCCAGGGTAGGTTGGCCCTCCGACATCCTTACAGATTCAGGATCTATTTTCCTGGCAGGGACCATGAAAGAACTGTGGGAAACTCATGAGGTGAACCACTTGGTTGCCACCCCGTACCACCATCAAACCAATGGCCTGGTGGAAAGGTTTAATGGAACTTTGGGGGCCATGATACGTAAATTTGTTAACGAACACTCCAATAATTGGGACCTAGTGTTGCAGCAGTTGCTGTTTGCCTACAGGGCTGTACCACATCCCAGTTTAGGGTTTTCACCATTTGAACTTGTGTATGGCCACGAGGTTAAGGGGCCATTACAGTTGGTGAAGCAGCAATGGGAGGGGTTTATCCCTTCTCCAGGGACTAACATTCTGGACTTTGTAAGCAACCTACAAAACACCCTCCGACACTCAGCCCTTGCTAAAGAGAACCTAAAGGATGCTCAGGAAGAGCAAAAGGCCTGGTATGACAAACATACCAGAGAAGGTTCCTTCAAGGTAGGAGACCAGGTTATGATCTTGAAGGCGCAACAGGCCCATAAGATGGAAGCATCATGGGAAGGGCCATTCACGGTCCAAGAGCGCCTGGGAACTATGAACTACCTCATAGCATTTCCAAATTCCTCTCTAAAGCCCAGAGTGTACCATGTTAATTCTCTCAAGCCTTTCTATTCCAGAGACTTACAGGTTTGTCAGTTTACAGTCCAGGGAGATGATGCTGAGTGGCCTGACGGTGTCTACTACGAAGATGGTGGCATGGAAGAGGTGAACCTCTCAACCACCCTGGAATGTCTGCAGCGGCGACAAATCAAGGAGCTGTGCACTAGCTTCGCCCCATTGTTCTCAGCCACCCCAGGACAGACTGAACGGGCATACCACTCCATTGACACAGGTAATGCTCACCCCATTAGAACCCCACCCTACCGGGTGTCTCCTCATGCCCAAGCTGCTACAGAACGGAAGATCCAGAACATGCTACAGATGGGTATAATCCGCTCATCTACCAGTGCATGGGCATCTCCAGTGGTTCTGGTACCCAAACCAGATGGGGAAATACACTTTTGCATGGACTACCGTAAGCTAAATGCGGTAACTCGTCCGGACAACTATCCAATGCCACGCACCAATGAGCTATTGGAGAAGTTGGGACGTGCCCAGTTCATCTCTACAATAGACTTAACCAAGGGGTACTGGCAAGTACCGCTAGATGAACCTGCCAAGGAAAGGTCAGCATTCGTCACCCATGCGGGGGTGTATGAATTTAATGTCCTTCTTTTCGTGTTGCGAAATGCACCCGCCACCTTCCAGAGGCTGGTAGATGGTCCACTAGCAGGACTGGGAGAATATACAGTTGCCTACCTCGATGATGTGGCCATTTTTTCAGACTCCTGGCCCGAACACCTACTACACCTGGAAAAGGTCTTTGAGCGCATCAGGCAGGCCAGACTAACAGTTAAGGCCAAAAAGTGTCAAATAGGCCAAAACAGAGTGACTTACCTGGGGCACCAGGTGGGTCGAGGAACCATAAACCCCCTGCAGGCCAAGGTGGATGCTATCCAAAAGTGGCCTGTCCCAAAGTCTAAGAAACAGGTCCAATCCTTCTTAGGCTTGGCCAGATACTACAGGCGATTTGTACCACACTACAGCCAAATCGCTGCCCCACTGAGCGACCTGACCAAAAAGACCCAACCGAATGCAGTTAAGTGGACTGATGAGTGTCAAAAGGCCTTTACTCAACTTAAGGCAACGCTCATGTCTGACCCTGTGCTCAGGGCCCCGGACTTTGACAAGCCATTCCTAGTAACCACGGATGCATCTGAGCGTGGTATAGCAGCAGTTCTCATGCAGGAAGCAACGGATCACAACTTCCATCCTGTCGTGTTTCTCAGCAAGAAACTGTCTGAGAGGGAAAGTCACTGGTCAGTCAGTGAAAAGGAATGCTATGCCATTGTGTACGCCGTGGAAAAGCTACGCCCATATGTTTGGGGACGGCTGTTCCAGCTACAAACTGACCATGCTGCGCTAAAGTGGCTTCATACTGCCAAGGGGAACAACAAGAAACTTCTTCGTTGGAGTTTAGCTCTCCAAGATTTTGATTTTGAAATTCAGCACATCTCAGGAGCTTCTAACGAAGTAGCTGATGCACTCTCCTGTGAGAGTTTCCCAGAATCCTGTATTTAAAAAGTGTTCTTAAAATGTAAAAGTCTGTTAGTTATATACTTAGTGGTATATGTAAAGGTGCATGTGTTGTATTAATCTGTTTATTTTAAAGTTCTAGGAGGAAACCGCTGCCAGTGAGGTTCCCCACTGTCTGCAATTTGGGGAGCGTGTCATAAACAGATAGCTAAGGGTTATTGTTCTTTTACCTGGAAAGGAGTAACCTGAAACACCTGACCAGAGGACCAATCAGGAAACAAGACTTTTTCAAATCTGAGTGGAGGGAAGTTTGTGTGTGAGTCCTTTGTTCTTGTCTTGTGTCTGTCCCTCTCAGCTATGGGAAGGATTGTTCTGTCTCCTGCTTTCTGATTTTCTGTTTCCAAGTTGTGAGTACAAAGATCATAAAACAATAGGGGTTATTGTTTTTTTTCCTTTTGTATTTACATGTGTGTAGTTGCTGGAGTGTTTGGAATTGTGTTCTTTTGAATAAGGCTGTTTATTCATTTTTCTTTTAAGCAATTGACCCTGTATTTGTCACCTTAATACAGAGAGACCATTTTTATGTCCTTTTCTTTCTTTTTTATATAAAGCCTTCTTTTTAAGACTTGTTGGAGTTTTTTCTTTAGTGGGGACTCCAGGGAATTGAGTCTGCAACTCACCAGGGAATTGGTGAGAGGAAGAAGTCAGGGGGGAAAATCTCTTTGTGTTTTTGATTTATTAACCTGACTTTGCATACCCTCTGGGTGAGGGAGGAAGAGGAGAGATTAGCTCTCTCTCGGTACTTGTGTTTTCCAGGACTGGAAATAGGGAGGGTGGAGTCCCTCTGTTTAGATTCACGGAGCTTGCTTCTGTATATCTCTCCAGGAACCCAGGGAGGGAACACCTGGAGGGGGGAAGGGAAATGGTTTATTCCCCTTTGTTGTGAGACTCAAGGAATTTGGGTCTTGGGGTCCCCCAGGCAAGGTTTTGGGGGGGACCAGAGTGCCCCAAAACACTCTAATTTTTTGGGTGGTGGCAGCTTTACCAGGACCAAGCTGGTAACTAAGCTTGGAGGTTTTCATGCTAACACCCGTATTTTGGACGCTAAGGTCCAAATCTGGGAATATGTTATGACAGCAGCTATGTAAAAACTTAACATCAGTAAGGAATCCAGGAGCACTCCTAAATTATGGACTGAATTGACCAGTTGTGGGTGTGTACCTTCAATTAAAGGGGACTTCACTCTGGCTGCAAACTCTGTCCACCGTCATCACCTCTGTCTTGCTTCGGTTCAGCTGTGCTTCATCCATAAGCTGATCTCATCCAAGCACTTCACCATCTTGATGGTGTTGATGGGGTGGTTGTATTTGGTGAAGCATAGGTCTGACTTGCTGTGTGCTGTTCCATTTTCTGTTCCTAGTACCCTCTGTTTTCACTTCTGTTTGAGGACTTTTTTAAAGATATCCATACACAGAAATGTGCATGCACTTGCAGGGGTGGAGACAATTGGTTGATTGCTCATCAATAATGGTGCCCCAATGACCAATACGGTTATGGGAGTGATGATGATGATTGATTCTATATAAGTAACTCATGTCAGGTCTGACATATTCAGTACACCTCACACACTGGTGTCATGATATTTATTTAAAAGGTGACATGTTGTATCATTTGAAATTTAATAACACAGTGGTCATTAATGTCACTGTGAAATGTTTATGACAACTCTGGAGGTGAAATTGTGGACACTCTCATATAACCTGGGAGGTAATATGTCCAATCCTTTGAGATTGGTAGAACTTTTTATATGATGAACAAGATTTTCAATAATCTTCATTATATTTGACTTGGCTGTCTGAGTGGAAGCCCAAGACTGGGTTGCTTTAAGGGAACTGTCTTGTTGGCTTCTGGGTAATCAGTAAGTATTGTAGAAGCTGTTTCGTTGCTAGCTTGATGGATCTAAGTATTAGAATAACCAGTTTTGGCAATTGTCTGCCCCATTCTTTGCAGTTTGCCCTAATTTAGCAATCTCAGCGTGAGCCCCTGGGATCCTGGTCACACAATGTCTGACCAAAAACAATATAAGCCCCATTTACATTCCAGTTAGCAGGTAGATGGGAAACCCACAGGAAAGGAAGGTCATCCTGCCTCCTAAACTTTAGAAGTTATAAGCAAGGACAGCAGCCATCTTTGGAATCCATCACTGGACAGATGCAAGGGAAAAGAACTCTTCTTGCAAGCTGAGAAAGATGACTCCTTCAACCAAGGGAATGGGGTGTGAGATGAAGTCACTGGGAACTGAAAGTAGGTGCCTTTATTCTGCTAGATTAAGTTTAAATCTTTTACATGTGTGTCTTTTCACTTTTATTAGCTTGTAACCATCTTTACTTTTATTTCTTTTAATTGGTATCACTTAACCTATGTCTGGTGTTAATAAGTTTGTTTTATTTTTAGTATAAACCAGGGGTCGGCAACCTTTCAGAAGTGGTGTGCCGAGTCTTCATTTATTCACTCTAATTTAAGGTTTCACGTGCCGGTAATACATTTTAACATTTTTAGAAGGTCTCTTTCTATAAGTCTATAATAGATAACTAAACTATTGTTGTATGTAAAGTAAATAAGGTTTCTAAAATGTTTAAGAAGCTTCATTTAAAATTAAATTAAAATGCAGAGCCCTCCCGACCGGTGGCCAGAACCCAGGCAGTGTGAGGGCCACTGAAAATCAGCTCACGTGCCGCCTTCAGCACCCATGCCATAGGTTGCCTACCCCTGCTATAAACCAGCTCAGTGCTGTGTTTAAAGGGAAAAAGTGTATTTGCTCCAGTTAAATTAATAAGCTGTAATGTGCTTTTTAGAGGATCAACAAACCTTATTATTTCTCTGAATGCTCCAGAAAAGGCCGGATAGCGGATACTGCGGAGCACATGGTTTTGGGAACATTCATGATTGGGAGTGTGTTGAGATCACCCTGTGAGTAGTAACCAAGGCTGATGGAAGCCAGGGTGAGGCTGCTGTGCTGTAGGTAGGTTGCTAGAGCCATAGTTGCTGATCCACAGATGTACAGCACATAGACAATCAGGGTGCGACCTGCATGCTTGTCTGCTGGCTGCTGGTATCCAGGTTATGAGTCCCAGCAGCAGGGCATTTCAGGATCCCTGGGTTACAGGGGAGGTTGTGATACAACCTCTCACTGGTCTGGATTGCACCCCAGGATCCCATGACAACAGTATAGTAAACAAAGAGATGTGATTTATCACTAAGTATCCATGAAAAGATGATCATATAAATACCTAGTGGCATGCCAGAACATTTTTAGTTAAGCATGCAATGCTACATTTGCATGCAAAATAGCATCTTCATGACTTGGCATGTATGGTGAGGATGAGGTCACTCTGTAGAGAGGATCCCATCTTGTTCTACAAAATGGCATGCTCCATGCAGACTTCACAGGTACAGTGCATGAAAAGTTGCACACTATTTGCAAAGTATTCTAGCTTCATTTGTTTAGCAACTGTTCTGGCTTTCTGGCCAAGACTTTTCAAAACTGGGTACCTAACACTAGGAGCTAAAATCCACATTATGGCATACCAATAAGTGGCCATTTTTCAAAAGTGTTGACTTAAGTAGTAGCTGCTGAATTTTCAGTACTTTGGAAAATCAGGTCATGTATTTGGTTTCTTTAAAGTGGACTTAGAAGCCCAACTTTAAGTACAGAGTGTGAATATCTTTGCCATTATGGTTTTAATGGTTTTGTTTTTACAAGTTTGTTGGACTATGGTTTTTGGTTTTTAATATTCAAGTCCAGTACCGCCACCCCCCCCAAAAAGCATATTGGGATATTACTCATCTTTGCTGAGAAAGGCACCATTTTTGAACAATTTGTTCCTTGTGTTATAAAGTTGTTTGTGGGTTGAATCCTTCTCCCATATATACATGCCAAGTGTGGGCAATTGGATGCATCCCATCTAGTTTGTTTACACTGTGAGTGTGAATTGTACAGAACCGATGTGTTGAATATATATAGTCAGTTTCTCCATCTTCCCCCACCACAAACAAAAAACATGTCTGAGTGACGTCCTACTTACAAATTTGAGAGTTCAGAACCTAGCTAGATGAGTAAAATGTATTTAAATACTTGATTTGCTGTTTATGGAATTTTACTACATCCGGATAGTAGGATATTGGTAGTTAGAGACGATATTTAAAATATAGTTTGTGCAAAATTTGATATGGTATTTTTTATATGAAAATACAGGGTATGACAGAACGTTTTTCTTTAGGGATTTTTTGTCTTAGCCTTCCATGATTTTGATGTATGTATGAAAGTTCATATTGTTGCTCTGTTCTATTATCTTCCCACTCTTCTTGGTCTCAACTTGAGAGCAGGACTCTTAAAAAAGAGGAAGATATTGAGGATCAAAATGAGTGAATGTAAACTCTGGCCCTTCAATAATAAGCAAATTGGTTCTTCTAACGCCACTCTCTTGAGAAGAGTCCATCACTGGAAGTGAGAGCAGACGTGAAACAAAGACGAAGAACACAGGCCGCCTTCTGGGAGCAAAACCTTTTTCTGTGTCCACCATAAAGTCCTGGGAGGGCAGCTGAGATTCCAGGGCATATTTCTAGGTGGGACTGAGTAGCCTCTATGAAAGGGGAGCAGATCAGCCCTATCATGGATGGTTCATTTACTATTACAGCTGGTTAGATTTTTTTTTTTTTTGAAATGGGGTTTTGAAGACCGCAAAATTTTACATGGAAAAATGTATTTTTCATTAAAGGTTTGTGATTAAGTTTCTAAATGAAAAATTATATTTTTGAAATTTTTGTCTCTAAATTGTGGGAACAAACTACTTTATCACTTACTGTACTTGTTTTCCCCTGGAGAAAAGGGAGGGAGGATTTTTTTTAAGTGGAATTTTTTCCCACCAAAACAAAATGAAAATTGTAATATAAACATTTTGGCATGTTTTTTGCCCTTGTTTCCCCCTTTGACCAGCTCCATTGACCAAGTAATGACTAACAAGAAGAACCTATGCAGAACTTGGAAACAGGCTTCATTTTCCTTCTGTGAACTGTGAGTAACTAAATAAGGGCTAAGATCACTACAGATACTGAGTATTACAACACGTACACACGTATGCATAATGCCAACACATATGCATACAACTACGCACACACTGTCCAGCATTAATGGAAACAACCACTTAACAGATAAGTTTGAATGTTAAACGTTAACTCTGACCCCTCCGCTTATATCGTAATGTTTTTGTTTTATTTTTGTATAAATTTAATAATAATAAATAATAATAATTAATATGGTTTCTTTCTATATAATTATGTAGGGATATAATGTGATGGACCATGGGTATGAAGTGGGGAAGGACCAGCAGTTTTCTTAATTTATGGCATTCATGCAAGGACTCAGTCATATTAGTGGTCCCTGTACACTCTCCAAGCACATGGATTGCTCCCTCCCAGTGCTCCCTAGGGAACCCAGCCACTCCAAAGAGGTTATAGATGTGCATAGAGGATGCAGAGACATGTTTAGTGCCCTTCTCCACATTGGCCATGCTAAGTGTTGCCACAGCATCTATGCTGCCCCTGCATAGACTGAGCATCCCAGGAGGTGGTGTGCTTCCTGAGTGAGAATGCTGTATGTATCATCCCTGGGGCAGGGATACTCTGCACCACCATAACTGAGGCATAACTGGGCACAATCTTTGCATATTATGTTTTCCCTACAATATACACCTCTACCCCAATATAATGTGACCCGATATAACACAAATTTGGATATAATGCGGTAAAGCAGTGCTCCATGGGGGGCAGGACTGCGCACTCCAGTGGATCAAAGCAAGTTCAATATAACCTAGTTTCACCTATAATGCGGTAAGACTTTTTGGCTCCAGAAGACAGTGTTATGTCGAGGTAGAGGTGTAGCTTTCTATTGAAATCCTATACAAATCACACTAATGCTCATTTCCAGGTGATACAATGCATACTATAATATAACCTGGCATTTCTTCGAACACCTTGTATTCATTATTACAGACAATAGCTTCCATGCTGTACTGTTTGTTTAGTTACGGTTGTCACCAAAATCTACTTAACATATAGTTAATGTATGTATTTTACTAATACCAAGCTAACTCTTAAAAATGGAAGCTTAACTCAGCCACACATTTTTTTCATATAACATTTCACAACATGCTCCATATGCCAACATAACAAGACCCGTACCATTCATTTCTCCTGAAATTTTATATCGCAACTTTCTGTTGGACTTAACTTCAGCAGTACAAACTTCACAATGCAGTGTGACGTGCCTCTTCCTTCATCCAGACCCTGTGATGATATTTTGGACCTTAATTTAAAACAGAAGCATAAAAATATTTCAATTAGTTCAGTCTATTGTGTGAAAAATCTATCTGGATCAGAGCGATATAGATTATGTGTGGAATGCTCTCACTCCTCTCCTTATTTCACATAAAGGGAGGCCCTTTGCAAGCACGGAAAAAAATCAGAGTATCAGATACAGTGTAAATTGTAACCTAGACTCTGATCCTGCACCACACAGATGAACCTCTATATCCATGTGGCGCCTGCACTACAAGTTATATGATATTTACAAAGAAGGTCTTGGGCTATAAATTCCACAGTGCAGGGGCTACTACTGCACATGTCTTGTGTGCCCAGAAAACAGACATGACCAGAAAAAAATTGTAAATCAATCATATAATTTTATCTAAACTGTTGTTGTATGATAGTAAAGATACATTATTAATTGATAAGCTTGTGTAACCCTTTATAATGAATTATTCATTCTACTATATGAACTGTGTGTAAGGATATATAAGAACTGCTTGTTTGTGTTATTGCGTATTTTATTAGACAAATAAATTATGTAAAGAGAGCATGTTTTAAGGCATGAACACCTGCAGGTCAGAGTTAAGGTTGAGTGTCATTGATAACTGTAGCTGTGCAGGCCTTATGAAAGTTAAGTCCAAGGTGTGTCAAACTGGGCATGCAAAAGCAGAAGCCGGTCTTGAAAAGATTGGCCAAAGTGGTCTGTTTAGGCCAGAGAGTCACTCATATGGCAGGGAACAGAACCCAGGAATTATATATCTGATGAGCAAACTTTCCACAACAAAACCTGAATCCATGCAAAGTGTGGTCAGCTGCAGATTCCAACATGGAATCAAAAATAGACAAGTTTAATGTCAAATTTTTTGGACCCCGCGGACCTTTCAACAAAAGTCAAAGCAAAAATGATCACCCTCTACACATACAGTGAAATTGCTCTTTTTAAGGCTGAGATGTTTTTGTAACAAAACTTGCCTTCTGGATTTTACAAATCCTCTTGAGCCCCAATCCTTACATACTCTTAGAAACTTCTCCGCAATACTTTGATCTTTGTCAAGTGACCACCTTTGCTTTGCTTCTAATCTTCACTGTATTGCGTTTAAATGAACAAAAACTTTATCAAAGTCAAAGGAGGCAAAATCAATGACGTGAAACCACCAAAAAGTTTAGAAGGACCCAAATGACTCCAGCACAGAGCTTTTGTCTTGTCTTCCAGTTACCTGCTCTAACCTCTAAACATCCTCCCTGATTTGAAAAAGGATAATGTACCTTCAGACTTACAGAGTCAGCAACAATATGAGAGGCTGTCTCCTTTGGAAAATAGCATTGTCTTAGCTATATTATTAAAGGTTGATTAATGGGAATGCCAGGGTGGGATTCAGGAATTGCCTTTGATAGGTCTGAAAGAGGATACTGGAACATTTCAAAAGCAAAGGAAAATATGCCTCGACAGATTAAAGAGCACGGTGTCATGCTTTACCTTCCTCAAACTACCCTTTATCAGATGGATTAATGTGTTACTACCATTTGAAAAGACAGACCAGTCCATGTGAGAGAAACAAAATAGCTCACTGAATCTGGTTTGACTTTAGTAGAGAAGGAATGGGAAACATTTATTTCCCTTGTCAGTAGGCTGAAAGAAATAGACATCTTCTGGCGTGTGCCTTTATCTTAAATTAGCTTCATTAATACAAGGATCAAGTGGAAAAGTTACAAAATAGATTCTATAGCAGGATGTTGCTCAGAAGAGTGGCCTCTGAATGGATTGCATTAAAAGAGAGATTGAAATGATACAACTGTGGGTTACATAATGTTGGTTCCTTTTCTAAAGCTTATTTGGCATATGGATTGAAGTCAATCACTTTTTTCATTGACTTTATTGGACCAAATGTCATTTGCTGCATACCTCTAGATGCTGATCAAATTAATTGCCCTGGAAGTTTGACATGTTTCATGTGTCTGCAACACTAGGTGTTTATAGCTCTAGTGTCATAAAGGTAGAGTGGGCAAAGGAGCTTGGAAGGATTACATTTTAACTTGGTATTGTCTATTTCTTCCTCTAATCGTAAAATGACAGTCCCCATCCAACTGTGACCCCAATCTCATTAATGAGTGAAATGTACAGAGGGGGACGGTTAATAAATAACATGACGTTGTGATTGTGGGTCTTTTTTCTGTCACTCCTGTTTAGCAAAAAATAGGATAATATTTTAAAATAGGATTGTCAAATATTATTTCCAAATCTGCTACAAATCTTGACTTCTACAGTAAGTACATTTTGAATAACTTAACTTTAATCTCTGGGGATCACTTAATTTTTTGCATTAGTAGGAAATGTCACCAGAATTAAAATTTTTAGAAATAAACCTGACTATAATCCATCAAAATTAATTTAAAAAATAATTGTAGATTAGGATGGGGCTTTAATAGTCACCAGCTGAAGTGAAAGTGACAATTAACTTGACTGGCCAGATGTGAATGATTGGCATTCAGATAGACCAGGTTATGGAACATCAGTTTCAGTTCAGAGGAATACCTTGCAGAGCAGGATAATTCAGAGCTGATAGCATAAACTTTTAAGCTTAACTATGATCCATTTTTACTTGATTTTGTGCAATAGTTTAGACCTGCTTACGTATTTTATTGCAAACAAATAATCGGATATCACTTTCCATGGACAGACACCAATTTAAAACACTATTCATGTCATAAATATACTAATGGTATCAGCTCTGTTTGCTTTTTAGGTTTAAAAATGTTATTAAAGAAAACACTGCATACATCGTGCAGTGCAACTGGGACAATGATGTCTGCACCTAATAAAGAGAAATGAAGGAAACAAAAATAGGTTGGCAAGATCATATAAAACAAAATATAATCTTTCATTCTTCTCAGTCCACATGTCAAAATCCCACATGTCAATGGATGTTGTACACACTGAAGTGGAACAGTGGGTGGCTCTTCATGTATAACCATGACAAGGTGGAAAGAGTGAAGGGAAAACACAGATTTCTTTCCCCCTCCAGTGTCAGACTTGAAGGACTGAGGTTTATTAATAATCTCTATATCAATTGTGGCCCCACAGGAGTTTAAGACCCCATTATGGTAGGCACTGTAGAAACACATAGTAAGGGACAGTCCCCACCCAACAATTTTACAAACTAAACAGACTAGCACTGAGATGGATACAAAGGCATAAAGGGGTAAAGTGATTTGCCCCAGGTTACACAGCAATGAACAGAGCCCTGACTCCCAATCTAGCCCTAGCCACTGGTCCACACAGGGTCTCAGCTACAGATATTTAACCTGCTTTTTAAAAGACTTTGAGAAGCATGGAGAAAAACTTCTGCGACAGTGCTAAGTTGTTTGTGGTGGTGTTAACAATCCAAGCAGTCTCTTTTCTGGAAACACTAATTTCATCCCACCACAAAGACTGAATAGAGGTGTGTAGGAGAACAAATGTGGTGAGATTATGAGCCAAATGCAGATAATGATCTTCACTACAACTAAAAGAGCAACCAGAAAACAACTCTGCAGCCCCCTCCATCCATTAAATGGGTATGCAATAGGGAATGGGGTGGGAAAGATAGTTTCCAGGATGGCTAAGAGAGAGTCACCGGTCAGCTGTGTAGCATAGCTTAACTTCACTGTAAAGACCAATATAGACATTTGGCTTGAGGGAAGGGGTGATTCATGAATAGCAGGTACAGATGTCATTAGATGCTACTGAAGGAGTTACAGAAAGATTCTTGTTGAAACACAATATAGTTTAACAGGGGTATAGGCACAGTGTCCCATGTAACCTGAAACATTCATTATTGTTCCATCTGAGTCCTGAACTTCTCATACTGAAACAACAAAACAAATAGGACCTCTCTAGAGAATTGTTGTTATAGTCTCTTTTGACACAAATTAAAGGAAGGTGTGTTCTGCATTTACTGTTTATCCTTATTTTTAGATATAGTTCTATCTTCTCAGTTCATTATCAGATGACCTCACAATGACTGTCCAGCACATATCACATAACTAACTACAGTATATACAAATTTTCAGCCCTAGGAAGGACTTCGTTTTTCTGGAAATTTTAAAATAATTGTCATTTGGGAGGATGGAGGTCAGTTTAGGAACTCAATTTTGAGGAATGATTTTTAATGCTCCTATATTTTTAAAAATATTCTATTTGAAGATGAAGCTCCCCATTGTAATGATTATCATTTTGTCTTTGATATTTACATGGCAATGACTTGTAAATCTGTTAAAACTTTCTAGATAAAAAAATAGATTAAAATCATAGCAGATCATTAGCAGATGCCTCTCTTTGCCTCTTGAGGAGCTTGTGTTCTTACTGATTTTAGCAGAGCCTGCAGGAGTTCTATCTCCACTTGTGTTTGATGCTAAGTGACCTCTGAATTGTTTTGTTTAATGCAAGGAGTTTTTTACAGTCCCATTAAGTGGTGATAAGGTTTACAATAGTTAAGACATTTGGACTTTGATATGGTACATATGCAAGACTCTCACCTCACAAATCAGCTGCCTGAATTGCTTAAGACAAGTTGGTCAAGGAGGTTATTTTAGAGTCTACTCCTTGGACAGAGAGCTGGCAATCCTCCTAAATGTGAAAAGGCTCTCAGTCTTTCAGAGAGTATGTTGAAATATACTAGGGGAGCATGTGAGAGGACTGGGTGGCCCAGGAGATATAGGGAACAGAAGATGAAGTATTTCCCCTTTAAGTTGCTAGTTGAAATCCATTGTAGGCATATAGGACTTTATCTGAAGCCCACTGAAGGCAATACAGATCTTTCAATTGATTTCAATAGGTGTTGATCCATGGTAAAATGTGATTGCAAGTATAGCACTATAACAGTTATATGGTGTCCTGTGTACACTGGATTGCCAGTCTATGTTGGTCTGTGTGTATGGATTGCTGATCTCTGTCTAATTCACGGTGGGGCTAGAGTCCACCTCAGAAAAAAACATGACTACACTTGGCACTGTCCTGGAGAAATTTTAGGGGTCATGCCAAGGGCCATATTTCCTCTGTTCCTACACCATGAAATCCTACTGAAGTTAGTGGAATTGAATGTAGGCAGAAATGAGCCCTAGGAATTGAATAGAAACTTGAACTGTGCTCCTTCCTTGGGAAAAATTCTACATAATAATTTAATAAAAATTGATATTGATACCCACATGGCAGAATTCCATAAAATGGTTTCAAAACAAACTACAGAAAGCAGAACATTCTATATTAAATGCAATAGGATTCTTAGTCTAAAGAACTGTGTTGGTTTCATTTCTACTGCATTTGATAGGATCTTTTCATAAGTATTAGAGGCAGAACTTGTATTATCAGTGCCTATGCTGAACTTATTATGCTAGATCCTGAGATCAGTTTGTTCTCAGTCCTTCCTCAGGCACAAAGCTACTGAATAAAACTCTAGGGTGAAATTGCCTCCACCTGAAACCATCCAGGGAGAAGGAAAAGGAAGGATGGAATCTCTGAGGGTCCCATTGTAGTTCCCCATGTCAGTCCATCAGATATTCTCCGTTCTTGGAACAGACGGGGGTTCACTGCTATGGTGCCATTGTCCTGATGGTACCAAATGCAGCTAGTCTTAACGGTTCCTCCATTCCTCCTTCTTTCCCTGACCCTTCTACACTCTCCATTGTATTATAGAATCACAGAGTTTAAGGCAAGAAGGGAGCAACAGCTCATCTAGTGTGATCTACTGTACAACACAGGCACCAATGCCACCCAGCCACCTACACACTAAAACTAACAGCTGAAATTAGAGCAAAATATTACAGTCCACAGAACACTAGATTATTATGTGCTACAGGCAGAGAACAGGAGGGACTGAGGGGCACCAGAGCCCAAGGACCCCGCAGTGGTGTGTGCTTCTGGAAAGAAAGAGGATAAGAGAGGATCTTCCATGGGTATCTTCAGAAAATGGGGAACAAGGAACACTGCAACAGATGTTATGTTTGTTTAAAGAAATGAAGGAGAGGGGATTTGGCTGGGGCTTTAACCCTCACTACCCTGAACCATTTGATCCTCCTTTGGATTGAAAATGCATGACCAGATTATCATAGGTTTGTAAGGAGCTCTTACTTTACAATGCTATTCTACAGGCCAATATCAAGGTGTATATGATAGCATGGGAACAGGGTTCAAAGCAGAAAAATTATCTTATAGAAAACAAATCACAGACATGTTAAAAATATAACAAATGAGATTGTCTCAGTGGACAGAATATGGGAAAGTGACAGGAAAATTAATAAGAAAAAAAAGGTTTGAATTGTGGTCACCCAGATACAATTTCAGAGAAGTTTCTGAATTTTTCAGACCATGTGCCGCAAAGACATCTCACTTAGCATGTTGATTGGGTCTGCTCTGGAAAACTTGAATTTTGATGTGCTGTAAAAGAAGAAAATGGAAATATTTATAGCTGAATTAGAATCATTAAAGAATTGACAAGAAAGAAGGCTGCTAGATCTTCCAGTCGTTTTAGTGCATTTATAGTCTAATCTTCTCAAGTTGCCTTTATACACTATAGGAACTCTTCTTTTGACGATGGCAGTATTTTTTATGACCCATGTATATGTTATATACACACATAGATATACACATATATATAAAATTAACATATACATGGGTCATAGCAAACACCACCGTGCTCAAAAGAAGATATATATGGTGAATGGTTTAGTTTCCTATAGAGACCACCATTTTGCCTAAGGATATTCTATACAATTTAACAAAAGTATTAGAAATAAGACCTTGTTATGCAAAACTCAGCTAAGCAGGATCTAATGAGTTTATCAAATGATGTGGTGTGTTTGATCAAGGCCCAGATCTTGCAATGAATTGTTAGCAGCCACCTTCCTGTATCCGTGCAGCGCCCCATTGATATCAGGGAAGCTCAGTACAAGCAAAGGAGTTTGGCCACATGCTTCTCTGCAGAATTGAAGCTCTGTGTATATGGGTTTGTTGTGGTCTGGGTCTCGATGGCTCCCCCACTTCTAGGGAGTTTCTGGCACTCATGTAAGCCTCCTAAACAGAAGAGTCATGCACCGTCTATCTGCAAGCAATGCCAACTTTGGAGGGGGAATAAACTGAGATAGCTTGGCTCCATTCAGGGCTGATTGGCGAGGGAGGAGAATGGAGCTCTGCCTCTCTGCCTGAAGGGAGATTTGCCTGCAGAGCTGCTGAAAGAAGGGTCCATTAGCTGGAGTAGCCACTAGGGAGGATCAGTTAAACCCCAAGGAGTGAGCGACACACAAATCACTTTGGGGCTAAGACTCTTCAAACTACCCCTCCCCCAAAAGGAAATCAAACTGAAGGGACAATTAGTTAGTGGATGGGAGTGCCCCTCAGTGGACACCAGAAAGAGAGACTTCTTCTACTTTGGGAGACCTGTGGTAGCACTGGGGCACCTAGAAGATTGACAAGGCAGAGCTGCTCCAGACACACCACTATAGGGCTCTTGGGAGTTTTAACTCAGTCCATTCAACTCCTGAATTGTACCTGGTCTAATTACTTGGTGCTGCAAAAGCACTGACCACTGTGGGTTGGGATATTTTCCTAGGAAGTCTCAAAGAGTCCTATGGTGTGGAAGCTGGTTAATTGAATTTACACTTGAAGATAAAGAGAAGCTAAAGATAACAATTTCAAAAGAGCATGGAATGGTTCCAAACTTTAAGGCCTATGCTTCTATATAATCCCTAAAGCAGGTGATATTTATAGAGATTTGCTTTTATAGCTGGCTATTGCCCTGTGCTATGAATATCTATAAAATTAGGGTGTTCTTCCTAGTGCATTCTATATATCTTTATATAGGCTTCCTTGTGAAGGCTTTATTGGCAGACCTCATTAATGTTTAGAAAGAGTATACCACAGAATCACAAATGGGATAGATATACAAGGTGTTGGAGAGAAGACATGTAACAGTGAAGATTTTTGGGTTGTGATCCACAGAAAAGCTGCTTTCTCAGTTATAATGCGCTTGATGTAATGGACTGAAACTAGTTGCAGAAGTCAACTGTCACTCCAGCCATATTGAATTTTATTAATTCTTATCTAGTTTTATCAACCTGGAGCCACGGGTCTGGAGAGAGAGGAATTCTCACACAGTTAGTGGTTTTGCCTAAATCTCCAAGCTCTATAGAAATGAACAAATGTTTATCTATTTGAAATAACTGAAGAGCATCTAGTAATGCATCTTAGATTAGACTAATTGGCCATTCTTCTGAAAGGTCATTTATCTGGTTATGAAAACGAAACTGAATGAACTACTGCTGTTGGCAGTTTACTGTCGAATAATGTTGTTATAGGAAGCAAGACAAGACTCCCACTATGGATGATAAATGTGCTTAGAAAAAACAAAACAAAAATCTAAAGAGTCTTTCCATGGAAAAAGTGTCACTGTAGTTTAAAGTCAGATGGGGTAACTATTTAACAATATGGTTACTCATTTATTATATTTTATGGCCCTTCTAATCCCAAGTTTTTGCAGCTAGGCAGTCTGAGAAATTTTAATTGGTTCTATGCTTTTGCAAGTTGGGTGGTATGTTTATGTTCTATACTCCGTGGAAAAATGTTGCCAGAGATTGACATACCTAATGATATTCTGTTGTGAGGACTCAATCTCTGGGCTGGCCTCATCTAGTTTACTTGTATGTTGGAATATGATTAGGATTAGTTGGGAAATACAAACCCTTTGATATTTAAGGAGAACCCTCCTTGGCCACCACCATTTATACAAGGTTGGTCTTTCAAGAGTATCTGAGTGTTAGGGAAGATAGATGCTGTCTCTGAGAGGGAGAAAGAGGTATCAGGCAAGTGGTATAGATTTTATACATGCCTGTTCTTCTGATCCTGGCATTAGAGCCCTAGAGTGGAGTTCCATGAACAAGGTGAGCTGGAACTCTCTTGTCCTCTCAGTAACAAAGGACAAAGCTGGTTGTCGGTAGCTCTCACTCAATCTCTTTCAGATCCAGGAGTGAAGAGTAGCCTATTATGGCAGCTGTATTTACATCCTTAGTTACCAGAAAGCCTTAATGATTTGTATAAACATCACCTTTTCCACAGAGCAGAGACACAGACCTGGGAGGAGGGAGACTGACTGGGCAGTCTACGCTGGAAGGAGCATGCAAGTAAGCCCATTTTTCTCATGTTTTATTTTGTAACTTTCTTTGTAATGAAGTTGGGGCAGGCATCTCCAAAGTGTGTCTGGAACAGCCGCAACATCCTGTGTGGTTTGTTCTCTTTGGGGAAGGTTATAATAAAGTTAGTTCATCTTTTCTGCTAACAGGTTCCAAGGGCTTACTCTTTTGCTGGTTGGCCCATGACAAGTGGTGTGGTCATCATGAGTGTGAGTCCCCCTTTGCCTAATGGGGCTAGTGGAGGATTTGATTAAATATATTGCTTAGCTGGCTGCATATCAGGGGTTTATGAAGGAAGACCTGGTTGGACGGGGCAAGTAATACTGAGCATGCTGAGGCATTGCTAGAAAATGGTAAGGGAAGATAATTTCAAATGGGCACACAACTCCAGTTGGAAGCGAGTGAAAATGAGCCAGCTGGATCTTATGAAAACATTGGAGCTTTTGAGCCCATGGTCAGATCATGGTCCATCTTGCCCAGTATCCTGTCTCTGACAGTGGCTCCTTCTCAAAGGAGGAGCTTTGAGCAATGGTCCAGTGGGTTCCATAGCAGATAGGGAAGATAGTAATAAATAGTGGCCTGATCCTGTTTACTCTAAACTCAGTGGCAGTTCTACCTCTGACTTCAGTGGCAGCAGAATGAATCCCAATGCTACTGAGACAAGACTGTGAAGATAAAAAAGCAGGTGTCAATGCTTTGAGGAAGGAGTTTTGAGTATCTTGCAATGTAGGATTTTTGCTCCTGTTGATGTCAGTGTCAGTCGCCATGAGGGATATGGGGTGGTCTGTTGGCTGCTGCCATAGGGAGGAGTTCTATTTTGCCAGTCTGACCATAATATCAGGATAATGTCCACTCCCAGAGCACTAGTGCCCCCATTCAATTTGAGAGCAAGTACAAAGGAAAGAATGTTCCCGACATGATATTCATAAAATCATCAATGGACCAGCTGCCCTTCCAGTATAGATGGATAACTTAAACTCTATGTTTATCTGATTAACCGATGATAAAACAATAGTCAAGAAATTCCAGAGTTGCTCCTGTAATATAAGCCTGGCCACATTGAATTTACATAATATTTTCTATTCTTGTTTTATGCATTATACAGGTAAATTTCAGGGTACATCCATATATAACAATGGAGTACATTATGTAATGCCATAAAATAGCTACAGTAAGATATGCAATGCCGCTGACTTGAATGTGTGGGGGGAATTGTGTGTGAATCTGTGTCTGTACCGTACAGACCTGGAGTGGGTTGCAGAGCTAGCAGGCCTCATTGGCCAGTCTTTGTCTTGGGCCCTGGGTCCAGTCCACATTAAACTAGGCATGTCCCTGGTTGGTTTGTTCCGCTTATCTTGAGATGCTACTATGCTGAGTTGTCCCCTGAAGCCTAGGCAGGAACTGCTTCCTGTGGTGCAGTGAGATGGATTCATTTCCTGTGCTGTTTGCTGCCCTAGATCTTTAGATATTCTGGGCCTCTGTCCTCACCATTTTTCCCCATAGATCCCATAGAAATGGCTGTATTAGGCCTCTTTATCTCCCACATCATCTCCCCAGATGCATGCTACAAGAGTGGCCTTTTCTCTTCCTCTCCACCTCCACAGCCACAGGAATGGCTCCTTTTTGGGAATTCAGAGAAAGATGCATGTGGCAGACTGGGTGTCCATGGTTGGCTGGCTGGCTGAGGCAGACATAAGTGAAGGAATGAATAACTGGTTATGTGAGGAAATGGAAGGAGGTGAGAAGGAGAGGGTTGGTGGAAAAGAAAGGATAGAATGGGGAGAACTGGGAAACAGCAGTAAGGAAATATAACCTGCATCATGTGATCTGCAGGTCATCCCAACTTTATGCTAATTTGAAACTCATTCACTCAAGACATTCTTCATTTATTATTATTATCATGGTAGCACCTAGAGTTCCTGGCCCCATTGTGATAGGCACTTTACAAATATAACAAGATGATATTCACTGCCCCAAAAATCTTACCATCTAAGTAATGCCATTGACTTTGTGCACTCCTGGGCTGCTCAGTAAACATTGCTTGGGCTGCTTGAGTCTGCCAGTCCAGCTCTGCATATGTAAATAATGAGAAATGATGGTGTATAAGCATTATAGTGAATGAAAATTAACAGAGCTTCCCATAAACACAAAGATCAATTATCATTCTAGGGCAGATAATTATACAATATCTGTGGTTTATGCAGTAGCAGATTTATTTTTTTTTGGTTGATAATTCATAATGGGAACCAAAAATCAGCTCCTAAAGTTACTACTGAAAAACTTGTCAATATAAGTAATTAAATGAGGTGAAAGTTTAGTAAATAGTTTATGAGAGCAATTCATTATTCAACTGGTTATTACTCAGCAACTCTTTCCCCTCTGCCTCAACGTTGCTGTATAAATTGTGTGTGAAACTGCATAATATCTGTCCTATTATTGTTTGACTTTCTTTCACGTATGACTGCAATAATGTCTTCATTTCCATCAGACTTTAAGCCTCAGACTTCAATAGGCTGAAATTGTTGAGAAGGTCATGAAGATGAGCTTTCTGATGCACAGGTCATTGCAGTATTGCTGCCTGCCCGTGGCAGCTTTTGTTTCTTAGCTGCTTTTTCTAAATGGCAAAACAAATCTAGGAGAAATAATGCATGGGGAGGAGGGAGAGATTTATGTTTTTAACTTCTGTCTTAAGCCTACTCCTTCTCATTCCTCTAGTACAGTACCATACACACTCAGAACACACTTAAAGAGGTGAAAAGAGCACGACATCATCACCAAACCTCAGGAATTTTTATAGTAACTAATCTATGAAAACCATAAACAGTTGACTCTCACATTTTATTTAAACTCTTGTAAAATGTGCCAAATTAAAGTTTGGGAGATTTATTTACAAAGGAGAAAAGAAAACTTGATTCACAATCCCAGTGGTTGAAGGCCTTAATATGCTGAGCCCAGTATTAAACTTACAAGTATAAAACCTAAGTCTAAAGCCTGGATGAGTGGTGATATTATGGGTTTATATTTCCACTTTGCTAATGGAACACCATGAAGTGCTCGTTACAAGACACCAATATTGGATCAGCAGACAATGGGGAGCTGAGAATTTCTCTAAGGAGCCTACTTTTGTTGAAGATATTCCTTTTACACCAAGCAAGGGACAGTGATATTGTAAGAGAAATGCTCACATTTTGCATACATATCATAGCACCCCAAAACCACTAATCACTTTTGAAAATGCAGGAAAATATTTATCACCTCAGACCCCTCCCTCTGATTCAGCAGGCGTGGCAAAGAGATTTTGGGCAGGTGGGAGAAGTAGTTTGCATATGGCATCTTGAATAATTTCCAAATAGGAGGGCTTTTCAAGGAAGTAGATTTGTCTCAACCAGCTCTCGAATTTGTTCAGCTCTTTTTCTCTCCCTTCAATAGACCCTGGTCCTCCTTACTTATCATTGTCTATTGTGGGACATGCCCAGTAGTTTGGTAACTTTTCACTTTTGTGGTGTCTCTACTTTCCCCAATACCTATTCTTCACAGGGTAACCTCTACTGAATGTTTTGAGAAAGTGATAGGGGTGAGGCAGCTAGTGCGCTTGCCCTCTCTAAAATCTTTTGGTCAGGTATTTTCTAGGGGTCATAGAGCATGCCCACTTCCAACCCTTTTTGCAGCAACAGGGCCATATAGGCTCTTCCAGTCCTGCTGTTGCTTTTAATAGTATTTCCTCTCCATCCTTACCCTCCCACCCCCGATGCCCCAATATTGAACCTTAACTTTTTTTTAAACTTCATCCCATTTCTCCTGGTAATTTCCCCTCAGATCATCCAAAATAATTCCACTCTCCCCTTGATGTCTATGCCCTATGGATCATTGTAAACAGTTAGCATGTCCCCATTAGTCATCATTTGGCCCATTTACAGCATGCATATTTAGTTTTTAAACTTTCAGTCAGTTTTTCTGGTTCTTTAGGCATGAGACCAATGGCAGGATGATTTCAGCCACCAATGAAGTGTAATAATTACTCTGATATATGCTTCTTAGTTAAGGTAATTGTAATTGGCATGAACAATAAGGTTCTCATGAAACAGGGGTTAATGCTCTATATAAATTATGGGGAAATGGTCTCTTTAGCTGGGCTTTGCTAAGGCATCCCTGTGGAGGGCTTGCATAGCTGAGCTGTGCTCCTCCTTTAGTCCTGCACTCAAAGACTTTCACTACGCTGTAGTAGTGTCCATATGGAATGTTACTTCACTGTAAGATAGACCCGGAGCAGCAGCGGCAGAACTCCAGTGGCGCTTTAAGGGGCCCGGGGTTCCCCGCAGCGGCCAGAGCTCTGAGTCCTTTAAATCCCCACACGTGTCCTACCACTGCTATCCCAGCAGCGGCAGGGCTCCACTAGCGCTTTAAAGGGCCCGGGGATCCCCGCAGTGGCAGGAGCACTGGACCCTTTAAATCCCCACCAGAGCGCTGCCGCCCCGGGGTGGCAGCAGCAGGGCTCCTGTGGTGATTTAAAAAGCCCGGAGCTCGGCAGTAGCTGGAGCTCCAGGCCCTTTAATTCACCCCTGAGCCCCTGGGCTCCCAGATGCCTCTGCAGCTGGTAGCACTGGGGTGATTTAAAGGCCCTGGGGCTCCCAGCCACAGCTTGAGCCCCAGGGCCTTTAAATCTTGAAAGGCCTCACCTCTTCTGGTTGAGGCCACATCTCTTCTGTTGAGGCCATACCCCGGCTCAGGGCTCCAGTATACTGGTAAGTCCTTTAATTTACTTTCACCCTTGAAAACTAGTCTCAAAGGAGGAAGCCAAAGAACAAACCAGGCAGCATTCTAGAGTTCAGCTATTACCCTTATATAATTTTTCAAAAGTTTTGGATTTGTAGAGGAACTCAGACCTCAACAGCTAGCGCTGACTTCAGTGGCAGTTGCTGAGTACTCTGAACTTTTGAAAATCAGGCCACTTATTTGGGCTCCAAAATATGGTTCTAGGAGCCTACCTTCAGCACACAGTTTTGAAAATCTTGACCCAAGTCACCTGACTTTCAGTCCTAAGTTTTAACTGCAAAACCAGCATTTTTTTTTAACAGACAATTTTTCTTGCATAATGGAAGGACACTAAGCTGGAAAGCAATGATTAATATCACAGTGTATATAAATAGCTGTGGCTGAGAACATAACCATAGCTTTGCCTCTGCTATCACAGAGCAGAGCCAATAAAATGCCATTCGTTAGAATAAACCCATGTTAGTATTATACTTGCTTTATTAAAGTTTTCAGCATGCCTTTAATGTTGTTACAGAAGGATATTACTTTTCTTCAGACAAAATGTAAATGTTCTGTTGAAAAGGAGTAAAAACATGCTATAAGGTTATATGTTAAACAATTTTTGCATACTTCCAAGCTCTATGAGTTAATCTTATCTTAGCAAACCTGTGCCCCTACTAGGCTACGGAGCAGGATGTGAAATGTTTATACAAACCCCAGTTAAAAGAATTTCTAGGCTCAGTTCAAGAGTTTATACTTTCAAAGTTATTCCACTGGTGCATTCATCATGACCCATACAATTGCTTTGTCCAAGATCTTTAATTCATTCATCCTTTTGAATCTCTGCACTTAAATAACATATCATAAAGTTCCTAAACAGACTGGGTCAACTTGGTGTGGTAATTGCATCTCTTCACTTAGAAAGCAATTTGTAAGCTTTGTACAGCAGAGCTCTATTTCCAAAAGTTTGTAAACCATGGAGTCATATGATTATTGATGGGGAAAGTCCTATGAAAGCTTTCTGTAAAGTCTAGTCTGAGGCAAATAAAGAGTCATCATAAGAATGATATCTCAGTCCAAATACAACAAACAACAAAGATGATACCTTCATAGAAATGACTTTCTAAGTATGGTTTACTAATAACCAACAGACTGTTCTGTTCCCCCAGCATCACCCATGAATGTCAGTATTTTAAACTATTAAATGTAGTTCATCTGTTCATACAGCTTTGTTCACCCAATATAATTAACACCAAATTTAAATTTTGGGGGGGGGGGAGTTGTTTAGACATGATCAGTAATGCTTCCTTTATCACAAAATATTCACCTCCTTTTGCACTGTCAAAATCACTGAAGGGAGAAGATTTAGGATTTGTGGACAGCTGAGGACTGAAACTTGTCTGGCCCTCAGCAACCTTGGGGTTGAGGGATGGAAATGTATCCTACTTACATGTCAGTCTGATGTATTTTCACAAATGCAGTATAATAAAAGGATGCACACTGCTTTGAGACAGAAACAGAGAGGTCAAAGTTATTTTTTTTCTATATATTATTTTCAAACCTGTGTTTAAAGAAACAAAAAACCAAAAACCTTCTCAGTTACTGAACCAAAAAACCAAGAAAACAAAAAACAAAAAAGCAAGTGGAAATACAAAGTCCTTAAAATATTTTAGTCTAATTAACCTCATAATATTTATATCTTAAATAAGTAAGCTCTCAAAACTGGAAACTCTCATAAAAAACCAACCCTCCACACAAACTTCCTCATGGTTGGACTTTACAAAAACTAGACAAGCCATTTATAACACACACTTTGCTTCTCTACAGAGGAAAAAGGACTCTATCTAAACTCCTACATGCCACAAGGAGCCACAACAGTGGTTCCCTTAACTCACCCAACAATATTGTTAATCCATCCATCTCTTAGCCCAACAGAAGAGTCAGAAGAGTCTGTCCAAATATTTATCTGTTCATCCAGAAAACTCTTACTATAGTCACCTGTCTTTAGATCACAAACCACACTGAACTGATGTTTTGGACTTTTCCCTTTGTGCCTCAAAAGATGGAGAGTGGATAAGGTTGTTTTACTATGTGCATTGAAATGTGATTTAGCTGTCTGGTTGTTCAGAAAGACTTATTTCCAAGCTCACTGAATCTCTCTTGTGCAGTATCCACCTCAAACAAAAAATTATCTGATGAGGTCTTAACCCAAATAGGCTATTAGGGATTTTAAGGTAGATGTGTATTCTAAAAGTACTGATAGCTGATTCTATAGAACTCTTATTGATTTGTGTTGACTCACTTCCACTAATCAAAGCAAAATAGAAAATAAAACCATTTCTAGAGTAAAGTTAACATATCTAATGCTGAATAAGATGCCAGATACTGTAATGTATTCCCCAGAGAGATATAATTTGTTTTGATATTCCATTAAAATGAATGAATATCTCATTAGCCACCCATACATATTCTAGCATCAAAAGGATTACACCAATACTATTTTTTTAAAAAAAAACCTACATTTAATTTCTAAATCTGGTTTCAAACACAGGTGGTTGTGCCTTTTTAAAATGCATTTTAAGGGAGTTAAAGACAAACAACTAAATTCTGCTCCCTATTATACTGGTGTAAATCCAGAATAATTCTGACTTCATCTAGAAATTTCTACACATTAAAGACTTTCTTTGTGGCAGGGTTAATGAATACAGTTTGATTTTCTAACTCAGCAATTCTGGTTCCTCAATGGTTCTAGTTAGTTATTTCCCTAATGAAGGGCCAGCTGCAGGTCCCTACAAGTAGAACTGCTTTGGGCAGAAGAGATGGAGAACTACCTAATCAGATCTGTCTTGACTGGAGGCATTGTTTCAGCATAAGGTGAGAGCAGGCACTGGATCTCCAGAAATACTGAGAAGGAGCAATCTCAACTATACTTTAGCACAGATTTCCAGCTGTGCCCATCATGGGAACACACCCTAGCTCACCTACACCCAGCCCATCTGACCTGTTCAATGCTGCCAGAAGAAATGCAAGCAGTGGGATTATGGGCTCCTCCTTCATGAGAGCACTGAAGTGGATGGAAGAGGAAAGGCTTTCTGTGCCCCCTCCCTATCCCAAGATACTTTAAAATGAGACAGCCATAATGTACCTTAACAAGTCTAATCCAAGGCCTATAGAAGTCATATGACAGTTAAAGGATCAGAATCCATAAAAGGTAAATGGCTTTAACCTGTGCAAAATGCACAAATGTTTGATTGTTGTATAAATCCTGGAATCCTATCATATCCCACTGTTGGAAGAAATTGCCCCTGAGATTACCTCTGGCATTTGGGGATTATAGATTAGCATCCAGCGAGGAGTGATTTCCAGTTTTTTAATGTTTTTGTGTCAAATAATAAATGCTGTTTGAGTTGCATTCTCTCTAGTAACAGGAGATTTCCTCTACAGAAATTGATATACTAACAAGATAAAATTCCTAAAATACATCAAGGTGCCTTAAATTAAATCAAAACAGCAGTATCTTTTGAAATCAGAGTCTTCATGTTTCAGCTGCAATGATCATGAATGCAGTAACTTTTAGTGACCATTTCAGTATAAGATTTCAGGGAGCACAAGGCCTTAAGGGCCCGATTGTGAGAAGTGCCGCCAAATTGTATCACTTAAGGTAAAATGTTGAAAGGTGCTTAGTTAGTTAGAAGCCTAAATGCCATTTTCAAAAGTAACAAACATTTAGGGCCAGATTTGCAAAGATAGTTAGGCACCTAAAGATACAGCTAGATACCTAGTAGAATTTACAAAAGCCCCTGCATAAGCTAGGTACCTAACTCTCATTGAAATCTCTATGAGTTAGTTGCCTCATCTGCTTAGGCACACTTGGAAATTCTACTAGGTATCTGCTTGTATATTTAGGTACCTAAATACCTTTTGCAAATCTGGCCCTTAGGCTCCTAAATCCTATTGACTGTCCATGAAATTTGGGCTACTAAATCACCTTTGAAAATGATATAGGCTCCTAAATCAGTTATGCATTGCAACACTGCATGTAGATACACCTGAATACCTTTTAAAATCTGGGCCTAAATCACATATATACTTATGAAAATGTTACCCTTTGGCTTTTAACTGTTTGCTTAGGTTCAACTCATCTTTGTCATCCTTTTCCTTCACTAATAACCACCTCCTGGGCGGAAAGAGCCTGAGGGCAAGGGGTGGAGGAAATAGAAGAAAAGAATTAAAAGGAAAAATTTAAAAAACTCCCAAAAGCAATTGATGATATCAACAGGGCGGCACAGGGTTCTGTTTGCATGGAGCTCACTGCAGGACTAGAACCTAAGTGCTATTTGCCCTTTATTTTGAGTCTGCGATTAATAAGAGAAAGAAAATGGCACCCAGAAAAAAAGAGGCAAGGTTTAAAGGTTCTTATTAAAACTGGGTTCTAAAGATGAACTGAAAAGGGTTTTAACCTGTTGTGATGGTGTATACTACCCTTTAAGGGTCATCCAGGAGCTGCATTCAGAACCACCTGCATATAATCAGGGAGGATCCTTGCTCCACGTGGAGCAAGATCATTTAAAACAGGAAGCGAAAGCTCAGTGAGAGGGCATGGAGACTAGAAGATGCATAAGTAGCAAGGGAAGGTGGCCTAATGTCCTGGTCTGACCAGACCCAGAGATGTAAATGTTGTGTAATCTGGACCTGGGCTCAGAGGTAAGAGCCTTTAAACTGTTGTTCAAGTACTCCCTTATTGGACTTAAAGGGGAAGTTACTTATGTTAATTGAGGTGTTTGGTTTCTCATTTCTCTGATCAGAGCCAACATGCTCGTTAACAGCTAGCTGTGGCAAAGTAAAGCCAGGCATACCTGTAGGGCCACACCTGGCTATGAGAGGGGGCAGAAAGATAGCCTATCCTTTTACACCTGCCAAGAATGTGTATCCCAGGGTCATATGTCCCTCATGGAAGAGGAGATAACATCTCTCTTGGTAGAAGAGGATCATATTGTACATGCTTTAAAGAAAAATACACGATTTGTCCCAAAAATGTGGTAAACCAAGGAGTGCAGAAATGTTTTACATTTTTAGAAAAATATTTGACTTTTTTTAAAAACTCTTTCTTGTAATATGAGACTTAAAACACTTGAGGTTTTCTTTTAAATATGTAAAGACAAGTTCTGTTATCACTTTCACTCTTCTCTAGAGTTGCATAATTAAGGATTTTCAAAAGTGTCCATGCAGGAAATTAGGAATAATCTGTTTAGGAACTTTAGAAAATCCTACTGTGCATATATTTGCATTTTAGGTGCCTAAATACCTCTGAAATTCTGACCCATAGTCCTTAATTTTAAAGTGTAGTTCCTTTGTTAAAAGCTGTCCTTCAGCAAAACATAAGTCTGATCCTATGGCCCTGATTGTTATTTACACAAAGGCCCTCTTAGATTGCTTTTATGCCCATTTTAAGACCCCTTTGCACTAATGGACCCATGTAAAGATGCTTTATGTAACTGAGAATCTAGGCCAATGTGTATTGTAACTTATACATAGAAGGCAACACTTTTAGTGAACTCTGTTAAGTAATAACAAAACTATTTTGTTATTGAATAAAACCTCATTTGCTTTTGCTCTTCTTGATAGAAATTTGTTCAAAATTTGACTAATATAAACATGTCAAATTGTTTTTCCTTCACACAACATTTGCCTCTAGGAAATAGCCTTAAAAATCTTTCTACAGCTATAACATTGGCAGACTTTGGAAAATACAATGTTCTTAGTTAGCATGGCTTGCCAAACTTTTCTAAAGGTGACTTCAATTAACAGTCCAAGATGTTATGAATTAAACTGTACTTAACTCTTTTCTGTATAACTAAGTTACCTGAGGTACCTCTTTGGGTGTTCTGTAACAAATGGAAACAGTTCCCAGTATAATCTCAGTTCAGTTAGTATATTAAGAGTTCTCTTGCAGACCAAGAGAGGGATAATTTTTAATAATGATGTGGTGGTAAATCCTTTTCTTTCAATAGGTTCAAATTAAATGGCTAAATTCTGATCTCATGCCCACTCAGGCCCACAGAGGTTGCATGGATATAACTGAGAGCACAATCTGGCCCAGTTACTCTATCCTGATCTTTTGGGTTTATGTGTGAATCTTGAATTAAACATAGTGGGCTAAATGCTGTGCTGCTTTACACCCTGCAGAATCCCATCAGCTTCCAGTGGGGTTTTCCACGCTGTAAATCATCAAATAACTTAATCCTATTTCTTCTGATAAGATGAAGGGGTGAATGTTGTCTCTTTCTGTTTGTGTTTTTGACCACCAGTATGCAAGGTTGTTGACTAATAATAATTCAACATTGGTGAGGCCTCATCTGGAGTACTGTGTCCACCTTTGGGCCCCACACTACAAGAAGGATGTGGAAAAATTGGAGTCCAGCAGAGGGCAACAAAAAATGATTAGGGGGCTGGAGCACATGACTTATGAAGAGAGGCTGAGGGAACTGGGATTGTTTAGTCTGCAGAAGAGAAGAATGAGAGGGGATTTGGTAGCTGCTTTCAACTACCTGAAAGGGGGTTCCAAAGAGGATGGAGCTACACTGTTCTCAGTGGTAGCAGATGAGACCATTACTCCTTGTTCTGTCAAGTTGTAGTGAGGAAGGTTTAGGTTGGATATTAGGGAAAACTTTTTCACTAGGAGGGTGGTGAAGTACTGGAATGAGTTACCTAGGGAGGTGGTGGAATCTCCTTCCTTAGAGGTTTTTAAGGTCAGGCTTGACAAAGCCCTGGCTGGGATGATTTAGTTGGGGATTGGCCCTGCTTTGAGCAGGAGGTTGGACTAGATGACCTCCTGAGGTCCCTTCCAACCCTGATATTCTATGAATTTTAAAACATTTGCTGTTATATAATGCTTTTCATCAGATCTAAACCTTACAAAAGAGGTATCAGTATCATTATCTCCACTTAAACAAATCTTTGATACTATGTGTATGTTGAATTTATTGCCAATTGTCTATAATCTTAGAACATGCCTTTGTTTTAACAAATATGATGACATGCCTGTCTAATAGGTTCAGTGTGTATGGCAGTGGTAGGCAACTTGAGGCCCACAGGCCATACACAGCTCAGCAGGGTAATCTGCTGGTGGGTCACAAGACAGTTTGTTTACTTTGACAGTCCACAGTTCCCAGTGGCTAAGGTTTGCTGTTCCTGGCCAATGGAAGTTGCGGGAAGCAGAGGTCAGCACATCCCTGTGGCCCGTGCCACTTCCTGCAGCTTCCGTTGGCTGGGAACGGCAAACTGTAGCCACTGGGAACTGTGGACAGTCAAAGTAAACAAACTGTCTTGTGGCCCACCAGCGGATTATAGCGGACAGGTGGCCCACTACTGGTATATGGTATATACTGTAACTTATTATTCTGCTCCAACATGCTGGATTTGAAGGACCTGCTTGTACACTCTAAGGCTTTGTCTACACTGGACTTTCATCAGTAAAACTTTTGTCATTCAGGGGTGTGAAAAAACACACACACACCTGAACCACAAATTTACCAACAAAAAGCGTCGGTGTAAATAGCACTTTGTCGGCGGGTGAGTTCTCCTGCTGACAAAGCTACCCCCGCTTGTTGGGGGTGGAATTTTTTTGTCCTCTCTTTCCTTCTGACAAAGAGCGGCTACACTGCGCACCTTTTAGCGGCATGGCTGTAGCAGCATGGCTGTGTCGCTAAAAGGTGCATAGTGTAGACATAGCCTAACCACAGAAACATCTACAGACCTGGACATTTTCTGGTTTGCTACATCTTTCACAGTCTTCAAATGACTTCTTTTCAACATCAGCTTTTATTTCACCTTCAAAACTTTTTGAATGAGTATCTTGATGCTTCTATCCTCTAAATTTGTTTCTTCTTGGAAGCATACAACTATCATAGCATTCCACATAAAGTATAGGTTTTCCAGGGTCTAAGCTATAGGTCTTCATGTGGATTTTACATGTACCACATCTCTCTCACAGAATTCTACAATGGATGGTTGCTTTTTTTTTAAGGGGAATTCATTGGGCCAAAGTCACTGCTTGTGTAAGCAGGTGCAACTGGATTTGATTTATTAGAAGTAATTTGCATATGTAAGGGATTATAATCAATAACAAATTGGTACATTTCTTCTATTCTCTCTTTATACTCCCATAATTTAAACAGTAATCTTCCTGAAATGCATTTTTACAATTAATCACAACTGAGTTTCATCAACTGAACATTTGCAGACCTGTCCCAGCTGTCTAAATCTGAGATGAGCCAGGATATTTCACTAGCAGACTAGTGGTAGTGTTTGTCTGTCAGAGGTTACCTGTGTGCTCATACTGTGAAAATGCATTTTAGATGAGCAGCTTTACTGATCAAAACCTTTCTTTTAAAACTGATATAATTTCATTTCTTATGCTTCTATTAATTTCTGGGTAACCCATAATAATATAGAGTAAGGCTTCAGATATTTACTTCAAAGTAAAAACTAAACAAAGCCAGCCAACCAACCAACAACAAAAAAACCCCAACAAAAACAGTCTGCTCAAAATATAGTTTTGTGGGTGCAGTTCAGGTACTCCTCTCCTTATTTAGCCACCATTCTCTTCCTTGAGGAATATAACATTAAGCTTCCTGTGTGGGACACAAGTCTTGCAAGTAACCCACAATGCATCTGTGATTTGTGCATCTAGATCCCACTTCATGAAGTCCTCAAGCACAAGAATGTGAGAAGTCTCCCTGGAATCCTAGTACTGGACGTAGTTCTTCATGCCAGTGGGGAAACTTCCCCACATATTTTAAGATTTAGAGTAACTGGAACTATTGTGCAGTGGTTGTAGTGAACTCAGGCAATCACTGTCATTTTTGGTCTTATGGCCACACCCACCACTTGGAGAGCTCTGAAGAGTGCTGTACCTTTTGATGCATGAGCCCTCCCTGCTTCTTCCAGCATTGAGGGGGATTGTACACATCACTCCCTCCTTTGCATGCCTAGCCTGCAGCATGGCCAAGAATGTTTGCAGAAAGCAAATATGAATTCGTTATTCCAAGTATCCGTGCCAGAGACCTTATTGTTTATCCTGTCATGGACTAGAAATGTCACGTGACCCATGTGCCAAATAAAAGGAGCTTTCATTCAACTATCAACTAGCAGCAACTGTTTCTGGGCAAATATCAGGAATGTGTATCCATGGTCATAGTTACTAAATCTGCCTCACAATTGATCATTCTCTTTGCTGGTCAGAATGATCAGCATTGGCTTGCAAAAAAATAGGGAGCCATTCTTCATGCAAGTACAGGTATCCATGCAGGAACAAGGGAATTCTTATGTGAACAAACATTTGCATAAGAATAGTCCTACCAGTACTACTCACCGGATCATTATACCTACCTATAGCGCGCTCTCTCACACACAGAAAGACATCACAGGCATGAATAGAAGTTGGCATCTAACTCCTCTTTGTGCCTATGAAAATCCCTCCCACACCACCAAAAATTAGTTGGTGTAACTGTTGGGAGAAAACTGAGAGTAAATTCTGCCAGTCAACCAGTATAGCTGGCTTTTATAACTTTCCTTATATTAGCCAAACATAATGTATGTTCTTGTGCAACAGAGCACAGGAAAAAAATAGTTAGACATTTGAGGACTTCCTAAAAATTGATCCTTGCTGTCTTTCTTCCTAAAATGCTCCCTACTCCTTTCCTGAGAGAGACAATGCCCTAAATATGCTTCAAGTACTATTCCTGCTTGTTGAGGATAGTTCTCCAATCAGTGGCCTTAAATGATACAATGTAACCTTTTTTAGGTGACCAATCCTGCAGGCTGAATAACAGCTATTCAAATGAGTACTTATTACAAAGTTAGTAAAATCCCATAGTTAGGAATGTGTTCATAAAAACTAATCATTGAAGAATTGCAAATAGAAAAAAGAGATCAGTATGATCTCTAATTTTGTTCCTAATTACTCATTTGACAAGCTCTGCTTCCAACAAAGTGTTTACAAATTTATTACAGAGCTAGAATTAGCCACAGGTTATTCAGCAATTAATTTGAAATAACAAATGAATGTGAGAATCTCAATAGTTAGACAATTCAGAGTGGAAAATTTGCTGAATAAATAATTCTTTACAAATTATTCACACAGCTACAGCAAACAATAAGAGATCCATCTTCCACGAATGATACTGTAACGCTGTCAACACCGTTCTCAAATTAGATTCATTTGATGAAGAAGTGCAGATGTCAAACAGATACCAGCACTTAACTTAAATACTAAATCAGCACTTTTTTGCATCCCCCTAGTGAGGATCTTGAGAAGTTTAAGAAGGGTAACCAAATTGGCTATTGTATTCCAGTTACTGGTATCTTATAAAGTTAGGGTATCTTTATTGCAAACTCCTGGACTTTCTAAGGCTGCATAATTATACACAGGTTTCTGTTGTTCACTAAATTGAGTGTATAATGAGTTTCAAGTATTTTAAATTTGGATTGATGGTGAGCTTTAATCTACTGCAGCCACTTCCTTGTTTTCAGTTCAAACAGAACTCTTTCAGAGTTGACAGAATGGCTAAAAGGGAACAGTTTGGGGTCAAAATTCTTCCCTAGTTTAACTCCACAGACGTCAATGTGAACCCTTAAGACTTTTAGCCTCAAGGTTGTTTTCTGTTCTGGTTCTCAACTGTATATTAGGTAAAAAGGCAAAACCTCATGTTTCCCATCTATCACTGTCGCTTCTAAAATGCATATCTAGAAGACCAATAAAGCTTCCATCTTAAAAGCCATATTTGAGATTATAAAATTTCAAATATTAAAAATTTTACTATTTTTCACTAACTGCCACACACCTTTATAGAGGATTATATCATTGTAATCAGAGTAGCAATACTTGTTTGAAATGTAGGGAAGAAGAAAGGCCTAATGATTGAGGCACTTGCCTGGGTCCTGGGAGACATGGATTCAGTTACCTGTTCTGCCACAGACTTACTATGTGACCTTGGCCAAGTCACTTAATCTTTCTGTGCTTCAGTTCCCCACTTGTCGGGGGCCCTGGAGAGGAGACAAGCACCAAGAGGATAACACTACACATTGAAATGTCATGATATGATGTCCCTACAACTGAGTTGGTCACAGGATTTGCAATCCTAGATCTGAGATGTCCATTTGCATGGACCTCATTGGATTATCTTCATACATGTTACTAGATCTGGCTGAAAGTTTTCAAATTTGAAAACTTTGGACAAAATTTCTTTCTTTTTTTTTTCCAGCCAACTAGTCATAAAATATACTATATAATTTAAGATTATCCAAACCAAATGAACAAGCTTGAGAGAGCTATATAAGCATAGTGTACTGCTCCAAAGGATGTTAGAAATATTTTATGGCATTTTAATCTCCAGCAGCCTCTTGAGGTGTGAGTTCCATTCACAAACTATTTCTTTTCAAACTTGAGGGTGGGAGGAAGTGTGACTGATGGCTAACTCACTCTGGTAAATGGTTTAGACAGCAGTGGGGAACAAACCAAAAGAAGCAGTGGCTTGCAAGTGGTGTCAGTAAACAGGTGGCTAAATGGCTGGACGCAGTGTGTTTAGAGTTGAAAGATTAGAAAGTAGTAAGTGAAGTCTAATTTGGAGAAATGTAATATGGAGGGAGTGGAAACTGGTAAGTTGTAGATTTAACTTACATTGGCATCTACTGAGAGAGAATGTTTGGTTTTAAGTATCTGAAAGTTCACACACCTGGCACAGTTCAGGAACGATGCCTTTGAATTCAATGTAGTTATATCACTGTGTAAAATTGGTGTAAGTGATGTTACCCATGGTTCTTTCAACCCAAAGCTCTTGATAACTTTACTCTGTGAGAGGAGATGTCAGGAAATAAATCGGGGGAGACACGGTCATGTGACCGATAGATGGCTGGCACAAACAGGACAACAAGAGAGTGCTTTCACTTAAAGCTAAACTTTACTAGTCTCAAGAACTTAGACATTTCTGCAACAACATTAGTAAAACAAGCTGAGATTGCTGAATGGCCAATTTACAGCTTGCTGACTAGGCTGCCTTTAACAATAAGCCATAGTGGTTTTATGCACTTTACTGGTTTGCCAAAGTCTCCCCTTACAAGTGAGAGCATCCATTCCTCCCATCCAGTAATATAGTGGTTATTTGGAGACCAATATGAAAGACCTACTTATGACTCAAGCCTCAAGCAGATTTATAAATTGCTTCCATGTGGATCTTTTCTGCATTCATGACCTGACAATAGTTCACTCAAATTGTTAATGTCTAAACTTTTGTGGTGGAATGGAAGGTGACATTTTTGCTCTAACCGAATAACCACAAACATTTTGAAGCTGTTGTTCACTGTTACATTTTGATCTTTATCCATATTCAGCAAGAAAAGAGATCTGGGTAATGACATTGTATCTGTGTCACTTCATTGGCAGATCCCACTCCATGTGATCATGAGTCCAAGACATCTGCATTCTGTTTCCTAGAGAAAGAGTTCTAGTTGATGTATCATCACACACGAGGGTATCAGTGATTGGAGTGGGGGCAGGGAAAAGAGGCATTTTGGAGGAGAGATCTTGTTTCTAGTTCTGCCATAACAATCTTGCTTTAAGTAAAGAGATGTGAGGTGGGTTTTTTTTGTATTTTAGGTCCCTCTTAGCTGGACTCAATCTGTGGGGCTGGGAACCCACCTCTGTGGCTCACCCGCCTCTGCTATCTTTACAACCTCATCCCCTTGTTATACTTTGGACTGGACAGAGGACACTCAAATTCCTGTTAATTTCATTAATTTCTGCCCACTTTCCATGTTTGAGCAAGAGTGGAGCACATGTGCCTTAGTGTTCAATAATCCCATATACTGAAGCCTGTGTAAAAACAAGTGTCAAGTCTGAACAACTCTTTTTAACCATGTCAAAGCACAATGGTATCACCACCACTAGTCAACAGTATTATATGAGAGATCAAGTTATATCCCAGTCAGTTCAGTAATCCTGGACTTTGAAATTCAGATAGACGTATCAAAGTATTACATTTATGAATGAGAAGGCCAGATGTTGGTTTATGTGACACTGAAGTGTGTATATAAATTAGATAAACTCTGTTAATAAAAAGGGTAATTCTTTGTTCTCAAAGGAATTCAGAATGAAATTCCACATTTTCAAGAGCTGAGATGAACTGGAGGATTGTGGATAAAAAGATTCAAAGATATTTATTTCCACATTGATAAACTGTAGTGCCTTGTATGCCTCATTCCATTGTCATCCAGTTGAGACACTTGTTAAATACAGGCAATAAACAAATTTACCTTGACACATGATTTGTCATGGGAGATAAAATTTGTGCTCTGTTTGGATCAGTTTTAAGAACTCTGCTAGAGAGGATTTCTGTCATCTTTTTGTTTTGATCCTTTCTTTGCTTACAAAAGTGTAGTACACTATAGCCCTTTGAATAATGATGATGGCACATGAAAGGGATCTCTAACAAACCTGATTAGCCCATATTCCAACAAGGAATTTCTTTGATGCTGCATCAGGTTGTGGGATGCTGGCAAAGATTAGAAACATAAAATGCTTAAGATGATTGTTGCCAAAGTGGCCTTACACTTAGCAACTGGAAAATTGCATATAAGTAGGATTACTAGAAAAATCAATGAATAATGTTCTTTATGCTGTTGAACTCGATATTTCCGTACCTTAATAAATGTTGAAAATCACCTTTTAAAATGTCTTTTTTTTTTTTTTCAAGCTTTCTTTTTCTTTAAAGTCTCTGGTAAATGAATTCACCTTTGGACCCCATTGTTCCAAAGCAGCTCTGCTGACCCTAACAGAGATTTAAAGTCCAATTCTGCAAAGTGCTAGCAGTCTCCTGTGAAAGGCTGAGAACCCTCAGCCTGGATGGAAGCTACTGGGATTACCATGGAGAATAAGATCCTAAATCCAGTGCATCACAATTGGACTATAAATAAGTAGATCAGAATATCTGGCCCACATGGAGAGGTAAAATTACATGTACAGGTGAAAGGATTTATACCAGCACAAGTATAAATTAGGGCATATAAAAGAACCAGGGGGCGCTATGTGTGTGCCAGTCAAAGAGTGAGTGGTGTCAGGATCCAGACTTATGGGCGGGGCGGGGCGGAAGAGCCCCTGAAAGGCAGGAGTTCAGATCCTAGAGAAGAAAGGCATTAAGATATTTCACTGCTTGATCTTTGAAAACAGGTAAGCCAGAAACAGGGGCTTTTTCAAAAGAATATGATTGTGTTCTTCCTGTTTACTCATGGTAAATGGTTGTAATATTTTGTCCTGATTACAATTAGAGCTGGGCTGATTACTTCAGCACAGAGTAAACTTCCTGAAAAACACATTTGAGGGTAGAGGGGACACAATCAATCTGTGAATTTAGATTGATTAATTGATTGATTTTTGGCAAATAATCTTTGCCCTTGCTCGCTCTCTGAAATTTTTTTGACTTCTTTAAAACCAATTGTTCTGTTCAAAATGAAACACTGATTTGAATTGTCTTTCAGGTCGAATGAAGTGTCTTCCCCCGCCCCCCCCCCCCTTCTTCAGGTTTTCTCACTGAGGTGAAAAAAGAGGAGGAAAAAAGCCAGTGTTTTTTTTTTTGGTTTCAAAACTTTTTTGTTTGTTTTTTGTAAATTGGTTCTACCAAACTGCAAAATTGCCTATTCTCTGCTTGCTTGCAATGGTGGGAAAATTAGAGTGTCCATATGATAGTCAAAGTAGTTTTTGTTTTCTTTACAACAATCAGAATTGTGCCTTACACCATATTTAAAACTTGACCATTAGCACTGTTTGTAAAATTGCTATTACTAAGTAATTACTAGGTGTCTAGCTTTTTATACAATTGTTTCCTTAAAATGTAAAAGGAGTAAATGAGACAGGATGTGAGAAGTGAACTCTATGTACACTGAGGCTTCATATCTTCTTATAGAAACTAAGGAAATTCTCAAACAAAACAACCTTTGTAAATATATATAACTTTAAAATATTACAGAACTAAAAGGTCAGATGTTGCAATGTGAAGAAATGATTAACTAAGGTTCTACAACCAACCTTCTCTGTTCTTATATCTCATCCAAGCTTGAACTTTTAGATCCATCCATCCTACTTTATAAAAACTTCCCATTTTGGCCCATAAACTCTCATGAATCACCTTGTGCCTACCACATAGACCCACATATCCATTAATAGACTGTTCTCCAGTTCATCTACCTCTTAACACCTCAGAAACACCAACTCCTCTTTTTGCTGTTCATATGCAGACCAGATCTCTTCTTAGTTATGTAGAGACTACTACCTCAGTATTGCCTCTTGTTATCCATATACACTCCAGAGAAAACACTGTTCTCCATCTACCAGTCCAATTAATCAAATAATTCAATCTTCTCTCTGTTCTTTCTGTACAAACTAGAAATCCCACTCTATATACCACATTCATCTTTGTGGTGTGAATCAGAATCACACTCCAGATACAGATGATGGTTGTGTGTGTATTTATTTTTTTCTTCTTAGCAACACTAGAGTAAATCTGGGATAACTCCACTGGTCTGAGTAAGGCTGATATGAACATAGCATAAGAGAAGAACCAGGCCACACATCCACCACTACTACCCTTTTCACTCACATATTTGGGACGTGGTCCTCTGACTACCCCCATTTTCCATAGCCACTTTAAGGTATTACTTATTTGCCATGGAAGAGAGAAGGGAGTTGCCAAGTCTGAGTCTCATTCTTCATTGTGTTACTCCAATTTTATGCTGGTGTAACCAATGAGTAGATTGGTCTAAAACTGAAGTAACACAATGGTGAATCGGACCCAAAGAGTCAAAATGTTTCTCTGGATGTAATAACTATGATGATAATGTGCTCATTCATTGGGGAAGGTATATGGGACTGAATGAAAGCTAATTGTTAAGGTTAACTACAGATTGCTTCACTTTGGAATGTTTGAAATATTATCATTATCAATTAATTTTGTTTTCATATGTCTATTTACAATTTTTACTTTTCACAAACTAGATTTATTAATACAGAAAAAATGTGGTACTCAAAAATCAATCACTTTACTGACTAACCAGACCATCTGTTACAACTATTAAAGATTTCAATACAACTTTTAAAAATGGCTTCAGGGCTCAGTGAACTTCTTTAGAGAGAGAGGCTGCAGAAACAAAGTCTGGTTTCTTTGGGAACGGAGAGCTGACTTTACTGAAGAATGCAAAATTTTGAAGGAAATAAGAACAGATGCTAAACAATTTTTGAGTTTATGCCAAACACAAGAACTCAGGGCCATGATTTAAAGTTAAGGTGGATTAGGCCTGCAAGGAATTTGCTGGAATTTCTTTGGAGGATAGAGAAAATACATAGTGCAGACTTTCAAAGTCAGCAACAGAAGCAATTATGGGAGGACAGCACAAATGCATTTAAAAAGACAGATGATATTTTGGAAGAAAAAGAATGTGGGTTAATTCTAACCAGTAGCTCAACATGAGGGAATGGCCATCTGTCACTAATTTGTTGTATGACCTTGGGAAAACTATTTAATTTCAATATCTCAATTTTCCCCTATGTAAAATAGGAATAATTATGCTCATCTCTTAAAGGAGTGTTAGCCTTAATATTTGTAAAGCACCTTGAGCTCTATAGAGGAAAGGATTCAAAGCCTATTGAAGTCTATAAGTTTTTCATGGACTTTAGTGGGGTTAGGTTAAGGTCTTAAGTGTCAATTTTTTTTCAAATGTTCTTTTCTCCTTCAAGACACACTTTGTATTTTTACATGGTAAAACCCATTTGTGTGTATGGCCAATGCTGAGATATTTCATTTGCAGCAGTCAATTGGGGCATAAAGGTACCATACTTCTTTGGTTTTTACTTCCTCAGTTACAATCCTGATAGCCAGCTCTGCTCTGGTTTGTACATTACATCATGATGCATGTCTGATATACAGTATAATGAAGTGAAGAATCATATCTTTCATGGTGCCAACAAAAACTCAATAATGGTTAAACAATTGGTCTAGTGGAAAAAATACTATGTGCTCATGTCATTAAAGACTGTATTGTAATGTATATGCACAAGGAGGCAGAATGAGTTGCCCAGCAACCTTAACTTTGGCATCTCCTAATTTTTCAGCACTTCATTTTGCAATCTTAATGTTCTTTTAAGGTAGTGTGACAGACCCAGGCCAGTGGGGTGCAGGAGTCTGGTAGAGGGCAAATATACTGGTCACTGGGTGAGTAGTTTTTTGTTCCCTGAGTGACCAGAGCAGGGTCTGCACTAGAGTAGTCAGGAACTTGCTAGAACCAATTAAAGAAGACAAGCTGATTAGAACACCTGCAGCCAATCAAGGCAGGCTAATCAGGGCACCTGGGTTTTAAAAGGAGCTCTCTCCAGTCAGATCGGGAGGAGCCACAGGAGAGGAAGTGTGTGTGAGGAGCTGGGAGCAAGAGACACAAAGAGCTGAGACTGAGAGGGTGTGCTGCTGGAGGACTAAGGAGTACAAGCATTTACTCTTGGAGGAAGGTCCTGTGGTGAGGATAAAGGTGTTTGCAGGAGATCTTGGAGAAGTAGCCCAGGCAGGTGTAACTGTCACACAGCAGTTACAAGAGGCACTATAGACAGCTGCAAATCCATAGGGCTCTGGGCTGGAACCTGGAGTAGAGGGCGGGCCCGGGTTCCCCCCAAACCTCCCCACTCCTGATCAGACACAGGAGGAGTTGATCCAGACTGTGGGGGAGCTCACTGAGGTGAGCAAATCTGCTAATAAGCACAGGACCCACCAAGGTAGAGGAGGAACTTTGTCACAGTAGGTATTTGGAATTTCACTTTCTAATTAAAATATTTTTTCTTTCTATTGTGGGTACCATTTGGGTCATCACCAGGGTCTAAACTTTCAGATCCACAGCCCAGACCTCAATGTGTTGAGCAAACACTAGTGGCAATAGTGGGCTGTTATCCTTGGTGTGGGATGAGACACATGCTTTGCAAGAGGGTTTCACATCTAGTTGTTGACAACAGAGGAACATAGACACTTACGAATCATGAGTTCAGTTCCAGATTCTGGAGGGAAATGTGGCTCTAGAGGTTATAGACTTTTCAGTACATGTTGTTCACCTCTTTCCCCCTCTGGGCCTATCCACCCACCTGCATCATGGATCCTGCCTTTCTCCCCCTTTTTGTTTGTTCACACTCTCTCCCCTTGGCTCATGACCCCTAGCCCCTCTGTGCTTATCCTGCCCCCTATGCCTGGGCTGCAGCAGGAGGAGCTCTGACAGCAAGACAAAGTATTGAGGGACAAAAAAGAAGAGAGCATCTCCCTGCTGTCAGTTTTGTTTCCCATCATGGCTTGCAGTTGCTAGGAACAATAATTGCAGGGAAAGTCCTGTTCATCCCCTGAAACTTTGGGCGGGAACATGTTCACTGCAGATAGTTTGGCAGCTAAGTTCTCCAAAGATTCAAACAAGCTTTTACTGAGCTGCTGTGTATGAACTACAGTCTCAAAACTTGGCCAAAGTTGGCTGAATTTTTGTAGGGATAGCAAAGAGTACATCCCTGACCCAAGGATTGTCCTAATGCCAAATTTCAAGCCCATGCTTCAAAGCACTGAGCAAGAATGCTTTTAACATGGGCAAAACAATGTATTTCCCCTTAATCTCAGTCTCAAATGTCTGAAACCTTCCCGAACAATCAGCCTGAGACAGACACCTACTGTGGGAAATTTCATCCCCCAGTGATTTAAAGTTTATGAAAATAAGTCATTGAAAATGGTGTCTCACAATAGAAAGTGTCAGGCTACCTGTGCCACCAATAATGGCAAGCATTTCTGGGTGCAGTTATGTTTATACAGTGCCTAGCACAATGGTACTTAGGGTCTCTAAGTGCTACTCTAAAGAAGTCGTGAATTTGTATTTTAATACATCCTGCTTTAGCAGAGGGATGGATTTAATGCTACAATATTTTGCACTGCTAAAAGCACCTTTCATCTAAACATTCTGCCAATATTAATAGAACTTGCATATAGGTTAGTCAGGTGGTGTCATACATGTCTTATATGGACAAACTCAGGCACAAACAGATTAAGTAATACACCCAAGGCCACACAGTAAACCACTGGCATAGTTGGGTATAAAACCCAGAGGTCCTAAGTTCCAGTGAATTGTTATTATTTTTAATGTTAGATAACAGGTCTCCTGTCTCTTTTTTTGTTATGATATGAGGAAAATATAAACTAATGTCATAGATAAATTTATCAGTATCCTTTTTCATGTATATTTGCTCACATGCTATGATGTGCTGTCAATATTTATTACTTCTAAAGCAATTTGGACTGAGTGACAATTGCTGTCCTGATCTGTTCATGCAGCCATTCACCGTCCCTTACTTAGGGCAGATCATGAAACAATCTAGACCTAAATATGTTAGTAGCAAGCAGTATTAAATGTTCTACTGTAGGAGCAGAAATTAGTTTAGCAATTTACTGTGTAACTTCATTTTCAGATACGTTTGGGTAAAATCCTCTGCAGTGATTAATAGTGCTCCTCAAATTTCAATTTCACAGATCTAGATGAAGATGCTACATATTGCCAATTCAGTAATAATTGTCAAAAGTTCTGATGCTGATTTAAATAGGGAGTGCCATGGTGGTCTTTTCTGAAAAAAGAATAACTGAGACTTACTTAAGGGGTAAAAAGCTAGGTTCAGTCTGACTTTGGCATATGGAGTATTAAGAAGCTGTGGTGACAGTGGACTGTCTGTGTTGTGTCATGCAGAAGGTACAGTCCAGGGAGAAGAATTGAGCCAAGGTGGCCTCCTAGATTTTGAGTTACTCCAGAAGTGCTCCTCCTTTTCCCCCCTTCTCTCCTACCTCTCCAACGGAAGAAGTTCCATGGGCTGCTTTAACTTATGGCAGCTTCCCCAAAACTGACAATGGGCTGCTCCTCAGCCTGGAATGTGCAGAGCGACACACTTTTGAGTTGTGACCTACTAGTTGAGAACTGGTGTAGTTCTGTCTCCTGTGAGAGTACTGTCTCCTGCACTTCACATACCTACCTATATAGATAATTCCAGTGGAATCTAGCTGTCATGGGGGACCATGGTCATTTAGTTTTCCTTTTTTTTTTTTTTTTTTTTTTTTTTTTTTTTTTTTTTTTTTATAAGAGGATGTGAAAGTCACAAAGAGAAGCAAACTTCTTCTGTGTCTTCGATTTTAATTTACACTTTTATCTTGAATAGATCTGTATGGAGGGGGGAGACTTTGCTTCTTACAGACACTTTCAGGCTTGTGGAAAATTGCTCTAAGTTTTTGGATATTTACCATGGTGATAAAGTTTTTTTAACCACAATTAGATCAGATAAAGTGCTCAGAAGAGGACCTAAAAGTTCTTAGATCAGAATACATGACTAATATTCAGCAACTAATGTCATTGGATACATTTGTCTTTCATTGCCCACTCTTGTTCTTGCGAATGATTGAACAGTTAGCACTGGTGTTTAAAAATAACAACAACTTCAGCAGGCCATTTGGACAACCAGGACCATGAGTCTTTTTGCTATAGTAGAAAATATCATAATGACTACTTACAGCCCCTGTTTGATAACATTGGAATATTTAAGACCATACATAAATGTAGATGAACTAAGATACTGTCTAACATAGTCCCAGTCAAAAGATCTTCAGTGATTCAATAATTGCCCTTCCTCAATCTTTGTCTTTCAAATCCAGTTACATTCACAGCATACTTTTTCTTCTTGGCACAGTCCTTCTGCTACCCAAATGCCACACCAGAGACAATCTGCAGGAAATTGACTTATTTACCAAAAAAACTGACATGATGTACAAACAATGTTGATCACTGACATCACCCACAACACTTAGCTAGTGCACTGAGTCTTTAGATAGGCACAATCTTGCTGAGTTACAGTCAAATCAGTTCACTATCACTCCTGTTAATACCACTCTTTCATGGGTATTGCAACATGTAAAAATCTTGGGCACCTGTAATCAGTTTTAATATATTTACACGCAAGTTAGTTTTTTAGTCTGGAGAGTAGAAGATTGAGAGGGGACATAAGTTTTCAACTACATAAAAGGTTGTTACAAAAAGGAGGGAGAAAAATTATTCTCCTTAACCTTCTGAGGATAGGACAAAAAGCAATGGGCTTAAATTACAGCAAGAGTGGTTTAGGTTGGACATTAGAAAAAACTTCCTAACTGTCAGAGTAGTTAAGCACTAGGAATAAAGTGCCTAGAGAAGCTGTGGAATCTCTGTCATTAGAGATTTTTAAGAACAGGTTAAACAAACATCTGTCAGGGATGGTCTAGATAATACTTCATCCTCCCATGAGTGCAGGGGACTGGATTACGTGACCACTCAAGCAGGGGCGGCTCTAGGGATTTTGCCACCCCAAGCACAGCAGGCAGGCTGCCTCTGGCAGTATGCCTGCAGAGGATTCGCTGGTCCCGTGGCTTTGGTGGACCTTCTGCAGGCACGCCTGCGGGAGGTCCGCCAAAGCCACAGGACCAGCGGACCCTCTGCAGGCAAGCCGCCGAGGGCAGCCTGCCTGCCGCCTTCGTGGCGCCAGCAGAGCGCCCCCCCGCGGCTTGCTGCCTCAAGCATGTGCTTGGCGTGCTGGGGCCTGGAGCCGCCCCTGCACTCAAAGTCCTTCCAGTCCTTCAATTCTATGATTCTATTACAACTCTCTTGATACCAGCTGGCTTTACTTTTTAAGCCAGCTATACTGCTTTTTCCAGGTATACTTCAGATCCAGGAGTAGCTAAGTGGCGTTAACTCCTTTTATACAGAGAAGTCCAAATAGCTGTATCTTAGGTCTTATCTATATTAGAAAAGTTGGATCTATTTAACTACTTAAGTGGGTGCAATCCCCTGTTGTAGATATTCTTTTAAACTCTTACTTAAATCTGTTTAGCTAGCATCAATAAAGTGCCAAATGACGCTAAAGAGATTTTAAGCAAGAGTTAAACCAGTTCAAACGTAGCTGTTATGGGATTGCACCAATTTAACAAGATCGGCTTGCAACTAATTTAGTTAAACTTGTGCACATTTGTAACAAAAGATAGACTGTTGGCATATAGATTTGTTTTCTGACCAATTTGCCCCCTAAATGTAGTTTACAGCACTGCATACATCACCACAAAATTTAGTCTATTACTTATCGTGGTAAGACAGTTATGTGCTTTCATCCTATTATGAATTCTTATTGACATCTCTACTTTCATTGCCCAGTTCATACAGTTGTTTGAATGTGATTGGGGAAAAAATGTTCAGTGGTGTTATATAGTGGACACTTTTGGGTTTTAGAGGTTATTACCAGTTCCATACTGTTCCCCATTTTAAGGGTAAGGAACACGACTGTATCCAATATAGCTAGGATTATAATGAACTATTTGTGTGTCCACTGTATCATACAGCAAAAGCCCAAGGTCTAAGGTGCTTAGATTCCATAGGTTGCAATTATAAACAATCAATATAATGTTACAATGTTGCTATAACTCCACTCTTCTCCCTGAAGTAGCACAGTCACCAAACCTCACACTACCAGCGGTGTTTTTGGCAATCTGTACTATTAGTGCAAATTAAATTAGACTGCGTGACAGTAAACCACTTGGGATTTTTCCAGAATATCAATTTAGCAACATGTGCTTTTAATCAGTGTATGTTCCATTCCCTTAGAAACTAAAAATGCATTAAATTAAACCTAAGATGCAGCATTTTGTGTGTGCAGAACTCGCAGGTCAGTTTGTTTTTGACCATTGACAGCTCTCCTGTAATTTGAAGCAGTACATTTTTATTTTCCTGAATGACAGTAAGTGGCATCAGAAATCTGTAAATAATTCCACTCTGCCCATTCCTTTGTACGCTCTTTCCCATATTCCTGCCATCCATGGGAGTGGAACTGAAAAAGGTGGCAGAGGGGAAAGATGGACCAAATTAGAAAAGAGAAACATCCTATAGAAGAGTTTAGAGGAAAAATAATATTCACTCTTGTGATTTTTTTTTTATTATTAGTCTCATGAGGTTTGATGTTCTCGTTAAAGCTCCAGTTCCTGGAATCATGTGATCACATGAGAATTTAATCTTTCATGAAAAATAAGGTACTAGCCCTCATGGGTGTAAAGAAATATTCAAAAAATGAGTCCTAAAGACTCAAAACTTAGAAGGCAAGAAAAAATCCAAAATGTATATTTTAATGTTATGATTTTTAAGCCAATCTCATTATTGGGGTGGGGGGTGGGGGGCTGACTCATGATTTCTGAATGCATGGGGCTGGCAATACCGCATTTATAAAAATTAGTGTGTGGGAAAACATAGCCACTCAAAATAAGGGAAACGTGTACATAGAAAATGTGGAGAATAGAAAAAACAACAGAAGGAAGAAAAAACAGATGTGGACTACTTAATTTAAATACTATTTATAATTTAGTGTATGGCTGGTTTGGTAATAGCAACACAACTTCCAAAAATGCTCTCAATGTTTAGAAGGGGGCACTCCCTGTCTCCAACCATCCCTTTAAGTCAGTCATTTATTTTGGAAAAATGGTCAGATATTTTATAAGTGTACGTACATACATACATTTAGGAACTGCCTTTGTTTTTGCATTTTAGTTTGCTGGTTAACAGGACCAAAAGACTTTTTTTAACAGTCCCTATCAATTTAGATTTTAGGAACTTATTTATTATTAGATATCAGCTGTTGGTCTTACACATTGGTTTCTCTGCAAAATTATATTTGGAAGCATATGCAGGATAACAATTTCAGGGGGGGAAAATTTGGTTCCATATTTTAGACCCATGATCCTGTGAGGAGAATTCAGTAGCTCTCTGGGAGAAAGACTGTACCTCTCAAATGTAACTCTTTGTAGGAACTAAAGCCCTGATTCAGCAAAGCATCCCTATTTAGCAAAGCACTTAAGCATCTGCTTAAAGTAAGCACTTAAGAGCTATTGATTTTAATCTTAAGCATGTGCTTAAATACTTTTCTGGACTTGGGTCTTCAGCAAACTTTGCTCCCTCAGTCCATTGCTGACACTTTCACTGGGCATGGAGGATATTGAATGCAATAGAGTAGAATAAGCATGTGTCCATTGCAGGTGGTGGTGATAAGAGGGAGAATGCTGTTTGGCGTGCAACTCTTGCATGCTATGCAGCTCACCCATGCCAGGTGTCTTCTGTTCCAGCCTGGATGAAAGGTAGTGAGCATGGGGGTCAGACAGATTGAGGGAGGCAGAGGGTCAGACTGGGAGACATGTGACTTGACAGATCTACTAACATGCTACAATAGGGCGGCTAGAGGACAGCTGACTCGTGTGTGGGTTTTGTTTTTTGTATAAGGAAGTAATATAAAATCCTGTCTGAGACATTCCTATCCTTAATCAAAGTGTTGCATCTCAACCCATGGCAGCAATGTTGGGAGCGCAAATGTAGACAAAACACTGAGTGTTGATGTTTTTGATGTGGTCAATTAGACTTGCTCTGAGAAGTTTTCAGTGGTGCAAAGTTTCCACATCTTGCCTATGCTAGAGCTCCCAACATCACTGCCAACAATGGAGCTGTACCAGTGTTAGCAACAATGGGAAATTTTTTATTAAAAAAAAATATAAATATATAAATATAAATATATATATATATATATATAGTGCAGACAAGGCCTCAATGAAAACTGAGTGTAATTCTTAGGTTCCTTTGAACAGATGAAGTGTCTGCATGTTTCTGGGGAAACTGTGTGTGAAGTTGAGTTTTATTGAGGGGGAAATAGATATAAGGCAGCCAGAAAGCTCCACATGTGCAGGTAGAACACACAACCAATCCCCACAACATGACAACTGCAAATATCACAACCGAAAAAAATAGAAATTGCTCAGCTTAATGGAGGGGACTGTAGCAATGAGTAGAAGCAAAGTCAGAAAGGCCAAAACACGACAGGAAGTACTCCTAGCAAAGATCATAAAAGAAACAGGAGAGAAAATTATGTACAGAACTGGTCAAATTAGAATTTCTATCCTGAAGCAAATTCTGATATTTTGAAATTTATTACAAATTATAATTTTTTGATATTTCAACTTTTCATGGAATGGACCATTCCGGAATGGTGTGGTGGTTGGTTTTTGACCAAAAAAAAAAGTTTGATTTCAAGTTGGTTCTTGTGGGAGTTGTAATTTTGGTACCTCATGCCTTCATTTTCTTCTATTGACCAGAGTTTGACTACATCAGGAGACTCCCTTGATGCACTGAAGCCATTCAACCAGACTGCAAGGCATTGTAGGATATTTCATCCAGGCAAAGAGCTAGCTCCACAGAGGAAAATGTGGGCATTAAGCAACTGAACGATACTGAGGCCCTGAGGCACTGCAAGCAAACCAAGTTTTAAAGCTGAACAGATGCGAAAAGGAAACTCTTTGATTTTGCTTTGACAAACTGTTGTTCAATTTGATGTGTTTTGGTTCGGGTTGACTCAACCCAAAACAAAACACTCAGTTTCGTTTTTCCTGATGGAAAATCAGTTAAGCAACATTGAAATTTCCACAGGAAAATTTCAATCTCTTTTTTCAAAATATACATTTTTCCCATTGAGAAGTTCTTTTAATAAGAATGATAGCAGTTGAAAGCTTATCGCAACCATAGTTAACCAAGAAAAAGGAAGTCAAGGCCAAATCAGAAAAAAAAAAGTGCTGGCTTAAACACCAGCAAACATAAATAAAGAAGTGGGTCCATACCAGTACCCCAAATCCATGTACCTTTCCATTCTTACCCCACCACCTCTTGTGCCTTCTGAATTTTGGAACTCCGATCTAAACCAATCTAATTGGTGCATAATCCAGGTTATATCTAAAACTATTGTGGTGACTTGTTCTGGGCCAGACCCATCCCAATTCGCACATGACACACACCCTGCAGCAGGGCGGAGCAGATCCACTCCCTACTGAAGACACTGCCAGTTCTGAAGGTCACTAGGGCCTAGCAGAATGGAAGGAAAGCTACTGTTTTCTAGTCAATAAAGCAATGGCTGCTGGGTCTTTAGAATTGTCAGTGGCTGCAGAAGGGAGAAGAATCTACCACACTCTCTGTGATAGGTGGCTCAATATCCTGAAAATGGGGCAGATCAGAGGTCCTGGCAATCACACATTCCCATCCCTCTCCTCTCTCCAAAACTCCTGGTGGGAGAATAACTCTGTAATCTTACCTGGAGAGCCCTAAAAGGAAAAGGACTGAAGGACCATAGATCGTTTCTGCAGAAAGTATTGAAAGGTGTAATGGGGAAGGGGCCTACTGGATGGGTGAGTGTCAGACAGCAAAGAAGGGTGAATGTGGTAGGGGTACAGGCCTGACTGGCAGTTCATGTCTGGGGATATACAACTTGGTGGAAAGAGCAGAGGAAGCTGTAACTCTGGTGTCAGGAAAGACATGGGGAAGACGTGGGCCTGGGTGGGAGTAAGGTTATTGCTGTAAAAGTGTAGACTTGGGAAGGTGGATTAGCACCCCAACATGGGAGTAGGTGGGTGAAGGTCTCCAACCACAAATAAAGCAGAGAGGAGTATGGTCATCCCAGAAAGCCTAGTAACCCATTTGGGAAGCTGTCATACTTCCACCAAAAAGACAACCTCAGGAATGATATAGCTGTTGTATGCAGTGTGGTGGTCATGTGAGTCCTGTTAGGGGGAGGGATTGTGAAAAGCAAGGGGATTGGTTGGAACCTTAGAATTGTATACTAAGATCTGAATAATGACCTCATCTCTTGCATATTACCTGAATACAATTCCAAACTTTTTTGCAATTCTTCCAAACTACTGTACATTTTATAAATATTCACTAGGTTGGGCCTGGCTTTCTGCATGAGACACTTCTTACCATTACAATAAGTTAATTTAATGAGATAAAATTACAATTCTTATGACTTGCAAATTCTGTACAATTCACTCCCATCCAAGACCTCGTCTGGGATTTGATGAGCAACATATGGGGAAAGGGCATGGAATTTACAGACTTGAGCTAAGTTGCTTGCACAAGGTAGACCCAAGCAGAATGGTAATAATACTGTGCCACTGATGTTTTATACTAAACTTTACCCTAACCTCTGTCTTTTGGTTTGCTTTTCAGTGAAGCACTATGAATCTGATATCAATGGCAGAGATTGGCAACCTTTGGCACATGGCCTGCCAGGCCAATGGGAGTGGCGGGAAGCGGCAGCCAGCACATCCCTCAACCCGTGCTGCTTGCCTCCACCCCCATTGGCTCAGAGCGGCAAACCACAGCCGGTGGAAGCAGCCACAATCAGCTAAACCTGCTGACGCGGTAGGTAAACAAACCGGCCCAGCCTGCCAGACGGCTTACCCTGCCGGGCCACGTGCCAAAGGTTGCCGATCCCTGATCTATGGTAATCTGTGCATTTGCTCTACAGTGCATATCTCTCTATGGAATAACATTTTTACCTAAAACAGGATTTTTACTCTTTGGATTCTTCCTGCTTCTCTTTCCCACTATTAGTTTTGTTTTTCCCTATTATTTTTACAATCTTTCATATATAAAAAGAGAATAGGCAACAACAGGGAAGAAAGGAGAAACTCGCCAACTATGTGTTACAAATATGTGGAGATGGGAACTAAGTTAGATTAAAATAAATTTTCCAGGTGCATTTTTGAAATAAATGGAGTTACACCAATTGACAATCTAGCCCTCTAGTCTGTTTATACTTTCTAGTATATCTAGAATTGATACATAATGATTTTCAATTACAGATAATTTTCATACTTTATATTACATGTGTGTTTCTGGAAAGCAAGTTATACAGTATATCACTTGTGTCAGTTACTTTTTCTGCAAATCATATAACCTCTTCCCTTCTGACCCCATTCAGGAAATGGAGATACACTTCATTTACTAGTTGTCAGATTAAAATAACTGAGTATGGTGGAGCAGTTGGGGTTTTTTTAATTCTTCAGAGCTTTTGCTCTAGTCCATGTAACAATAGTCACTGTATGAATTTTGGACTGTTTTTCTTTTTTAATGGATGAATACAATAGCAACAGGTTGTCACCCAAGCTCAAATCTCTCCTGAGAAATAGGCAGTATTCCTTAAGTTCTATTGTAAAGCCGTTATTCATTCTGTTATGTTAATTAATTTCCTTCATTTTTCTGAAATTACAAAACTGTACATGGGTGCTAATGACATTACAATATGCAAAACTGTTACTAATCCTGTAGTGGCTACTAGAATCAATAATACGATAGCTTTAGAATGAATTATCTGAAACCAAATATGTGTAAAAGCAAATGTATAGTGTGAAATACAAGTTGACATACCCTTATAAGTCTGTCCTACACATGCAGTGTGTCTACAGCACAGAAGCAATAAAAGCTTTGGTTAAACAAGTCCATGCCTTCCTCATTGACTTTAGTGCAGTAAGACCAGGGATGAGCTGGCCCATATGTTTCAACTACTTTGTTTAAAGAAGGCCAAAGGGTTTTGGGTACGGTTGTGGATTAATTGCAGGTGACTCATGTGATTAACAAAATTAATCGCAATTAATTGCAGTTTTAATCACACTGTTAATAAAATATTAACTGAAATGTATTAAATATCTTGGATGTTTTTCTCCATTTTCAAATATATTGATTTCTATTACAACACAGAATACAAAGTGTACACTAGTCACTTTATGTTTTTTATTACAAATATTTGCACCGTAAAAAGATAAACAAAAGAAATAGTATTTTTCAGTTCAGCTAATACAAGTACTGTAGTGCAATCTCTTTATCATGGAAGTGCAATTTACAAATGTTGTGGGGTTTTGTGTTGTGGTTTTTTTTTTTTTGTTACATAACTGCACTCAAAAAACAAAGCAGTGCAAAACTTTAGAGCCTACAGGTCCTCTCAGTCCGACTTCTTGTTCAGCCAATCGCTAAGACGAACAAGTTTGTTTGCATTTATGGGAGATAATGCTGCCCTCTTCTTATTTACGTCACCAGAAAGTGAGAACAGGTGTTCGCATTGCACTGTTGTAGCCAGTGTCCCAAGATATTTACATACCAGATGCTCTAAAGATACATATGTCCCTTCATGATTAGGCTACCATTCCAGATGACGTGCCCATGCTGATGACAGGTTCTCTTCAATAACAATCCAAAGCAGTGCAGACTGAGGCATGTTCATTTTAATCCTCTGAATCAGATGCCACCAGCAGAAGGTTGATTTTCTTTTTTGGAGGTTCAGGTTCTATAGTTTCTGCATTGGAGTGTTGCTCTTTTAAGACTTTTGAAAGCATGCGCCACACATCGTCCCTCTCAATTTTTGGAAGGTGCTTCAGATTCTTAAACGTTGGGTCGAGTGCTGTAGCTATCTTTAGAAATTTCACATTGGTACCTTCTTCCCATTTTGTGAAACGTACAGCGAAAGTGTTCTTAAAATGAACATGTGCTGAGTCATCATCCGAGACTGATATAACATGAAATATATGGCAGAATGCAAATAAAACAGAACCAGAGACCTACAATTCTCCTCCAAGAAGTTCAGTCACAAATTTAATTAATGCATTGTTTGTTTTTTGTTTTTCAACAAGTGTCATCAGCATGGAAGCATGTCCTCTGGAATGGTGGCCGAAGCATGAAGGGGCATACAAATGTTTAGCATATCTGGCACATAAATACCTCACAATGCTGGCTGCAAAAGTCCCATGCCAATGCCTGTTCTCACTTTCTGGTGACATTGTGAACAAGAAGTGGGCAGCATTATTTCTTGCAAATGAAAACAAACAACTTTTTGTCTGAGCGATTGGCTGAACAAGAAGTAGGACTGAGTGTACTTGTAGGCTCTAAAGTTGTACATTGTTTTATTTTGAATGCAGATATTTTTTGAACATAATCCTAAATTTGTAAGTTCAACTTTCATGATAAAGAGATTGCACTTACAGTACTTGTATTAGGTGAACTGAAAAATACTATTTTGCTTTTACAGTGCAAATATTTGTAATCAAAAAGTGAGCACTGTACACTTTGATTTCAATTATAACACAATACAATATTTGAAAATGCATAAAACATCCAAAACTATTGTATGTATTGTTTAACAGTGTGATTAATCACATGATTGAAAAAATTGTGATTAAATTTTTTTAATCATTTGACAGTCCTAGTTCTGGGATTTGTTTTCCAATACTTTCAAAATACTCCTCCAGTTGTGCTTGTATGTATAAAGAAACTGATCAAACCAAATCTGAGAGCTTCCCAACACTAGGGAAATTTTCAGCTGGTTAGAAGTGGCTGTTTTACAGATCCTTTGTGCCATACAGATTTGTCTCTCTGCACTACTGTAATACCCTAGGTATGCTTGTTCAGGTATGTCTACACTATGGGATTATTCCAATTTTACATAAATCGATTTTTATAAAACAGATTGTATAAAGTAGAGTGCACACAGCCATACTAAGCACATTAATTTGGCGGTGTGCATCCATGGTCTGAGGCTAGCGTTGATTTCCGGAGCATTGCACTGTGGGTAGCTATTCCATAGCTATCCCATAGTTCCCACAGTCTCCCCCACCCCTTAGAATTCTGGGTTGAGAGCTCAGTGGCTGATGGGGCAAAAATCACTGTTGCGGGTGGTTCTGGGTAAATGTTGTCAGTCATTCCTTCCTCTGGGAAAGCAACGGCAGACAATCATTTCGCGCCCTTTTCCCCGGATTGCCCTGGCAGACGCCATAGCACGGCAACCATGGAGCCCGTTCAGCTTTTTTTTTTTTTTTTTTTTTTTTCAATCACCGTATGTGTACTGGATGCCACGGACAGAGGCGATACTCCAGCACTACACAGCAGCATTCATTTGCTTTTTCATGATAGCAGAGATGGTTACCAGTTGTTCTGTACCGTCTGCTGCCAATGTAATTTGGCAATGAGATGACGGTTATCTGTCCTTCTGTGCTGTCTGCTGCTATCATGGGTGCCCCTGGCTGAGATCGGCCGGGGGCGCAAAAGCAAAACTGAGAATGACTCCCCGAGTCAATCCCTCCTTTATGGCTTCTAAAAATAGTCAGTCCTGCCTAGAATATGGGGCAAATGTACTAGAGAACCAGTGTATTAGAGAGTACAGCTGCTCTGCGTCTGATCCCGCAGAAATGATGAGCTACATGCCATTCACAGGGGATGCCCTTGCAACAACTCCACCCGTTGCTTCCCTCCTCCCCCAACCTTCCTGGGCTACCGTGGCAGTGTCCCCCCCCCCCCCCATTTGTGTCATGAAGTAATAAAGAATGCAGGAATAAGAAACACTGAGTGACATAAAATGAGGGGGAGGCAGCCTCCCGGTGCTATGATAGTCCAAGCAGGACATTAAGCAGTGGGGGGAGAGGAGTCCAGCATCCCACTGCTATGATAGTCCAGGCAGTACAGAATCTTTTCTTTTCACATGAAAGGGAGGGAGCTGATGGAAGCTCAGGCCCCAGTTGCTATGATGAAGACGGTTACCAGCAGTTCTGTACCATCTAGTGGGAATGACTGGGAGTCATTCCTATTTTCACCCAGGCGCCCCCGGCCAGCCTCACCTGAAGCCAGCCAGGAGCACTCACGGGTTGATGATAAGGACGGTTACCAGTCCTACTGCACCATCTGCCACCGGGGAGGGGAGAGGAGCGGATACTGCTCTTCACTGCTGCAGCATCGCGTCTACCAGCAGCGTTCAGTAGACATAGAGTGACATTGAAAGAAGTCAAGAAATGATTTCTTTCCCTTTTCTTTCCCGTGAGGGGGGAGTAAATTGACGAGCTATTCCCTGAACCACGCGGGACAATGTGTTTGAACCTACAGGCATTGGGCGCTCAGCCAAGAATGCAAATACTTTTCGGAGACTGCTGGGGACTGTGGGATAGCTGGAGTCCTTCAGTACCCCCTCCCTCCCTCCATGAGCGTCCATTTGAGTCTCTGGCTTCCCGTTACACTTGTCACGCAGCACTGTGTAGCCTGGAGATTTTTTTTTCAAACGCTTTGGCATTTTGTCTTCTGTAACGGAGCTTTGATAGAACAGATTTGTCTCCCCATACAGCGATCAGATTCAGTATCTCCTGTATGGTCCATGCTGGAGCTCTTTTTGGATTTGGGACTGCATTGCCACCCGTGCTGATCAGAGCTCCACGCTGGGCAAACAGAAAATGAAAATCAAAATTTCGTGGGGCTTTTCCTGTTTACCTGGCCACTGCATCCGAGCTGAGATTGCTGTCCAGAGCGGTCACAGTGGTGCACTGTGGGATACCGCCCGGAGGCCAATACCGTCAATTTGCGGCCACACTAACCCTAATCCGATATGGTAATACCGATTTTAGCGCTACTCCTCTCGTCAGGGATGAGTATGGAAACCAATTTAAAGAGCCCTTTATATCGATATAAAGGGCCTCAGTGTGGATGGGTACAGCGTTAAATCGGTTTAACGCTGCTAAAATCAGTTTAAACGCGTAGTGTAGACCAGGCCCTAGTAAGCCACAGTCCCTGCCCTGAACTACTCACAGCTTAAACAGACAAGGGTAGAAATGGAAATAGATCAACAAAGAGGTGAAGTGATTTGCCTAAGGTCATATAGCAGGTCATTGGAAGAGCTGGGAATAAGACCCAGGTCTTCTCTCACTCAGTCCAGTACACTCTGCGCTAGGCCATCCTGTTTCTCCTGACAAAGGGCTCACAAGAACACAACTGATCCAGATGGTGCCATAGACTTGGGGAATCTTTGATTATACAAAGCCTACATTTTTATGCCTAAATCTCACTTTATAGTAACCTTTTAAAATTTAAGAAAAATGCTGCCACCATAAACAAATGCCATTTTGTTGATCTGTAATTTATATAAAAAACAGACTTATGCAAGCTCTGAATGAGGGCTGCAAATCAACCTGTTCTACCTTTGAACCAGTGGTGAGTGTAAATTTACATATCCAGAAAAGACTGGGGATGTGGGTACTTCATTGCAGTTAGAGAGTGACATCTAGTGGTATACCTCTCTGTAGATCTAATATTTCTTGGCAATGATTCAAATGCAGTGTTTTAATTACATCTTTTTTTAAACCTCCTTAATACTGCTGCTACTCCTGCTTAACTTTATACAGTACCAGTTTTATACCAAATACAATGTCCTTTGAATTTATTATACTTGATGACTACTTTCATTATTTTGAAAAACAGAAGTTAAGAGTGAGTGATTTTTATAGTCTGCAAACCATGCTCATAAAAAGCTTTTAAGAACGTCTTTTAAGGGGGATTTAATCCAAAGCTTTTTGATGCACGTGAGGTAACTCTCCGTACATGAGTTACACCAATAGCATGCACGCAATACCTTTTCCGTTTTCAATTTGCCTCTTGTGAACACACGGAACCAGTTTGCTGCGAACTGAGGGTGTAGCATTCTCTGAGAGTGTCCCATGGTCCTTTTCTATGCTGCTGAGCAGCATGCATCCTGGGATTGTTTTCACTGTAAATTGTGGGAAGCCAGGAAAGTTCCTATTAAAAAAACGATGTTTCCATTGTCTCCTCCCCATACTTCCTTTGTGGGCTGGTTTGCACCATTTTTGAATTGCTGTTGGCCAGCATGGACCCAGCAATGCTCTGTGCCACTGTGGTTGCAAGTGTGAATTCACCTAAGCTGCTTGCTCGTTGTTCAGCACTGGTTAGCATCCCAGACCTCAGCCTTAGCACATACCTGCTTTGCAATGTCCACAAAAATCCTTATTTCTGTAGTTGGCCACAAAAACTTCCTGAACTGCTTTTGCCCAGATGGTGGTGATAGGCAGGGTATTCGCATGGGTTCAAGCAGCTGCATGGGGCATGTTTTGGGAGTTCTGGAGTGCTCTCATAGTTGTATTATCCGGATAATGTTACACTAAGAGCCAGGAGCAAATGGACAAAATCTGACTGTGCACTGCTTTTTAAAAGGGGCAAGGGTCATCCTGGAAACTTCACACCAGGGCAGGGAAGGCACACAAGTAAATGGCCAGCTCAGTAACAATCAAGATGCAAAGCACTGTGGGACAGATGTTGGAAGCATGCAAAGAGTGATACACAGCAACTGCATGCACACAAACAAAAGACCAAACTAATTCAGTTTGAAGCAACCCCTGAGCAAGAGGACTCCAGTATTCCTGATAAATGCAGAGTTAGTGCTCAGTGATGGGTTGTGTCATGTGTATAGGATGACCAGTTGTCCTGATTTTATAGGGACAGTCCCAATATTTGAGGCTTTTTCTTATATAGAAGCCTATTACCCCCCACCCTCTGTCCTGATTTTTCACACTTGCTGTCCGGTCACCGTGCAGGTGTATGCAAGAGGTTTCAAACCAGATTAACTCAGTTTAATCTGGTTTAAAAATCCTTGTGTAGACAAGCCCTAAATCTATTGCTTAGTTCATGAATAACCCCCATCATAATTAGATAATGGGCAAAATTTTCAAAAGCGCGTAAGTGACTTTGGAGCCCAAATTTAATTTCAAAAGTATCCAAAGCCTAGATCCTCAAACTACCATTGATATCAGAGGGAGCTAGGCACCTAATTACCTTTGAGAATTATGGCCCAAATAATTTAGGGGCATAAATTCCATTGAAAACCAATGGGAATTGGGCTCCTAAATCACTTAGTAAATTATACCCAATGTCTAATGAGAAGTTCGGATATTAGATTATAGGTCTATGAGATGAAGCTAGGTGGTTCTGTCCTAACATCAGTACAATGTGCGACACACATTCAAAATCCAATAGTGATAAACCTTGAAAGCACTCAGACTTTATTATGCAACCATTCTGCAGCAGAATTGAAAATCTGAAACCTATATTAACTCCCTCAGATCTCATCAGAAATAACTACTCCCTGCTTGTATGATAGTAAAACAAGAGACTTTAGGTTAGGATATTATTATTATTGCAGGAGGCACAGTATGTTCAAACTGATAATGAAATTTATGCATGGTAAATTAAACTTCTGGATGATCAGTTGTTTGCCATTTAGCAATTAAATTAATAAACTTTAAAAAATCAAACTACAGTCAGTCAAATACCAGATCTCTCACATAAGATAAAGATTAAAATATTCAATCATCTGGTAAAGTAGAAATAGTTATTGGAACATCATCATTTGATCAGAGTGGATCTACTTTGAGTGTAAACATTAGTATCACCGCAATTGTCCCTACAACATTTATGTCATAATAGGTGACTGTTATTCTGTAACAACTTTCTATTTTACTTATCTGTTAAATGAATAGTTAGAAATGTTTATACAGTCAAGCATTAATCCAGAGTGCTAGTTAACCCCAAACTTTCAAAAATTGTCTGTTATAATGGGGGTGCAATTTTATGGCTGCAATTAAATGCAATGGCAAAGTTACCGGTATAAATAGCTGCACCCTTAACTGTCTAATTATGTGACTGTATTCCAAATCAGATAGTGAGGCAGCTGAATGGACGTAATTACAGGTGCAACTAATTGCCCCTTGCTTTTAATTGTGGGTGCAAAATTGCATCCACATTAGTGGAGGCCGAAAGTCTGGTGCTCTAAAAGGCAGGGGGGCTTGGCACTTAAAGTATGTAGGAAGAGAAAATAAAATCAGTACTGACAATATTATCTAGCTTCCCTGGGGAATGATTTTGGCAATCTTGACATGTCAGTTGTGAATCATTAGCTTGGCCATGTGTTTTATACTGCAGTCATTCTCTAGATTTAATTACCATGGATAAATAACACCTAACATTGTTGTAGTACAAATGTTAATTTAAAATTATGGAACAGGACCTAAGTACTTGTGGCCCCCATCACTGTAACACCTGAGTGGTGGAAGTTCATCTTGCTATGTAGAAGTGTATATATAGTAATTTTCATTACAAAATACACTAGTCTCAAAATTCACTTAACTAAATGCGGCTTGCAGCATGAGAGCATTCTGCCTGGGCGAGAGGTAATGCCCACGCATTATGTATCTTCTGGGTGAATCAACTACCTCTAACCTAGCCAAAAACTAAAGTTAATGCAGAATTCAGCATGTTAAGCCATGTTTCTTTTCATGACACGTGTGCTTCTTGAATTACACTGGCTACCTATGAGTGTCCAGGTTGATTTTAAAGTGTTGGTTTTAATCTCTAAAGCCTTAAGTGGCCTGTGACCTAGTTGCTGCCACGGGTGTGTTTGTTAGGGTGCTGACATTGGAACCTCATTGGTATGAAAAAGAGGGAACTGATAGCAGGGTGTTCTCCATTAGGGACTTGTACGTTTTGGAATTTGCCTTGGTTCATAACACACTCAGGCTAACAACCTTTAGAACATGCTGCAAAGTCTGTCTTTACTGGCTAGCTGGTCAGGATCTGAGAGGTTTGTAAGGTTCAGTAGTATGAGGGGATTCTGGTAGATGTGTTTGAAGGGGTTTTGATTCTTACTTGTGCGTTGATTGGGGGTATTGGAGCAACTGGTGTAGCCTGCTTGTTTGCTATAAGTAACTATTTTAAAGTGTTAAGTGCCCAGAGCTTGGATCAGCACTTTTTTGTTGTCAGTATAAACTGAAATTAAATATATAAATTGGCAAAATAGAATGAATATCCTCCTCATTCAGTGAAATGAATGTTTATGAATAGCAGCTGGAAAATGTTTGGTTGCAGGAGATCATGTGCCAAAAGAGGGTTAAGGGGTAGTGTTTGGAGTTGGAGGAAGACTTCCAAGTCTCAGGAAAGCTCTCCCGCAATCAGTAGCTGGACTTCTAGTCAAGTCATTCCTCACGTTTGGGGGACCTGAGGAAGCAGTTTGCTGTTCTCAGTGCTGGAAGAAAAGAAAAAGCTCGGTGTAATCTCACTGTTTGAAATTCAGTTTCCACAACACCTTTTGAAAACAACTAAAAAACTTCCCACCTCATTGTACCTTGTCTAGCTCCATTATGCTTAGATCATCCCATCTGAACAAATCTTGTTCTCTCACTTTTGCCTGTTCTTGTGATACTCATGGCCATCTTCTGACCACTCTCACTTCCTGCTGTTGTGCCCTGCCTACCCAGGACTACCAATGTTTTTTCTGGTGCAACTAATTCATACACAATTTAAAGAAATCTTGGTTGTCCTCTCTCTGCTGTTGTGGTACTACTGATAACCTCACTCTTTTATACATAAAATTTTCTTTTTTTTCAAAAGCTCAATAGTTCCAAATATATGAGTAATAGAATCTCCAAATCCAGATATCTGAATCATAGCACTTCCAAATAACAAGTATCATCTGAATGCAAATACATAATGGTATATTCCTTGTTTGCACACTCTTTTTAAATCATACTATATTTATTCTTCTAGTGAATCAACTTCTGTTTTTTGAGGATAAAATTGCCCATTAGTCTTCCAATAAAGACATTTCATATAGCAACAAGGTATCTCCAAGGGTGGGAATAAACATACTGGCCTAGACTTTCAATCCCATGCATGCAAACTTTATGAAAGTCCAGCTTACATGCATGCAATACCATGAGAGTGTACATATGATGTTGTGAGCACACAAGTAGGAGGTGCACTGAGGTTTGAAAATGAGCCACTATTATTCTTTTTTAGGAGCACTGCAAGCATATATGATGCTGTACAAAACAGACTAAGAAATCTTTGCATCAGGACTTCAAAATCTTTTAACTCAAAGGTACAATGAAGTTCAACTTTCACTTAAACCATGCATTTAAGATAAAATTTATCTTAGCTTAGCAATGCATTTAAACTGTTCTTAAATACAGTCAACATTCTAATCTGCTCTGCTTTAATGGCACCTAAATATACAGAGGGAAAAATTTCACTATGCCTCGTGGAATTTCTGATTTAAGGACTCATGACTTTAAAATTATGCAACTGATTTTCTTGAAACTCAGCCTGATCTTTAGATTTCAGTGAGATCTACAAAGCAGGCCAATCTTGAAGTTTATATCCAACTATTTTTAGAGGTTTTTATAGCAACAAGAGTTTTGATCAGAAACTCATCTTTTCCCCATTCTCATGTAAATAAACTGCTACACTGATTTTTACTTAGCCTAAAAAAAATGATTCTTTCAACTCAAACAAGGAATCTTTCAACTAACACTTCAGCCCAAAATGAATTTTTTTTGAGGAAGCAACTGAAAAAGTGAGCTAAAATGGACGTTGGAACTCAGCACCAACTTAATTATAATGTTTGCTACTGGAGACTCCTAAAATATTGAAAGCATATTTAGATTTGAAGGCTATACAGTATGTAAGTACGATATGTCATATTTTATATCTTGTGAATACATTTGGACAAGTGTATGACAAATGTGGTTTTTCCACAAGGGATTCAGCTGGTAAAGTCACTTGTTGAGCTGATAATGACTTTTCCTTGCTGCAAGCAGATATACTATATGCTGCTTTAAATTATTATCTGGGAGTTGTCATTATGCCATGTGGTACACTCTAATGCAATTTAAGAACATGACACACTGAAATGATAAAATAATGGACACAGGCCAAAAATGTAAATTAATGGCTATTGCAGCACACAGAATTTCAGATGGCAGTTATAGCAGTTATTAAACTACTAAATGATATGTATACCATATATAAAACAACCAATATGTAAATATGAAGTCCCTGCCCCCAAACCCTGAAAGCTCTGACAGATGAGGTAACATCTCCCATCACCATCTTTCCCTTTCCAGTGGGGAGAGTAGCTGGAGTGTATGGTCTGAAAAAGCATACTGGTGTTTGCCCTTACACCAAGAATCCCTGTAAGAGGCAGAAATGTGCCACTGTATGGTAGAGTGGGCATGATAGAATAAGGACAGTATTGCTGATCTGTTAAGGTGCAGTTTTTCATATTTTTAAAATGTAGCTAATCATACCTGCACCTCTGACACTTTGCTTTCTGTCTATTGGTACTAGTCTTGTCTATTTAGACTGTAAGCTCCTTGGTGGCAGTGGGGTGAACCATTTTATTTTATTATTTTATTTATTGGTATTCTTGTTTCCATAGCACCTAGCATAACAGAGCCCTGAGCTTGATTTGGACCTACTAGTGTTACCGTTATATAAAAATATAACTATAAGTAGCACCATAAGAGATGGGCTCTCTCTGATCTTCAAGGGCAAAAGATCAGTAATTTTCAAAACTATCTAATTATTCATAGTCACCAGGCAAAGAGCAATTCTGACCCCTTCTGCTCTCTCTGATTGCACTCCTTTAGGTCTCAGGCTACTAGCTGTTAAATATCTCTTGGGGAAGAAGATTCACGTAATTCTCCCACTGGATGCTGTGTTGCAGTTCCTTCGTACTAACCATAGTTTACTTCAGCAGGTCTGACTTACGTCCAGACCCTGCAGTTCTGTTCCCTCCAGGACAATGGCAGTGATAGTCAGACACCAAGCATCCTCCTTAAAGCCAAGTGTTGTTTATTTAGAAACAAAGCATTTAAGAGAAAACATTAACAACAAAACAGACACTGAACTAAACTAGCTTTTCCGTAAGGTTTACCATTTCCTGGATTTGGAAAGGCCCTACTAAAAAGACTCCCTCTGTACACTCTCTCTGTTAGCCTGTATCCCTGATCTAGACCGCTTCTGACAAGTGACCACCCATCTACTTTTAAGCAGAGCTTTTTTAACTCCTTAGTGTTCTTTTCATCTCTAGCCTCCTACCTTTGGCAAAGTAAGCAACTTAGCGGCTGGAGACAGGATTCTTGAAGTTAATAGCTTGACCCATTGCCCTTCAAGTGTGTATTGGGAAGTCCTTGTCTAGATCTATTGTGTTGCTTTCCTTTTTGCTTTTTCCGCAGCTCCTCTTAAGATAGATCAATACAGTCATACAAGAAATGCTAATGACCAATATACCATAATTTCCCCTCATTGACCAGGTCACATAAAATGATGACCTCTCAGGATTCATAGCCATTCCACTTCCATCACAACTTCCTTGTCTCCACTTCATCTCTGATTTGCAATAATCAAATAGCAAACTTGTGGAGTGTCATGACCCATAAGTGAGTTCTTTGGATGGGGAACTGACGTATAGAGACAGTAAGTGACTTGCCCAAAGTCAGACGGGAAGTCCCTCGCTGAGCAGGGAAGGTATCCTGAGGTCCAGGCTAACACTGAATCCACTGGACCATCCTTCCTTTCACAACAGGAATAGATCAAAATACATATTCTCATATTACAGCATCAGAACAGCAGTAAACAAGAAATATGCTGAGAACAAGTTTCATTTTTATAAGATTCTGTGTTTGTGTACTGCTAAAGTAAGTTGCAAATTAGTATGTGTTTATAAATATATGTTCCAGCACACTAGATGGATTGAATCCTTTATACGCTAATAGTCCCACTGAGTTGTAATCAGATCTGACCAGACTGTAATAAGGGACACCAGTTGGGTATTATCCGAGTGACTATTGATGGCCGTAAAGACTCCAAAGACCAGACTTCTCTTTCTTCTGCCAAAGAAGAAGCATTTGAGTACATCCTGAGAAACCAGGGGCGCCTCCAGGCCATAGCACGCCAAGCACGTGCTTGGGGCAGCAAGCTGCAGGGGGCGCTCTGCAGGCGTTGTGAGGGCGGCAGGCAGGCTGCCTTTGGTGACTTGCTTGCGGAGGGTCCGCTGGTCCCGCAGCTTCGGTGGACCTCCCACAGGCAGGGACCCTCCGCAGGCAAACCACCGGAGGCAGCCTGCCTGCCATGCTTGGGGCGCCAAAATCCCTAGAGCCGCCCCTGTGAGAAACACTGTGGTTTTAATTCCAGTTCTGCTTAGCAAACTGAAGACACACAGTACATTTTGACCACATGATAAATTGGAAATCTTCTTTGAAAAAGATCAGTGCAGGAAGAATCTGTATATGGTTGAAGCGGAGATCATAAACTATTAATTAATATTTATTTTATTGTGGTATCACTGAAACGCCCAACTTGGAGATCAAGGCTCCATTATGCAAAGTATTGTACACACATGTAACAAAAACATGGTCCCAACCTTAAAGACCTTACATGAAGTGTTGTTAAAATCATATTTTTAATCCCAGTTAAAATCATATTTTTAATCCCACAAATACGTATGCATGCTCAGGAAAAAAAACAAACTTAACATGAAATTTGCACAGAGAGGATATATTGGTATTTTATTACTTATGGCTTTTCTTTTAATTATTACAAGTATTTTAATTGCTATTGAAATGGAAATATGTTTCTACACTCTAAATGCTTTAAAAATCTCATCCTCATATCCTGGGTTTTAATCTGTGTAATGCTTTCTGAAAACTCATGAAAAAACAGTGCAGTGCAATCTTTGATTCAGCAAGAAGCTAGGCTGAAGTTCTGTGAAGGAAGTGAAAGACTGGGAATATGCAGTTTACCTAATATTCTGGTTATATTTGCAGCTGCTCTCACCTTTGTCAATGGGGTGCAATTCTCACATTATAAATGGGCTTCTCAGAATTTGATTTTTATTTTTTTATCATTTTGATGGATAATATGTTTTTATTTTAAGCTTTATCAATTTAAATGTTCACAGTTGTGTGAAATTGAGGGGATCAGACCATAATTACTTAATAACAGTGGATGCTGAGATTCAAAAAATTAAAGCTTTATAATAGTTAAATTGCAAATTGTCAACATCACATGTCAATATATACAAAGTATATATCCCCACATGGAACTAAGTTCTCAAGCATTCTTCTTACTTGACCTATCCATAAATTTCATTTATTATTGATGGAAATATTTTTCATCAGTTTGTGTGTATACAGTGAAATCAATGTTTATTGACATTTACTTTGTTAATTGTAAATATTCCAGCTGGATCAGCCTACAGATGTGTAACTGAACTGTTTGAGATTTTTCTCTCTGAAATACTGAATTTCTGGGGCCAATTAAAAAACGGAGGTGAAAGCCTAAAATGATATGGAATTCATATATTAAATGTGTGTGGCTATTTTTAGTTTAAAAATAGTGAACACTACACTTTGTCTGTGTTGGAGAAACATAGCTTTAAACTATCTTGAAGATTACATTAGACAGTTGAAAAAATAATAAACTGTACAACTTGAAGTGTCAGCATGTTATTTTTAGCTTGTGTATAGTTTCATAAACAGCTGTCATAATGAATCATATTGTTGTAGCTGATTTCCCCTTGTTAATGCAGCCCTCTCAGATTTTGCAGTTTCTGACAGGCTGTTACTTCAATGGATAGTTTGGTGTTGTGTTCTTTTTCCATGTTATAGCAATCAATCTTTTGGCAGCAACAATTGCCCTTAAAGTTTTTTCTGTTACGATGAAGAACCCAGAGTACAACTGTCTGCTAGAAAGATCTCCTCCTCAACATTTACAGATGCATATGTATATTAAATTAGGTTGACCCTTATGCCCCATTCATCCCCAAATCAATAATACACATACAAGTATTGTCCGATTATGACAAATTATTTTTCTCTTACAGATCCAGTATAGATCTTATTATACGAGTTTGAGTCTTTTAAATCTAGAAGACATCTAACAAATTCTATATAAAGGGTCTGATCCTGCAAGCCATTGACTTCTATAGGAATTCTGTGCAGGGAGGGCTTGAAGGATCATGCCCAATATTTTGTATTCCAATGCTGTCTTTCTGAATCTGCGATGCTGGCAAACCAGGTGCCAGTCTGTTTCACGTTTGTGTTAGTATGGTTAAGATGAGTATTGAACTTATAACAATGTGCTTAGACTTTAAGAACATAAGAACAGCCATACTGGGTCAGACCAAAAGTCCATCTAGCTCAGTAGCCTGTGCCCCAACAGTGGCCAATGCCAGGTGCTTCAGAGGGAATGAACAGAACAGGTAATCATCAAGTGATCCATCCTGTGTTGCCCACTGCCAGCTTCTGCCAAACAGAGACTAGAGACACTTCAGAGCATGGTTTTGCATCCCTGCCCATCCTGGCTAATAACCATTGATGGATCTATCTGGTTCTATTTTGAACCTTGTTATAGTCTTGGCCTTCACAACATCCTCAGGAAAAGAGTTCCACATGTTGACTGTGAGTTGTGTGAAGATATACATCCTTGTTTTAAACCTGCTGCCTATAAATTACATTTGGTAAACTCTAGTTCTCATGTTATGAGAAGGAGTAAATAACACTTCCTTATACTTTCTCCACACCAGACATGATTTTATAGACCTCTATCAAATCCCCCACTTAGTCATCTTTTTTCCAGGCTGAAATGTCCCAGTCTTATTAATCTCTCCTCATAGGGAAGTTGTTCCATATCCTTAATCATTTTTTCCAATTCCAATATATCTTTTTTTGAGATGGGACAACCACATCTGCATGCAGTATTCAAGATGTGGGTGTATCATAGATTTATATAGAGGTAGTATGATATTTTCTGTCTTATCTATCCCTTTCTTAATGATTCCCAACATTCTGTTTGCTTTTTTGACTGCCGCTGCACATTGAGTGGATATTTTCAGAGAACTGCTGTCTGCTTTGGACTTAACTATCTTTGGTAGTATTGTATCATCTGCAAATTTGGCCATCTTACTGTTTACCCCTTTTCCCAGATCATTTATGAATATGTTGAATAGTACTGGTGCCAATACAGATCCCAGGGGACACCATTATTTACCTCTCTACATTCTGAAAACTGACCATTTATTCCTACCCTTTGTTTCTTATCTTTTTAACCAGTTACCAACTCATGAGAGGACCTTCCCTCTTATCCCATGATAGCTTACTTTGCTTAAGAGGCTTTGATGAGGCAACTTGTCAAAGAAATCTAAGTAAATCTAAGTATACTATGTCCACTGGATTGCCCTTGTTCACATGGTTGTTGACCCCCTCAAAGAATTCTAGTAGATTGGTGAGGTGTGATTTCCCTTTACAAAACCATATTGATTCTTCCCTAACAAATCCATGTTCATCTATGTATCTGACAATTCTGTTCTTTACTATAGTTTCAACCAGTTTGCCCGGTACTGAATTTAGATTTACTAGCCTGTAATTGCCAGGATCACTTCTGGAGCCTATTTTAAAAATTGGCAACACATTAACTATCCTCCAGTCATCTGGTACGGAAGCTGATTTAAATTATAGGTTACATACCAGTTAGTACTTCTACAATTCTTTATGAAATGCATGTAAGTTGCTGCATGCATTTATCTCATTTGTTTATCCCATGTTCTGACACTGTAAACCTGTGAGGAGGGATCATCTCCTGATCACCAAAAAGGCTCTCAAAACTAAATTGCCCATTGTAGTACATCATAGTACAAAGACTTTGCTAATTACCCCTTCACATCTATGAAAAGGCTATGTGTAAAAGGGCTTGTCCTATCCGCTTGAATCCTGGAAGAAGGAAATAAAAATAGATGACAAAACTTTTTTTCATCTTTTTGCTGTTTGGACTCTCACAGTCAGCTTGGGTTAGCCTAGCTGACACCTGTCACATTTTAAAATCATGGACTGTAACTCATTTGTGAATATATGTTTGCCTGCTTAACCTTGTAATAACTCTCATTACTTTTTCCTAGTTAATGTCTCTAGTTACTTTATTACAGAACTGGGTATAAGTGTTAGCGTTGGTGAGAGATCTAAGGTACAAATTGACCTGGGGTAAATGTCTGGTCTCTTGGGACTGGGAGAACCTTAATATTTTGTCATGTTTGGTGTATCACTAGTTCCAACTTGCATGGGTGGCAGGATAGACTGGAATGTCCAAGGGGACTGTTTGTGACTCCACGGAGCTGTATTATGTGTTGCAAGAGCCCCTTCCATGAATGATAAGGGTAATCCACAGAGCAATCATAATCAAGGGTATCTAATACTAGAGAGCCATTGGAGTTGTGCTGCCAAGTAGCAGGAGGGAGGATACAGAACAACCAAGCAACAACACAGTGTTTGTTTGTTCTCCTGTAGATCCTGGTGAACCTGTGGGAGCTGATGATAGCCCAAAGCTCCTTCAAAGGAGAGACAAAAGCCATGTCCCCAACAAAGTGATATTTTATTCCAGGGTGCTATCCAAACCAATGAGGGGTTGTCACCACCTGTCTTGCAAACCTGGGTGCCTCCCAATGCTTTGCTACTGTAGCTCTCAACCTGAGCCCCTCACAAACAGCATACAGAGCAGACCCCAAGTGTCTGTGTATAGCCACAGCCTGCCAGCAACACTCCAGTCACACAGTGGCTTCCATCACCTTTGGCTACTAATTGCTGAGTGACCCCAACACACTCTCAGTCCCAATTTCCCCAAAAAGTATGTTCTTCACTGTCCAGTTCTCTCCTGGACAGTTCAGATATTATAGGACCATATCCAAAAGTTCCAGTTTAACTGGAGTTGCCCAAACAGTTCAGTTTAAACACAACACTGGATTAGTTTTGATTTGAAGAATAACACAAATTTTATTTAAGTATCAATAGACAGATTTTATGTGAATACAGGTAAAGGCATCAAGTCAGAAATGGTTACTAAAGAAAATAAAGATAAAACACTTTCTAGTAACGTAAACCTTAACAAACTAGATTGGCTTCAAGGAATATTACTTACCACATGTTGCCAGCAACAAGGCTGACCAAATTTTCAGGCCAGAACTCCTCCCAAAGTCAAAAGGCTGGTTCTTTTGTCTGCTTAGATGAAAGAGAGCATGAGAGAGGGAGAAAAAGAGAGAGAGAATACCTGAGATGTTTTTGCCCCTCACTTTTATAGTTCAGTCATTCTTTTGAAATACATTTTCCTGAGGGTTACCCTGGGGTAAAGTTCCTTCCTTTTGTGAGGACGGAGACAAGGAGTCTCCTGGGGAAAGAGGTTCCATGTTGTTGGTTAAGTGCAGCTTGATCTGTTCCTGCCCTCTTCTGTTGCCAAAGAATGGCCACTTGATGGGTAATTGCCAATCAATTTTGATGACACTTGGCTAGAGGCAACAGCTTGTCCGTTGTCCAATTTCCATTGTCTGATTTCAGCTGATGTTCATAACTTTATATATAATGTTGCTACACACATTTCACTATGGTATTATTGATTAGTGAGATATTAGTTTTCAGATGATTTCTCACAAGACATATTTTGTGCAGAGATTATTACAATAGTGTGTGATGTGAATACACGGCAGCACTCAACCCCTCCCCATGATTGTTTGCACAGGAGAGAACAACCCAGCCCCCTATTAGTTCTTTGCTTATTCAGATGCATTTTTGAAATATACCATATATTTGTAACATTATGACATACTACGTGACTTGGGAGATTTTGATTTAGCATCCTTGGAACCCTCCTAAAACAATTTTGTAGCTTGGGGATACTTTCAGAACTGATATTTTGCCTACACAACATACTCTCTAGAGATGCGTATGGTAAATCATTAAAATTATGGAGGATAATCTATTTAACTGGCAAAGGTCCTTATATTGTCAAGATAATCTAATCTTCAGATTAGAGTTCACATTTAAGGATGCCTCAGCTGCGATTACAGACATCTCACAAATGTCTGAGTGCCTGGACTGCAGTGGACATGCCATGACTGAAAGATGCATGCTTAGTTGTAAAAGAAATAAACTTCTTAAATAAGGGAAAGAGATGACAATTTATTAGATGCAAGACACGTCCCTTGAATTTCTCATACTGTGTTATTGTCATAATGTTGTAAACTGAATAGTGACTTGAGGAGTATGTTCCTGAAACAAACAAATAAGGACCAGTGATGATAACTAGTTTGCATTTTTGGTCATTATAGGGCCAGCCCTAGTGATCATACTAGCATCTGGGATGTGGTTCAGAGTCCATGAAAGAGATGGAATCAAGTGGTGATAGTGGAACGGGAGCATTCAGAGGCTCAAATAGGGATGGGATCTTCTGGTGATAGCAAGATATGGGAGTGTGGTTCAGGGGCCCATATATGAATGAGAGTCCCCCGTGAGAGCGGGCTGTGGTCCAGGGACCCATATAGGGCTGGGAGCCCTTGGTCGTAGTGGGATCTGGGAGTATGGTTCAGGGTCCAGTCTAGGGATATGAGCGGGATTGGGGCGGTGTGGTTCATAGTTCCATAAAGGGATGGGAAACGCCAGTGATAGCAGGATCTGGAAGCATGGTTCAGGGGCCAGTCGAGGGATGAGAGCCCCCAGTTATAGGGGGATCTGGGAGCGTGGTTTAGGGGCCAGTGGAGGGATGAGAGCCCCCAGTTATAGGGGGATCTGGGAGCGTGGTTTAGGGGCCTGTATAGGGATGAGAACCACAAGTGCTAGAAGGATCGGGGGAGGGCTCAGGGGCCCTTTAGAGGTGCGAGGTCCTTGTAGGAAGAGGAGCAGGGGGTCCAAGTCAGGACAGCTGGAGAGCGCCGCTGCTCACACGGCAGCTAAACGCTTCGCCCTCAGCTGACCTTCGCCGGCCCTGCTCCCGGCAGCCTCGCTCTGCATGCTGGGAACTGTAGTCCTCTTTCTCTACGCGCTCACGTCCAGGGTTCGACAACGCACAGCGAGCCCGTCCGCAAGAAGCATGCGCATCGTGGTAGGGCGGGGCTTGCTTCTTCCGCACCGTTTTCTTGAAAGGGAACCCTCCCGCTTTGACTGTTTCCTTGAGCGTCAGACAAATGAAATGCTTTGATTGAATGACTGGCTCCGCCCTATTTTTCACGTTGAGCCCGATTTCTCAGAGGAACGTTGGGATTGGTACATTTTAGTATCCACATGACCAATAGTAGCCAATTACTGGTGTACAATCTCCTGTCCGTCCCGAGTCTCCCGCTCCCACTGACAAGATGGCGGCTCACAAGGGGTGGCGGTTGGTGCGGCAGGGCTGCCGGCTGCTGCACACCGAGCTCTCCGCGGCCCCTCAGCCTCCGTCTCCGCTCTACCCGCCCGTGGTCGCCTCCCACACGGCCAAGAGCAAGTCGGCCAAGCGCCGCCGGCTGGAGTATTTCTACCAGCAGGTGCACGAGGCGCCCTCCATCGCGGAGAAGCTGCGGCTCTACGGCCGGCTGCAGCGGCTCAAGTACGTGGTTTACCCGCAGACCTTCTCCCTGAACGCGGACCGCTGGTACCAGAGCTTCACCAAGACCGTCTTCGTGCCGGGGCTGCCCCCCGCGGGAGCGGAGCCGGCGGGCCCCGGGGCCCCGGGTCTGAGCGAGTTGCGTTCTCTGGCCTGCGACGCGCTCCTGCAGGAGCATTTCTACCAACGCAAGCGAGAGCGACCCTTCCTCTACCGAGAGCAGCAGCACGTCCCGGCCCCCTTCCTCACCCAGCTGGTCATCTCCCTCACCGCCGCGCTGGGCAGCCGCAACCCGCTGCTCGCAACCTCCTGCTTAGGTGGGGCGGGAGGTCGCGTGAAGGGGGGTTACTGGGATTAGAGAGGGCTGGGTGGGAAGGTAGGCCATGAAGTAGAAGAAGAGATTATGCTGAAGTTTGTGAAATGCTCCTGGGTCATTGTGGGTGATGATTACATCACTGACTGACTTTTCATTTTGTTTTTGGGCTGAGGGCTGATGTCGTTTTGCATGTTTTTGCCAAGAATACACGGGTGAAATGGGCTGGCTAAAAACAAAACACATTTCATTTCAGATTTAAAACCACAAGTTAACTTTTATTGGGAACGTGGTGAGACTGTTGTTTGTCGAGGCTATCGAACTGGTAGAATCGATCCAGTGAGATTTCAGATAGATGACAACCCACAAATCCAGATCCGCGTGCCAAGACAGCTTCCAGAGGTATGAATGTTTTTAATACTTCTAAAAGTGAATATCAACTGGCACTGTATTACAGTAGCATTTAGTATGTAGCATGTGTAACAGTAGCTTCACTGTGCTAGGCAGGATAGAAATACCCAGTAAGAGAGTCTCTGCTCTGAACAGTTCACAACATAAATATAGTCTGACTAAAAATCATTGCATGTTTTTGTTTGGTTTTAAATCCAACCAGTCATATCCCAGGGAAAAACTTTTGTAGAAAAACTTAATTTCCTCTATAAAGGTTTCATTGCACTTATAGTAATCTTATTTATTCCATGATTTTAGTTACTATTAAAACTATAAAACTGAGTGTCTAGGCAGCAAAATGGCAGATGAAATTCAGTGTTCATAAATGCAAAGTAATTCACATTGGAAAACATAATCCTAACTATATGTACAATATGATGGGGTCTAAATTAACCGTTAACACTCAAGAAAAAGGTCGTGGATGTTTTTCTGAAAACATCGGCTCTGTGCTGCGGCAGTCAAAAAAGCTAACAACGTTGAGAACTGTTATCAAAGGGATAGATAATAAGACCAAAAATATCCATAATACCATGTATAAATCCATGGTATGTCCACACCTTAAATATAGTACAAGCAGAACCGCATACTATCTCAAAAAAGTTTAATTTAGAGTTGGAAAAAGTACAGAGAAGGGCAAGAAAAATGAAGGAATATGGAACATATGAGGAGAAGTTCAAAAGACTGGGACTATTCAGCTTAGAAAATAGATAGTTACGGGAGATATGATCGAGTTCTATAAAACCATGAATGCTGTGGAAAAAAATGAATAAGGAAGTGTTATTTACCCTTCAGATAACAGAGACCCAGGAGTCACCCAATTAAATTTAATAGGCGGTAGGCTTAAAAGAAATGTAAGGAAGTACTACTCCACACAATGCACAATCAACCTGTGGAATTCATTGCCAGGGAATGTTATAAAGGCCAAAAGTTTAACTGGGTTCAAAAAATAATTAGATAAGTTCATGGAGGGTAGGTCCATCAATGACTGTAGCCAAAATGGTCAGGGATGCAACCTCATGCTCTGAGTGCCCCATAACCTCTGGGACTGGATTTGATAAATTGCCCCATTCTGTTCTTTCCCTTTGAGGTATCTGGCACTGGCTATTATCAGACCAATGGTCTGACCCAGTATGGTCATTCTTACGTTCTTGTTTGAGTTACACAGTGTATTATGCATTGTCCAAAGATAGGTGGATATTCACAAAATGGTATCATGTTAGTCTGTATCAGCAAAAACAACAAAGAGTCCTTGTGGCACCTTAGAGACTAACAATTTTATTTGGGTATAAGCTTTCGTGGGCTATAACCCACTTCATCAGATGCATGGAGTTATAGCCCACGAAAGCTTATGCCCAATAAATTTGTTAGTCTCCAAGGTGCCGCAAGGACTCCTCGTTTTTATTTTCATACATACTACAGATAAAATGGAAAATCAGATGTCAGTACCTTTGTTCTCTAGTTGCACAGATGAGATGGGAGCCATTTTTAAATGGGAAAGAAGGGTGAGAGGGAGAGGAGGTTTTGGGCAATAAAAAATTAAAAAAAAAAAAAAAATGCTTGTAAGGAATAATGCATGTGTACACTTACCTGAGCTCTCTTCCCCTTCATAATTGGGCCCATCTGCACTTGCCTGATGGGAGTGTCTTGACTCCAGAAGATTGTCAAATAGCTCCTGGATCACTGCAAGGTTTACATTTTCCTCCAGTCCTTTCTCCCTTTGTGCACTGAATAGATCTTTGCATCAGGCCCCGGCAAAGTGTTCAGCCATGTGTGGCATGCTGGTGGAGTCTAGGCCAAGTATGACAAGTATACGAGAGGTCCCAGATATTCTGTTGGCCTCCCTTACCTTCTGATATGCCTGCTGAAATTTCTTCACTTTCATGTGTTACTGCTGCTCATACCTGTCGGGCCCCAATTTCAGCACCCCACTTGCCCACGCAATCTGTACACAGATGTCTGTGTCTACATTCAATTAAAAACCCATGACTGGCCAGTGCTAGCTGACTCAGTCTAAGGGCCTGTTTAATTGTGGTGTTGACTTTAAGGGTAAGGGTCAGGCTGCAGCCTGTGCTCTGGGACCCTCCAGCCCAAGCCTGAACATCTACACTGCAATTAAACAGCACCTTAGCACGAGCCTGGGTTAGCTAAGTCACAGGTTTTTAAGTCACAGGGCATTATAGACATACCCTAAATTTCCTCGGCTGTTCCTTAGCTAGACTTGCACAGTCTCTTCTCCCCAGAGGCTGAGGCGATCCATGACACTTTTCCTACTTCAGACAGGAGTACATCTAGTATCTGTGTATGCTTGGAGCCAGCATGGTTGGATGCTCACAACAGTGAGCCAGTAAGTGTTCTCACCATAGTGGGCAATCAAGAAAAGGCATTTCAAAAATAAGCTGCAGGTCTTAAAGGGTGGGAACAGGCTTCTGGTGTCTATGACCCCAGGCAGTGGAGTTCAAAATTGTGACTGGAGAAGTCACTGGTGTGAGAACAAGGGCAAATTGTGAGACAGTTTGCCGGTTGACATAGGTAATGTCTACACTTGAACTGCATTTACAGATATAGGTTGACTGTGGCTCTGCTTCGTTTGGGGAGAGTGGCACTGCATTACTGTAATGGGGTATTTACATCTGCAGGAGACAAATTTATGTGCAGTTTTGCACTTGTCTATATCAAAAAAAGTCAACCTAACTTTGTAGCATTGAACAGGCCATAGGTATAGAAGGCCATAATATAGAAGAATCACTGGTGTTAGCATATAGCTTACCAAACTTTTTAATCCTGAGCTGCCTCTTCAAGAAAATGAAACCGATTGTACGCCCCTAACCTTTCCATGGTACAGGGCAACATAGGGGAAACATGCACATCTTTTTTCTGTGCCCATGCCAGCTAGTCCTGTGTGCTTCTTCAGGGTGCTGTGCTTTGCATTTTGACCATTTTAATGTTTCTGTTAATTTGATTGTGCACTTTGCCACGGTTGAGACTGCTAGATAGGAGTAAACTGAGTGACACTAAACCTGACAATCAGAGTTTTTAGTGTCAGAAAGGTGATAAACTTGGTACCCTTACAGGTGGGTGATGTAGCTTTGTATATTCTTTAAAATGCTTTTTCTTTGACTGTGTTGGTTTTAACAAGTTTTTCTTTAAAGGCTTTCTTCTTCTAAATCTTGAGGTAGGGTAATTGCAAATAGCAGGTAGACAGAGTAATTTCTAGTTAAATACAGAATAAACGTCTAATCATTAAATAACAGCACATACAGTACTGTAGATGTGTGTGATTATCTTTATACTGGGTTTTCATCTATTTTCAGAGACGTTTTAGGGAACTTTTAAAAAAAATAATAAATAGCACATTGCTTAACCTCTGTTCTACTTTTGTGAGGCATTCAGCAATGCTGTATACAAAACACATTGTGTTGGATAAGACTTTCTTAGAATTTACTACTAGGGAAAGATTCTCTTGTTCATCCTGCCCCCTCCCCGTCCCCCCCTCCCCCCCGAAAAGAAAAGAAAAAAAGTGTAGGGGAAAATCAAGATATAATCATTCAATCAGAAACTTGAGTTTGGAAAAAATAAATCTAGTTTGTATTTTAGAGTAAACTTAAGTATTGGGGAAGGAAGTAAGTAAGTGTGTGTGTGTGAGAGAGTGAATGAGTAAATCGGTGTATACTGAGGCTACCACCTGTTGGAGGAAGTCTCACTAGCAATCATATGGTCATTGCTAAATTCAGTGGCATGACTGTAAGTTTTAGTTCCATGTTTTATTTAGACTTTTCTATAACTTACCAAACAAAACGTACTACACCAAGATTTTAAAACATGACTATTGACTTTTTTGCTTGGGTGCTCAACTTTTGAGTCCTTTCAGAGGATGCATGCTTAGCATTCTTGAAATTGGGCTACTCAAAGCATCTTGAATTGGGCACCCAAAATGATTGGCTAGTTGCTTTAGAAAAAACAGAATTGCAAAATACTCTAACCATGTTGTGTTGAATGTGAGGATAAAGGTCCACCACAAAATGCTGTTAATTAAGCTTTGGTGTTTTTTTGGTCGTGTTCTCTCTCTCCCCCTCCCCTGCCATGCAAAATGTGGGAAATGCCATCTTCTACCAGTGGGAAGTGGTGCTAACCAACAATTGTCCAGGCCATGCCACTTGAGTCCTTACTGTTCTACACAACATATTTCTTTTGCTGCAGGAGATTCACGCTCTCTTCAAGAAACATACTATCTTGTTGGTTTCTCTCTCGAAACAAGATCAAAGTTTTGTTCAAGACCGTAAAATGGATGTTGAACTTGATGAGAATTCTTTAGGTGTTCAGATGGCTGTTCATACAAATCTTCCTTAAGAATCAAAATATTATCAATGTACTATATAATAATACTGAGATCAAAAACATTCTATGACTTGCTGAACTGATTTTCTTTTTCTCTCTCTCGTTCCTTCAAGTTTGTACCATTAGATCATTCAGTCCCTGGAGAAGTTCCTGTTATTAATCACAAACCAGACAAACTTCCACTGTTCAAAAGACAGTACGATAATAAGATATTTATAGGTAAGATTTCCTAGTGATAGCAATATAGTTACTGTGTAGAAGTACTAAAAGAATAGTACACTTTTTTTTTTGAAAATGACTTATTGCAGGAGCCAGTTTCAAAATCTCTCTAATGGCAGTTATAACTGTGGTACTATACTTTGCTGAACATTAATTAAAAAAATAAGACTGTATATAGTCAGTAAAACACTTAAAATTGTGATAAAGTGACACACATTTGACACTGAAATGACTCCTTCTGAAATATGAAGTCTTGATCTGAAAATATTTTATTTAGCATGCAGAATGTTTTCTGAATGGGTCATTGGACCTTATAAGGATTTTGTTCTTTGCTTTTCTTTTGGTTACAAGGGGGCTCAGATAGCTTTACTAATAAAGAGGCTGTTGCTTCTCTATAATAAACCAGATACCTGTACAGTCAGGGCCAAGCCCACCATTATTCTCCTACAGCTCAGAAAAATATGCTTCTTACCACTTTTGCTACAGGAAGATCAGTTACCTGTCAGCTTTAAAAGGAGCCTTCTGGTCTTTTTAAACAACATCCAGTCAATGAAGGCGAAAGAGGCAAAACGCCTTTAATTTCAGTGGGAGCAAGATTGGACCAACACTAGCAAATTAACAACTTTAATTTCAGTGTCTTTTCTCCAGTTACAGCGAGCAAGTGAGTTCATAAGGAGACTTAATCTTTTGAACTAGAGGAAGCCAAAGAAATATTAATGTCAACATTTCAAACCAAGCTGACTTTTTTTAAAATAACATGTTAATTTGATGAGCAGAAGTCTAAATAATAGAGATGACAGAAATATTATTTTTTCCTTAATCTCTGATGCTGCCTATAACAGTTGATTTTTAAAGTGGCTTTAACTTTTCTCCTTTTTATGAACTCAGGATCAAAAGTGGCAGATCCATGCAGCTATGGTCATACGCAATTTCATTTGATTCCTGATAAACTGAAAAGGGAGCGATTATTAAAAGCAAACCTTGCTGATCAAATTGAAGTAACTTATCGAGCTAATGGTATTGCAAGTCTCTTTGCTTGGACCGCAGCACAAGCTATGTATCAAGGTGAGGCAAAACTTATAGCTTGATTGGTAGCCATTTATAAGACAGACTTTTCTCCCTTTCCTTTTATCTTCCATTTGTGTGTTTTATGTGATTTTCTTTCTGTGTAGAACATGTTTTAATTTCATTATTGAAACTTAAATGAGCCAATTAAACTATGTATATGGGGGCGTGTCAAACTGAGATTAGGTTGACTGGATTTTTAAAAAAAAATCATAGAAAACGAGAGCAGTAAAGAAAAAATGCTATGTTGGATCTCAGTCCTCTGACTTCCTTAATTTTTGTTTAATCCTGTCTTGATCAAGAGAGTTAAAAGGAGTAATATACATCAAACCAAATATTTGCAGATCAGTAGTTGGCATTATAAAATGTCTAAAGCATTAAATCTTATGTTTTGAGATAAATAGTGTTCTAGGAGTAATTAAAATGGCAATAGCAAATAATAACCAACTTGCTTAATCGTGTCAACCAGCTCATGGATTTAAAGTAGTTGGTTCCTCTGACTTGAACCAAAGGCTTTTAAAGGCCTTGGTCTTAAATGGGCAAGGTGGTGCCCTGGGACTGAGTGATGCTCTGTTACTTTCCTATCCCATATAGATATCCGGGTTGGAAGGGACCTCAGGAGGTCATTTACTCCAACCCGCTACTCAGGGCAGGACCAATCCCCAGACAACTTTTTGCCCCAGATCCCTGAATGGCCCTCTCAAGGATTGAACTCACAACCCTGGGTTTAGCAGGCCAATACTCAAACCACTCAGCTAGCCCTCCTCCGTATGCAAAGCCCAGATAGAGAGAGCATCTATTATTTTTCTCATTTTCGTTGCTGCCAAGCCAAGTTGTACTGTTATGGAATCTAATAAAGTTGTGACCACTTATAAGAAAAATCCAGATATTTCTATCCTCATTGGTCCCTGCCATGTTATATCATCTGTGAAACTGAAGTCAATAAAATGACTGTAAGAGCATTAGGGAGAGGTGTCTTGATGGGAAATAGGTACTTCAGCTTTGGTTTAATTAAACCAAGTACTGATGCAGAGTTAATACTATTTAAAAAAAAAAAAAAAAGGCAGCCTAGTAGAGTTATGAAATGTATCTGAGTTACTCTTTAAATAGATTAGCAACGGGAAAGGCCCTCTAACATGCTTCTAAAGAAAAAAACTTTGTTTAATGCATAATAGGTTAGAACTGAAGAGTAAATATGGTGTGATCAGTCTGACTCTTAAAAGTGCTTGAAATTACAAAGCTGCCTCACCCAGATCAGGGGTTCTCAAACTGTGGGTCAGGACCCCAAAGTGCATCACGATCCCATTTTAATGGGGTTACCAGGGCTGGCTTAAACTTGCTGGGGCGGAAGCCCAAGCCTGACGATCTGGGTGTCAGGGATCAGGTTACAGGCCCCTTGCATGGGGCTGAAGCCTTTGGGCTTTGAATTTAACCCCCTGGCTACCCCCTCACCACCACCATCTGGGGTAGCAGGGCTCTCTCAGGCTTCAATGCCCCCTCCTGGGGTCATATAGTAATTTTTATTGTCAGAAGGGGGTCATGGTGCAATTAAGTTTGAGTACCGCTGACCTAGACAAACTCACTTTGGAAAGCCTGGCATTTCAAATGCTTAATTTTCATATTTCTTTGGGTACCTGTATATATCTTTTAAAGCTAAAACTAGCTGAGTGTTTTCCATAATTTAATCAAGCTGCTTTTGCAGTTTACCTTTTGGCACCAGTCTATCCTATATTAGTATTGGTGAACAACTCCAGTCTTGCTATCTGAATCAGCAAAAATTATGAAATATATAGAATATTAAATGGCACTTATTAGTCTTGTAATTGTATGTGTAAAATTATTTTTGGTATTTTTTAGGTTAAAATATGTAGTCTATACACTAGAGTTTTTTGGCTGAGGTATATGATAGTAAGCAGCTGAAATCAGTATTCCAAAAAAATGGGGTGTTACAGTGGAATTTTGGCAGTTAAATTCTACTCCATGTTGGGTGCATATAAATCAAACTTCTCTTACACAAATCTTCATGGAAGATGGAATTTGATTATAAGCCAGTTTACTATGCAATAAGATGAACTGTTTTTGAAAGCAGCCTCATGAGCTTGTATTGTACATTATAATGAAACACAAAAGATGAACAGTTGCTATGGGGATCAAGCTAATGGTTTTATCCTGAACCAGTAAACATTACAGGCACACGAAATCTAATGTTCTTGCTCTAGCACTTGGCCTTTCAGATATGTCCTGTGCTAAATTCTAACAGTTTATATCTAAAGAAATAATGCCAAATGTACTTGCATAATATCAGAGACTAGAGATTTTTTTAGTCCAAAACAGATTACAAAAAGTAGACCAACATATTGATCATTAGTATTCCACGACTTGTATCTGATCAAAATAATAAAAAAACGAATTGTTGAGAAATAGAGATACTGTGTATATTTGAGCAAACATCCATATTCACAATCTGTACGATTCTAATTCCATAAAGAATTTATAAATATTAAATGAGACCTCAGCTGGAAAGAAGAGATGGTTCAAGAGAACTTAATTCACTTAGCTATAGATGCTGTGAGCTAATAGCTAGCTTCTGGTAGTGGAAGCAATTTCTGAAGTAATGACACCATATTTAGGTCACAGTGATACAAATCCCCTAATTAATACATCTGTATAAAACAGTAAGAAGATGGTTTTGCATCAAATTGTGCATGTGTAATAGTATATGCTAATCACATGTGATCCCAAACTTATCTTTTTTTTGTGGTGTACCTATAACACTGAAATTGAGGGTCTCATCTTTACAAGTCACTAGAATTTTAGTGATATTGATATATAAGACAGTAACATTTGTTTTCATTCTCTGACTCTACTGGGTTATTTTATAATTTTAGTAGTGAGCATTGCGTAAGGAAGCGTATGTATTCAATATTTGTGCTGCAGGTACAGTTCTCTGCATATGCTATTGTGCATGCACAACATGATATAGTATAAAAGGAGAACCATTTTGTTTGTCCCAATAAAAGATTTAGCTTGTGTCTCTAACCATTTTATTTAGTATTCAACAATAATGGTGTATTAAACTTGAATTAACAGAACATATTCTTGAACTGTCGTAATGAAAAAGTGCATTCCCTTATTGACAAAGTCACTTCACCAAAAGAGGATTTATGGAAAATTCCGTTATCCTCTAAATAGAAGGTGCTGGGCTGCCAAAGATCTGATTCCCTCCCCCCAAAAATAGTCTGCAGGACACACCAAATGTATGGTGCTGTATATTGTATCTAATTTTAAACATGCAGTTTTGTGCAAGATGGGTAACCTTTGTGTTCAGACTCGGTTCCATGAGAATCCATGTGCATTGAAAAAGTTAGTTTTGTGTTCAGATTTGTGAGCATATACGTTAGCATAATTTTGAAAGTGGTCCTTAAGGTATATGACACACAACTTTTCTTGGGGGTGGGTGAGGTGAGGATGTCTTTTTAGATTATTATGTAAAATGTTATGACTGAACAATCTAAAACTATCTTGTTCCTTGAGGATAAGCCGTTTAGGCTTGTAACTCTGTCTGTATTTCAAGCCCCGTGCTAATATGAATATTACTTATGCCTTGTGTAACTAGGGTGTAATTTCATTTACAGGATTCTGGTGTGAGGCAGATGTGACCCGTCCCTTTGTATCGCAGGCTGTGATCACTGATGGAAAATACTTTGCTTTCTTTTGTTATCAGCTGAATACCTTAGCACTAACTGTACAAGCTGATCAAAATAACCCTCGGAAGAATATCTGTTGGGGAACAGAAAGTAAGCCCTTATATGAAGCTGTGGAAGGCAATAACGTAAAAGGTTTTAATGATGAAATTCTGCTTCAGTTAGTTCAGTTTCTGCTAAACAGGCCAGAGCAACTGTAAATTAGGCTACCAAAGGCTCTGTTTAAATGCCTGGGCTTCACATCACATTTCATTTGACTTCTGATGGAATGGTTCTTCATGCTTATTCAAGGGGGGTGTGTGTGTGTGTGTGTGTGTGTGTGAGAGAGAGAGAGAGAGAGAGAGACTGTAAACAAGAAAATGTATTCTGTGATTTCTTGTGGGGCTTATTCTCACACACTCACCAAAATATGTGGTGCTGTACATTGAAAATAAACATATAGAATAACTTAATGCCTTTTGTATACTTGTATTTGAAGTAAGGTACCTTGATTTTTTTTTAAATAGAGCCCAAAAAATGACCTGGATTCTGTGTTTCAACAAACTGAGATTTCCTCATGCAAACTTGATGGGCAGTAGAACAGTGTTGTCCATGTAGACTGTAAACTCCTTGGAAGAGGCAGTCTCAACACAATTGAAGTACTTATAAAACTTGATAGTAGTTTTCGCACAAGTTTTCTGATAACACGCTGTAACGTCATCTTGTAAAATCTTTTCTTATGCTAAAGCATTGTTTTAGCTATGACTTCAGGGGAGGAGTTAGAAGTTTAGTAAGCGAGTAGGTTTCTTTTCAAGTAATTGATTTATCCTCGAATAATTTGCATAAGACTACATAAATTCTGGTTAACTTTTAATTGTTAAGTACTTCCTTTTTACAAAGTTGAGTCCACAGGTTTCATAGTTTCCCAGGCCAGAATGGACCACTGTGATCCTCTAGTCTGACCTCTGGTATAAGACCAGCCATAGAACTTCCCCAAATTAATTCCTAGAGCAGGGATTGGCAGCCTTTGGCATGTGGCCCGTCTGGGAAAGCCGCTAGCAGGCTGGGACAGTTTGTTTACCTGCAGCGTCCGCAGGTTCTGCCAGTCGCAGCTCCCACTGTCCGCAGTTCGCCCTTCCAGGCCAATGGGGGCTGCGGGAAGCAGCATGGGCCGAGGCATGTCAAAGATTGCCAATCCCTGTCCTAGATCATATCTTTTAGAAAAACATCCAATCATAATTTTATAGTTGTCAGTGATGGAGAATCCACCACAGCCCTTGTCATTGTCTGTCTTTTTCCTTTATGCCACTTTTACTGGTGAGGGTTGTGGCGGCAGCATGGAGAGTAGGAAGAACCAGACCTCCCTTTCCTCTGCAACAGATTTCAGCTTCTTTTGGGGGATTCCCCAGCATTCCCAGGCCAGCCTCCAGATCTCCTCCCTCTGGGATGTGCCCAGTAGAGTTCCAAAGGAAACCTCCCAGGGGACATCCTTATCAGGTGCCAGAACCACCTCAGCTGGCTGCTCTCAATCCAGAGCAGTCATGGCTCTACTCCCAGGCTCTCCTAAATAGCTGAGCTCCTCTGCTGTCTTTACAACTGGCATCTCATAAGGAATTAAGAAAAACTGACAAACAGTAGGTGGCACTGTTTACCATTCTGTTGCAGAAGAAGAAATGAAATTGTCTTTGCTTTATATTTTTTCACTGATTTGCAAAGCTGAGACAAATCATAAATATGCACAGTAGTCTCCAGTACATTAGATCACTTACTAAAGTTAAAATAACTTATCTGTAGAGTGGCATTAATCTTTCTTTTTTGTACTGTCTGGTCCATAGTATTTAAGGCTGAAATACACTGACAATGAAGGAAATCTCTAGTATTGTTGAAAGTGGGAATATATAACTGCTAAATGTTTAAATCTAGAACATCACAAACTGCTAGATTCCTGTTCTTTAGCTCCATTCAGCAGAAACATTTGATGCTGCTACTTTAAATCTCATGGGGACCAACTTTATTTCTTTTACATCTTATTCTGCAGGGTTTGGTGTCTGACAGAACTTTTAAAAAAGTCAATTCAAGGGCGTCATAAGGGAGTGAAACTTACAAAGTTGGTTGTTTTTAGCTTTCTATTAATTTTAACCTGTGCCTCTAGGCAGGGAACATGAGGGAGGTAAGGAAGAATTCAGAATTAAATCATATTTTTTGGGTAATAGGGGAAACTATTTGTCTTTCTCCTTTATAATCCCAACTGCTGAACTATTTTGCTTTATTTAAAAAAAAAGATTTTTTTTAACAACTCTCAAGCAGATACCAAGTCTGGGAAATATCAGCTGTTCTGGTGTCTACATTCTGAGACTGAAAATAGGGGACCTGTACTGGAAACCTTTTTGCAGCCTTCTCTAAATTCCATGCAGGAATGCTGGAGTCTGAAGACTATGTACCCTTCGCTTTATGACCACATAGGACTAGATACAGTCTAGTCCAAAACTATTGACATGTAAGTAATTCTCCATCTTCTGCCATTCAAGAACAGGCAGTGTTGATGTTTAATATCGGCGCGGCTCTTGTCTAGGTACTTGCAATTCTTTTTAGTTTATCAGTTTTCATTTTTAATCTGCACATATAAATAGGAAAGCTCTAGGGTGAGCTGAAATGTTCTTTGCAAGTTAACACTAGTCTTTGTTGCCCCATTTACCCTTTGAACTTTGTTTTAGTGGCATAGATCTTATCCTGCCTCATTACTCTCCATCCCTACTGATCTATGTTGGCTTTTACTTGCCTTATTAAGGGCTAAATTCTGTCTTTTGGGGGCACAACAAGGGTGAAAAGGAGATAACGCCCATATCCCTTCTGCAAAAGGACTTTTGCTTACATTTCTGCTTATTTTGTGTTTGTTTCATATTCAATTAACCTATGATCATTAGAGTCTGGACGATTCCTACTGTCAAGGATCAGGAAATTACCTGCACAGTTTAAATGTGTGGAGTTACCAAACAGCCTGTTTCCTTTTGGAAAAGGGGCATGTGGCCTTTCAGTTAAATGAATGTCTCAGGATCTGCATAGTGGGGAGGGCTATCTTGTGTGGAGGGATATAGCAGCACAGAGAGACTAAGGTTCCCTACACCCTAATAGTACAACTCCTCTTTGAGCCTTCCTAGCATGTATTTTGCTGCTACTCACCCATTCCTTGGGCTACTGGGAGGGGGAATAGCCAAAAACTATGGTAATACTCAATGTGCAATCTGAGGAAAAATTCTGCTGGCAGTTCTGCAGGTCTGGAAGGGAATGATGTGCTATGGATGACCAGCCCCATTTTGCTTCCCATCTGCCAAAAGCCCTGCAGAACCCCTTGTAGTTAATGCAGCAGAGCTTCCACAGGATCAGAAATGGAGCTGGTGCCCGTTAAGCCTTTTGTTCCTCTTTGTGTCCCAACACTCAGCTCGCTTTATACATTAATGCATGGGAATACAGTAGAACCTCAGAGTTACAAACTGACCGGTTAACCACACACCTCACTTGGAATCGGAAGTACACATTCAGGCAGCAGCACAGACACCCCTTCCTTCCCCCTGCGCCCCAAGAAAAAATAAAAAATCAAATACCATACAGTACTGTGTTAAACATAAACTACTAAAAGAAAGGGAAAGCAGAATTTTTCTTTTGCATAGTAAATTTTCAAAGCTTTAGTAAGTCAATGTTCAGTTGTAAACTTCTGAAAGAACGATAATGTTTTGTTCAGAGTTATGAACAACTTCTGTTCCTGAGGTTCTAATGTAGCATTATGTTATATGTACAGTGCCTCCCATTGCATAGGTTCTTCAGCATACCATATATCAAATAAATACAGCGTTACTAGAACGAGACAGCTCAAGTGAGTCAGACCAATCTGCAGATTTGCAGGATTGGGCCCCTAATCTATTTCTAGTCCCACCTTTGTGATAAGTTAAGGGACAGTTATTCAAACAGTATTTGCTACTTATGTTCATTTTCAAGTAATGCCACAGTTGGCATTATGTGCTCCTGAGACTTTTTTTTTTTTTTTTTTTTTTTTTAAAGACCCTCTCAAAAAGAATTATTTTATTTTTTTGAAAGCTTGGAGGTCCTGGCTGAGACATTCTGAAGAACAGAAAGTTCTCTGTTTTCCGTCAGGCCTTACACAATAAAACATATGCTATTTTGCTTTTCTGTTCCTGTGCCAAGGAAATGGAAAAAGATAGTCAGCAAAAATGCACCTGTACAAGGCTGATAAGTCAGCTATTCACAAAAAGTGAATAGAAGCAAAAATCGCCTAGCCCATCCTTCTGTTTCTCCAAAAAGTCATTTGAATGTGAAATACTTTCTTTATCCTAATGGAAAATGCATTGAGTAACCTTTAAAAGTTGTTTTGCTCTACAGTATTGTACAAAAGATGCCCTCAGTAACAAACATTCATATCTTTGGTAGTGGTTATACCCACACGTATCATGTAATGATAATAGCCGTGTGGTAAATTGTACCTAGCTTATTTTTTTCAGTTCCTCACCTTCACTTTGACCACCAGTCCAGCTTCCAGGGCTCATTTTCAAATTCCAGCCTCTGAACATCTTCAAACAGCTGCCACTTGTTTAAACAAACAAACTAACCCCTACCCCAACAACTTTCTCCAAGTGTAGAACTTTCTCTCAAAAATTTACACTGGTCTGAGATTCAAGACAAGCATACTTAAACCTGCATCAGTGACAAATTAAATGTCTGATTCAGTTTTATGTAGACTTCCAACAGTCCTAGGCAGGGTTGGCCCTAGATCAAATGGTGCCTCAGGCAAGGAGTGTCTTTGGCACCCCTCTGCCCCTAAATTTGTTATAATTTTGAATACCTTATTTATTATTGCATTTATAGCCCATTTCATGACTTTGATGCATGATTTATCCCTGTCTTATAAGATGATAAATTTGTATGCTAGGATCTGTAAATCTGTATTCATGCCATATATAAGCAAACAAAAAAATGGTTTCCTCTAAGCTTATAGAAACTTTTTAATTTTAGGAATAATTGAAATGTGCTAACATCAAGAAATTGAACCTGTGCACAAACATCAAATAGAGTTACAGTAGGTGACAGCCTTAGAATGTTAATCCTAGTCCTTTAGTTCCAAAGGTGGCTTTTCTCTCCTTTGCCCTTGCGAACTGAAGCACAGTGTCCAAGAGATCCAAAGACATTTTCAAGCAATAAAGACATTTTCAGGCAATAAAATAACTGTCACTCTCTAGTTGGCCGTTGTCTATCCAAGATATGTTTTAATGAGTCTGAGCTTTGAAAAGCTGCACTTTGCTGGTCACAGTTGTGAGCGGTAACGTGAACAGTTTCCTCAAAGCTATACACACATTAGGAAAAGTGTCCTTCAGCTCAGCATCATGAATGCATTAGCAAACTTGGAGTAGAGAGTGTTTCCTGTGTTGCAAAATGTGATGAGTGTTGTCCAATTTGAAATAGAGGTTTTTATCATTGATGTCCAAACATTCTCCAGGCATCAATGTCCGGTGAAGGTCTGTACACGGCCTTCTAGTAATAAGACTTCTGTAACTCAAGTGAGTGGAGCCTGTGCTTATGGGGCAGAAGACTTTGGATTCTGTCTCTACTGCTTCCACAAAGTTCTGAGTGGCCATGATGTGTAGTGTAGTAGTCCAAGCTGGCCAAGGATTTGTTACAGTACCGTTGCTCTGAATGTTGATTTACACTTAGATAAAACCAGTCAGGTTTAAAAAAACAAAAAACAGACAACCCACTACCAACACCATTATATCATCTGTCTTTGCCAATTATGTTTCATCTTAACTGAGCATCAGTTTAACCGTGACTGAGTTCCACAGAAGGAGCCTTCAGTTAAGTGCGTGAAGATCAGACTCTGGTAGTGTTCACTATTTCCAAAGCCATTTCAGAAGTACTGTTAGGTTCTCCTCTACCATTACATCATTGTAAAATGTGTCAGAGTGGTAGCCGTTGTAACAATTTCTCTTCTATTTAGGAAGGAGCTCACTGTAAAGTATCCATGTCAGGAAAGGCCTGATACCACAGCACTACATTGGTGCAGCTGCACTGATGCAACTGGGCTGCTGTAGCACATGTGGTGAAAATGCGTTATGCTGACAAGAGAGCGCTCTCCCATTTCATAATTACTCCACCTTGGCAAGAAGCGGAAGTTATGTCACCGAGAGACAGTCTCCCCCCAACATAGCACTGGCGTGGACAATGCAAAACTTGCGTTACTTGTGGGGAGGGGAGGCTTTTTCACACCCCTCAGCGATATACATTATATTGGCTTAGGCGGTAGTGTAGACCTGACCTCAGATGCATCTCATGTCTGAAAGTAAACTCTGACTGGATATTGAATGATGATAAATTATTCAAGCCAGGGCCCAGTCAGCAGGAAATGGGGGTATGGGAAGGAAATTGAAACTATGTTAATGCCTAATGCTAGGTACCCAGTAACTTCAAAGCAGGCATGATTCACTTTAATACTTATTCAGGAACAAATCTCAAATTCTTTTCAAGAAAAATAAAATGACATAATTCTAGTGGATTTCATGTTTGTTTTAGGACTTTACTGAAATTTGGGGTTGAGTAGGCATTCAGTCAAATTGCAGCCAAATTTCTGATATTCATCTGAGTCATTTTTCAGCCTCTTGTTTGATTTCAAGTAGGTGAACCCAGCTTTTCCCATGATACTTGTAGAGTGGCTGACTGAGCTGTATTTTTCCAGTCTCTTATGGCAAGGGTCTAGCGCAGGTAAAGGGAAGGAGGAAAGGTTATCAAGAGGTTCCTCACACTTTTGGTGCCTTCTAGTGATACCAGATGCTGCTTCTGCCTTTTCTGCTTCTGGCCAGTTAGTCCAACGATCTATGTCAGGGGATCTAAAACTCAATTTACCTTAGGGCCAGTGCCAGTCCTCAGATCCTCCCGGTAGCCCAATAATGTCACTAAAGATGGTGTTCAAACCACTTCCAAGCCCGTTTCCCATCCTTTTCCCTCACTTCCTTGGCCTCATGGTGTCCTGGCTGACTGCCTGGCAACTAGTGATGCTGCTTCCATGGTTGACTCTGTCTGGCAACTAATGATGCTGCCTCCATAGCTGACTCTGCCCCGCAACTAGTGATCGTATTTCTGTCCCTCTCCCTGAGCCAATGGGAGCTGTGGGGAGCGGCACCTGCAGCAGACAGCCGGAAGCCTGGCTGCATGGGTCTCTCTGCAGGCAATGGAGCTGCCGGAGGTGAATGACACATTGTTGAGTGCAGCTCCTGGGAGGGTCCCAGGAGCAGCAGAATGGAGCAACGTTGGGGGGACGGGTATGTGAAGCTCTCCTGCCTGCTCACCTCCCTCTATCCCAGCTGGCAGCCATGAGGGCTGGATGAAAGAACTTTTTAAAAAGTTTCCGTGGGGCACCATGGGGAGGTTCTCATGCTGCAGGTGGCCCACGAGCTGGGACTTTGAGACCTCTGACCATGGCCGGCTTTATGACCCACAGGGCCCGATTAGAATACTCGGCGGCAGAGCATCTGGTCCAGGTTTTCCACAGCACCAAAGGACCTCCCGCTGCTGAAATGCAGCCGAAGACCCCCGGAGTGGGGGCACGGGGCCCGATTCCAGGGAATCGGGTGAATCAGCTTAAAGCTGGCCCCTGCCCCTGATCTATGGAAAATTCACAATGGTTTGGTGGAAACCATTGTTTAGATAAGATTCTTATGGTTTCTAGCATTTTTAGTGCTATTCCTCTATTTCAGACAGATTCTGTCTGAAAATGGTAAGGTTGTACAGGTTCAATGGAGGGCCATATTTGGCTCATGTTATGGGAATTTTGTTGCCCAGTACTAAAGTATAGCCACTTCTAGGGTGGGATGTGGCACGTAGCAACCTTTGAACAAAATTAAAAATACTTTGATCTGCTGTATAGCTTGTCTAAAATCAGAAATGTACACATAAGATAGGAAGAGAAAAATAACTTACATTGTAGTTTATTTTGCAGTGCATTTTGCTGTTTATGCTTTCATAGCATCCAAATTCTTTTTATTCCTTTTCATTCACTACTGTTGTTGCAAGCTGCTCTTCAAATGCTACCTTTCCAACAGAGAGCTGAAACCAGGGGCATCTCTGTGCTCTGCTAGTACCCCAAGGTAAGTTAGGAGCAGCCTGAAGGATCCCTGTGGAGGGATGTGAAGCCACACTTGGTTCCCCATGGTCACAACCCCTGCACAGGCCATAGGGTTGCCAGAGGGGGTAGCATAGGAGCTGCTCTGGTGACTCTGTCACTTGAGGATCCTCATATCATGAGAGATCCTTCAGTGCCAGTTTTGTTTTAGGGTTTCCAGAGCTTTAGACTGCACAGAATTTGGATGGAACATGTTTGAGCCATATTATCTCATATTTCTACATGTCATCTTATATGACTTACGCCTTATGAACACAGATATGGGCACAGGCTTTTTTGTCCCACAGCTTTAAGAGGACGGGGAGGAAACATGCAATACCGGAAGGCTTGATAAATATAGTTTTAATGTTGACTTTGATTCTTCCTTATTTTATCCAGCACTTTAAACAGAAAAAGAAGACAGATCGATATCAAGACATTGGGTGCAATTTGATAGTGTCTCTTTACTCTTAATGGAGATATAAATATCTGTTTTAAGTAAACCCAAGATAGGCCTGGAACATATGAGTGAGTCATAGGATTTGAGCAGAAAGTATATGCTGAGATTAGGGTAAATAAAATATGTAGGGCTTGGATCTCTGCTGCCTTGCACCTTGTGTAGACATCCAAATGTGTGCAAAATAAGTATAAAATATTACTAACTCAGAATGGTAGCATTGTATACAACACAGGTGCAAATGACTGCAGTGGTGAACCAGACCTTCATCTGGAAAAACCCACAAATAAACCACTACTATTGCATCTTAGTTTCCTGAAATGAAACCGTTGATGTTGCATATGCAGTTAAAACAATAGATTAGATTATTTATCATTGTATTATCTTTCAAATCAGCTCCAAGGCCAAATTCTAAGTGGTGCTGTGCCCTTGACTTCTGATAGGGTAATATGCCAAGCACCTTCTCTGAGTTGTTGAGTGCCCTCAACTTTTATTGACTTCCCCACTGAAGTCAATGGGAGTAGTGGGTGCTCAGCATCTTTGAAAAGTTTAGATGCCTAAATATGAATGTCAGTGACTAATTTTAGGTATCCTGAATGCTCTTCTATCCATGATACATATCTATTTGTGTCATATCTGCTCATCTAGGGCTGATAGAATACAGTGTAACGGTACTAGCTTTAAACTTTCTTTATTTTCTTTGTTATGGGTTAAATCCTATCATCATCCAGTACTTAGGGTCAGGCCCTTATGCTATCAAAGTTAACGGAAATGTTCCATTTATTTATATGGAACAGGTGCTTAGGCAAAACTCCAGGAGATGTTCTGTACAACTCAATAAGGACAGCAGCATTTGGCACTTAATCCTATTAATTACATCCCTGCAATTTCTTCGGAGAAAATAAATGTATTGGAAATACATGGGATTCTGTTGTAGTTTTTGTTTCTGTTGGAAAGGTGTCTTTCTGGGAGCATACCTGGCATACAGTACCAGAGAGATCATTGGTTAACTCAGCCTCTTAAGGCTTGATCTAGCTTCAAGTGAAGCCAACTGGCATCTCTCCAATGACATTAGTGGAAATTGGATCATGCTCGTAGGCTGGTGTTTGAAATAGCCATCTTTTCTTCCTCATAGTTTCTTCTTCTCTATATTCTTCTATGTTTCATTTGAACATGACTGAAAAGGAAAAGATGAATGTGTGTCAATAATGTCATTAATAGCATGTAGTTCCAAATTCTTCCCTTGGATGTGAACATACAGTTTCCACTGGAGTCAGGAGGAGTGGAGTACGCTTTTCGGAGGGTGCACTTTGGCTATTCACATTTTAAGTTCTCAGAATAGCAATTATTGTTTTAATTCTGTAAAAAAAAAAAAAAAGAAAGGGACAAATACAGCACTCCTTAGTCTTTGTTTGGGTAACTTTCCCAGTAGGGGATTTGCTTTAGTAAGGACTGAAGGATTTGTCCCATAATCATTAGAAACGAAGCAGCCCTTTAACTTCGTGAACCTATGGAGACATCTTCATGCTTTCATTGCATAACATGAAATAGTTAAGAATGCTGAAAGAATATTATAAGATATACTATACAAATGCTTGTGCTGTTCCCTAACAGGAAAGCTTCTGCATCCATCTGCTGTATATTTTCTGAACACTCAGTTATAATTTTTTTGTTTTTACAAAAAGGACTCAATCCTGAAAACTGTTACTCATGCAACTTCAACAGGAAGCCTTGCCTGAGTAAGAACTTGCATACTCCAAGAATTTGTGCCCTTAGATTACATCTAAAAATATTCTTTTTCAAACAGCTTTAATCCGATTTGTACACTTAAATAAAACATTTCAACATCCAACTGGAAAGGATTCACAATTTCCTTGCCAGCTGACCACTGCCATAGGAAACTTGGGAAAAAATGAAAAGCAAAATAAACATTAAAAGAAATTCCAGGCAATGACCTACAGAAGAGTTATTTTCCCTGACTGTTGTGTGTTAAATATATTTTCTTTTATCAGCTTTTTGCCTTTCAATTTCATTTGTTGTCCACTTGTACTATGAGAGTGTACTCCCAATTTACATTCTCTGAACCATTTATGCATTAATTGATGGTGTCCTTTCTTGTTTGTCTCCTCCCTCAGTTAAACTAACCTGATCATTTCAATCTCCTTGTATGAAAGCCTGAAGATCCTTGCTTCTAATAACTGTCATTGCCCATCCATGAACCCCTTCTGTTTCTGCTATATCTTTTTGGAGACGAGGTCACCAGAACTGAACACTGGGTTCCAAAGAAGGGGTGTACAAATACAACTATAACAACTTTTAAGGTAATCACTGAGCACCTTCAAAAAGAAAAAAAAGAAGGGGTATTTGTAGTGTTATAGCCAGATAACCCAGAATGAGGAGTGCTGCTGTCATTGAAGCTCAGCCTTCAGTTGTACCACAAGCTAACAGTATTCTGAATATAGGATCACTGCTCATGTGGTAACTTCTCTGGGGTAGTCATAACTATTTTGATATCATCTTCTGTTTGTATCGAATTGTACACATCATCATGTGGTTCCTAGATGTGAACATAGACTGTCTTATTTTTGCATTAAAATTGTTGTTTTGTTGATAGTATTGCTATAAGTTTGCAGATCAGCTGTATCTAAACAACTCTCAAGAGCATGCTGGAGAGTGCAGGATATTCTTCCATCTAGATTCTTGTATTGTGCACCCAAGTGATATCCAAGTGCCTACTCACATACCCAGCTAGGATGTCTGACATTTACAATCCACTGCTAATGAATTTACTCTATTTCATGTTCTTCCGCATGTTCTTGTGTTATGCAATAAGCTAAATTCAGAGCTCCCAATTTATCTCACTCTTATTTTACACACATTTATCACATTCCCTGTTTGTCTCCTCTCTGAATTAAATTGTATATGGAAACCTGAATACACATTAGTGGCATTTGTGTTCATAACACAGGAGATAGAAGTATTTTCTACATATCAGCACCTTCCAAGGCTGCTTCAGTAAGCAGAGAATAAAGTGGTCATATACAGGTATGTGTATATACATTCTTTCTTGTCAGCATTTTGTGCAGAATTACACAACTGGTAGAAAAAGAGGAAAGGTTTGATATTTTTAGTTGAGTATTTATTTTTCTGTCTAAAAGAACTGGTACCTGGAATCGAAAGATAAAAACATCTGTTCCATGTAGATATTAGCTTCCTGGGATCATTCAACAATATCAAACCTTTAAACTGTTCAAATAACCCCCAATTAAGGAAGAGGTGGTGGTTTTTCTTATCAGAAGTGCTAAACAGTAAGTAGCCTGGGCTACTCTCAAAATGTATATCATGTGATATGTGGACAAATTGGAGAGAGTCCAGCGGAGGGCCACAAAAATGATTAGGGGGCTAGGGCACATGACTTATGAGGAGAGGCTGAGGGAACTGGGGTTATTTAGTCTGCAGAAGAGAAGAGTGAGGGGAAATTTGATAGCAGCCTTCAACTACCTGAAAGGGGGTTCCAAAGAGGATGGAGCTAGACTGTTCTCAGTGGTACCTGATGACAGAACAAGGAGTAATGATCTCAAGTTGCAGTGGGGGAGGTTTAGGTTGGATATTAGGAAACACTGTTTCACTTGGAGGGTGGTGAAGCACTGGAATGGGTTACCTAGTGAGGTGGTGGAGTCTCCATCCTTAGAGGTTTTTAAGACCTGGCTTGACAAAGCCCTGGCTGGGATGATTTAGTTGGTGTTGATCCTGCTTTGAGTAGGGGATTGGGCTAGATGACCTCCTGAGGTCTCTTCCAAACCCTAATATTCTATGATCCTAAGATAATTGCAAGGGTAATAATTTAGTTTAGCTGAAAGTCTGTTGTTTGGTTTTGTAGGATCTAGCAACTTATCCAATATTAGAATCTTTTCATTTGACTCTTGTGAGATTGTAAACTTTTATTGGCATAGCCTGGCCCTAGCTGCCTTCTGTGTTTGTACAGCCTCTTGCACAGCTGAGTCCTGATCCTAGTTGGGGCTTGTGGGAGCGACCATTATGTAATTGTTTAATAACAGGAATTTGGCCTAAGTAAAGATTTGCTTCCATCTTGCTGATTGCTTCCTGAGCCAAAATTTATCTGATTAAGATTGTGAACGGACAGTATCGCCATACGCTGGAGTCTTGTTTGCATCTTCCACTGTCAAGGCTAGCAAGGGTAAAGAGTCATTCCACACACTTTGAAACATTGTCCAGCAAGCCTCTATGAATAGAAAAGCAGCATGCTCAGTCCCTAGCCTAGAAGGAATTAGTGATTTGAATCACACCACAGCAATTGAGCTTATTAATGCTTCTGAAGGCAGGCTTATCCTGCCCTTCTTTGCGGTGATAGGGTGTCTGCAGGCTGGATAGTATAGTTCAATAGACAATAAGGGATCTTTTGGATGAGAGGGACCTTCATATTCCTGATTCTTTGAATATGTTGATTAATATTAAGTAAATAATTTTGACAATAGACACAAGGAGCATAAAAGCTCATTCCTGTTTCTTCCCACTCCAGAAATGAATTTCTCTTCTTTTCACACTCTTTTTTTTCTTCCACTCCATAGAAAAAGGTAAATATAGGGGAATGAGCTATACTGCTGTAAGCACCTTTATGTCTGTGTTCACATAATGGCTGTACTGTTATAATTATACCAGTTTCAAACCAATATAATTAAAGCAGTTTAAAAATGTGCTTGAACAAACCCTCAGTAGTAGTGCCTTATAGGTGCCTAAAGATGCAGATAAGCTCCTAGAGAGATTTTCAAAAGTGTCTAAATAGGTTAAGCCCTTAAATTCCATTAAAATCATTGGGAATTAGGTACCTAAACTGCGTAGGCACTTTTGAAAATTGTACTAGGTGCCTATTTTCTTCTATAAGCACATACCTTTAAAAATCTGGCCCTTCATTGTCTAGTAACCTTTAGTGAGATTTAAGTACAGTACGGATCTACTAAATGTAGTATTAAATTCTGTGCTAAGGATGAACAATGCACTAATCCTGAAATGTTCTATAGTTTCAGTTTTGTAAGCATAATATTGCACTAGCTATGAGATGAGCTGGCACATGACCAGAGTGGTACTGCACATTCATTAAACCAAATCAGTATAATGGCAGAATTGTTGGACTTTTGCACTCCTCAAAGACATACCTACTGGGCTTTTCTGAAAATGTCATAATGTGCACGAAGAACTGTGGCCTACATAGCCCAGATTGTAGTTTTGTGGCATACTTCTGAATACAGTTCTTTCTCCATAACTTGCAGATGGCCAGAAGCTGCTAGAGCTAAAATTTAAATGTCGAAATATGAAATTGCCATTTTGCTTTCATGCTTTAAAAGATGACTTGGAGGAGGGAAAGGACAGAGTGAACCAAACACCTCAGTGAACACCCTTTGAGCAAAGTAATTTAAGGTAACGGTGGGGGTGGGGGTGGGGAAAGAGAGAAATCAAGATAATTTGTCTTAGATGGGAAACCATATGAAAGATTAAACCAAAAACTGAACTCAAAAGAAAAAAATCTTTACAGGTCAGCCTTATATTTTTCCTTATAAACACCTAACATGTTCAGAATCATTTACAAACAATAGCTAAGTAACAGGAAATAATTACTGTCCCTGTTTTGCACATAGTGAGGAAAGACACCATCAGCCAAAGGAATAGGTGGGATACTTGGAGTCATGAGATATCAAGTTGTAATCCTTGCTCTACCGCAGATTTTTTGTATTTAACTCTCCAGAAGTGGCCTATCAAAAGTCACGTCACCCCTCTCCTTTTCTTTCCCCATCTGTAAAATAAAGAAAGTAACATAGTTGGGCAAATACTGCATACACGTTCCCACAATAATTGTTCCAGTTTTGTAAACATATTTCCTTTGGTCCAGCTCACAGTGCTTCTGTCTTTGCTTTCTGTGAATGTTCAGAAAGCAGATTTGAAGCACAAACTCATTTAAAGTGAATGTTAAATTGGCCTTCCATAAACATGCACAACAGAAACCTAATTATAAGTCTCAACCAGTGATGTAATGCAAAGACAATAAATAAATAAGAAATTCTATGTATTTACATGGTCCACATCACTGTAATATTTAAGTGTCTCTCAAGTGTTTAAAAATAGAAATAACAATCTCTCAGATCCTGATCCAATGGCCACTGAAATCAATGCAAAGACTCATGTTGTCTTCAGTTGTCTTCAATGGCCATTGGATCAGGTCCTCAGCCCACAGGAGAAATAGCTTGATTAGTTCCTATGGTTTTTTGTTCGCTTATTGAATATTTTTATCTGTGAGTGGGTGTGTTCCCTCTGTGAAGCAACTAGTGCCATGATTTATTTTTTTCTTTCTCCTAGGGGACTTCGGCAATATTTGAAGGAATGGGACTGTGACATCATATAAAGCTGAAACCTAATCTTGGTAGGAGGGGCTGTTGAGTCTTATTAGGAAGTCAAGGGAATTTTCAAGTACATCCAGTGCTGTGTAATTAATATAAATGTGTTTAGCTCCTGTCTAACATAAATATAACATTTAATTTCAAAACAGTTTTGAAGAAAGTTATTTAAAAGCATCCTTTAAAGCTCTAATTATTGTTTCCTACAGAGGATAGAGTAGTTGCTATGATAAATAATGTGATTTTCAAAAGAGGAGGAGTCTTCAGAGAGAGAGAATGAACTAGTACAGCATACAAAGCAAGAGCTGAAATCTAGGATGCGATGTTGAAATCAATGAAGGAAGATTTAGAAAAGCCTGACAATATTTCTGTGGAGCTTTTACTGCTAAATTTTAATGATTTGCTACTGCTTCATAATTACTTTTCCTGTTGTCACTGAAAGTTAACTTCAAAGCTTGCTTCCTGTTGTTTAAGTCTGATGTGGATTCCTTATTAGAAACGGCTCAGACAAGGAGATGCCTTTTAAATTCAGATGCATTTCTTTCTGCCCTGTAAAAAAAAAGTTAGGCTTGCAGCGTGACTTTCGTATCAGTACTAATAGAAACCAAGCCCTCCCTGAGCAAGATGAGTGATTTCCCTTCAAATAAACTCCCATGCATTTTACTAGCTTCAGGGGGAGGGAAAAAATCAAAATCTAAAGTGGAATGAGATATTGCTTATTTTAAGCACTATAAAAGGAAATGGAGACCAAATTTTGTGAATAAAATCTTTGGGGCTTAGCTGTGGGTTCCTTAGTCAGTTGTTGGTCATTTTTTACTCAGTACCTGCTCACACAATCTTCCATTGCAGTTACTGGTCCAAACTGTAGTGTAAATCTGGAGTAACTACATAGAAGTCAATAGAAAAGAGTTTTGCCTGAGTCAGAATTTCAGGACCTACCTGCCTTAGTTCTAGATAGGAATGCATCATCTTCAGTGATTTTTGGCTTATGCTAGCTGGGAAGCCCCCCCACCCCAATGAAATCTGTATTTTGCCATTCACAGAAATCATATAGGCAAAATTCTGCCCTTAGATCCTGTTCAACTATCTTGAAATTCTTGGAATTGAGAATTTAGGCAAAATTTGTCCAAAACACTTGTTTTGAAACTTCAAACTTACAATAATGTGCATAAAGTCCTCAGTTATATATTAGAATATTTTATTTTGTATATTTCCTCAGAAATCATAGGTACTGCCCCTTCATCAAGCTCCATTCCATGGCCGCATCTTTACCCCTAATATGCAATATTTACTACTGCTGCTGGGGAACATGAGGCACAGAGGTGAAGTCATGTGCCCCGGGTCACATACTTGGTCAGTGGCAGAGTCTCTTGTCTACAAAACCTGTACTTTAACCTCTGCCTCCCCCATCCTGTCAGATAAAGTACAAAGCACCAGGCCCCATATTTTTTGTCTCAAACATCAAACACTAATACACACTAACAAAATGTAGGGGAAGTGTTGAGGCATGTGTGTTATATACTCCTTTGAAATATTTATGCAGCAATTCAAAGTCCATGCGTTTGAATACTTTATCTGAGGAACATTACAAATGGAAGTCAATGGGACTATTTGCATGTTTGCAGGTTTAATGTACACATAAGCTATACTACTTATATCACAACATGAAGTGAGAAGGAAAGGGTTAAATAGAAGTGAATTAAAGAGGGAATTTAAAAAGTAATCAGAAGCTTTGCTGGCATGCAGAATGCAAAAATACTATGATAACTGTAGCCAAGTCATGAAAAAATAATTTGAATAATGAGTGAAACCTGAATAAAAGAATTGGAAGAACCACACTATCATTTATTTATACTCAAGGAAACTAACAAATGCAGCAATTTGAATGGTTTTGGATATCAGTAGAGACAGCTGGAAGCTGTGCATATTTGACAAATCTTTTTTGTGGTAAGGATTTATCAGGTTACACGTTGAACTCTTCCTAGTGAGGTAAGTAAGAGGTTCTATACATTACGATAAAATATAATTGCACAGACGACACTGAGGCCCTTCATCTCTCCCTTCCCTGGAGGCCTTTGTCACCCTCGTCCTGTGCTGACATGAGGGAAGGAGGTAATATGATTAGGGTACCCTAATGGTTATCTCTTCAGTCTTGGGCTCCCCACATTACAAGGCTTTGGCTTTCTTTTCCTTTGTCCCTTGATCTAAAGGAGAGGTTATAATTAAAATTAATGGAATAATATTAAGAAAAAGTAAATGTAGGTTGCTAGTTCTGTGACAAGGTATACCAGGCCCTGAGGTCCCTTGCTGGAGGCTTCATGATCCTACTGCACCCTGTCCCATTAGTAGAGTTCAAGGTCAAACATTTAACAAATAGAAACAAGGGCTAAATTTGCCAGATAACTGAGTTACAACAAATAATGCGACCAACTCGAACTGTAATTGACATTTGCTCAGCTGCTTAATTTCCCATCCGTTTGAACCAAGTTTGACCGTGGTGTGAGATGAAGCTTAACTTTACAATTATGGAATGCATAGTAAAACTACCCCCTTTTGCTAAATTAGAAGGAATAAGCTTCTGATGGGAGTTTATGTGCCATGCTAACAGATTATAGAAGATTAAAAGGAAATTTTAATGAAGTGAAAAGCAGCCCTTGCAGCCTCTAAACCTCATGATTAGAGGAGCAAAAGCAAAGGGATTTAGCAGGGTTTAGCAAGATGAGGTTGATGGGGTAGAGAGATTATTACTTGTGGTTGGAACCAGTAGTTTGTCTAACTCATGTCTCCTTAGCTAATATATATTTTAGGGCTTCAATATGTTCAGGAGCATCGAGGAGTATAGCCTGCAACAAGCATAGGCGATATAGTCTGTAGGAACAGCTCCTAAGGTCAGTTTATCAAAATGAACAAAGTGTTGAACAGGACAGCATTTATGTGTGTGTGTGTCATCTGCATATGCACGTTATCTATATTTGTAATGCAAGAATTCAGAAAAGTGATCTTGTTTTCATATGTTAATACCTAGTTCTTATATAGCACTTTTTGTCAGTACATTTCAAAGCACTTTGCAAAGAAGGGCAGTGTCAGTGTCCCCATATTATAGACTGGGAAACTGACGCAGAGAGAGGAGACACAACTTCCCCATAGTTACCCAGCAGCCAAACCAGGTCTCCTAAGTCCCACTCCAAAACTCTGTCCACTAAGCCACACTGCATCCCATAAAACCTAAACTCTTGACTACTTCTTTTAAATAGTAGCAAGTATTTTGTGACAGGAGAAAAGTAATGTCATTTTCACTCTAAATAAAAATGTTATTTAGCATATACAATTGTAAAACATTTACAGCATTGTATTTGCAGCACTGGTCAAAGATCTTTCCAAGCCGCTTGTTCCTCCATGTTACTGGGATGATGGAGGGGAATGTAAAAGCTGCAGGCTCAGTAAGTTATAATGAAGACACCAACAGATGATGAAGGATGACATTAATGTTGGGAGATGAAGAATGACTTAAAAAAGCAAGTCACTGTCATGATACCATTTGTTACCGTAAAATAGGCTTTATATGGGAGTTGTGGGTGCTTGGCACAGAGGAGAAAAAAACAGAAAACTGTGTTTATGCCAGTGTCATCCCTGTTTTATACCAGAGCTACTCTCCTAATCTAACTTGGATTTAATCTGTTCTGGGGAAATGTCATGATTTTGACAGTGAACACATCCTCTGAACTGCAAGGTATTAGCGCTCAGGACTGATTCTGCAAAGCACTTAAGCATGTGAATAGAACTACTCATTTGCTTAAAGTTAAGCACATGCTTAAGTGCTTTGTTGGATTGGGCCAGAGAACCCATCATCACCTTGTAGGATCTGATCCTTGACCATTGCCAGAGGCTGTCCCTTCATCCCCCATTTCTTTGCCAGGAGGATAAAGGGATTAGTATAAGATCCTGGACTCTCAGTTTCAGGCTTGATAATTATTCTTTCAAATATTTATTTTTTGGATAATTGCATCTGTTGCTTCCATTTTGTCCTCAGTAGCATTATATTCCTTAAACTAAATGCAAGTGGTGTTTTACAACACACAGGATTTAGACAGATCCCTGGGAGTTTTCATTCTGAATAAGACAGATACCTTACAAACCTTTTGAAAGGATAAATCATAAGAGTTGGAGCAGACTGTCTATTCCTGATAGAAAGATAAGTGGACTTACAGACTTTAAGGCCAGAAGGGACCATCATGACCATCTAGTCTGACCTCCTGCACATTGCAGGCCACAGAACTCCACCACCTACTCCTGTAATAGACGCATAACCTCTGGCTTTGTTACTGAAGTCCTCAAATCCTGATTTGAAGACTCCAAGTTACAGACACTCCATCATTTACACTAGGTATAAGTTTGGACACATGGCAAAACTCTTATCTATGCTGCTGTAGGACAGCAAAGTGGACACTTTCTACCACAACCAGTGAGGTTTTTCTGTCATAGGTAATCCAGCTCCCCAAGTGGTGGTAAGTAGGTTGATGGATGCATGCTTCTGTCAGTTTAACTACATCTACACTGAGGGTTAGGTCAGCATAGCTATGGCACACACAGGTGTGAATTTCATGCCCCTGAGCACCAGAGGTATGTGGACCTAACAAGCAATGTAGACTAGGCCTTAGAGAAGTGTCACGTACATTGGTATCCTGATTGCAGTCTATGGGAGATACTGCACTATAAATATTAATAACCTGCTTCAGTAGATTTGATATTTCTGAAGAGCACTTGAAGAATGATTTTCCAAGAAAAAAAAATCCATCTTGGAATGCAAAGCAAGTTCCTTGCAATATCTTAAAGAGTTATAATTTGTGCTAATTGGCATGCTCATGAGTTAAGTTCTTTATCTTCAACCAACTGGCATTCAGAAAAGTGAGAAATCATTTTCTACCTTAGACCTAGCCAAATATATAATTTCCACTTTAATCATCATAACTGAAACTCGATGAACAGTATAAGCCAGGGACAAACACATTTGCACTAATAGAAAATAAGATTTAACCAAATGATCACTACAACTATTTTCTTATACATCTTAGGCTTCAGTGTTATCTCCCTGTTCACTTAAGTGTAATGTAGGTTTCTGATGAGTTTGGATGACAACTGTAATGCACTGTGTAAAATGGACCTTTATCTGAATTTGATTAGATATTTTGAAGAGCAAGAGACTTAATAGGAATCTATTAACTTCAACAAAATCAATAAGATTCAATGCAAATCAAAAACTGTTTTTCTCAAAATCCCTTTTTAGATTCAAAGCTACTACAGTACAACAGAAGTGTCTATTAACTCTCTGCAGGTAGGTGGATTAAACTCCTTGGCAGTACCTCCTGGAGATGGTATTTCCAGGAAAGATACAAAAAATAAAGTGCTTTGAGTGTAGGTAAAGATACTGGTGCCTCTGAAAATATTTGCTACAACTATGGGTCAGTAGGTATTCCAGAGTTTCTCCGGTACCTGAACTTTTGCTAACACAAAACCCCACAATTTTGCTTTGTTTGGATAGCCGTTAGGCCTCTGTTCACATAGAATCCCAAACCCACTTAAAACCAAGATATTTGGATGTTTGTTTGCATGCAGAAGCATAAGCCCTAGTGAAAAAAAAATATGGTGTGGTGGCAGAACACTAGAGCTTCCTTTCATGAACAATATTCTACAAATAAGAATAGGTGGAAAACTCTTCAAAGCTGATGATTTCATCTGACAGCAGATGCTGCTTCTTGCTTGTGCTATTAACTTTTCACTGTCTTATCCCAAGAAATTAGCTTTTAGTTCTAGCATCCTGTGTCTTGTTACTATTATGGAAACAAGGAGAAAAAACAGTCTTGTTAATTTTTTCAGCTGTGTACCCTTGTAATTTTTTCTCCCCTATCCCTTAACAATTCAATTTTTTTTCTTCATCTGGTATCCTGTATTACTGAAAGGATTGTTTACTGTCATTAGCTGTGGGATGGCATTGGCACTTAGGTGGCTTTGCACGTGCTACTGGCAGAAACTTGGGTGCCTACAGGATTTAGGAATCTATGAAGTCATCTGCATGACTTTGAGAATATCAGTGGTGCCTAAAAGTTGGACTGAGACACCAACAGAAGCAGCTTTGGACCTAAATACCTTTGTGGATCTAGCTCCCAACTACTATCTCAAAAAGATGTAAAAGTAAAACATATAATTAAAGAAATCAGAAGAAAAAAACAGGCATATATAAGTTCAACAAAATCTGAGAGAGACAGGAAAAGAGTTTTAAAAAACGGTATGTAAAAATAAACTGATGAGAAAAACCAAAACTGGCAAGAGAGGTTTGCCTGGGGAATGACTGAAGTGGGATTCTCAACCTAACTGTTCTCCCACATACCTTGCCATATGGTCTTGATCCTGTAGGCGTTCTCAGAATACATCTATGGGATTACACCCTGCACAAAAGACAGCCAAGAGAAAGCAGCTTGGGAATTTTGGGGGCTGGTTGGCTTGTGTGTATTGGCATAGAGAGGAGGATATGGGTTGCCAAGTTCAAATCTTTGCTCTGCGTGATTAGGCTATTGAGTATTCTGTGTTGGGTCTCTTGCACTTTCTTCTGTTGAAGCTGTTCCACTTTGTATAACTGATTAAATATTCATTGGGCCAGAGAGAGACACTGTACAGCTCAGTGGTTAGGGCACTCACCTGGGCTGTTGGAGACCAAAGCTCAGATCCTTGCTCCAATACTCATCCTTTCAAAAGCATCGAGACTGATGGATGAGAAGTGCTATATAAAAGCTAAGTATTACAAACATGGAGTAAAATTTCCTTCAGAACCACTTATTTCCACTCTTCATTTATTTCGCCCTCTTATATTATTACTTCAGGTGACTATTTCAAACAGTACCTCCATTTTGAGTTCCACCCTATCATTAGTTGCCCCTTTGTCACTTTACAGCCTCACACACCAAAAATACGTGGGTTTCTGGAACAGGCAGACAAATTAACGACAGTCACAGATACTGCAGTTTACAATATTTCTCTGACTATAGCTAATGGGATCAACTCAAGCAAAGGATTCTATCAGAGCTGAGAATAGGCCTACAAAGTGATCTACCCTTTTTGTTTCACCTATCTGCATATACCAGAAAATTCTTTGGATTTTCTTTTTTCAAAATAGAGATTTTAGCACTTGATTTTTTTCTAAAGTAATTTAAAAAAAATTCCAGCAATCCTCATGCAGCCCTCCCTGCAATAAATTTAAATCATTATGAAAAACCAGATAGTGTTAGAGAAGGGCATTTTGTCAGTAATGTGTATATGTTGATTGTTTGCATCCTTAGTTCCTGCAGCAGTATCTGTAGGTCTACCAGTAGCAGTGTTTGAGTGGAAAACCTCAGGCCTACAGTGGCTTTAACTGATAACGGATTTGTCACTTGGTAACACTGCAAAAAATGTTCCATGGAGATTCGCTGGAGGCTTTAAATGTATTTGCTTCACCTATGTTTGCTTATTAAACATTTTCAGCATTTTGCTAGCAGTACTTGGTAGAACTCTCCCTTGCCCCTAAGTGTATATTGGGGTAAACAAGAAAGATAGGTCTGAGAATAAAGAATTTAACATATGAGGAAGAATGTCAATTTCAAACCACAAAAGTTAGCCCTTTTAGAAAATCTGCTTAGTGTAAAGGACACTAAATTCCTACAGATCTAGGTGGGAGGAAAAGAGCTTGACTTTTGATTTTGTAACTGGGATGAGTAAGGCAAATAAATGCTTTGATCGATTTCACAGACACTTGGATCATTCTTGGTTCTTGTGCTAGTTTATAAATAATAGAAGTGTCTCAAGGACAACAAATGCTCCATACAGAAATAAAAGTGTTATAACACTGTTCAGTGTAGGGAATATTAATCCTGGCATTCCAACATCAAATGACTGTATATTCCTTACTATAGTCGGTAACACATTACTTTTGTTATGTAGGTTGGACAATATTAAATATTATAAGAAATTTCCCCGATGAAATACCTAAAGTTTGAAATTTCTTTCTGAGCTTAATCCTCCTGTGTCACAATGTTACATTTGAGCCTAAAGAGCCAAACTTTGCTGTTTTATACTCAAGACAGTGCAGTGCTTTGAATTTAGATTGGTGTAACCGATAGAATTTGGCACACTTTCAGCTTGAGCAAACTAAAATTAAGGAACATAATCATGCAGCTACAGACATTGGCAGAAACAATGTTCAGTTTCATCTCCTCAGGGTAAAAAACAACTTATACATCTTTGTCAACTTCTCTCCTGTTAGACAGCTACATTTAAAAGTTTTAATGGTAACAGCAGACCTCTAGAGTAAGTCACTGAAATGTTATTCCAAGAAGTTGTCTGTTATGTAACTGAACTGAACTGTATCAAACTCAGCAGTTTCACCTGTAGGGGTTTCATGCAAACATTTTGTCCCCATTTTGATCTGCCTGAATTCATTCCCCACAGAGTCAGCTTTGAAATTCTGGATTGGACAAAATCTTAAAGTAAAACTCAGCTGAAAACACTGGCAACTAGTTTTGATTTGAAAAAAAAAACTACCCTGATTTTTTAAGGTATGTAGGATATGGCTAATAAAGCAGAAGGTTTACATAATATGTGCTCATTGAGAGAGAGAGAGGGAGCTTGAGATTATGGAAAAGAAGCTCTAGATCTGGGCTAGAATGTAGCATCTAAAATAGTCTATGACCAAGACAGATGGACTCAAGAAGTTTGAGGGGGATTGGAACCATTGGTCTGATCTGGCCCATTTCAACTGGTAGCATTGGGGGAGCGGGGCAACAACAAATTGGACCATTCATTTAAAACAAAGGTATCAGCGAGATGTGGAGATATGGCATAACCACGTGTCCCTTCTTAATTAACGCAGTGCATTGGCTATTCACCTTAGAAGTGAACAAGGCAGAAACATTTCTGATGCAGCCCTCAGTAAATCAGTTTGGACAGTGCAAGAATGTCCTACTTGTTCAAAGAAAGAAAAAAATAAAAATGTATGTGTACAATATTTGTGATGAATCCATAACTCTGTAATAACCTTGCAAATAATTCATTGAGTAGAAATTAGTAGAAATTGAAAGAAATTATGGCCTGGTCATAGGCATTTCACAAGCACAATAAGAGGCTAAATTTAATCAAATAATTTATTCGCCATAAATTGTTTGCTCAGCTCTTGTTATACAACCGTGAACAATGCCGGATACTACAAATGCAGCAATAAACTACTCACCTGGTTTGACTGTCCTTGTGCAAAGTCATTGTAATTTAATCTGAAGAATATTCAAAGGATACACAGAGACACTATGTAAACTCACTAAACTCAGAATTTGCAGGTTTCCTTTTTTCCTTCTTGTAGCTGAATTAGTGTGAACTGAACAGTGCCCACTGTTCACCACCAGAGGTCTTCAAAGAACACACTATAGACAGCTTTTTAGTTAACTGGAAATGAGAGGGATGTCTGACAGCCACAGCTAACAAGAATGGATAGGAAGTAATTTACTCAAGTATTCCAAGTAGTTATCAGTGATGTGCAAATCTTAGACAAAACATGTGTGCCAGACGGAACTCCTGCTAGAAAATCAGAACAGCTCTAGTAGTTTTTCTTCATGGTCTAGCTACACTGTTTTCTACTTCCCCTGCTTGGTGAGGTAGGGAATTTTTTAATCTTGACAATGACTTTGCAATTGCGCCTCAAATCTGTATAGAAATAGGGAAATTATTTTGGGGCAAACTTCTAGCATTACCTATGAAGTCTAGGCAAGGGACACTGGGGATTAGGGGTGAGCAAAGGGAACATGGATTTGTGTGCTCGCAATGACCGGTACAATAACCATCCTGCAGTTGCAAGGCAGGATATCTTGGGGCAGGCTGCTGCTATGTGCTGCTGCTGCTATTTACTGCTAATCCATCATGCAATACCTGGCTGACCCTTGTTGCAGACTGTACCCTTCATGATAATCTGCTGGAGCCATAAACAGGCCCTCAAACCAAGAGACTCTGGATTGTCGTGCATGGGCTAGTAGGCCATGCATACTTTGCTGAGCACTATTTTAGTAAAGTGTAGAAGTCTCCCCTTGCTTACATGCTCTTCCTTTATGTAAGGAAGGATTTAACCTTTGTCCCTCTTTACTGGTTTTATACAGCAGATGTGGCTCTATTGAAAAATAAATCCCCCTTGAAAATATATCTCATACCCCATATCAATAAAGAGAATAAATTAAGTGAAAGAAATCAGTATTTCTAAGAAACAGCAGTGTCAGAATGTGTGGAGTGCAGTATTTATTTCAGGCTTAATGGCTGTCTTAAAAACATTTTTTTAAAAAACAAATCTTGGTTGCATTAATGGAGAGTTTTTTTGGCAAAAAATCAGAATGAAAGCTGAAAGTCGGATGCACTTTTTCTGTGTTCCAGAATGAGAAGTCTAGGGGCAAATGATGGTTAAGAACAGGGTGTAGTGATGTTTTAGCTCTGTTTGCCAACTGTATAATTAAGAACAATGGCTGTACAGTATAGAGACTAAAACAGAGTAGGATTAACTGATAGAGCACAGTAGGAGACAGAGTAGAAATCAGAGCCCAGATACCATGGTAATGACTTGTGCTATAGAAATCCCAGAAGCTGATAATGGCAAAGTTAGACTATGAATCTGTAAGTTTCTACAAAAGGGTGGAGCCCTGCACTTGCACAGAGTCCCACTGCAGCCAGAGCAGCTTCACATGAATGGAAGTGTCCACCCACAGAGAGCAGCTTCTAGGATCAGGGCTTTAGAAGTAAAATTTGAAAAAGAAGAGCTGAGTTAAATCTGCAGCAGCACAATGCAGAGCTCTGTAAAAACTTCCCTAGTTTCAGATGGAATTTATACATGTTATATGCTATCTGGGGATTCTTCATGGTACTGGGTGTAGAACAAGCATGTTTCTAATAGTACCTTAAGGCCTTCCCATTTTAATTTTGCAAGAGATGTGTTGCTCTACGCCGACCGTGTCTGCTCTCTATTATATGCTGTTCGCTTTTACTTCACACCTTCACAAAAGGATGGTGCTTTTAGTGGCTGTTCTTTGGAAAATAGGAACTTTTATACACTGATTATTCGGATCACTGTCTAATTCAAGGAAAGTGTTAGAGAAAGCATCAGTCTCCATCTCTAGTGACCCTCATGTTTTGGTGGCACCGGTGACACCTGATAAAGAGAAAGGCCATGCAGCTATTTCACAAATCTGGGAATTCTTGGACAGTTTTCAGTACAAGTCTAGGGAGAGTTTCTCCCAGAGCAGACAGTTCATGAAAATACCAAGTCAGCTTCAACATATTTCATCTTATCTATCAGTTCCTGCCCATAAGGGAATAAAAGCATTAGAAGACCAACACTTTCCATTTACTGCCCTAAGTAAAAGACTTGATAAATGTAATGCTGATTGATTTTTTTAAACAAAAATCTAGCATATAACTAGTGGAAAGCGAGAGAACAGCAGTAGTTAGCTCCTACCCTCTGTATTACGGTTAGGTGCTGTGATTCAATTTTTGTTTCGAAAGCGAGTGAGCCTGTCAGAAGAACTGTTAATCAGAAACAAACAAGGCCCTGTAACTTCATCTTTAGCTGATGGAGTTTTCCTTTTATTATGGATCATATTTTGAATGTGCTTGATAAGATCAGTCCTGAAGATACACAGTAACTTTCACTGCCAAGAATGAAATAGCAACTTAAAATGATGAAGAGAGCTCTGCACTGCAGCATTCAGACAGCCTGGGTGAAAGCCTGAGTCCTCTGAGGTCAATGCAAAACTCCCATTACCATCAATGGAACAAAGTTAGACCAATACTGAGCACTTTTAAAAATTCCATCCCACGTGGGCTCTGTTAATTCATCTGTGCCTCTGAAAAACTAACATAGGAATAGTTCTTTCTGGGAGATATTTTCAGACTGTGCTGAGACTGCTAACGGTTCTCTGACCTCCTCAGAATTATTAGAATTTACATTGGCTTTTTAATTGCTTCTGCACTGATGCATTGTAAGAGGAGCACATCTGTGCTGCCTGCCTGCACCAGCCACTGGTGCTTTTGTTGTTGATGATTTCTCAGAAGAATTTAAGTACATCAGTAAACCCACCAAGTACAGACTATTTTAAAAACAGGGTTAGAGAACAGTTAAAAGAAGTCACAAGTATGCAGAGGAAACTCCATTTAAAGAAAAGGTTTTAGAAGGCTGGACATTAAAATGGTGTTGGGTGCTATAGAAACTCTTACTAAAGCAGCACTCTCTGCAGGTGGGAAACCCTCCCTCAATACTTTAACAAAAAATCTCAATTAATTATGAATAATTGTTGAAAGATCATCTTATTTTTAAAGTATTTTAAAAAGCTCTCTTCCCCCTGGGGGGCAATTAAAATGAGTGTCTTAGTTTTCCTTTAATTGCCCTAATGTAGCTAGCTGTTGGGTGGGGGGAAGGATGGTTCCTGAATGATGGGGAACATTTTGATACTTTTTGTGTTTGTTTTCTGGCCCGGCCTTTGAATGGAATATCATTTGTCTTTGTATTTGTACGGCCTGTTACAACACATATAGCCCTCTCTGTGTTCTGTGACCAAGGAGTTCTCATTACCTCCTGGGATTTACAATTTGCTGTAACGGTTCCACTGAAAACGTGAGTACACAAGATGAGAGTAAAACACTCTGTATGAGGAAATGAAGAGCTTGAACTAAAACACTGGAGTTAAACACCTCTGAAATTCAGGGCCAGTCAGAACTCAGATCTGGATTTCCCATCTGCTCCTAAGCTCTTTAATGAGCTGAACCAAAGCCCCTGATCTGAACACCGTCCCACATGAATTTTGGGGTTTTGAAATTTGCATCCAAATTTTTCTGCTTGAGCTCATATCTATTCCAGTCACACTGGCCATGGATTTCATGACGTTACCACATTACATCTAAATAGCGCTTAAATGGGACCTGTGTCTCATAGGTTTTGTACAAGCTCCCTGAATATAGGTAAATTCCCTTTAGGATTAATTATGTTTTATTTATATAGCTCCACCAATATGCATGCACCTTACAGGCAAATAAAACATGATACCTGATGCCCTTCAGGTAGAACTGTCAGAGGTGCTAAACACCAGCAGCTTCCAACAATGTCAGCAGGAACAGAAGGCCCTCAGATGTCCTGATAATCAACAATTGCCCTCTGAGCTAAGACATAACAGAAGGCCTGATAAACAATAAAGTGTAAGAGACAAAACACATCAACCTCCTTTTTACCCATTCTTATTGCTCAAATTCCAGCCTAATTGTCAAATGTGGCAGCTCACTCCCCTCTGTACCTTCAGGGTAAAGATGAAGCTGCTTAGCCAGTGCTTTTATAACCGGTGAACTCAATCAATAATCGATTTAAATTCACATATAAATGAAGATACAAGTACAAGCAAACTACTGTTGTGGTTTATGCCTGATTGAGAGAGTATATAAGCTATGTATGCAAATGATGTGCAGTACTCTAGTTGCTGGCAAATGGCCAGTGCAGTCCTCGGTGTTGTAAAGCTTGAGTTCCCTGATAGAGTAATGATGTGAAAAATGTTTCATTTATAAATCAAAGGTTTGATATTTTGTGTGTGTGTCTAGTTGTAGGAGCAACTGAAATCACTATAGTCGGTTTTACTTCTGCCACTTAAAACCACCTATGCAACTTCATGTGAATGTATTTATAGCAAAGTCAAGTTTGGTTTCAAACAAGAAAAAAATATTCTTAGGTTGAGCCCAGTGCCAAGCATGCCTTGGGCACCAAATAAAGAAATAATAATCTTGTATGCCAAATTTTATCCTTGGAACAAATCTTTCAAGATGGAGGAGGGCAGGAGTGGATTGTAATAGAAACTCTGATAGTGCTTCCTGTAAAGCATGTGCAACCTTCAGCACCCATCCTACAACTGGGCCCTTAATGTCTAACAAGGCATTTAATGGGTCTTTTGTTGTTGTTTCTAGACTTTGAAGAATAGGGGAGGAGGAACTATTTCTTTGTGCCTATCTCTGCTTTGAATGAAAAGGCATGTCTCTGATCATAGCAGAACTGAACTTTTTAGATATAAAGAACATGCACACAGTGCTGGTCAACAACTAAAGAAATTGGTAATGAAATAATTGAATTATTTTTTTTTCATTTTGAAGTGTTTAATGTTTTTGAAAATCCTTTTCAACTTCTTAAATTTTTTGAAAACATCATGGAAATTTTATGTTTACTGAAAGTCCAGTAAATAAATACAACTTTTTTTTAAAAAAAAGGCAGAATATTTTTTATGAAAAATGAATTGAAAATATTGACAATATTTTCAGGAAAAATTTAATTTTTCAAAAAGGCCATTTTTGTTCAAAAAAGTCAACCACCTCTACATGTAAAAACAAAAATGCCTGCAGATTTTCATCTATACAGAGTAAGTATAAAGCAGGAAAAGATAAATTCAACCTTATTTGCTCTTATTTGACTGGGGTCAAGATTAAAAAAAATGCCCACAGTTAGGTTCCTATATCCATATTTAGATCTTAAATAAGCACTTTTGAAAATGAGGCCACTTATTTGGCCATTTACCTATAGACTTAGGTATCTAATTTTAGAAATCCATTTTTGAAAAATCTTGACCTGGAAGCTTAGGTGCCAGAGTATTTAGTGCACTAGTAAAAGTTATATAGGATTTATCTTCAAAATAATCTATGAATATTAACTAATTAGGATTACTATAGTACGTGTCCAGCAGAACTGTGTTATAATAATTTGTTTTAACATACCCCTCAAAATCTTTATTGATGAGGTGCTGACATCATGTACTTAGGTATAATTATAATCTAATAGGCTGCTCAAATGCAGCTATATAATCCATATATGTTGGTGATTAATCATCACTTTTGAAGGCTGGAAAGGCTACAGTGCACTATCATAAGCCCCTTGCACAGAATAAATGTGTTTGTTTTATGACGTATGCATTCAGTAGAAAATCAAAAACAAGAAAATAGAAGCATCAGCATCATAATTCATTAATGGAGAGTTTTGCTTTCTCAGTGACTAATACTAACAAAACATCTGTTAATTCATTTAAATTGTGCTTGATGTGACCTAGCTTATGTAATAAATGTTTTTTTGGCAAATCTGGATTGAAGCTAAATATAGAAATTATAAATGACCAACAGATGTACAGTCAAAGAACAATAATGATAAAAAACTTGCACAGTAAGTGTATAATTTTAGATACAGTATTGTATGCAATGATTCCATAATTAAATGCTAGAGATGAGCATATATTGAAACACCTGAGTGATGTGGGTTACTGGATATTAGCAAAATAACCACAAGTAATTCAGTAACCTGTTCCCGGAAAACTGCAGGTCAACTTTTGAGAGGAATTAGTGGAAAAATAACTGCTCAGAGCTTACAATATGTATTGTATGTATTTAGATCCACTGACATGGTGAAGGACTAAAAAAAAAAAAACTAAAAAACAAGGAAATATGAGAGTAGAAATCACATGGCCTCTTCTTAATTCTCACCCTGTTCAATCAACTAACTCCTTTCAACACATATAATCCATCCATTCTCCTGCGTTGTTCTTTTGTGAATCTATATTCTATTGATTCGACTAGATTCTTCTTACCTCTCTGACTGCTGCTTCAGAATCACCTTGAATGACTTCTCCTGCTTGCTCCAACTCTGTCCACATCATTCAGCATTCTTTCCTAGATCCCCTTCTTTTCCCTCCCTGCTCTTTATTTCTGAATGCCCTAAACCATCCTCACAGTTTCAACTAATGTCTCTATGCAGATGATTCCCAGATCTACCACTTCACCCCATTCTGTCTCTCTCTATTTATTTTCACATCTCAAAATGTCTTTCTGGATGTTCCACTCTCCGTTCAAACCCGATATGGTGAAAGCGAATGATCTTTCAAACTATCACTGCTGCTCAGTTCTTCATCCTAGCTGGTAGTTTTGCTATCCTCCTTATGACATAGCTGTGTAACCTCAAGCATCATATTAGCACCATTTGGAGACTGGATTTTCCATTCCTTGTCTTCTGTTTCTTATGGACTGAACTGTATTGTCTCTCCAACTTAATTCAGAAGTCTCATATTGCAGGGACTATATTTTTCTCCATGTATTGTCCAGTGCCACATGCATTGACAGCCCTTAGTAAATAATAAAGATGACTAGACAGAAATACACTGTGGGCTTTCTCCCTGTGTAACAGATCTCCACTAGTCCTGTCCAAAGTTAATGAACGAGCAATTGGTATGTTCTGCAGATGGAGCAAAAAATTGTCATACTGGATCATGACAGTATTCCTGTCATTGAGTTATGGAATAAACTTCCCACATGGAAATTGTCTTTTTAACCTATTCAGTTATAGGCTGACTTGTGCCTTGAACCATGAGGGATTTCTTTAATGCTTAACATTTACATTAAAAAGTACTCATTTTCCATATACATATCAAATTCTTCTGTGAAACCTACTAAGCTCTTGACCTTAATGATGTCTTGTGGCAATGAGCATCCACTGGATAAATATGTATTGTGTAGAAAGGTATTCTTTTATCTATTTTAAATTCGTTGCATTTCAGCATTATTGCATGTGTCCTCCTTTTCTTGTACTATGAAAAGGGCAGAGTGGCATCCAATTTACTTCCTTACGTCACTCAATATTTTTATAGCTCTGTCATGTCTCCTCTTATTTGTCTCCTTCCCTCAAATAAACAGTTCCAAGCTTTTCAAGTTCTCTTAGTACAGACCTCTTTCCATTCCTCTGATCATTTTCACCACTTGTCTCTGAATCCAACCTTGTTCCACTGAATCCTTTTTGAGACAGGTTGACCAGAATTGCACACAATATTCCAGGTAATGATATACCATCAGTTTATATATGGCTTTATATAATATTTTCAGTTGCAGAAGTATATTGTTTTCATAGCTCATCTCACCTCATATTGTTCTAGATAGTAGACACTTTTTATTGAGTGTGTGGAAGAAAAGATATTCACAGAAAGATAGGTGGCAGTCTATTAACATTGCTTCTCTGTAAGAAACTCCGTGTTTATACTCTCAATCCATTATGCGTACTCCCCTTCACTTGACTCTAGGTTATCAGAGTCTATTTCTACTCTTATGCACAACTGGGCAGTAGATTGCTTGGGCTTGATTTAAATGACCAAAAGGTAGTATGTACCATCTGTTCCTCTGTTAAAACTCTTGACCTTGGTATTTCAGCAGCTGGCTCTCATTCTTTTCTCACATTGTCAACAAAGGGTATTTTGGTGTAGATCGTGTTTAGTGTCATCAGTAGTTCTTGGTATATCTAAAGTATACCGAAAATGCAGCAAACAGCTCTGAATGTTTATCTGTTAGCATATAGAATGCTCCCTATTACACAAAAGGAAATGAATGAAAAATAGAAAGGAGATGCAGACAGATTTCTGAAGTAGCTGAAGTACTGTAAGTTTGCCTCTAAGGTACTAAAGTTCTACACTGATTGTTGGCAGTCTCTGAAGGTGCAACCGAGCTAGGCACATGACCTTGCCATCCCAGACTTCTCCTGGATGTTCATTCTCTACATGGAGACATCTGACATTGGGAGTGATGGTCTCCCAAGACTTTGAAGGTGAAGAGCATCGCTACTTATATTTGAGCAAAAAGTTATTCTCCAGGGAGAAAGCATATTCTATTATTGAGAAGGAGGCTCTGGCAATCAAGTGGGCTGTGGACACCCTCAGGTATTACCTTCTGGGTAGGCCCTTCTCCCAAGACATAGACCATGCAGCTTTACAGTGGCTACACTCTAAGACAGGGATCGGCAACCTTTGGCACATGGCTCGCCAGAGTAAGCACCCTGGCAGGCCAGGCCGGTTTGTTTACCTGCTGCGTCTGCTGGTTCGGTCGATCGCAGCTCCCACTGGCCGCGGTTCGCCGCTCCAGGCCAATAGGGGCTGCGGGAAACAGTGCGGGATGAGGGATGTGCTGGCCACGGCTTCCCGCTGCCCCCACTGGCCTGGAGTGGCAAACCGTGGCCAGTGAGAGCCGCAATCAGCTGAACCTGTGAACGCGGCAGGTAAACAAACTGGCCCAGCCCACCTAGGTGTTACCCGGGTGAGCACATGCCAAAGGTTGCCGATCTCTGCTCTAAGAAGTACTCAACCTCACAGATTATGTGCTGGTATTAGGCACACTGCCTCTATTGCTTACAGGTGCAGCATCAAGCCAGGAAGGAGCAGGAAGGAGATTTTCCCCTCCACAGATACACCACTGATTTCCTGAGGAAACTATAATAGCTTGGTGGTCTTCCAGAAAACACCATCCTAGCCAATATGGATGTAGAAGCCCTCTACACCTGTCAAGGTATGAATCCCCACTCTGAACCTTAGCATCCAAAAGATGGGGTTCCTGCATGAACCCCCCTAAGCTTAATTACTAGCTTAGAAATGGTAGAGCTGCCATGACCCAAAAATATAGTGTTTTGGGGCACTTTCTGGCCCCCAAACCCTTCCCTGGGGACCCCAAGACCCAAACCCCTTGGATCTCAAAACAAAGGGAAATAAACCATTCCCCTCCTTTCTTCCTCTCAGATTCTCCCCTCCCTGGGTAACACTGGGAGATCCCTGTGATTCAACTCCTTGAATCTGAAAACAGAGAGGAAATTCACCTTCCCCTCCTTCTCTCCCCCTCCCAGACTCTCCCTGAGAGAGAGACAGTAATCCTAACACAGAGAGAAATCAGGCTTTTCCTCCCCCCTTCTCTCCTTTCTCCCACCAATTCCCTGGTGAGTGCAGACTCCCTCCCCTTGGGTCTCACACAAGAATAAAAAAACAATCAAGTTCTTAAAAAGAAAAAATTTTAATAAAAGAAAGAAAAAAGTAAAAATTGTCTCTGTAAAATCAAGATGGAAAATGTTACAGGGTCTTTCAGCTTATAGACACTGGACAGAATCCTCCCCCCGGCACAAGTACAAGTTGCAGCCACAGAGATACAATCCTTCCAGGAAAATACACATTTTCAAATAAAGAAAACAAACAAAAAGACTAAACAGCCTTTCTAACTGGTACTTACTAAATTGAACAGAAGATTGGAGAGTCTGTATACCTGTCTGGTCCCTCTTAGATCCCTGAGAGAACAAAGAAAAAAACCCAAAAAGCACAAACAAAGGCTTCCCTCCACCGAGATTTGAAAGTATCTTGTCTCCTGATTGGTCCTCTGGTCAGGTGTTCCAGGTTTACAGAGCTAGTTAACCCTTTACAGGTAAAAGAGACATTAACGCTTAACCATCTGTTTATGACAACACCAACATTCCATACAAAGATGGACTACAAGCCATCAGGAACAGTATCCCCGATAATGTCATGGCAAACTTGGTGGCTGAACTTTGTGACTTTATCCTCACCCACAACTATTTCACATTTGGGGACAATGTATACCTTCAAGTCAGCAGCACTGCTATGGGTACCTGCGTGGCCCCACATTATGCCAACATTTTTATGGCTGACTTAGAACAACGCTTCCTCAGCTCTCATCCCCTAACGCTCCTACTCTACCTGAGCTACATTGATGACATCATCATCTGGACTCCTGGGAAAGAGGCTCTTGAGGAATTCCACCAGGATTTCAACAATTTCCAACCCACCATCAACCTCAGCCTGGACCAGTCCACACAAGGGATCCACTTCCTGGACACTACAGTGCAAATAAGCGATGGTCACATAAACACCACCCTATACCAGAAACCTACTGACTGCTATACTTACCAACATGCCTCCATCTTTCATCCAGACCACATCACATGATCCATTGTCTACAGTCAAGCTCTAAGTTACAACCACATTTGCTCCAATCCCTCAGACAGAGACAAACACCTACAGGATCTCTATCAAGCATTCTTAAAACTAGAATATCCACCTGCTGAAGTGAATAAACAGGTTGATAGAGTCAGAAGGGTACCCAGAAGTCACCTACTACAGGACACACCCAACAAAGAAGTAATAGAATGCCACTAGCCATCACCTTCAGCCCCCAAGTAAAACCTCTCCAGCGCATCATCAAGGATCTACAATCTATCCTGAAGGATGATCCCTCACTCTCACAGACCTTGGGAGACAGGCCATTCCTCACTTACAGAGAGCCCCCAGACCTGAAGCAAATACTCACCAGCATCTACACACCACACAACAAAAACACTAACCCAGGAATCTATCCCTGCAACAAAGCCCGTTGCCAACTCTATTCAAGGGACACCATCATAAGACCTAACCACATCAGCCACACCATTAGGGGCTCGTTCACCTGCACATCTACCAATGTGATGTATGCCATCGTGTGCCAGCAGTGCCCCTCTGCCATGTACATTGGCCATACCGGACAGTCTCTACGCAAAAGAATAAATGGTCACAAATCAGATGTCAAGAATTATAACATTCAAAAACCAGTCAGAGAACACTTCAACCTCCCTGGACACTCAATAACAGACTTAAAAGTGGCAATTCTTCAACAAAAAACTTCAAAAACAGACTCCAACAAGAAACTTCAGAACTGGAATTAATTTGTAAACTGGACACCATCAAATTAGGCCTGAATAAAGACTGAGAGAGGATGGGTCACTACAAAAACTAAAAACTAATTTCCCCCTACTTTTACTCACATCTTCTTGTCAACTGTTTGAAATGAGCCACCCTGATTACCACTACAAAAGTGATTTTTTGTCCTGTTGATAATAGCCCACTTTAATTGAATTGTCTCTTTAGGACTGACCCCCTACTTGGTAAGGAACCTCCCATCTTTTCATGTACTGTTATATATACCTTCCTAATGTATTTTCCACTCTATGCATCTGATGAAGTGGGTTTTAGCCCATGAAAGCTTATGCCCAAATAAATTTGTTAGTCTCTAAGGTGCCACAAGTACTCCTCGTTGTTTTCACTGTCACTTGAATCTATTCTTTGATGATAAATGTATCCTTGTTTTCACGCTAAATATAAGAGCTATGTTATGCAAAGTGGTGAACCAGAGCTGTATTTTACAAGCTATTGTGAACTCTTCCTTAGGGAATGTCAGGTTTGGTAATTCTGTAGAATGTTCAGTGAAGAAGGGGCTGGATGATGCAGGGAACACTCTGAGGACAGTGTGTGCCTGTTGCTACCTGTACAGAGACACCAAGGCCTATGAATCCTCGAAGGTAGTGCTTGTGTTGCCAGAGGCTGGTGGTTTCAGGGAGCTGACCCACAGCAGGCACCAATAAGACATCCCATGCTAAAAACAGGTGGTAATGAGGTGCCTTACAACCCTGAATACCCTTGGGGATCGCCACTCTCAGAGTAACCGCTTTCTAAAAGTTTTTCCCAGTTGGAGGCTAAATTGAACGCTAGTATAGCACTATTGTCTTCAGTGAAATCGTACCCACTTACACCAGGGCTTAAACGGATCCTTACATTTTATGTTTTTTGTTTTTTTTTATTGCCAGGTCCATATTTTCAAATAGGCACACCTCAGGGCTGATCTTTTTAAGAGGGAGTTAAGAATGCTCATGCACTTCTTGAGTGCCCTCCATTTACGGTTAAAGCCCTCCCAAAAAGCCAGGAAAGGCCTAAATATACACAGAACTATGAGTTATGAAAGATTTAATTCTGTTTAAAAAACAATGATTTTCATTTGCCTGAAACTAAAGTGAATAGCAAATCCAGCACAGACTGCATTTCAGTGCTGTGTCTGGGGATGCATCTATAGTTGTGCTCTGATGTTAATTCAGCTGCACAATGAAATATTCATTACCTTTTGTAACATTGAAAAAAAAATCCTAACATGTATCTCCACAAAAAGAGGGGAAAATACATAACTGAATCTAACTTGTACAACATTCATCCACTAGCAGGTCACACTTGCAAACCAGTGTCTGGAATGAATTATGTTGACAGATGTTGGGGTTATGTAGCACTCTTTCAGGCTATTAACAAGCACCTGACAGATGTTGTAACCTTGGTGCTGGTAAAGCAATTATTTCAGTATAAATTGTTATTTCATTTGATTGCATCAGCTTTATCATCTCACTCTGAAGTGGAGGATTCTTTTAAGAGGGGGATTCCTGGTGCTTTTAGGCTTCTCTAGAAAATATGGTCTACCTTTAATTGTCCTGCATTGTCTTGTGTATTGTAAAAGGATGGTCTGCTCCTTTTAGGGTTGGAGGCCTGGGGCCAGCCAGACCTGTTCTGAGGCAGAGCCCCTTTTCAAACAGCTGTTTGGGTCTAGCATAGAGGATAGATTATCAAACTGAGCTGGAAAGAGGTCAAGTGATGCCTATAAAGGCTGAAGGACTCAGAAAGAGAAAGCTACAGGAAGCAGGTTAACTCCTATGACTGGTTCTGGGCTCCCAGGCAGATGGCCTATAGGAGGAGTAGGGAATAGATGGCAGGAACAGGGAGATTTTGACAAGGACCCTGGTGCGGGGAGGGATTGGATTTATAGGTGGAACATATGGTGAACTCTTTTATTGTGAAGAAATAAAGCTGAAGCCCTGAAATAAAATTTGGGTGTGTTGTTTAATGCTTTGTAGGCAGGGGAGCCAGTCCAGCTTTGTATGTGTATATATTGTGAAACAGGAGGGCCAGGGAGCAGTGGGAGAGGAGAAATATATAAGCCCTAGGCTAAATAAGGCATGGTTCCCTGTAGACTAGGGAGGCTGGCTACAGGTTAATTGGAGCACCGGCAGTCAGTTAAGGCCCTGTCAGGAACCTAATAAAATCCCCTGCTTCAGGCAGTCAGGGAGGAAGAGGAAGGAGAGAGGACTGGAGTGTGTTATGAGATTTGAAAGACAAGAGAACCAAATTAAGGGAGACCCTGCCCCAGCAGGTACCCCACCCAAAGGGGAAGAGGGTAAGAACCCACAGGGGTGGAGAGGGGTTGGGGCTCAAAGTGGGGAGCAAATGCAGACCCCTCCTCCGCTTCCCTCCTCTACCACCTTCCTGGGCCACTAGTGGGGCCCTCGGTGTCCTAAGAGCAGAGGCAAGGGGTGGCATCTTAGCCCCTTGCCAAGAAAATGCAGGACTCACCATACTAACGTCGGCCATCTTGCCACACATGGTGTCAGGGTGGGATTTCTGTGCCGTGAACACAGTCCAGGGTGGGTCATGACCACATAGCCCCAAGATGGAGGACATGGTTAAAGCACTGGTGCAAGCCACTGCCACCCAGCAGGAGGCTGCCTGGGTCCAGGCAGCTGCCCAACAGGAGGCCATGTGGCTGCAGCAAGAGACCTATCACCTGCTGATGACCCAGACCACCCAAGATTGGGCCATGCTGCAGGAAAGATCCTTATGGAGCTGAGCTGTGGGCCATATGGGCCAGCTACTGTCTGCAGAACATGTATTAGGTTTAGCTGAGGCCAGATACCTCAGGTATGTAGTTGGAAGGGGCCTGGTGAAGCCCCAATGGAACAAAGTGGAGGCAATACAGGAATGGCCCCACCCGATCCACAAGAAGCAAGTCAGAGCATTCTTGGGATGGTGGGGTCCTATTGCCAGTTCATCCCTCACTTCGCCACAAGGGCAGCGCCTCTGATGGACCTGATAAAAGCTTGGGGCCTGGAGACAGTTAAGTGGACCATCCAGTGCTCATAGCCCCAGATTTCAAAAAGGAATTCATCCTACAAACAGATACCTCGGAGGTAGGGCTTGGGGCTGGCCTTTCATAGATTGTGGGGGATGAGAAGCACCCGATCCTTTACCTCAGCTGAAAGCTCCTGCCCAGGGAGCAATGGTACACTGTAGTAGAAAAGGAATGCCTATTGGTTAAATGAGACATGGAGATTCTATGGTACTACCTACTTGAGCGGCGGTTCACCCGTGTGATGGACAACACCCGACGCCAATGGATGCACACTGTAGTAAGAGGAGGCCCTGGAACATAAATCCTTGCACCAGAGGCCTGAGGCTTGAGGCTTGAACTAAAGTAATGGTCAAGACTTTGCTAACATAAAGCAAAGTTAAGCTGTGAGCCAGAGGCAGCCCCAGCTCACAAAAGCTGGCAAGGAAAGGGCTGATGCTGCAAGAAGATACGTACCTAAAAGGTACTGAACACTAGATATCAGAACATTCACATACTTGCACATTCCACATAGATAACAAGGAACAGGCTGGCCCATCCCAATGACAGGGCTAAAAGGGTAATATGATGGATAGAGTTGTTTTGTTCGAACCAACATGTACAATGTTACTATGTAGAGGGGTTGTACCTTGCTACGTAGAAGGGTTGCACCTCAGTACATCAGGAGTGGTAACTTGTTTGTACCTGTGTATAAGAATGTATCCCTGGGGAAGCGTCTTTGTCTGGCCAAGGGGGCAGTGGAAAGTCCCGCCACTGACTGAGCCGAGTCCATTGACCGTGGACACATATTAGTAGTATGCCCGGTAGACTAAGTAATCTACGGGGAACTATCGTTGTGTCCAATATGGCAATAAACCTGGCCGATGTGCCTTCGTACCTTACTAGACTCTGTGATCATTGGGGGTTCTCTTCGGGTCTGCTGTGTTAGCTATCTGCGCAGAGCTGGGACAGCACACAGAGGGAACACACGCACGCAGCCGAGTGATACGAACACTGAACAGAGCAGAGCACCACACTGGTAGCATCTGACAACACACACAAATAAGGATAGAAATGTACAGGTGACTAGATGGTTCCTATCCCTATTAATCCTTTCGACTTCCAAATACAGCATAGAGCTGGAAGCCAATATGCCAATGCAGTCAGCCTGTCAGACAACACTGTTTCTCATCCCAAGTAGCCCAACCCCATGATGTTGAGCAGGGGAGGGGGGGAATAGTTGATACAGGAGTGCCAGGGAGCAATGGGAGAATGGGAGTGGGGAAATATATAAGCCCTAGGCTAATTAAGGTGTAGTTCCCTGTAGACTAGGGAGGCTGACTACAGGTTAATTGGAGCACCTGCAATCAATTAAGGTCCTGTCAGGAACCTAATAAAACCCCCTGCTTCCGGCAGTCAGGGAGGAAAAGGAAGGAGAGAGGACTGGAGGTGTGTTATGAGATTTGAAAGACCAGAGAAGCGAAGTAAGGGAGATCCTGCCCCAGCAGGGGAGGGGAGACTCCCTCCCCCAGCATCTAAGGACCGAAGGTACCCCACGCAAAGGGGAAGAGGGTAAGAACCTGCAGGGGTTGAGAGGGGCTGGGACTCAGAGTGAGGAGCAAACCCAGACCCCTCCCCCTCTTCCCTTCTCTACCACCTTCCTGGGCCACTAGCAGGGCCCTTGGCACTCGTAGGGGGAAGGGGTGGCATCTCAGCCCCCTGCCAAGAAAAGTGCAGGACCCACCATACTAACATTGACCATCTTGCCACAGTATATATTGGGGAAGACGGCTCACTAGTTTAGGCCCTGCTTCAGGAAGGTACTTAAGCCTGTGCCTAGCCTTTGCATGTGAACAGTCTTCTTGACTTCATTATGATTATATTTTAATTTATTTTGCACTACAAGGAAAAGAATCTGTTTTAAAAACCTGAAGCTACATGTGCCATGCAGCCCATATAACTACCTCAATCCAACTGGGTCAGGCCTGCGAATATCAATGCTCTAAATGCTGCAGGCAGTCATGCTGGTGACTCACTACAATGCACTCTTTGCTCTGAGGCAATATTAAACCTTAATGCTCTATAGTGGTTTGTGATGTCTGGATAAACGGTGCTATAGAAGACCAAGTACTACTATTAATTAGTTAGTCCTTGTTTCACAGGCTATTGTAACCTGACTCAATTTTCAGAGGGGTAGCCGTGTTAGTCTGAATCTGTAAAAAGTGACAGAGTCCTGTAGCACCTTATAGACTAACAGACGTATAGGAGCATAAGTTTTCGTAGGTGAATACTCACTTGGTCAGATGCATCACAAAAGCTTATGCTCAATACCTCTGTTAATCTATAAGGTGCCACAGGACTCTTTGTCGCTTTTGACTCAATTTTGTTCATGTCAGACTTTAGCCAGGAGTGACTCTGAAGAAACCTGCTCATTAATGTAATAACTTAATTCAGTAATACCGGAACATATTGTAATCAATCTGTGGCTGACTAACACTTCATGCTTGTTGCTATGTTGCACATCAGGGCAATTCAAAATTTCACAACTGTAGCATGGTTTGAACTCAGAGCTTCCTATTCTACCACCCAGAGACTTAAATGTTGATATAACTGAGAGCTGCCACTGTTCTCAGTGGTACCAGATGACAGAACAAGGAGTAATGGTCTCAAGTTGCAGTGGGGGAGGTTTAGGTTGGATATTAGGAAAAACTTTTTCATTAGGAGGGTGGTGAAGCACTGGAATGGGTTACCTAGGAAGGTGGGGGAATCTCCTTCCTTAGAGGTTTTTAAAGTCAGGCTTGACATAGCCCTGGCTGGGATGATTTAGTTGGGATTGGTCCTGCTTTGAGCAGGGGGTTGGACTAGATGACCTCCTGAGGTCCCTTCCAACCCTGATATTCTATGATTCTATGAATATTGAGCTTATTGCACACAGTTGAGCATAATGTTCCTTCCATCCAGCAGAAGATAACAGTACACCCTAGCCAGTTCATTACAATTGCATGGAATCAGTAAACTGAAAACAGAAATGGCACATGTAGTACTAGCATCCACAAAAAGTGCTACTCTTGGACTTCAAAATATTTAATATACTGATTCCAGTTTGTCTGCTCAACTTTGACCTATTCAGCAGTGCATCACGCAGAGAGGTCCTGAACCTCTGCTGGCTGACAATACATTTACAGATGGATTGCAAGAGGCTGGTTTAAATTTAAGCCACAGCTTGTTTGTCACCTGGTTCTTTGAGAGATCACCTCTCTCCCTGTGATAATACCACAGCTAGGATCAGCTGAGATGCATGAGTTGGAGCCCCCTCTCAATTTAAACAGGAGGCAAATACACTAGAATGTCAGAGTTATGAACACCTTGGGAATGGAGGTTGTTTGAAACTGAACAAAATGTTATGGTGGTTCTTTCAAAAGTTTACAATTTAACATTGACTTAATACAGCTATGAAACTTTATTATGCAGAAGAAAAATGCTGCTTTCAACCATCTTAATTTAAATGAAACAAGCACAGAAAAGTTTTCTTACCTTATCAAATCTTTTTTTAAATATTCTCTCTATTTTTTTAGTAGTTTCCACTTAACACAGCACTGTATTGTATTTGCTTTTTTTTTTCTCTGCTGCTGCCTGACTGCATACTTCAGATTCCAAATGATTGGTCAGTTCGTAACTCTGGTGTTCTTAACTCAGATTCTCTGTACCAGCACGGCATTCTCCATAAAAGTTCTCCACTTTGCAACTTGCTTTCCCCTGGCATTCAACACAACCAAAGCTGGTTAATCTTCTAGGTTTACTGACATGCCCATTCCTCCTCCCACCCTCCCCACAGATGTTTGGAGTGGAAGGAGGCTGATGGACTAAGATTTTAAAGGGATTGATGGGGGAGCCAATTTAATAACTGATTTATTCATCTAGGGTAGTTATATGGCCCTCATTTTTGGATTATTTGAGCTTCTCAGAACCTTACTTTTATTTATCCTCAATACCCCTGTAAGGCAGGAATTATTATTATTCACAGATGGGAAACTGAAATACAGAGACTAAGAACGAGATCCTCAAAGGTATTTAGGTGCCTGTTTCCCATTGATTTCAATGGTAGATCTGTAGCAGAGCAGGGAATTGAAGCCCAATCTACCGAAGAGCATAGACTACAGCTCTAACAACTGGACAATCCTTCCCTTTTAGGGTTATTGTTGGGGTACATGGCAGCTCTCAAATGTTATGCCTAATTTTCTGTGTAAAAGGAAACAATGTTTGAGGAAGATCTTTTGACTGATGGTTTTCTTTTTTGTGCTGTGAGGCACATTTCAAATTTAAATTTGAAGACATAGATAAATTAAGATAAATGACCATTCTGAAAACAGTTGAAGCACAGAGTAACTGAATGTTTGTTGAACTACTTGGAACAAATAAAACTATCAACGTAGGATAATCAAAGAATAAAATATTCTAGAGTGGTTTGAATCTGCTCCTTAATAGTGACTGAACTCTAGAGATGCAACTGGAGCATAAGGGTTAAGGCTGTAGCTGGAGCCTCCTCTGAGATAAGTAGATGGGCAGAAACTGTAAAGTCACGAGCTTATCACTAGACCAGCTGGCCATCAGACCTTCCTGCTGCAGCGTGTAAGACTTGTATTCCCAAGTTTATATAGTCTTGTTGCTAAGGATAATTTTATTCTGAATAATTTGTGAGATACAATTAGACTTCTGCATTTTTCTCTCATTATTGAGCAACATCAGTTGAATTAAAAAAAATAAAAGTTCTAGGCCATATGTGTTTTCATGATTGTTGTTTTTTCAAAATGAAAAAGTCTTTCTGAACTCCATTTCACTTCTTTGATAACTAAAACAGCCTTTTTGCAAGAGCTATTAGTGAAATGAGTCAGCAGAAGGAATATTTTCCTGATCACCGTTGGAGAGTTTATTTTAATTTTGAAAACCTATTTTTTTATTTGAATATATTTTTCTATCTTTTTTTTAACGGTGAAATTTTTTTATTGTCTTGAGGGTCCTGCATGATTAATTTTTCATGTGTGCTGGTAAGTACCATTTGTCTTTTGTACAGATTACTTGTCCCTGTTCATTCAAACTAAATAGCAGTTCCAGTTTTTAATCTTTTTCTTTGCACAGTCAGTTCCATATACTCTCCATTTGAATGAAACGGAGTCGGGAAGGGGCATAGCCCCTTAGAGAATGGCATTTGAATTATTGAACTGAACTGACCTCTCGCTGTCAGAACTGAGTAAAAGGGCTTGATTTTACTTTGGGAACATTTTACTTTTTACCTCTGGCAGTCAATGCAGCTGTTACACTTATGCACAAAGAAAGGACACTTGGGGAAACAAGCAGTTTAAAAATACACAAAATGGAATTAGGAACTTCAATTAATGTTTTTTTGAGACAGGGTCAGTCTAAAGTTTCATAAAAGAGGGATAGAAGACTGGCTCCTACATTCCTATGCCCACTACAATTCCAGTCTCTCTGACAACCTTATTTTGCACTAGGTGCAAGATGAGTCAAAGATACTAAGTACTGCATTACTTAGAGAACTGTTGTTGGTGTATTTTTAGAATGTCGAGACGAAGCCTCTTACCATGCCAGCTTGCCCACTGTTGTGGTGTGCTGTGATGGTTCCAGATTATAAAGCTCAATTATGCAAGGTACTATGCACTTTGGCACCAATCCTACAAAGTACTGAAGCACATGATAAGTGCCACTGAGTTCTCCTTCTGCTGTTCTTGTCACAGCTGCATACAGCAGAGCCAGAACTTCCATTGAGTTGCTCCTCTTCTGGCAGGAGACCTAATGGCTGCTCTGTGGAGAAGCCATCTCAGATGCAGCAGCTGACCCATGTCTGGTAGAGAGCTTGCCAGTCAGATGCATACAACTTGGCCAAGAATCCGTTGAGGGATCTTCCCTGTCCCCCATCCAAAAGTAAGGCAACTTACATCTACAGGTTTTCTAAAAGGCTGCCGATGGGCTGCTATGGCCTGTTTATTTTTTATCAAAGGCTGGAAGTACCAAATAAAAAGGCTTAAATATATTTACATTTTGTGATATTCATTTAATATATACCTTTACAGCATCATTTTCCAGTGGATTATTAGCATTCCTCCTCTGAATTTCCTCTCCCCACACACATACATCTTTGAAGATATAATACATGTTCATAATACAATAGGATCTACTCAGTTCATACCCATTTTCATATCTTTTAGGGCAAGAACATTACATGCCTATACAGGAAAGTAAGAAGGCACAAGGCTCCAGTTTGCTCTCCTGCACAGGGTACCTGCATTGTACCACAGTGGATGAACAGCCTCCACAGGAATGCTCCCCCTCCACACTCACACAAAGGTGGGCAGGCAGGTGGAGGAGTGGATACTTGTGACAAATATGGCAAATTCCTCCAACATCCTTGAAAAGCCTTATTGTAGTAAGTTTATGTATTATTGTGGGCCAGGATTGTATATAACCTCTCTAGGGCAGAGATGTGACTTATGTAACAAGTGGGAGTTCGAAAGATTATATTGAAAATGTGCCAGATAAGTATGGACGTATGGGATAAACCTGTTAAGTGAATTTCCTGGAAATTACTTAGGATGGTGGTTCCCAAACCATGAGTCATGACCCCAAATGGGGTTGTGTCATCAGAGGATGGGGTCACAATCCCATGTCAAGAACACCATTTTACTCCACAAAATGGCATCTTCCATGCTGTCTGGTGTCACAGGAACCAATAAACACTGAAAATGGGGTCATGCATGCAAAAAGTTTGGGAACTGCTACCCTACGGAGAGATTAAAACAAATTGCCCAACTTTAGTTATGCAGAACCCCAGCCTTGTGAAGCTACACCCAGAGGAGAGGGTCTTTGTCTCCTCATTGCCTGTCACCAAAGGCCTAAGCTGTATAAAGAAAAGGCTCTGGTTCTGATCTGAGATGGTTTTGCCCGTGGTTACAAAGTTCATAACTTAGTTGTGGATATTGAAGGACTGACCCCCTGTCAGATCCTGGAGTTGAGGTGACCTCTGGTAAGCTGTTTAGTATGCTTGTAAGTTCTTTTATTATTGTTAATATTTTCTCTGTAATGCTTTAAATTTAAGAATAAATGTTCTTACTTAGAAAGGATTGTGGTAACTTATAACTCAGACAGTTACACTCTTTGTAACCTCTGTAGATGCTGGCCTTTTAGATAATGTGGCTTGCTGGGGCTATCACAGTGTAGGAAGCTTGGGAAAACGCCAGTCATGGGGGAGAGGCGTGTCTCTCCTCAAGAGATATGATGGCTGGGAAGCCAAGAGTCTAGTGTGGGTGCCTGAGAGGAACCACAGAGGAGGACTACAGGTGTAATTACCCTGAAACTGTGACACCTTGGTTCCACCTCCCAATGCACCTACTAGTATGTCTGAGATGGAGTGGCACAAGTAATCTGTGCCTCCCATAGGGGTGAAACAAGTGGGGAAGCAAATACTAAATATTCACAGTTCATTCCCCGGTCTGGCCCTGGGGCAGAGCAACTGTGATATTGTTTTTGTTTACAAATTAAGTGCCTGTTTGTAATGAAAAAAATAGAATTGGAAGGGCAAAAAAAATTGACTAAGGCAGGGGCTATGCGAGAGGTCTATAAAATTATGAATGGTGTGGAGAAAGTGAATAAGGTAATATTATTTACCCATTCACATAACACATGAACCGGGGTCGTTAATAGGTAGCAGGTTTAAAACAAACATAAGGAAGCATTTCTTCACACAATCCACAGTCAACCTCATTGCCAGGGGATGCTGAGAAGGCCAAAAGGATAATTGGGTTAAAAAAGAACTAGAAAAGCTCAGGGAGGACAGATGGTGAGGGATGCAACCTTATGCCCTGGTTTTCCCTTAAACCTCTGATAGCCAGAAGCTTCGATTGGATGACAGGGGACAGATCCCTTGATAATTGCTCTGTTCAGTTCATTCCCTCTGAAGCATCTGGCACTGTTGGAAGATAGAATCATGGGCTAGATGAACCATTGGTCTGACCCAGTAGGGCCATTATTATGTTCTTAAAGACAAGAATCAGTGGACCTTTCAGGGAAAATCAGAAAAGGTTTTGTATTTATTTGCAGTCATAGAAAACTAGAGTAAAACTGCTCCAGCATAGCTCAAAAGAGAGAGCAATTTGAGCATGATAAGGCATGATTAATCCCTATATTTGAAGAAAAAAATCCTACTTGAACTGAAAGATTGCTAAATCCAGAAATATCTTTGCCCTTTAATCTACTGTTATCATTACTGAGCTTTATTAAGAGCAGTATTTAGAATTGTGGAGCTGCAATGAATGCACCATTATAGCTCCACTGGGGAGGGGAGAGGGAAATAAGTCTTGGCTCACTGGAGCCTTGGGTCAAGCCTCGGTGGCTTTGTATTGCTGTGACAAATGCTTTTCTCGTTACTGATAAACATTTTCTGATCTATTGCTATTAGTACACATACATCAAAGAGTTCACACACTGCTCAGGAGCTTTACTTTTCCTTTGTTCTGGCTTCATAGCTCAAGTGAAATAATCTGAAAAACAGTGTATTGAACAATATGTAGGAGAAAAAAATGAGATGTAAATTTGTGAGAGATTATCAGTTGCTTCCCGGTTTAGCTGGCTTCCACGTAGGGGGCTAGTCTAGAAATTCTGTCTGTCATTGTAGGGACCATTTACCCTGACTCAGCAAGGGGTAGTGCCATTAATACTTTATGGAAGTTAATTCTTTCATAGTTCTATAGAATTTAAGGCCAGAAGGGACCATTAGGTTCTTTAGTCTGTCCTTCTGTAGATCACAGGCCATTAAATTTCACTCAGATACCCCTACATTAAGCTTAAGTGAAACCTAAGCATTTCAGGCCTCAGAAAACTAAACTATTATATTCTGCCTGTGAGAGACAAAGAATAGACCAAGGTGCCCCCAGTGCCAGAGAGGATTGATTAGGTGACATTTGCCCAGATGATGCTTGCAGATGAACCACATCCCATGCTGCTGAGGGAAGATGAAAAAGTCCCTGTCAATCTTACTTGGGGGAAGATTGCCAGATTTAGGGTCAGAAAGTAATCTGAGCATGTGAGCAAGACTCACTACCAAGGCATCTAAATAAGAAAGTTCGACCATGTCAGAACACTGGTCTACCCCATCTGATGTCCTTTCTCTTGTTGTGGCCAATCTCTGATGCTTCAGAAGAAGGTGTCACTCCCGTCCTCCTATACATTTGGCAATTGTGTGTTGGGGGTGAGAGTAGGGAGAAATCTTTCTTGACCCCTGCAGACTGGCTAAAGCCTTCATGCCTGAGATTTGGTTATAGTCATTGTGTTAATGCGGAGCTGCAAGTGCTGTGAGTGTGTTGGGGACAACATAGAGCTTCCTGTCCCCACCCCTCGACCCATGAAGGAAGGGAATGAAAAGGGAGATTCATAGATTCCCAAGAGAAAAAGGACCACCACAACCATCCAGCTCAACCCCCTTCCACACACAGGCCATACACTTTTTTCAAAGAAATTGTATTGAAGCATATCTTTTAGAAAGATATTTAAAGACCTTGGACCCAAGTATGCAGAAGAAAGCAGGTATGTGGTGATTATTTTCTCTCCTCTAAAACAGGAGGGGTGGGGCCAGAGGAAGGGAGGCTGACGAGTGGATGGAGCTTTTGTTCTGTCCCTTCCCCGATACACCATCCAGCATAGCTAATGTGGGAGTGTCATCATTTCTTGCTTGAACAAGCCATCTGAGTTATTACCCATGACCCCTTTCTAGAACAAAAGGGAAACAGGGAGGGAATAGTCTCTGAGCCACAATGCTTTGTGGAGCCATTCCTGGGATGGTGAAGTTCATGCATTACCTCTTGCTCAGAGGACTACAACTTGACCGCTGGAGAGACGTGTTCTGTGTGATAACAAAAGGCCCATTATATTTAAGTATTGATTTGTAGTGGGTAGCCCTGAGCTACCCAGTGAATATGCAACTCTATAAATGAAGCAATTGGATACACTGCTTTTTTATATGTGGGGGTGATTAGAGTGTATACATCCAAAAGGCAAAATCTTAATGTAATTTGTCCTTTGCTTTGGTGTGTGAGAGAAGGGGTCATTTGAGGCTATGTAGTGATTTTTTTCCTACTCACAGCTAGGTGATATATTGGAAGAAATTCTTTATACTATCTTCAGGCAGGCTTGTCAACATAACTGGATTTGTCAGGACATTTCTATTTTTAAAGGGATGTCCCAAACCAGCCTGTGTTCACTGAGTCAGGTTTAATTTAACAACATTAGCTTTAGAAAAAAATTCTGCAGTTCTTCAGGTTCCCAAAAGCAGTCATGATTACCAGGCAATGATGTTGCATTTGTCACTTTTAACAAATGGGGAGTATGATAACTTCAACAGCCATGAAAACTACTAAATAAATACTTCTACTCTGATAGGTGTAGAATCTCAGTTTTAAATAGACCTAGTTTTTATGGGTGGCTATAGAATTGGGGATGCAAAGGTGGCATACCGCACATCCTTCTCCCCAGTCCTAAATCCTATTCCAAGGCATCTTAGCTGGAACAGAGGATGGGGGTTATAGGGCCAAATTCTGAAGTTATTACTCAGTTTTAATTTAGGCAAAACTTCCCTTGACTCCAGGGGGTTTGCCTGTGTCCTCAGTAAAAACTGATTAAAGACTTCAGGGTTTGGCCAATATACATGTATGAAAATCTATTGTATACATGCAACACATAGGCTAGAATTCTTTGTGCACCTAAATCTCCCAAGAAGGTGAATGGGGCATTTAGGTTGTGCAAGGAACAAAGGATCATGCCTATACAGCAATAGTTTTGAACCCATGGTCAGTGGATCACTGGAAGTCTGCAGATAATGTCTAAGATTTCCAAAGGGGTGTGACCCTCGATTTGAAATTTTTTAGTTGTTCTCAAATGGAAAAAAGGTTGAGAACCACTGTGATACAGTATATTCCAAATTGCATATATATATATGCATGATATATGGCATCAGCCAGATTCCAGTTCCACTTACACCAATTTTATTCTAGTGTGAATGCCACTGATTTCAGTTGAGGTTATTCTTGATTTACACTAGTGTGAGTGGAGAATCAGGTCCTATATCTTCTTGTATACAGTTTACATTATATTGTATCCATGATTATGTATGTATTAATGCTTTTATTATTTATTGAACACCCAAAGCATGCTTTAAAAATACAAAGGGAAATAATACGGTGCTCCAGATTAACACAGGAGTTACTGAAAATAGTAGGCCCATGGTCCCTGCCTCCAGATTCCTACTGTCTAGTATGATAATAAAAAACACAATTCAGACACTATTGTATATTATTTTAATGATGGTGTGCTTGACGCTAGAAGACATGATCCTGGATATTTTTGCCTTATTATAGTATTGTTATGCTGAAAGATGTTAATGGTGGCCAGCAGGTGAGTTTTACATCCAAACACAATCACAGACTTCATTACAAACTCAAGGGAATGAGCTCTCAGGCCACTTTGTCTGCAGCTGCTTTTACTACAGTAATGGTGGTGACTGTCCAAGGCAACAGGCCACAGCAGGCGTGAGCTGACCCAGGTAGACTCACAGTGGTTTCCATGGTTGCAAACATAGGGGCTAGGATATTGTTTGCAGGCAGCTGTGTGTGTTGGATGCAGAATTCTGGCAGAAGGAGTTGTAAGTGTGAGCCTGAGACGAAGCAGTAAGACAAAGCTTCTTGGGCACAGAGCTTGCTCTAGTGACAGACTTAGGGATTTCTGAGCAAAGAAGTTGCCTGCTCTTGCTTGTTTCTACTAGAGAAACTGGACTTTGTGTACATTTTTACAAATAAGCAAGAGTACACTAAGAATATACCTGACTCATATCACTAATTTCTCATCCCAAAACCACCAGCCCTGAAAAGCCCTGCAATTTGATTAACCACTCAGGTAAAAGGGGCAACACTTATTTTTTCCTATTGATTTTAAACCTTTTTTCCCCCTCACTTTCTTTCCCCCTCCCCCAACTGCCCTCACACACTGTCAGTGACATTTGTGTGCCTTGCAAAAGCAGTTAGTATTCAGGCAGGATTTGAATGAGAAGAGGGAACTGTGAGGGATAGTGCCGGTTGAATGTTTGAATTTTAAATAAAAAAACTGTGGAGTTTTGTTTTTTTCAGTTAAAACCTGAAAAATATCAACGAAAATGAAGAAAAAAAAACACTTCATTTTTCTTAGGGGGGTGGAAGAATAGAAATTTCTTGACTAGCTCTAGGAGGGATTTCCAGATGTATGAAGCAGCCTGGAGGAAGGCTTAGCGGTAGGAATGGGGGAAGGAAACAAAGTTGTGGCCTTCATTAGAAGAGTGAGATAAGAAACCAGAGCAGATATATGAGCACGGGCAGTAAAGCAGAGCCTTGAAGAGGGGGATAAGAAGCATTTATGTGAATGAGAAGAAAACAATGGAGGGAGACAACCCACTTTGCCATTAGGTTTCATAAGTATTTGCGAGACAGCAGTGGAATTCTGGACATCAATGTTTCTTGGTTTCCAACTCTGGGAGCAGATTATAAGCTGCTGGTTACAGACAGCATAGCCAAATATAGCAATTTTCCTGTCTGGATCCATCAGTGGAATAGGTACTGGAACTAGGGATACTGGGGATGCTGCTGCACCCTCTGGCTTGAAGTGGTTTCCAACATATACAGGCTTTACAGTTTGGTTCAGTGGCTCTCAGCACCCCAACTACACAAATTGTTCCAGCACCCTGATCTGTGGGGACTAAAAACAGCACTTCTGAATATGAAAGCATGAGCCTCTACCATCTGAACCCAAGAGCCAGATCTCATAGCATGGAAGTAGTAGCAGTGTCACAAACCTCTATATGTGCTCTAGCTACTAAAGGTGACACTGTATTGTAGATTATCCAAACATCTAATCTGACACATTCCTAGGGTGACAAACAGCAAATGTGAAAAATTAGGAAGGGGGAGTGGGGTAATAGGAGCCTATACAAGAAAAAAATCCCCAAAATCGGGACTGTCCCTACAAAATCGGGACATCTGGTCACCCTACACATTCCTTCTGACAGACTGCGTGGCGAAGTGGATGAAGCTTTGCTCTGTTATATTAGAGCCCTTTTATTCCCAATTCTGCCTAAAGTGATCTTGTGCAAGTTCCTGGTTATCTTGTCTGTGAAACTGGTATAGACTAGTTATTGCCCTTCATATGAAATCTTGGCTCATTGTTAGGGCAGTGAATGGCACAGATTATGTCATGCACTTGGAGATTGTGGGTTAAAACCATGCTGTGTGAATGAAAAACAGATAAAAACACTAACACTAATATATATAAAAGGACCCTAGAATCATCATAGATTGCAAAACATTGTATTATAAGTGCATATGGATATTGTGCTATTAGTTTTCCTCTTGCATTTTTAGTATTTGGATTTGGTTAATGAGAGCTGTCCCTTTAAGAATAGGGTGTGGTAGACTTGTGGATCTGCTTGACGGAGAGCAATGTGGGGAGATTTTGCCTGTGTGGCCAGAGAGTGAGAGAGCCTGCCTATAAAATCTCCTAAATGGTCAGAACTTGATTTAGTAAATTTGTATTTTCAGAATGCATGCCTCATTCTCAAAGTTTATAACATTAGTACTTATGGGGGACTAGCTGCGTAAGGATATTGTTAATCAGCTATAGAACCTATCACCTGGTGCTTACCAGAGAATCCTGTCCAGCTCAGCAGGGATAAAAAGTAGTTTTTATCTAAAGAATTTTTGACAGTGTTCATATGAACTGATTTTGAGTCCCAGCTCCTTTGTTACACACTCACAACCATCTTTTATTTTTCTACATTGCATAGCCCAACCAGACCATAATCTCTGCAGGAGCTCTTTCTAGAGAACCCAATAACATGGCCAAAATGACCTAACTCACTATGAATCTCAGAGACATGCTGACACTGTCACACACACACCCATCAGAGATGAGTTCAGAAGTTAGACGAAAGACCCAAAACATTATTTAATCCTTTTTAAAAAAACAAAGCAAATCCCACATGGTTTTGGGGCCAATCTCATGATTTTTGGGGGGGATGTGACTCATGATTTTTGAACTCTTGGGATTGGCAATACTGATTCACTCATTTGCAATGGCTTCTACTGAATATTTGCAAATATGACTGTTTATATTTCTTTACAGTACTACACCTTTTCACAGATGTGTGAATTAAACACTGAGCCTAGTGTATTCCAGAAGGGATGTGGGCTTGATCCTCATCCCATTGAAATAAATGACAAAAGAACCAGTGACTTCAGTGGGAGTGGAATTTGCCCCAGTATTTTCCTTTTATATCTCTGTGATAAAATGGAATAATGTATTTAGTTGTGAGCTTTCTTTACATTCATTCCCCTCCTCACTTTTTAGAATTAAGTTCTGTGAGGTACATGCACTAATATGCACCCTTCAGAGGGAAGTATAGTAGCAATCCTAGCATATATCTGTTGAGAATGAATTTTTTTTTTTTACTGGGCCCTGAATCAAATGTGATATTTCAGATTTTAATTCTCTGTGATATGAATGGGTGTGGTGTTAGGTAATTGGTATATCTCCAATTATTACCTATCTCCTAGAACAGGAAGAGACCTTGAAAGGTCATTGAGTCCAGCACCCTGCCTTCACTAGCAAGACCAATTTTTGCCCCAGCTCCCAAAGTGGTCCCTTCAAGGAAGGAACTCACAACTCTGGGTTTAGCAGGCCAATGCTGAAACCACTGAGCTATCCCTCCCCCTGAAAATAAGGGTTTGAAAGCAGCTTGTGAAAGTGCCTCATCTGGCACAATTTATAGTCTAAGTTATTAAGGGTTTTTGCTGAAAGAGTCATTTGAAATGATTACATTCAAGAGTGCTCTCTGTTAGGTTCCTTAAGAAGGAGGATTTAAAGAAATAAAATGGATCAGACAACCTGGTTCACAATGTAAGTTCTATAAATGGAGCTTCACAAGGTGCATTCCCTCAGGGCTGATTGTTTGCTGTGAATAAAGGGCATGTCACTCAGTTGCAGGTTTCCTTTTATGTGACTTGTCATTCAAAGACCCTACATGCTGCTTCAAAACTACTTATGCTGACTTATACCATCTACAAAATTATAACAAACCGAGGCCTAGGGAAACAAAAAATGTAATTCCTTGAGATTTTCAATGAAAGTTTGGGAGATAGGAACTTCAAAGTGGAAAGAGACTCCGATTATTTTAGCATTCTATCTGATACACCTATAATATGCCTTCCTGTTATGGAAAACAGGTGCCAAAGAAATGTGAAAGTTAGGGGAGAACGGTATTCTGAGGACCTTGGATCTATCAAATAGATTCAAGGACCTGAATGCCATTTCTACAGTAAGTGTACTGAAAATCGCAATAAAAATGACCTGCTACCCAATGGCAGTGCATGCAGTAGCAACAATACTACCCTGTTCCCAGTAGTGCACGTGCATAGGTGAGAAATCCCTGTGTTGCCATTTTCTTTTCCTTGACCACTGATGTTCATCAGATATGGGACATCTATCCCCCATACTTTTGAAGACTAGACCAGTGATGGGAAGCTATACAGTGCTAATACATTGCTTTTTAACACTGACTGCTTAGTACTAACTTTTTTCTAACTTTTTGTAGAAAGTTATTTCTGTTCATCTATTAGATTGGATCAGACCCAGTACAGGTGCAAAGTGATGTAGCTCCACAGGTACACATATAACATCTTCCCATACCAAAATGCTCATCTGCAGAATTTTTGTACGTATACATCCCCTGAAAGTTAGCATCCACCGCCCCGCATCATTGACCTTCACCAGTGACACATCCAAAATGTAACTCATGCCATCTATCTTTCTGCACTCTCATTCATTCATACATTCCTTGCAATTTTTACTAGACTACACCAGTGGAGGATCTGGCCCATAATGTAGCATAGCTACATTGAGGACTGGGACTCTGGAGACCCTGTGACTACTGGCTCTACCACTGGTCTTCTCTGTGGCCTTGGATAAGTCACTTCACCTCCCCATGCTCCAGTTTCCCAATCTGTAAAATAATAATGATACTGATGTTCTTTGATGAAATAAACTATATAGCAGCTAGGTATCTTTATTTTTTTTGTTATTATTATTTAATGACTTTAGTGGAATTTAAGATGTTTCCATGGATGTCAATATTTATGAGAAGCTGGTATAGAAAACTGCCAGTGGCATAGGAAGATCATATGGATAGATGGATGGAGGTGATCTACAAAGGTAAGGTCGGGAGAATAATGGGTGTGACTATTCAATAGTGTGCTGAAATCTGAGCAATATGGTTAATAGTTGGAGTGCCTGTCAATGAGGTGGGAAGATTGCATTGATATTAGGCATTGCTGCATGCAAATATTATGGGAAGTATAATGTTGGCAGGTGCTGGTAGGTGGCCTGGGATGGCATTAGAACATCCTGTGGATGAGTGTCAGGATTGTGTGTAAGTAGGGTGGGTAGGTATCGTGTGTGTCAGTTGTATGGAAAGTTGGTATAGATGTCAATGGTGTCCGCAGCTGCTGTACAATCAGTGAACTAGGAAAAGGCCATGGAGCAGTGTCATTTTATTTTAGGAAGTATGTTATAGTGCTGGGTTTGAGTTAGGAGGGTTTTCTATTAACATAAGGTGGCTGTGATATAAATGACTATTCTAATTTACTTTCTGACTTGTTTTTACCACCATGGTTAGCTGCTGCAGTCTGACTGGGAACGAAAACTGAATGGCTTGAGATTCCAGTATATCAAACGATTGAGATGCCATTTGTGCTGACACTGTTTTGACAACAAGACTTACCTGATTTACTGTAATCATACTTGACCTGGAAGCTGAATATGTACTTCCAGTCAGCTTCAAAGGGAAGCTGTTGTTAGAATGACCGTTGTAAGACACTAGCATGCCTGTCTAGTTCTATCATGAAATCGTGACCAAAACACATTTCACAGATATTTTTTGTCACCCATTAGTAGGCAATAAATTAAGGAACATGGATTATTGTTCTCACAAGTCTAATTGTGATTATCTTAAATTTGTGCAGACATTCAATCCCTCTTCAAAGCAATTTTAGTCAATGACAGCATTTCAATTGCTTGTTTCATTTTTCAAATCCAAAGTAGCTAAGCAAACCATTTGAAATCTGAACTGACACATGCAGCTGCACTAATAAAAAGAATAAAATCCATATGTCTCTATATGGATGCTTTGGAGGCACAGAATAGTCTGCAGGTAGCTTTACAAATCATAATCTAATTTCTTTTTTTTTTTTTTTTTTTTGGTCTAGCCATACTTGTGAATTCTTTATTAGAGAATCTCTGTATTTTCTGGCACTTACTTGTATAGGGAAGGAATTTTCTGTCATCCTTTCTCTGAACGCAAACATTACATGCACAGAAAATCAGGGACTGGTTGTTTCATCACTTTTATTATGAACAACAACTTGAATGAGTAGGCCTCACACCCCTTAGGCAATTCAGCTCTTTCTGTGCACACACATCCTCATGCCAGTTCCATCTGGGGACGGAGAGTCACAGCTCTCTTGCTTTTGACTTTGGGTCCAAGATACTATCTCACTCTTCCTGACGTCTCTGAGGCTAGAGTCAATTTCCTTCAATGGGGTCCCCAGCATAACTGTTCATACCATTCTATACCTCTTAAATAATTACAAACAACAGCTGAGGGGGTTGAGAGAAAGTGGATTTTGCACTCCCCTAATCCTCAGGCCAACATGGTGCAGCTTTGAACTATCTTATCGCTGCTTGAAGTTGTACCCAGCTGAAATGGCTCCCAAGAGCCCGTTCTGTAAACCTGGGGAATTAGGGAGAGCAGCAGAATTCAGGCTCCACTCACTTTCCTACAGCCATACCCTCAACATATTCCCTGTGCCAAGGACTGCAAGGGGAAGTAGCACAGAGCTATTAGGACAGCTCTGCACTGCCTGAGGATTCCCCTTGATTTTTTGAAATCCAGAGCAGTGGAACTGCTCTATCTTGTGGGCATCCTGAATAGCTCAGGTTGCCTTGCATTGGTAATGGAATAGAGTGAGTCTTGCTGTGATGAATTATCCATGTATTTGATAAGTAAATTAGATTTGATTCAAGTTGCCCCTCCTTTTGCTAGTCCAGACCCTGCTGATATAACTGCATACTTTCATATTGCATATACATAAGGAAGTGGGTCCTTAATTTCCCCATATATATATATATAAAAATCGCCCAGAATCTGTCTCTTTCTCCACATAACCCTCACTTTAAAATAAAATAAAAAAAGTCTTCTCCCCAAATTACTTTAATTATAGTTGAAAGAGGTGGCCACCTATGAAAGAAATCAGGTAGATTAGGTAATATGAAATGTCACAGGTGTTATAGACAGTAATTTTCAGACTGCCATTGAGATCATCGAGAGAAGCACAGAATATTTGAAGATAGAATTTCATGGTGCATGTGCACAAGGATAGGTGGTATGATTGGATACAAATTGGCAATTCTACACAGCAAAAAGAAACAACTATCTGAATGTATCCCTTTTGTAAGTTTATATTTATGTCATTCAAACAACTAATAGTTTAAAATAATACACATCTCACGGAGTTTTCAGCTTTGACTTTAAAAGTTCTTTCAATATTTCCCTTATAAATGGCACGCAGGGTTCCCCCATCCATTTTTGCAAGTTCCTTTATCAGTCAAGTAAAGTGTTTTCCACTACATATTATGACTGGCTGGAAATTTTTTAGTACTAGATTCTTGGCTATGATCCAGCCAAGACATTATAGAAAAGGAATCAGGAGAGAGAGAGACAAAAAGAAGCAAACCATTTGGCTTAATTTCAGGCTATTAAACATTGGGCTTCATGCCAGTCAGCTTTTTAATTTCAAATAACGAGTATATTTTATGTTCATCTCAACTAAAATAGAGAGTGAGAATGAGAGTAAGATTACCTTCTTTTGTTTCCTTTTTGAACAGAACTATTTTTAGCTGATCTGAAGTTAAAAATAAAGAGGTTTTCTTCTTCCTTAATATAAGAACATTTGTTGGCAAGTCACCAAAAAGGTCTCTGCAGCTATCTAGATTCCCCTAAGATAGCCTAACCAACAAGAGGGTTTGTGCTGCAGATTGCTGAATCTTGACCTCCATGGATTTTATTTTCATTTCTTAAAAGTTGTTCAGTAGCACTGACAGCAGAAGCTTTATGGAGCCCAGCATGGTGTGGCACTGGATAAAACTCATCAGTTTTGCTTTGCAGGTATTCATGCAAATATTTCCTTTGTTTTTCAGCTATGTGAGTTTGTATCCTTCACCCCAACCTTTGATTTTCAGATACCGCCAGGATAGTAAAGACACTAGCTGACAGTTGGCAACATCAAAGAAATAATGAAACATTAGCGTTCGGGGCTGTAGAGTTTTTCTAAATCCCATTTCAAGGCAAAGTGTAGCACAGGAAATATAAATGAGTCTGATACTTTTTCATTTACATATCGTGGAGGTCATTTTCCTGACCTAAGAAGGTCTCAATATCTTTTCTGATTTTGCATGGAATCTTGACCCTTAAAAGGCATTTATATGTCATAGACTGACCTGTGGTCTCAAGAAGATGTTGTTGTACAAAGGCAATGAAAGATAATAGCTTGGCCTAGGTGATGGCTGATTAGAAAGGAAATGTTTTTGCCAATATTATTCTGGTTCATTGAAGGTTACACCTGAAAAGGATAATCTCAGATAGGTATTTTTATGGAGGCTCACATCTGGATAAGTAGGACAACAGATTATTTAAAACAGATCAACAAGAAATTTGTTGGTTAGGATAATATAGCACTGCTGAATGCTACTGTTGACTTGACAGTAAATCGCTTTTTATCCAGCTTAATCTTTTTGTCAAAAAATATCATATCAAATCCATGCTGAAGAAAGAAAACATTCTTTTTGGCTTAAAGCATGAAAACTAATCACAATTTTAAAGCAGTGACCCTTCGCAGAATCCAGGTGAATGAGAGACACCCTGAGAAACTTCAGGAGACGCACAAAAAGATATTGAAGAGGAGGCCAAGACTATAACAGGACTCAAAAAAGAACTAGATAAATTCATGGAGGATAGGTCCATCAATGGCTATTAGCCAGGATGGGCAGGGATGGTGTCCCTAGCCTCTGTTTGCCAGAAGCTGGGAATGGGCAACGGGATGGATCACTTGATGATTACCTGTTCTGTTCTTTCCCTCTGGGGCACCTGGCATTGGCCACTGTCGGAAGACAGGATACTGAGCTAGATGGACCTTTGGTCTGACCCAGTATGGCCGTTCTTATGGTCTTATATAGCTACTGAATCTCCAATACCCTTTCCTGGGTCTCAGGTTTCTTAGGATGGCTTTCATGCACATGAGCTGATGAGACATGAACCTTCTTAAGTTTAAGCCTCTTTCTCCTTCAAATTGTTCTGTACACACTCTAGTATTGTTGTTCAGCCATAGGAACAAAATTATTGTTAAAATAAATTTGTTAGGTGGTTTACTTCAGATGGAGATTTGGCAAACTGCTGATCCATTATGTGCCAGAATGTTTATCTTCCCTCTGGACACTGTAGGAAAGTTACATTTTTAGTAATTCCTAGATTTGAGGGCAGTAGCTACAGGCAACCTCAAAAAGAAGAAGCAGCAACAACTGCTTAGGTTAGGCCTGGTTCAGCAGCTCCCATTGGCCCGGAGCAGCGAACCACGGCCAGTGGGAGCAACGATCGGTGGAACCTGCAGACAGGGCAGCTAAACAAACAGGCCCAGCCCACAGGGGGCTTTCCCTACACAAGCAGTGTCCCAAGTTTGGGAAACACTGGCCTAGATCCTTGGCTGTTGTAAACTGGCTAGCACTGTTGACTGCAGTGGAGCTGCACTGATTTTATACTAACTGAGGATCTGGTTCAGATCCTACCCGGCCCCTAGAACTGACATTTGTTTGTTTCTTCTACCTGTTGTGTCTTGTCATTATCCTGGACTATGAGCTCTTTGGGGCAGGAATTGTCTTTATGTACAGCACCTAGCACAAAGTAGTTTAAATTATGAGATGGTCTGAACCTGTATGTCAAGGGCAAAGTTGCACCATGTACACTAGTTTGGCATACAGAGATATTCAGCAAATTTAAAAGTGCAATAACCTATTCCAGATGAGATTGATAAGACTAAGAAAATGATTATTTTTCCAATAGATTTTGTTTGTTTGTTTGATCTAGAAATAGGCTTAAACTGAAACAGATTCCCTTCAAAATTTCAGGATGTCTAAAATCAAGAAGCCAGATTTTCCCTTCCTGTGATGATAAAAGCCAAAGGAAGGCTGTCTGAGGAGGAAATCTCTGCAACGGTCCCCTTGTGAAGAACATTCCCCCATATCCCTCTGAGGAGGCAGGAATTTCTCCCATGCAGAAAAGGTTGCAGTTTTAATAAGCCAATAGATCTTTATGCCTATGAAAGACATTCCTCCAGCTGGGTACTCTCACAACTTTCACAAAGCAATGCATGAGTGGGATGCTTGTCTCATTACTATTCTTGCAGGGGAGCAGTAAACAAACAGGTAAATTGATTAGTCATTGGTTGTCTGGTTTGATAACTCTTAAACACAGAATGAGGTCTTGCTCTGCCACCTTTGGTGTCAATCATCTGACCTTGAAGTCATTTATCTGGTCTCTAAAGAGGATTAGAGTCTGTACTACAGTAGCAACTCAGCTGGTTCTAAAATAGCACATTAACTTAATTTTATTATGTATGCTTAAGTAATCACTCATTGCACAATCTGTCCAAGAAGGCAGTGCTTCAGGCAACTTGGGTCTATAAAGATAGATGGATTTAAAGTCTCTACATTTGTAGTTAAAAAAGCCTGGATTTTGCATCCATTTTGATTTAAGATTGCATATATAAGTAAAGCATAGTGGTGATGGGAGGAGGGGGAATGTTTGAAAAGATTTGAAGAAAATGTTCAAAATTTGGGCATGCTGAAAGGATAGATAATGTATTTGAAGTCTACAGGTATCTTCAACTCCCTGTGGAAATATTCTTCAAGGAAACAGAAGCCTTTGCTCGCTGAACAGTATGTGCAGATGAAAATTTATTCTTTCTCTCGTGCTGTTTTCATTTTACCCAGAATGCCACAGAAGTATGGCATGACAATGTTCCAGTGTTAAAATCAGTAAAGGCCTTAGCCTGACCTCTTAAATCCAGATATCAAAGGAACATAAAAGGCCTGCCCTTAAGAAATCAAGAAATATAGGTGAAACAAGTGCCAAATTATCTTGCATAGAATACTGAAGCCCAAATGTTAAGACTTAGCTCTGACAGGCATACTTAAGCCTTAGGTTCAGGAGCTCTATGTCCTTCTGTGTACACGAGCAATATTCAGATCAAACATTTAAAAAAAAAAAAAAAAAAAAGCCCAGCAATCACTCCCTCTCCCCCCCAAGTGGTTTTTCTGCCACACTGCAGGGCTGATGGCGTTAGAGACAGTGTGTAGAAAAGGTTTCTTGTATAGATTAAAGGGCCAAACCTACCCCAGCTGGAGCAGAGAGCTATGCCATGCATTTCCTTTCCACAGTTTTTATTTCTGCCTAAGGCTCCATAATAGAAATTGCCTCACTAATAGAGGTTGCCAAGAGGATGCAATGAATCATGCTCCCTCATTGCCCAGGGATTTCTGCTTCAGCAGCTTCCCCCAAGTGGAGTTTCCACTACTATGGGTAGGTTACCCTGCAGTCTAAGGTGTGATTGCAACTCACACAGATTTACCTTGCTAAAAATAGTAGTGTAGCTGCAGCGGCTGGGCTTCAGCAGCATGAGTAGATACCCAGGGTTCCAACAGGGCTCGTACACTTTGAGACCATCAGTATAATTTAGGTGTGAATCTGCCCCCCAGGAGTGACAAACGATTACCAGTGAGTATTGGGCTTGATCAGCTGATTGGGTGCTTCAGAGAGTTGGTTCCAGCCCCATTATTCTCAAGGCTCTGGCATGTCCACTCTTTGCCCCCAACACACTGCATACACCAAGGCATAAGGTACACTTGCCCCTACCAGAAATTCCTCTCTAAGGGGGAAGCTCTATTGGACAGTTGGAGACATTTTCTGGCTCCTTTGTGAATCCTAAGTGGTGCAAAGGGGACAGATCTGATTACAGATTCCAGCCCCCTGTCTACAAGCAGTGGCTGAATACAACAGTAACAATGTCCTCCTGGGAGGGTACTTATCACAAGTCAATTCATATTGCATATGTCCCTCCTGTAAGGTATTAGCTATTCTAGTATAAGGCAATTGTTGTACTAGTATATCTGCATCCACACTAGGAATTACACTGGTCCACCTCTAAACAAAATAGTTACATCAGTACAAATCTGCATGTTGACCTAGCCTTGTTTAGATCATCAATTTTAAGTAAAGAGCTTAACATTTTTTTGAACTACCCTGTAATTTATACATCACATGAAACTCGTGACTATATGAAAGGGTATACTGAGCACAGATGGCATATGTTTGTCTTTTTATGTTCTTGTGAATGGATAACTTGCAACCCTCAGAGATTTTAGTCCTAGGACATTACAGAAAATAGCTGACTATTAATGTTAATACATGTCTTTCCTGCTCTGGTTAGTTGTCCTTACAGTGACTCCTGCAGATACCATCCGGCCATCCTTATGTGACATTGAAAAAGGCAACAATACTCTTACGGCCCTAAACTTTGTCTAAGCACTGAGTTTTGTTGTGGTTCTTTCTTATATCTGCAAATCCAGAACACTTTGAAATTTTCCTTCACTGTTGATAAACAAGATAATCTGGATGTCCATAACATTCAGCTGAATTGGCCCAGTTCATTTCCTTTGTACTGCAAAGCAGAGGGAGTGGGGATACTGTTGCATCTCCTCTGGCATGGGGAATCCAACACAGCCATACAGCCTGTGTAGTCAGCTCATAGGCCTCTCTCCCTCTCCTCTGAAACTTCTGGTATAAGTGGGTGGATGCATGGGTGGAGTACACTGTTTTGGTTATCACCATCTAGTAGATGGCCACTTGAGGTAGGAAAGCACCTAAAGGACACTGCTTCAGAGCCTCATCTTGCTCTCTGACATACTGAATTAAGCAGTTAGTAAGTTTGCAGGTGCCGATTGCCCAATAGGCACAAAGATGGGTGCTATGCACCGAAGGGGAGGAACAAGCCTTCAGCAAGGCATGCAAGTAATTATATAAAGAACATAATGCAAACATTGACAGTGCTTGATATAACCCTTTGTATCATGATGCTTTGTGTAATGCAGAGATGCCCAAACTTTGCTACTAGAGTGTTGAACTGGCTGTAAGAATAGGTAACATGTTATTGGAATGGTTATGACACAGCCTCTGAGCATGTCTTATGTGAATCAGATGCTCTCAGATAAAGTGAACAGACAGGACCAGGACTTTGTCCCCTCTATTCCACTCTCAGCTACTTCCCTCTGTTCTAGCAGTGCAAAGCAGCCTGAAAGCTATCATAACGAACTAACTAGAGATTTCTGTAGCATAAGGGATATGTAAGCGCTGCCATTCTAGGTCAGACCAATGGTCCATCTTGCCCAGTATCTTCTCCCTGACAGCAGCCCTTACCTGAGTTTCCGGTGCAGTTATGGAGTGATCCACCCTGTCTTCTGATAGTCAGAAGTTTAGGATCACCCTGAGCATGGGGTTGCGTCCTTGACCATCTTGGCTAATAGTCATTGATGGACCTATCCTCCATGAATTTATCAAGTTCTTTTTTAATCCAATTATATTTTTGCCCATCACAACATCATATAACAAGGTGTTCCACAGGTCAGTTGTGCATTGTGTGGAAAAACTATTTCCTCTTGTTTGTATTGAACTGTCTGCTTATTAATTTCATCAAGTGATCCCTGTTTTTTGTAAAGTGTGAATGGGTAAATTACAATTTTTCCCCATACCCTTCATGATTTATAGTGCTTTACCATATCCCCACTTAGTTGTTTTTTCAAAGATGAACAGTCATAATCTACGTAGTCTCTCTTTGTATGGAAGCCATTCCATACCCTTGATTATCTTTGTTGCCCTTCTGTGAATCTTTTCCAGTTCCATAATATACTTTTTGAGGTGGGGTGACTAGGACTAAATACAATATTTAAGATGTGGGCACAGCACAGATTTATATAGATTTATATAGGTCTATAATTGCCAGGATCTCCTTTTGATTATATTTTCTGTCTTTTTTTTAAAATCCATTTCCTAATAGTTCTGAACACATGGTTAGCTTTTTTGACAGCTGCTGTGCATTGAGCAGAAGCTTTCAGAGAACTCTCTGTGGTGACTCCAAGATCATTCTTGGGTGATAGCAGCTAATTTAGAACCTATCACTGTATATGTATAGTTGGGATTATATTTTCAAATGTGCATTATTTTGCAGTTATCAATGCTGATTTTCATCTGCCATTTTGTTGCCCAGTCACCAAGTTTTGTGAGATCTCTTTGTAGCTCTTGCCAGTCTGCTTTGGACTTAACTATCTTGAATAATTTCGTATTCTCTGCAAACTTTGCTACTTCACCATTTACCTCCTTTTTCAGATCATTTGGGAATATGTTGAACAGACAGACCTTAATGCAGCTCTTTGGGGGCCCTACTGTTCGCTTCTCTCCATTGTGAAAACTGATTATTTATTTATACCTTTTGTTTCCTATCTTTCAAACAATTATGGATCAACAAGAGGACCTTCTGTCTTATTCCATGGCTACTTAGTTTCCACAAGAGCCTTTGGTGAGAGACTTTGTAAATGACTTTCTGAAAGTTCACTATATCAACTGGATCACTTTTATCCATGTGCTTGTTGACTTCCACAAAAAATTCTAATTGATTTGTGATACATGATTTCCCTGTGCAAAAGCTGTGTTGATTCATCCCTAACAAATTGTTTGTTTATGTGTCTGATAATTGTTTTTTTGTTTTTTTAAATATAGGTTCTACCATTGTGCTTGGTTCTGAAGTTAGATTTACTGGCCTATAATTGCCAGGATCTCCTCTTGAGCTTTTTTAAAATATTGGCATGATATTAACTACCTTCTAATTGTCTGGTTGACAGGCTGATTTTGGTGAAAGGTTACATACCACAGTTAGTAGCTCTGCAATTTCATGTCTAAGTTCCTTCAGAACACTTAGATGAATACTGTCTGGTGCTGGTGACTTATTACTGGTGAGCTTATCAAGTTGTTCTAAAACTTTTTCCATTGGCATATCAATTTGGAGCAGTACTTCAGATGTGTCACCCAAAGAGAATAGCTCTGATGTAGCTATCTCCCTGACATTCTCTGTGGTGAAGACCAAAACAAATAATTCATTTAACTTCTCTGCAATGACCTTATCTTCCTTGAGTGCTCTTTAACATCTTTGTCACCTAGTGGCCCCACTGCCTGTTCAGTAGGCTTCCTGCTTCTGATGTGCTTAAGAAAAATATTGTTAGTTTTTGTGTCTCTAACAAGTTGTTTCTCAAATTCTTTCTTGGCCTGCCTTTTTATACTTTTACAATTTACTAGCTAGAACTTCTGCTCCTTCCTATTTTCCTCAGTAGGATTTACTTCCAAATTTTAAAGGACACCTTTTTGCCTCTAACGGTCTCCGTCCCTCTGATGTTTAGCCACGGTGGCATTCTTTTGGTCTTCCTACTGTCTTCTTTGATTTGGAATGTACATCTACTGTGAGCCTTTATTATAGTGTTTTTAAGTGTTATCCATGCTGCTTGCAGCCATTTTATTCTTGTAACTGCTCTCTTTATTTTCTAACTACCATCCTCATTCTTGTGTAGCTCCCTTTTTTAAAAATCAATGTTGTTGTGATAGGTTTTTGATATTTTTCACCTTACAAGGAGTTACATTTAATTACATTATGGTCACTATTACTGAGCAGTTCAGCTATTGGATTAGTTACCTGTTGGACTAGATGCCGAGCTCCACTTAAGACTACATCAAGAATTGCATCTCCCCTTGTGGGTTCCAGGAAGCAGTCCAAGAAGCTGCTCCAAGAAGCAGTCATTTATAGAATCATAATAACCAACTCAATGCCATGTACCTCCCAGCAAAAGTCATGTAGATGGGGAAAGGATACATGGCTGGAGTTACCTTATGCTTTGGAAATCCACGGTTGCTGGAGCAAGGACCATCACAGCAAGATGCAGTTTGCAGCAGCCCTAAGGCTGCTATAAATTGGGCCAGGGATTGCACTGTAATAAGGTTCCATAAAGCCACCATTTGTTTGCACATTCTCTTCTCTGCTTACAAGGTATACTGAGTATAGCACCAGTACAACTGTGGGGCCTGGCCCTCTGAGCTGAGTGCTCAGGCAGTTAATAAAAGTGCTACTTTTCTCTCCTAACTGTAGTAAGAGGAGGCCCCAAGGTATAAACCTTGGTATCAGAGGCCTGGTATGAGGCCTGAGGCCTAAACTGAAGTAATGGTCAAGACTTTGCTAACATAAAGCAAAGTTAAGCTGTGAGCCAGGGGCAGGCCCTGCTCACAGAAGCTGGCAAGGAAAGTGCTGATGCTGCAAGAAGATACGTACCTAAAAGGTACTGAACACTAGAGATCAGAACATTCACATACTTGCACATTCCACACAGATAACAGGGACAGGCTGGCCCATCCCAATGACAGGGCCAAAAGGGTAAAATGATGGATAGAGTTGTTTTGTTCCACCAACATGTAAAAGGTGAGAGGCGTCACCATACTATGTAGAGGGGTTGTACCTTGCTGCGTAGAGGGGTTGCACCTCAATACATCAGGAGTGATGTGTAACTTGTTTGTACCTGTGTATAAGAATGCATCCCTGGGGTGGTGTCTTTGTCCAGCCAAGGGGGCAGTGGAAAGTCCCGCCACTGACTGAGCTGAGTCCATTGCCAGGGGGCACATATTAGTAGTATGCCTTTTACTAGAGTAACAATCTAAGTGAACTATCATTGTGCTTCGTTTGACAATAAACCTGGCTGACGTGCCTTCGTACCTTACTGGACTCTGTGGTCACTGGGGGTTCTCTTCGGGTCTGCTGTGTCAGCTATCTGCAGAGCTGGGGCAGCACACAGAGGGAACACACGCATGCAGCCGAGTGATACCAACATTGAACAGAGCAGAGCACCACACCGGTAGCATCTGACAACACTAACAAACCTGTCCCTGTGTACTTTAAGTGGCAACTTCATTGGTAACTTGCCATGAGTCAAAGAGCTATCCCTAATCTGCATAATGTGGGACCAGATTGCAACTATCAGGTCCAATAAAAAGATGCAGCCTACAAAGACTTAAGATCCCAGCATACAATTCTCTCTCTTGATCCAGGCAGCTGTACTTTGATCACCTATGTTGGAATGAGATGTAACAAGCATTTGAATCCCCAGATTTCCTCCAGAATGTAACTCCTATAAAGCAATATTGTATTTTAGGTGTCATTTCTCCACAAAAAAATAGCTTCTGCTTTCAACTCTCTTTTTTTGTACTGAATATTAAGTAATGTTAGCTCTCATGTGACTGTCATGGTATATTTCCCCAGTTTGAACCTTAGAGTCCAAAAAAATGGGGTACCAGCATGAATTCCTCTAAGCTTAATTATCAGCTTAGATCTGATAAGCTGCCACCAACCAGGAATTCCAGTGCCTGGTACACTCTGGTCCCCCCAAAACCTTGCCCAGGGACCCCCAAGACTCAGACCCTCTGGATCTTAACACAAGGAAAGTAAACCCTTTCCCTCACCGTTGCCTCTCCCAGGCTTCCCCTCTCTGGGTTACCCTGGAAGATTACTGTGATTCAAACTCCTTGAATCACAACACAGAGAAATCAGGTTTGTTTCCCGCCCTTCTCTCCCTCCTCCAGGCGTTCCCTCCCTGGGCTATCCTAGAGAGAGAGACAGATTCACGCTCCGTGAATCTAACAAAGGGATTCTACCTTTCCCCCCTCCCTTCTCTCACCAATTCCCTGGTAAGTACAGACTCAATTCCCTTGAGCCTCAACAAGGAGAAAAAAATCAAACAGGTCTTAAAAAGCAAAACTTTTAATAAAAAGAAAAAAAGTAAAAGTTGTCTCTGTAATTTAGATGGTAAAAGTTACAGGGTCTTTCAGCTTATAGACATTAGAGAGAAGCCTCCCCCCAGCAAAATACAATGTAAAATACTTCCAGCAAACTACACATTTGCAAATATAGAAAACAATCAAAAGACTATAACCGCCTGTTCTACGTAATACTCACTATTCTGAATATATAAGAGACTGTAGCAGGGAGATTGGCAAGAAACCTGGTTGCACGTCTAGTTCCTTTCAGGACCCAGAGAGAACAAAGCAAAACTCAAAAAACACAAACAAAGGCTTCCCTCCATCGAGATTTGAAAGTATCTTGTCTCCTGATTGGTCCTCTGGTCAGGTGTCTGGTTCACTGTTTGTTAACCCTTTACAGGTAAAAGAGACATTAACCCTTAACTATCTGTTTATGACAGTGACAAATACTGAATTAATCTGTAACTGGAGAAAGATGAGGAATGGGCTCTTTATGAGGACATGCAAATCAGATTCATTTATTTAACTCCAAATTTATAGACAAACAGGAAAAAGTTACTTTCACAATTAAAAGAGCAACCTGTATACAGAAAAACAGGATTTTTTTGATCTAGACTATTGTTTGTGTGCTGAATTGATCCACCAATGTCAAGGATTTTGGCTGAGTCTGAGATCTAAAGATGCAAGATGACATTTTACATAACATGATTCCAAAATGAGTATTTCTAAAAAGCTAGACTTAATATAATCCCCCAAATATCAATTATTTGACTCAAAACTAATGAGAGCTATTTGATGTGTTCTTTATGGCCTCTCTACTAATTATGTCATGATATATTCAATCTATCTTTTTCAATTAAACTCTGTAATTAAAAAATGCCCTCATTATCCAGTCAATGACTTAACAAACCTTCATTATCTTTTCTTTTTTTTCTTTAAGGTAACAGCACATCTACAGTTTTTTAATCAGCTTGTAGCAGAACTGTATATTTTCCTAAAAGCATCCTGTTAATTTTCAGTGTCATTATTAGTAATCCATCCTGCCAAAATTATATTGACATACTTCATAGAAAATTGGCAGGAGTATAAATGGCAATCTGTAGTTTCTGTTGCAGAGAAAGACCTTCAAATATTCAAGCATTGGCAACCAAAAGGCCCAATAGATTTATTTAGAAAAGCCTAGAAATGTTCTGATGCTTTCCCATTATCAGCAGGTTCAACAAAGAATTTAAATATCTGTTGTAGCTCAAACAGAAGTTACAGATTTAATGCAGTAAGCAGTTGCTGAAATTCTATGATCTGTGGTAATGCTGGAGGTCAGATTAAGTGATAACATGGATCCTCTGGGGTTTAAAATATATGAATCTATGACATATATGCTTAAGGTCACCTCAGTTATCAGAGCAGTTGACTTAGGTATGTGTGAAGTCCTATTAAAGTCAATGTGACTTGAGCATACTTGTTTCATTGAGAAGCTGTAGTGTCTCCATGCTTTGAAGCAGGAATTTTAAATTTGGCATGAGGTTTGTCCTGGTGGCAGGGATGTATTTTTTTGTCCTTGTGAAAAAAACAAATTTGGCCAGGGTCTGAGCCTGAAAAAAATCTCAGTTCATCAATGCCCAGTAGATTCTTGTAATAGCTTTGCAGTTAAATTCTCTGACAATTTTGTCTGTAATGAGCATGCTCTAGCCCAGGGGGATACAAGAGTTGAGCATAAAACTTTCCTTGAAGCAAAGGTCTGCTGTGGTGCCATTCACAGGGACTAAGAACAGAGAGACTGTCTCTCCTGTGCTGCCAGTGCTCCTGCTCTTGGTCTGTCCAGGCAGTGACAAGGAGAAGAAAGCTGCCAGACCTAGAATGCAAAGGACCAAGGAGCCAAGCAGGGAGGATGGGGTGGTAACAGGGGCAGCTCCAGGCCCCAGCACGCCAAGTGCGTGCTTGGGGCGGCATGCCGCCGGGGGCGCTCTGCCAGTCGCTGGGAGGGCGGCAGGCAGGGTGCCTTCTGCGGCTTCCCTGCGGAGGGTCCGCTGATCCCGCAGCTTCGGGAGGTTCGGCTTGCCTGCGGGAAGTCCGCCGAAGCCGTGGGACCAACGTACCCTCCGTGCTTGGGGCAGCAAAATGTCTAGAGCTGCCCCTGAGTCAGGAAGACTGGGATTGGGACAAGAAGATGAGGGAAGTGGTAGGGGGAAGTGAGATGGAGCCAAGCGAAGTGGCATGAGTGGGTGGGTTGTTTCTGTGTCCTTTTTCTGAGAAACAACTGAACAATTTTTGTTGAAATTTCCTCCCTGCCCCCCACAAAAAAGAAACCAGCCTGAAGCAAACATTCACCATGGAAAACTTTACCCCAAGTGGATAAGTCAAGCAAAGCTCTAAGAAACTGAAAACAAGGTCTTGTAATGGGAAGTTTTAGCTAACCTGAATTATAGGCAGCATTATCATAGTGCTAAGTAATTTCTCAATGAGCTCCAGTTCAAATGTGCTGTGTTTACAAGGGACACGGAGAGTGGGTGTGGGGGAGCCTATGAGCTCTGCAGACACAAACTTTCTCACTCAAGGTTTGTTCTCTACTTGTTTGCACTCACAGGGGCTAGCCACAATCTGGCCCATGATAAGTAATAATGATTGATCTCTCATATTCATTGAGTGCCTCTCCTCTAGATGAATCTCCAATTACTACAGCAACAACAGCCTTGCTCCTCACTGCGCTCCACGTACAGAACTCCCAGTGAGTTCAAGGGGAGTTCTGCTCACAGCTGCACCTCAAAGTCATAAGAATTTGTAGCTCAGTTTAAATAAGAAGCCAAAAGCTTAGCTGCTTATGGAAAGCTTGTCTGAAGCTCCAAACCCATCCATCCCAACCTGTACCCAGGCCCTAGATCTTACTAAATACTTGAAAAAAGCTGATATACCAGAGCTCAAATTACAGGTAAAACAACTATAAGTCTAAACTTTAATTCCTTAATCAATTGTTCAATGTCTCACTAACTATGATATATGAACTATTCCTTCTTGTTGGGCCAAGCATCCTTGCTTGGAAAAATAGAGATTTGACAGTCTGTGATAGGGGTTGTTGCATTTGGGTTGCTAAGTAAAAATTAGTAGAATTGTTGCTTATTTAGGGCCTCCTCCTGCCAGTGGCTCAGCAGGGCAGTGTCCTGACCCCACTGATGTGGAGAGCTGTGTAACCACAGTTATCATGTAGGTTGGTGCATATGAACCCAGCTTCCCGGGAGTATGCAAGGGACAGGAATGTGGCAATAAGCACTGTGGAGGTAGGGTGCCATACCTCTTGCAATCCAGGAAGCGGTATGTGCATGCAGAAGATGACCCCCACCAAATTCCTCTATACCGGCTGTAACATAGGCAGCGGTGGCTCCAGGCACCAGAGCTCCAAGCCATGGATTTGGCGACAATTCAGTGGCACGTACGCCGAAGCTGCGGGACCGGCGGATCTCCCGCAGGCAAACCACTGAATCCCCGGGACCAGGGACCTCCCGCAGGCAAGCCGCCGAAGGCAGCCTGCCTGCCGTGTTTGGGGCGGCAGAAAAGCTAGAGCCGCCCCTGAACGTAGGGATGTCCATCTAGATTGGGACATGGCAGCTGCACCAGAAACATCATAGCACTGAACACAGACAGCCATACTAGAGAAGGAGCATGTCTGAATGCTGGCCTCTGCCTCTGATGTCACCAGTGAATGAGGTGACAGACAGAATCTCTCTCCCTGGAGCTGGAGCTATATACTCCTCTGTGGCACATGTATTACCTTGCCATGGGGGCCTGCCTCCTGCCACATGAGCAGATCCCTATGCATGGGCAGGCTTTGTATAATATACCACTCTGCAGGGTTCTCAGCTTGCTGCCACAGAGCTCTGTATAGTTGGCAGCACCTTGAGATCGAGGAAGCAGCAGGATTAGGTTCTTACAGCATTTTAAGCATACTGTAACTCACTTGAGACCTACAGGATTGCTTCCTCCTGTAATTGTTATTGCTTTCTTAGGACTACAGGAAGAAGTTAGTTACCTTGGCCTATTGCCTTGGATGGAAATGCCAAGATTTTGAGTAACCTCAAGGCAGAACTCGTAAGAGCTGTAATTCTATGCAATTCCAATAGTGATTCTTTGTGTTCGTAGGAACTGTAGATGTCTTGGATGCAATAATGGCAGTAATTCTCTTATTTTACATTACCCTTTGTGAGTAGATCTGTATGCTCTAAAGGCTTGTCTACACTCTCAATTTACAGTGCTGCAACTTTCTTGCTCAGGGGGGTGAAAAAACACCCCCCTGAGCGCAGCAAGTTACAGCACTGTAAAGTGCCAGTGTAGACAGGGTACCAGTGCTGGGAGCCACACTCCCAGTGCTGGTATCTACGCCCCTCGGGGAGGTTGTTTTTATAGAGTGCTCCCAGCGCTCCCACTCTCTCCCATCACTGCACCGCAACCACACAAGCCACGTTAAAGTACTGCTGCGGCAGCGCTTTAGCATTGCAGTGTAGACAAGTATTATTGTGCCTAGATGACATGATGATAGGCACATGAAAAACCAATCAGTATAACCAATGTTTCATATCTGGGAGCCTTAGTTACTCAAAAGATGATCTGTATACCTCATTTGATATCCTCTAAGACATACACACAGTGCCTCGTGTGAATTTAGACTACTGTATGCCATATCCTATGACTGCTGGCTAATAATATTGTGCATAATAATTAGCAGATCACTAGCCCCTCTTTTGATATGATCCATGGGTATTTGACTACAGAGTACATGTAACTTGTAGAATATGAATAAAGGGGAAGCAAAAACACAAATGTCGGGATACTGAGTGAGTCTAAAATCCCCTGACTCTAATTAAGACTGACCTCTGGGCTCATTAGCTTTATAAACTTCAAAAAGAGAGAGAAGAGGAGTTGTTTTTTCCCAATCATACATTGATTCTTTATGGTGCAGCCCAGTGGTACCCAAACTACAGGGCACGCCTCCTAAGGGGCATGTAGAGGAACATTTTGGGGGGCACGGCAGTAAAAGTGTGAAAGGGAGTTAGGTTAGTGAAAGGAATAGTCTGAACATGGGGTGCTGTTATTCTGATAACTCATTTTCACTTTACTCATTCGTGCAGCGGTCTCTGAGGCATTCTTGCAGATGATATTTCTGGAGCATATGGAAACCTGCTGGCTCTTGACTGCAGTTTTACTGTGTAAATATTGAATACAGAAACCAAGCACTCACAAAGAAAATGTCAAATGAAGACATATCAATTTGTTTTCTCACAGGTAATACTGTATGATGTCTTCTTGATTTCTGTGAAAGTTCCTCAACAAGTATGTGGCATTAATTTTGATATTGCCAGGTGGATATCAGTAGGTTGCTAAAACAGTGGGTAATTGGATACCCATGCCAGTATCTGACCAAAGAGTAGCATGTTTTGCTTTTAGATAATTCTTTACATGCTGTCTCCAGAAGTATCCTCTCTATAGTTTTTCTTTATCTTCCTAAAACATAGGACCAGATGCTTAGGGAGGAGGGAGAGTAAAGTGTGTTTCATTCTCTCCAAATTACATTTTCACAAAAGGATTAAATTTCCCTCCCTTTTATGAGTGCAAATCACATCTGAAAAAAATTGCATCCACATCTTTGAACATGCAATTGAATTGCATGTGTAAATCTGTTTCCTGGTGTCAGAACTTCAGGTAAAGGTACCTTTAGTTCCCTTTTGAGGTTGTCTCAAGGAAAGCCCGTTCAAATCTCAGATAGCTAGCCTTCACTTTTCTTTGGGCAGGGACCCACACCCCGCTGCCTTGTGACTGGGAGTTTCGACTGCAGCTGCCTGCAGTTGCACTGTGATTATCCACAAGCAGGGCTGACCAATTATCATGTTTTGGGATGCAAGACCCATGAGAGTTTGTGTCACCAACTGGAATGTATTAACATGCCCCTATGCTGTATCTCCCTGTCTGAATGCTCCCAGCCAGCAGACAAGCATGCACTGAGTATCTGTGTGATAAGCAGCCCTGGTTCAGCAAGGCTGACTCCAGCAGTCTGCTTGTTACACCACAGCCTCTGGTCTCCACCAGCCTTGGTTACCACTAGCTAAGTGACCTCAACACACCCCAGTCCCAAATTACCCCAAAATCATCTATCCTGAAATGCCCAAACGTCTACTGGAACATTTAGGGAAGCAATACAGTCCACTGCTCCTTTAAAGAGACAAACACAGCAGATTGTTGCTTTAACTATCACTGTAATTCAAATACAGCACTGGGTTCATTTAGATTAAAAGTAAAACTAGTTTATTAATAAAAAGATGGGGGGGTTAAGTGAGTTCAAGTGTAAGGGATAGAATCAGAAATGGTTACAAGCAACTAAAAGTGAAAAACGCTTTCTAGGAACAAAGACTTAACAAAACTGCAGTCTTTGTTCAAGGTAAGATTCTTAACACACTTCCTTCCAGCAAGATGGCTGACCATGTCTTTGGTCAGGCTCTCCTCCAAAGTGCTCTGTTCTTTTTTCTTCTTAGGTGAAAGATAACTTGGGGTTCTTTGCCCCTTTCTTTTATAGTCCAGTGAACCTTTGAAATTTATCCATCTCAAAGCCCAGGGTGCCTGCTCTAAGGAAGGGTGCCATGGATTCTGATGGTGCTTTCTACAATGCACATGGATCTATTCCTGCAGCCTCCACTATGCCAACAAATGGCCACTTGATTGTGATTGCCCCTTGATGGAGGCACTGGTCTTTCCTTTATCTGGTTCAAATACATTTTAGTCCCGTATTTCCTCCACATTTGTGCAGTCCTTTGGGCATTTACTATACATACACCATGTGAGAATATTAGTGATCAGTGTATTACTGGTTTTCGAATGGTGAATTACATGATACCTATTAGATACAGACTATGACATAAGTGAATTGGGGCACATTGAACAGGTCAGGCCAGCTGAAACTCACTGCCTGATACCAGTGAGCCTCTTTCCCTATGACATTGGGATGCTTTTAGGGTCACACCAGTGTCCACTCCCTGCCTCTGCTTTCTCTCCAAATACAGTGGCGGCGTTCTTACTAGTGATCATACAGCTCTTTCAAAGCAGAGTGCATTTATTTAAGGACAAAAGTGTACAGAGAAAACATGTAAAAAATAAACAAGATCTGTATGCTTTACTAGTAGTTCTCCATCAGTCCAAGTATAACCCTGCCAGGTTCCAGTCCTTTGAATCCTTCTGCAGGGTCCTGCCTTGGACAAAAGATCATGTTCAGCTTATGAATCAAAAAGAAGGCCCTGTATCAGTTCAAGATCATTCTTTATATCCCAAGTTCTTTCTGTCTCCGTTACTCTCTGATTGCCCTGACCTAGTGCATGCAAACCATCCAGGGGATGGTACTTTCTCTGGAGCTGCTTACAAGTCTCAGCTGTAATTACCCCCTGCTGTTTTCACTTCCTGGAGGAGCTGTGGTAAGCTTGTCTGCCCAGAAAATGCAATTCTCTTTTTACGTGTGGTTGTGATATCTGTCACAACTTTCGTATCTAACTACCCAAGTGCAAGTGCAAAAAGGGAGATGGGGAAAGGGGAATGTCAGCTGTTTTTAAAATTGTCCCCATTTTCTTAAGGTTCAGCTTTCTTTCATGCAGCCTGATAAATAAGACTCTTTCTGAGTTCTACAGAGATCTGATAGCCCCATCTACCTAGATGAAATGCTACCTAATTATTGTGTGTATATGTGTTTTTCCATAGTCTCTGATAATTCTTTTAGGGATGCTCTGTTTTCTATGGGGAATTACAATAATTAATACTAGAAACACATTGTACTCACACAGAGACGGACTATGAAACGACATAATTTAAAACAGTTGCTATTGGTACTTTGTCTTTTATCTGATGACGAGAGATACTATCATTCTTTTTCTCACTTTGTCTTGGGATGAGTCTGAATTTTAGTGTGAAATATAGAGTTTACCTTCCCCCCCTCTGCTTGTTGAAATTCAAAGTTTATTTAGATGCTGAATTCCTTGTTACTGTACTTCACATATTGCTTTTGTCATATGTTTAAATTATAAGCCACTTAGGATGTTGAACTATTTTATATTATGCAAAGGTCAGTTTCTGACATCCAAATCCAGTCTATCAGCCACACCAGTGAAATGGTGGCCCTGGTCAGCACAGTAGGATGATAAAAACCCAGCTTTGAAGTATATAATCCTCTTATTAGTTACATAAGGCTAGCTAGCAGGAAACTTCCCAAATGAGAACTTAAAATTTGTTTGTTTCCCAGTCATTCAGAACCACTCTTAGAATTCCCATCAAAATAATGATATTTCAGGCATTTCCCTGGGCAGAAAGGATTCAACACAATATGTGATATCTTTTTTTAAGAAAAATGTGCCCGTCACTCCTTTTCTCCCTATAACAGTCTTGTTATGCTTTCATTTGTTGCCAGTCTTCTCAATAACACCCCACGGAGTAATTCCTTCTGAAAATTCTGAGGCCTTAAAGAATTAGGCTGTGTTTTTCCTGATGAGTGACACTCTTACCAATAAGAAGAAGGACTCACCTACAGCTTATTCTTTCCTTAACTTTTGGACTTGTATTGGTGCATATCTACTGGATCTGAAATATTGTGCATGGTGCCATGAATGCTTTTGACTTAAAGAGTGTTGTTTGGATTTAGAGGTTCTAGAGTTCACTTCTATTGTTTAATGCTTTAAAGCTTCTCTCTATTTTTTTTTCATAGAAGAGTCATGCTGTTTCAGCTGATGATAATGGTTTCTATTAATTCCACATGCTGCACCAATTAAAATCAGAGCATGTAAATTAAAATATTTATTGTGGGTGAGTGGAAGATAGGGAAGGTTAAGAGCACAAATATAATTATTTAAAGTGTGCTTCTATTCTGAAAATTGTCTCTAAAAATTACACTTGGGGGTTCCATGTTTCTTATGTCTCAATGAGTCCTTATCAGATGTGCTCACTTTACAATAAAAATATTTTATTTCCCTAACTGCCAGCCTTGATGCTCAACTAGGTCTGTCAGAGTAGGCTGGGATCTTTCTATCATGCATTACCACACCAGTAACAACAATTCTTTAGGCAAAATCTGCCCTTAGTTTCACCTCTGCAATTCTACTGCTTTCATATTATGTTCTCAATGACACCTGTGCAAATCCATCATAAGCACAAGGGTGCAAAAAAGATCAAAAAATGGAAACCTATCTAGCAAAATCTTTTTTGCAAAATATGTCCAGATTTTTCATTGCAAATTTTCAACCAGCTGTATTGCACAGCTTTAACAGACTGGAGTGTAGTAAGCAATTCTGTTGATGATGCACACGAAAGCATTGTTTGATTTTTGCTATTCTGTAACTGGAAAACTAAATTTCTTGAGGGTTTTCAATTTTAATTTCTTCATTGTGACAAGAGCTGGCTGAACTACTTAGAATGAATATTATGAATTTAACATCTTTTTGGGTTAACAAATCATCCGTAACCTGATTCTGATTTTCTTCAAATGTACTTCATTATTTATAAGTAACTGTTCAGAGAAGTTTGGATGAAAAATTTTAATACAAACTGGATTGTACACTTCAGCCATTCACTACTCATTATTTGTATTATGTGTAGGGCCCTACCAAATTTGCGGTCCATTTTAGTCAATTTCACAGGCATAGGATTTTAAAAATATTCAATTTCACAGTTTCAGATGTTTGTATCTGAAATTTTGGGGTGTTGTAACTGTGAGGGTCCTGACCCAAAATGTGGTTGTGGGATTGCCACCCTTACTTCAGCGCTGCTGCTGACGGGAGCACTGCCTTCACAGTTGGGCAGCCAGAGATCAGTGGCTGCTGGCCTGGCTCTGAAGGCTGTACACCCATGGAGCTTCCTGCAGCTAGGGGAGAGTCCCAGAAGTGAGTCTGACCCAGCCCTACGAGCGGTCCCTCATCGGAAGAAGTCCCATCCCTCTCCAGCCTGGTCTGGACTGGGAGCTGGAGTGTGCAACGGGAGTTCTCCTCCCCTACAATAGCCAGATTTCAATGGGGAGATCAGATTTCATGGTCCATGACCTATTTTTCACATCTAAGAATTTGGTAAGTCCTAATTATGTGGTAGGCAAATGGGTGCAGCTCCCTCATCTTCACATTGAATCTGCATCCTTTTTCACACCTCAGGAGCTGGCCTTTGGTATAATTTCTGTGCTCTAGAAATTAAGATGATTAATACATTTTTAACAAGAAAATAGCAAGTAGAAAATAACATGCTACTAGTATTAATTTTCAGCCAAATTATCCTTAACGCTGACACTGGTGAAACTTCCAGAATGTGTGAACAATTTGACAATTGTTGTCCAAGTATTCAAGAATATTGATTATGACTCAATCACAGTTCAGAATTTTTATTTGTTAAAACATTTACAAATCAGATTTTTTGTTACATGATTAAAATTGTCTATGTGAACCGTGGACCAAATCCTGGTTCTACTGAAGTCAATGGAATTGCTTCAGAGGGCTAGGATTTGGTCCATAGAACATTGGTGCATAACAAAATAATTGAAAACACATTTCTAATCATATAAATAAGTGTGTTGATTGCTGAGGCTTTAAGAACTAGCAATTCTATTTCCCAGAAGAATGTTATAAACATAAGTTTGAATTTATATTTTTATATGACTGTAGCCACAGGTAATCTTTGATCTTTTATAGTACAATCATTAATGGGTTCACCATACATGGATCGAGTTCCTGCCTAATAACATGTTTTAATATACTATCTCACTACAAAATATTACATACTCTTTATACTTTTAGCAATGTTTGTTTTACATCATTACTAGAAATACAATTTTGTTGTTAGATAAGTTTCAGCAAGAAAGCAATGTTGAAAAAAAAAAAGAAGACCTTGCTGAGATGGCTATCAATTTTTTCAGAAAAAAATGTAAGTAGCTTTAAGAAAAATAGAGGTTTTCATTTATTTTGAAAGCTCTGCTTAGATCAATTGTATTCTGAAGATGCTATCCTTGTCTTCTTCACTTGAAAGAGACAGATAAAATCATAGTGACAGATAGATTAGCAGAATTCACTTCTCAAGTGGTTTATTACTACTATAAAACCTATTTATAGGTGAAACTATAGCCACAAGGCTAAAGATTGAAGAAATTCAATCAACTTTCCTCTAGTTCACCTTTTAAATCAAGAGAGGGGAGATAGTCATATTGAAAATTTAATTCGAGACTCTCAAATGTGGTTTTATCCACAGGCCATTGTGACAGACCCAGGCCAGTGTGCTACAGGAGTCTGGTAGAGGGCAAATATACTAGTCACTGGCTGAGTAGTTTTCTGTTCCCTGAGTGATTAGAGCAGGGGCTGCACTGGAGTAATCAGGAACCTGCTAGAACCAATTAAGGCAGACAGGCTGATTAGAACTCCTGCAGCCAATCAAGGCAGGCTAATCAGGGCACCTGGGTTTAAAAAGGAGCCCACTCCAGTCAGGGGGGGAGGAGCTAGAGGAGAGGAAGTGCATGTGAGGCACTGGGAGCAAGAGGCACGAGGAGCTGAGACTGAGAGGGTGTGCTGTTGGAGGACTACGGAGTACACGTGTTATCAGACACCAGGAGGAAGGTCCTGTGGTGAGGATAAAGAAGGTGTTTGGAGGAGGCCATGGGGAAGTAGCCCAGGGAGTTGTAACTGTCATGAAGCTGTTACAAGAGGCACTATAGACAGCTGCAATCTGCAGGACCCTGGGCTGGAACCTGGAGTAGAGGGCGGGCCTGGGTTCCCCCCAAACCTCCCAACTCCTGATCAGACACAGGAGGAGTTGATCCAGACTGTGGGGAAGATCACTGAGGTGAGCAATTCTGCCAATAAGCGCAGGACCCACCAAGGTAGAGGAGGAACTTTGTCACACCATCAAATCTCAACAGATCCAGCAGAGCTATCCACTCTGTTACTCTCCATGGATTGCATGTGTATGTGTACGTGTGTGCACGTGCGCTCACATACATTCATAGATGAAGTTTTGAGATGTTGACCACTTCTGTTCTGAACACAGTCACCGTTCATATTAATAAAATGCAGGTACAATACCAGATTAACAGGTAAAAATTACTAAATTTCAATGATAGTGAGAGGTTCGTATGTCAGAGTGATATAGTAAATATGTGTAGGTTTAATTTGGAAAGTCCTAATGCTGTATGAATGCCAAACAGTTTGACTTGCTATCTATGCTTTCATGTAGTAATATCTGATCATCCTCTAATCTCACTGCTGAGCAAAGGGATTGCTTCGAGTTCCCAGATGTCATTCCAGTGGATGCACTTCAGCATGTTGTGATAGTCTAATTATTTTTCCATCTTGAATTCTGAAGGGGTGAGTCAGTACTTTGAAGTAAATCTGATGGGTCTATTTTTCTTTTGTTTTATTATTTCTTATGTATTGTATTCCTAACTCCCATGGTTAAAAATCCCTCTTGCTTTCTTGAAGAGGTATATGTAGGCCTTTGAGAAATTGACATACTTTGGCATTTGAGGCACTTTACTCACGGCACTGCTCTTTCTGATATGAATTTCTCTTGTTGCAGAGGCAAGATAAACGCTTCAAAAACAATTCTACCAGTTAGATCACTTTTTTTTGTTCATGTCCCAGTCTGGAAAAAATCTTTTGGAACTTGTCTATATTTTTGGCTAATATCATCCTTTTGCTTCTGCTGTTTCTTCTGATTGCTTCTCTGCACCTCTAACACTGGTCAAAGTCTTGTAGAATTCAAATTTAAAGCAAAAAAATGGCAGCATGATCAACTTCACTACTGTATTGATAGATTGCTATATCACTTGTCAAACCTTAAAATAATATACAGAATCATAGAACTTACATTGGGACTTCAATGTGGATATAAATAACATTTGTGTCTAGCTCTGAATGTATGAACTGGTTGAGGAGTTGGTCCCATAGTTACTGATCCAGAATCACTGAAGTCAATGGGAGCTTTGCCACTGACTTCAGTGGGCACAGGATCAAACCCAGTCCTTACATTACTTTGCATTCTCAGCCTGAAGAAGAATGGCCAGGCACCAGCAAGCCGAAACCATTTCCTGCTGTGACAGATGGCAAATTCCTGAAATATCCCGAACAAACCTTATTGAATTAAACTTGGAAAGTTTAACTTAATTATTTTAGGAAACCACTGTATGGAATGCAAATATGTACGTGCTATTGTGGGGTTGTATGGAACTTCTTTAGGAGGAAGACAGGATTAGTACAATGTCTGGGAAGTATTGTGAATTTCAGAAGATTATGGTGAGCAACGTAGCAGGCAGGACCGATCTTTTGGGACAATATGTGTGAAGTGGAATTCCTAAGAAGTACTTGAGAGGAGGGGAATTGCAAACTCCTACCTATGGACTTAGCCTTTGATGCTTCACCTTGAGAGGGGGCCCATTTGCTGCTGTTCATCTGTTACACAAGGACAGTTCCAAGATGTGAACTGGATAGTAGCCTGAGTTTTAAGGTGACTTGGCCATTGTTCTGATCCAGCAACTTCTGGAACTTCTGTCCAAGGGGAAGGTCCAGTCCTTAGAGTAGGGGTGGAACCACGAACACCAGTCAGAGCCCTTGTGGAGATGGCAATGGGAAAATGGACTCTGGTAAGCTTATTAGCATGTGTATAGGTTCTTCTATTGTTTTTTCATACATTGTCTCTGTTTTTGGACATAAAGATTCTGGAAACATCTGCTTGGACAGTGGTGCTTCCATACTAGTCTGTGATTTGGAAGCAACAATGTAGATTTTTCTCTGTACAGATGCACTAAATTACTGCTCGTTTTTTGTTTTGCTAAGGACATGAATAGTGTTAGAGAGTTCACAGACCAGTGTGAACATCTTCCTAAAGGAAAGTAGACTTTATAAGTGTCCTCCTTGGTTCATACGAGTATGAATAAAAGTGACATTCCATCTGCTGCGCTGGTCACATTTATATATGAGAAATAGCCTCATGACGCTTTGAACAAGGCTGTTGATCATATTTGGGATAATTGCCAATCCTGTTGTATAAATGCCAAAGAGGGAAGAGGAGTTTGAAAGAGAACATAAACAAAAACTTATGTTAATTCTTTGTTTGCTCTTTTGAAGCTTGGCTACTCAGATGCCCAACTCTCAATGGGGTCTAAACCAAAATAAATCTCTTTTTACTTATTACTTAACTCAGAGTATAAGCTTTATACAGGGTAAACTCATAAATTGTTCGCCCTCTATAACACTGATAGAGAGATATGCACAGCTGTTTGCCCACCCAAGTATTAACACATACTCTGAGTTAAGTAATAAGTAAAAAGTGATTTTATTAAATACAGAAAGTAGGATTTAAGTGGTTCCAAGTAGTAACAGACAGAACAAAGTGAATTACCAAGTAAAATAAAATATGCAAATCTAAACCTAATACAGTAATACAACTGAATACAGGTAAAATCTCACCTTTAGAGATGTTTCAATACTTTTTTTTTCTCAGACTGGACCCCTTCCTAGTCTGGGCACAATTCTTTCCCCTGGTATAGCTCTTGTTCCAGTTCAGGTGGTAGCTAGGTAACTTCTCATGACTGGCAGCCCCCTTTGTGCTGTTTCACACTCTTTTATATCTTTGGCACAATCTTTCGTCTCTCTGGATCCCCACCCCTCCTTTTAAATGGAACAGGACCAGGTTTAAGATGGATTCCAGTACCAAGTGACATGATCACATGTCACTGTAAGACCTCATTCTCCATTCTTTCAGGGCTGGCCTGCATGTACCCAGGAAGGTTTGTGAGTAAACAGAGCCATTCACAACCAATTGTCCTAGTTAATGGGAGCCATCAAGATTCCAAGCCACCATTAATGTAACTTTGCATAGTTACAATAGGTCTTCAGAGTAATACTTCATATTTCTAACTTCAGACAGAAGAATGATACATTCATACAAATAGGATGAACACACTCAGTAGATTATAAGTTTTGTAATGATACCTTACAAGAGATCATTTGCATAAAGCATATTCCAGTTACATTATATTTACACTCATAAGCATATTTCTATAAACATATGGAGTGCAACATCACACCCATATTCAGCATAGGGAAATAGGGTGACTCTATCTCTAAAGATGTTGTAAAAGAAAAAGAGGATTGTTTTAACAAAACATTTGTCACAAACCCCTTCAAAGCAGTTTTCAGGCAGGAACTCTTTCTTCTTACATGCACATAATGGGGTAGACATTCCCAGAGCTTCAGAATTAAATATATAAGGTGCTGTGATGGGGCGACTGCCTCTCACTGGCAAAGAAGGGGTTAAAAGTAGCCCTAGGGAGGCTGTGTTGCAGGTAGCCAATCAGAGGAGGGCTGAAGGGAGCAGCCAATCAGGGCCAAGTAGCTCCTTATAAAAAAGGAGCTGCAAGGCAGAGGAAGGTAGTTCTCTGCTGAGAGTCTAAAGAGGAAGGGCTGTGTCCCTGAAGGGCCAAGAGAACTGCCAGCACCCTGGACAGAGCAGTGCTGCAAACGGGCTGAGGGAGCCAGAGATAGCACCTGACTGGCTGCTGGGGGTTGCTGAGTGAGGCCCTGATACAAAGGTAAAGAGGGTGTTGGAGCCATGCTGGAAGTGGCTAGTCCATGGACTGCAGTTTGCCACTGGTAGGAAGTGTCTGAACAGCAGACTGTAGGTCCCCTGGAAGGGGGGAGCACAGTCTGCAGCATGGCCAGAGGGTTGTGTTGCTGAAGAGAATGCTGCAGTCCTTGGAGAGATGTGGATCCAAGAGCAGGAGTCATAGTGGCAATAGAACACCTGAAGGGGCACACTTAACTGCAGAGCTAATTCCCAAGACAGGCTGAGGAGGTGCCAGAGTGGTAAGCAGACCCTGTTACAGGTGGCTTATGCAAAAGAAACAAAAAAAACCCATAAAAGAACACACATTATCTGATAGTAGAGCTGAAATGCATTACATGTGCTGGAGGGTAGTGGAAATGGTGGGGAAGTAGAGCAAGTCATAAAATCTAATATTACTGTCCAAACCAATAAACTTTCTAAACTAAAAACCTCATTTTCCCCCCTTTTTCAGGAAAAAAATCCCCTCTCTGCTATTACTATACCCAGAGGACACTTACAATTGAATTTGAAAATATCTTTTTCTGTTTGGAACATTTGGGAGACATCTTCTAATTCAATTATAAGCACCCTCTGGCACACGTTTGTGTCTCACATATCTTGTACATATATTTACACAGGATTGCAGTTGTGCTAAAAGGGCTGGCCCTTTGTGGAGCCTTGATGTATATGAAAAGTGATATGCTTGGCCCAGCCAACCCTCTGCTGTCCTGTAACTGAGCCACACACAGGCATTCCTAGAAGCCTTTTTCTTGGCTTCCTCTTGCTTACAAAAATCAATTTCAGGCTTAAGTGCCGCTCCCTTCATCCGGAACCTACACAATGTCCACTGACTGGCTTTGTCGAGGGCAATAGAAGGCTACTGTGGGACAGCCTAGTAGAAGAGAACTGAAGCTAGTAAATTATGTACAAAAAAATCTTTACCATTGATCTTGTTGAGCTTTTCCCCCTTAAATGGTTGTAATTTGACCACATTAAAGAGAAAAAAGTTAATCACATGTTTCATGTACCTGGCTAATAACATGAAAGGAATCCACACTTGTGAAACTAAACTGGCTCTCTGTTAAAAGAACTTTTACAGGGATGCTGTTACTGCAGCCGGCATTCTAGCCATGTGCACATAGACTGGTTTCCTGGACTCATCCGACCTCTTTCCTTCTCCAACCTGAGGTCCTCCTTCCAAGTTCTGTCCAGGTTGCTACAACACAGCTATTTCTGTAATAGCCTGTTTCTTCTCTTGTCATAGTCATATGAAGAGTTCCTGTCAGTTTTGAAGTGCCTGAAAGGCTGACTGCTGGTGTGCAGAGACCACTGCCTATCATGCTGACCAGTTATTGTTTACTTGTACTGCTTGTGTGTCTGTATCTAGCTGTTGACTCTTGTCTCTTACTTGGATTGTAAGGGCAGGGACAGTCTTGTTGTTCTGCATTTGTACAGTGCATAGCACCATGGGGTCATTATCCATGACCTGGGGCTCCTAGGTAATGCAATAATACTAATGTAGAATTACTAAAGGTGGTAAGGCTCCTCTGGGGTCCTGAATTGGACCCAGAATTAATCATAAGGCTAAAGAAGAGAATTATGATAGGGACTGACAGGAAACAGACGGACATAAAACCAAATACCAGTGGAAGAAACTTGAAGTTCTTGCACAGTCCCTTGCCAATAGTTCATTTAGCGCATTTTAAACTAAATATAAAATTAAGTGACAAATTCTTATCTCTTTCCCCTCTTATTAATTTTTTCACTAACTCCTTGCATGAACTATTTTTCATGGTGGAAGGATGTTAATCAAAATATTGTTTTTTGCTTCTTATTATTTTAACTTGTCCATATTTTTTTATTAAATGGGTTTGATAACCTAAATAGAAGACTCTGGCCCTGATTCTTTGTCCTGCTTGATCTACATTCACTGCAAGAATGGGGGAGGGTAAGGTGGTTGCTTTATACCACTTGTCACCTCTTCATATTCTTGGCCCTGCCAAGGACTTGGTCATCACCGCCTCAGCCTGCTTGGCTAAAATGGCCCTCTAAGGTCTGTTGCTGTTGTGAAAAACAGCAGGAGTACAGTTGCAGTCTGACTACCCCACTCCTTCCCAGGCCACCCCCCTTATTCTGGAGAATAGAATCAGCTACACTGGCTCTGACACCCAGATAATCTCTTATAGCCCATTTACAATGCTATACTGCAATGAAGAATTGGCATTGTGGTCTCAGTTTGCTATCTGATAATTCCCACCTCCTGAAGATGTAACTGCTCCTCTTCACCCTCACGCTTAACATACTGAGGCATAGATTATTGCGCACTGATTAACACCTTTCATGTCTTAATGTCTAAACGTTGTCAGATACCCCCATGCAATCTATGGCAAATTCTATTGAACCCCATTGTACAGGGGAATGTACATAAATAGCAACACTCCTGAGACCTTATTAAATTAAAACAATGCTCTAATGGGAAAAAACAAGCAGGAAATTAATCAGTTTTGGCACCCAACCAGATGGAATTGTAAATGGCAGTTATCAGATTCAGTCACAGTAATATATTGCTAGCTAATTATCTGACTGTGGTAGCCAAGAGCCAGGAATTGCAGGTACATGGGTCTGAAGTTAACTGTTTGCTTCCAGATCCCTAATGTTTAAAGGGCATGATTTCTGGATGTGGTATAAAGCTTTCAATATTCTGGTAAAGATTGCTTGTGTTAGAGGGTGTTGTCAGTACTATACAAGAAATTCCCCACTCTGCCCAAAGTGGTTTGTCATTTAGGCTTAGTCACAACCACAAGACGTGAAGCAAATAAAGCTTTAAATCTGTGCCCATTAACTTAGACTCTGCTGCTTTGACATCTTATAAGTGCATATGCAGTATCATTTAATGAGCAGATTATTTATTTAAATTTCAAATCAGATTGGGGGTGTAGCAAGTGTGATGGTCCTATATTCTTGCAACAATCTGTCACTAGGAATCTGCTTAAAACTGCATCCTCCATAAGAAGAAACAAACAGGTCTCATATTCTTTCTGAGCAAAGAATTGGGCATAATGCCTGTTGGGAACAATTTTTGAATGAAACTTTCACAGCAATCTGAAATGCTTCATTCAAGTGCAGCAAGAGTAAATGCCTTTGAAGGAAAAGGAAATGACTCACAAATCAACTCACCAAAAGGATTTTTCTTAGTCAGAAAAAGAAGTCATTTCCTGGCTTCCTGAAAACTACCATGACACCTTCCCTCCTGATGCAGGTGCATATTAGGCAGATACGTATCCATGTCTATTGAGAGGCAGTGTAGTCTAGTTCAGTGATTCTCAAACTTTTGTAGAGGTGACTCCTTTCATACAGCAAGCCCCTGAGTGTGATCCTCCCCCTTATAAATTAAAAACACTTATATATTTTACACCATTATAAATGCTGGAGGTGAAGTGGGATTTGGAATGGAGGCTGACAGCTCATGATCCTCCCAGGTAATAACCTCATGACACCCTGAGGGGTCACAACTCCACAGTTTGAGAACCCCTGGTTTAGTTGTTAGGAGACTGGACTAGGACTCAGGGGACCCAATCCCAGATTTGCCACTGTCCTGAAGTGACTTTCAACTGTATTTCACTATTTGTCTGTCTTCTCTATTTATACTGCAAGCTCTTCACGGCAAGTACTATCTCTTGCTATCTGTTTGTACTGGGCCTACCAGGCCCTGCTCTTGGTTGAGGCCTCCATAGTATAAATATCTGGTATAGTTGTTTTTTCATCTATCTAGGTCTTAGCATTATGTTAGTAGAGAGGGACATCTAAAATTAAATCTATAATATGACCCTCTAATATATGAACCTCTGTTGTACTGATATATTTTTAAAACAAAAGCTTCTGGATTGTTTCCAGTTTGTCTTTCTGTTCTGAATCTGGATCTCTTATTAGCTATCATTATTATGACTAGCAGTCAGAAGACCACCTCCGATCTGTTTGTTGGGTATTTTTTTGAAATCGATATTAGGGAAATCTCTGAAAAGCTTTGAGATGCTAATGAGGATAAACAGTGTCTCTTGAAACGTACATTGGCTATCATACAAGATATGAGGCCATCAGGGAGGTAAGAATAACGTGATGACATGCATCCATTACCTGTATTATTATAATCTTTACAAATAAGGAGACATTCTCCATTGCTTTAATATGATAACCTGTAGTGCTGCAGTGATATGAAATGAAAAGAAGTGGGGAGCGAAGCTGTAATCTTCCACCTGCTGCCTTAGCTACAGAAGTACAAAAAACTCAGTTCTTTCTATCCTGTCCCCTAATCTCCAGCCTCATCTATGTCATGATCACTTAACAAAATTAGAGCAATTTCTGCCACTGTTTCTGCCATCACTAACAGGCCTCATGCTTTTGTGATATGACTTTTTGAAAGTATATTCTGGTCATATAACTATTGCTATCTTTCTTCCTATTAAAATGAGCCTGCATTGCTGAAAGAGAAAAGGCATATATGCTCCCAGCCTCTTCAGTTCCTTCCATCCTCCAAGTTCTGTTCACCCTTGCATGGTGAATTCATTGACTTCCTGTCAAAAAGACACTTCCTTCCTGTCGGACTTCAGGACCCTAATATAGCATGAGTCACTTAACAATCCATTAAATACTCACCAATCAAAAAGTGATTTTAGTGTTGGCCACAAAACAGAAATATATTTTTAACTAATTCCTTCACAACTGTACTCTTAGTTTCAAAATAACTGGCCTCTTATTAACACGTGCCTTTTATTATTGTGCTTGTATTTCTTAAAATCACAGGCCACATTCTGTGCTGAATCCCTTGCAAACCCACTGAAGTCAAGGGATGTATATCAGGGAAAAAAATTGTCCAAAGTGTCATGCTGTATAGAAGACTGACTAAGTTAAATCACAGAAAAACTCACTGTTACAATACACAAGACTAAAAAGTTTCCTAACACTGAATTTTACTTCCAGTAGGATAATGAAGTTGTTCCACTTATGATATACAACATAACACTACAGTCTTCAATATTCTGTCTCCTCCTTCAAATTGCTTTTGATGCATTTTCAGTTACCACCATATGCTAACTTTCTGTTCTCATTGGAGTTTCAGGTTTACATAGAATGCATTGTCTTTATCCATTGGCCCCTGTTAGCATTTTTATTGAACAAGATTCAAATCTAGCTATTTCAAGATAAATATTTGACTGTCCACATAACAGTCTCTGCTCCATCATGCCACTCTGCCACTTCCCACAATAAGAAGCAACGAGGAGATGCAGCCTTACCTCAATGACAAACACCTCATGCCCTCTTTTGCGCCACAAATCCAAAACACCCACAGCTACTCAGGTGCTAAAAGTTCCACTTTCATCCGCCACAACCACCAACTTCTATAGAAGGATCTCTAGCACAATCAAAATTGAAAACCAGGATAAAATCAAATTGCTATCCAAGGGCTAAATTTTGTATGACCCTACATGGTTTCACAGAGGAAAGGGAGAAAGTACGGGCACTTCCTTTCACTCAGGGAATCCCAGAACCATAGTCCCTGTGCTTGGGAAATGCATGATCTGCTAGTCAGTTGCTCCTCTGTAGGAGGAACTCATCAAAAATGAGGCAGTGAATACATAAGAATGGCCATACTGGGTCAGACCAAAGGCCCATCTAGCCCAGTATCCTGTATTCCAACAGTGGTCAATGCCAGGTGCCCCAGAGGGAATGAACAGAACAGGTAATCATCAAGTGGTCCATCCCCTGCCCATTCCCAGCTTCTGGCAAACAGTGGCTAGGGACACTGATGGACCTATGCTTCATGAATTTATCTAGTTCTTTTTCTGAACTCTTTGAATAAACCAAATCATGGTTCTGTCCAACCCCCCAGTACTCCAGCCAGAGGACAGCTACTTGCTACACTAGGGGAGGAAAGGAGGAGTATGCTGCACTCACTAAAGAGGTGGCATAAATTACTTTCATCCCAGTGTTACCTGGAAATTCTTGGTTCCGATGGTACTCCCCAGAGCAGCAAGACTTCATCCCACCCCTTATAATGGGCTATGCCTTAAAGGTTTGATCTAGCCCCAGATAAATAGCACAAGGAGCAGTGTACAGGTTGTATTATTCTTTTTCATTTAATTAGTTTAAAAACATTACTTTTTGAATTTACTTGCAGCTGCCACAAAATTCCTACTGTACTTCAGAATTCAGCCCAGAATCACTGTAGGTGCCTTTGCTCCAGGATTTATGTCCCACTTGCCTCAGGGCCCATGGGGTTGTAGTTATGAACAATATACAATGAAAAAGGATACTAGACAATAGGAAAGGTTGGGAATAGGTGATTAATACAGGGAAGAGAGACAAAGGGAAGCGTATAATAGAAACTATAGAAATAGATTAAAAACATCAAAGGGGAGGTGAGAGAACTCAATGTCCATTACTGTTCAGTGAGGAATGAGGAAGAAAGAGATCATCACAGCCAAATGTTTGAGTAAATAACGTAGCCTTCAAGCTCCCCCAGGCAGTAGAAAATTGCAGATTTTAAAGGCCTCAATAAAATGTCATTACTCCCAGTTCTATCTGCTGCGGCAAGCATTGGCACTTTCAGAGTCAGTGATCAGAGTTTCCACTACTGAAGGCAGCCAAGAATATTGCTACCTCATTCCCTGCTTTTGGAATTCGTTTTTAATAGGTCGGTGTTAGGTTTGTATGTTAACTAAACTCAAACAAATAATGGTCACACACAACTGTCAAGGTGAGTGCTCAAAGCTCCTTTGCCAAAACAAAATACTGGCCGTAGCAATCACTCCAAGAACAGTGACATGACTGCACTGCAAGAAATAAAACCTTTCTGACCACCAGCAATTCCAACCTACTGTCTCTGACCCTGAGGAAGCGAATGTGGAAGCCAAGGATATCCATCTGACCCTTATTTTTCATGGAATAGAATTATATACTGGTGAGTAAATTTTTATTTAAGAAAAAGAGAATTATTGTAGTATAAAGTGATTTCTTATATAAGTATTAGAAGAGGATAAAAGATAAAGGGAGAGAGCAGGGTTGAGGTAGAAGTGGCTTGCCCAAGACCATGCAGGAAATGAGAGAGAGAGCTAGGATGACCTGGCTCCTAGCACCAGACGCTATCCCCTGGAACATGCTGACTCCTTGATGTCCATTTTCCTTCATGCAGCCTGCTCTGACATCCTCGTGCTAGTTCTGATTGAGCTAGTGCATTAAAAATAGCTGTGATAGTGCCAGTGCCACGAGGGGCTAGCCCCCCTCCCTCTGGGCTATATATCTCTCTGAGATGCTCGGAGTGAATAGCCCCTCCCACCATTTAGAATCATAGAATATCAGGGTTGGAAGAGACCTCAGGAGGTCATCTAGTCCAACCCCCTGCTCAAAGCAGGACCAACACCACTTTTGCTGCCACAGCTACATTCTATATTTAGCGTGCTTGCTTGATCCAAACTAGTAGAGCTATGGCTCTTTGAGCTGGAATTCATACCTCCAGCTTAAGTGTAGACATTCTCATGGTCTCTGTAGGGCAGAATTTGTATCTCAAGAAGCACCAGCTCTGCAATACAGCATGATGCAGCACCACCTCCTTGCAACACACCATGATTTTTCCATAATAAAACGCTATTGTTGAAATCACACACTTTTGTGAGCAGGTTGAAATTGACACATTTCATTTTGAAACAAAACATTGAACAAGCATATTCTGGTCTTTTTGGAACAGTCTTTTTATTTTATTTTATTACAATATTTTTAAATTGTATGTTTTATATAATATTGGGGGAATGGGGAAGCCAAAATTGGAATGAAATACTTCTACTTTGTTGAAACAATGTTTTGATCTACTTGAAATGAATTTTTTAAATTGTTGGTTTTCATTCCAATTCGGAGTGACTCGGGAGTCTTCTGAGTCAAAAAATGGCCCTGGTGTGTTCAGTCTGAGCACAGGCCTATTTAGAAGTGGGAGGGATTTAATAGGAAGGGTCATGAAGAATGGGGGTGAAAGAAGAAAAGAGGGGGCAGAGAAGGAATGCGTGCAAAGGAACAAGAAGAAAGTAACTACTTTGTACAGAGGTGGAAGTGAAGGAGGACAGTGAAAAGGAATGCCAAGAAACAGAATGTAATTGTCCCAGAGTGGGTTGATTTCAGCATCCTGAAAGACTGTTCTGCAAAGATTCATAGACTGAGTGCGTTCCATCAGTTTGTTCCCACAAAGGCCTCTAAACTGTGTTATTCCATTAAGTTTCCTGGGGACGGACAGAGTGGCTCCCTGGCTTCAGCGTGCAGAGGAGTCATGCAAGGGCAAGCTTTCCCTCTTGCTCTTGCCCACTGTTGTGATCCTTCTGGTGGAGGTATGTGCAGGGCAGCCAGGCACACCAGAGAGGAGTGGGGAATGATTGTCTGTGTTCCCCTCCAGTGCATCAGGATACTTGGGGAATGACTGTGTCCAATTAAGCCCTAATCAGGCACAATCCCTTTCTGGGCTGTAGTGCCAGCTCACACTATCCACCATAAAAGGCTGTGCCTTAAAAACAAGTCTAACCCTGTGTATTTAGACATGGAAGGAGAGAGATTCAAAGCTGCCTACGTGATTTGGATGCCAGCTTAATTTTAAATTGGAAATGAGTGTCCAGATCCCTTAGATGACTTTGAAAAAATCTCAGCATGAGTCTGAGTGTTTTGAAAAAACAGTGATACAGCAGCCTTGGTCATCAAGCTGAAGAATGACTCAGTCCTATCACTTCATTCTACGTGCAGCTTCCATTATACTTCACAGTACTTATTACTTGTCTTATCGTCTATTTTACCCCCCAATTGCTTATGGACAAATTTGTTCAGGATCTGATGGAGAGAACATTTCCTTCAGGGACATTCGGAAACAGAAGACTGTGTACAAATCATGTCAAACCATGTATTTAAATGCAGAAAATGCATAGAAATACAGAAATAATAATGCTAAACTTTGTACATTAGTAACAAACTAAGCAGCAAATCAATCATGCATTGCACCACATACAATCATTTCCCAAAAGAACCATCAGTTTAATGAATTCATAACTTTTTCAGCACCTGGAACTAAGCTATTCTAAAATACGGTGGTACTACAGACAGCAATCTTCACTAGTAGGGAGTGAATAAGAATTTTTTTCTCCTATGGCTAATGCATATGACTTTGCAAATCTGAAAAAAAAATCCTACATGCTCCTTGAAGCTTGCACTAATATAAGCAAGAAAATCATTCATCATGTTACATACAGAAGCATTACAAGTCTTCTGCATACTGTGGACATGCCATTTGTTATCAAACGTCAAGAACAAAACTACACTGAGTAACTTTCTTTTGCAAAACCAAAACCCAACAGACAAGTTTTTCAAAAAATGAAACAATGCCTCCTTAGTCATTCTCTGGGTCAAATAAATATTGCATTATATTTTGTCTACCAACAAAAGCTATTGAGAATGGGAATGTACCAGAAGGCTAGTTTTTCTCCTTCTGCTAGTCTGGTATTAGTTTGTTTAAGGCTATTCAGTTAATTTAATATCAGCTGGGTAACATGTTCCTGAAAACAGTTAAACAATATCTTGATAAATCAGTCCTCAACTTCGATTTTTCTCATAAGCTGCGTATTTATTTTCATCTACATTAAGTTGAAGGCCATAAATTTCATTTTAGGCCATTTAATTTAATTAGCTGGTTTTGAGTTGTGTATTTTGTTTCCAATTTAAATGATGGGGTCAGATCTGCTGGTGTAAATTGGAGTAATTCTGTTGAAGTCAATGGAATTATATCAGTTTATACCAGCTGAGGATATGGCCTGCTGTGACTGATATGGATTTTAGCTGCTTTATTCATAAAACCACTCACTTTGTATTATAGTGGCATGTAAATGGGAATCCCAAATCCAAACTTGTGTAAAAACATTGTGAAAGTTGTGATTTAGCTACAAACCATGATTTGGCTTCATGGCTTGGACCTCTGTAGTTTGTACAGTGTGTGTCTGTATCTTGCTGAAACTCTATCCCAATTTAAAACGCTGCCAGTCTATTGCTGTAATTCCAATTATCAACTGTGTACAATCTGTTTTCATTAGGTTTCATCACCCTTTTCCATTTTGTTGTTTCCTCAGGCCTCCTGTAAACATCATTTGCTTTATAGTAGACTTTTAACAGCTGTTATGTGGTACTTTGCTTGTCTCATGCTTACATAAATGGCACTTTGTTTGAAATATTCAGCAATGAGTGTTGCAAAGTTCATATCACAGACTATTATTATCCCTGATTTTCTTCTGTACTTTACAGAGCATATGTGCAAATTGTCTAAACAGTAATTTTTTATACCCAAACTTAAAGAATAGATTGAGAGTTTAAGGAAATGAAATTTTCATACTTTGATAGGATATGCAGACAAATTATATTACTCTTCCTGGGGATCTGTAGATCAGATTGTAAAGAAGGTGTCTATGGCCACCTTAGAACCAGATCTGTAGGGTTTTTGTATTTCTGGCCAACTCTGTTTTAAATGTGTTGAGTACCCATCACTATAATACCGCATAGCCTGAGTTACTGTACTTAGTATGATGTCTGCACTGTCCCGCACTTTGCACTGGAGGGATGTGAATAGCAGTGTGCACCAAAGCGCTGAGTTGTAATTGCCATATGTGGATGTGAACTGAAAGGTTCCTATATCACATCAGTGTAGCCTTTCAAGATAGGATTACATTAATGTGAACTAGGAACCTTTTAGTTCATGCCTATAGCATCCACACTGGGGAGTTACAACTCAGCACTTTGGTGTGTACTGCTGTTCACACCACTGTAGTGTGACCTGCAGGACTGGGTATGCAAGTCCTTACATTCACATCATGTTAGTACTAGAGAACATTATAATGGACTCTTTTCCTTGACTCTCCTTGGTTCTTAGTAAGCTTTGCTTGCTGTTTTTAATGTGTGAGTTTGAGGTTATTTGCAGCCTTGATAGGAAAGCAACAGTATTCTGAGGTATGCTCAGACTGATTTTAGTTCAATGTTAGCTTCTCCATTAGTTCATTCAAAGCTAAGTGCACCGTACTGAGAATGTGCTGAACAGCTTCATTCTAGACTTCGTTAGCTGTATGGTCCCAGTGGAACAGTCCCTGGGTGCATGGCTCTGTGACATTCTATACCTTATATACCTATAATTGTGATCTTGAATGTAAAGCATCTGATGTAAGGTATCAGGGAAAAGGTTATGATCTGGTGAAAGTCACTCTTCTATCTAAATATGTATATCATTAGTGCATATGAAGTGATGAGATCGTGTGTATAGTTGTCAGTAAAACATGCTGTAATTTCGGGAATCGGCCAGATATTAGCTTCCCAGAGACAACAGCAAGGAAAGTAACCAATGCCCGGGGGTATCAAATAACCATCAACAGTGATTGTCCAGCAAGGGAGTTATAATTCAGTGTCTCATCTGCACAAGACCACAACAGGGGAATTGCTCAACCTTGCCTGGTGACTCAGCAATGTCCACCAGACATGCCTGGACTTGTGTTCTCCAAGCACATGGCTAAAAAAATATAAAACAGAACACAGGCAAAGCAGTGGGTCCCTTTCTCCTTCCTCCACCTATGCTGCAAGCAACAAGGACACTCAGAAGACTGAAGACTCCAACAGAGGAGACTGGCCCAGTTTTCAAGGGTGAAACCTGTGTTCTCTGAACCACAATATCCAGTGCTTAATCTAGATGAGGGGTCAGCAACCTTTCAGAAGTGGTGTGCTGAGTCTTCATTTATTCACTCTAATTTAAGGTTTGGTGTGCCAGTAATACATTTTGATGTTTTTAGAAGGTCTCTTTCTATAAGTCTATAATATGTAACTAAACTATTGTTGTATATAAAGTAAATAAGATTTTTAAAATGTTTAAGAAGCTTCATTTAAAATTAAATTAAAATGCAGAGCCCCCCGGACCAATGGCCAGGACCTGGGCAGTGTGAGTGCCAATGAAAAATCAGCTCGCGTACCGTCTTTGGCACACGTGCCATAGGTTGCCTTCCCCTGATCTAGATGTTGCCCAGTCTAACAGGGTTAAGAGTTCAGACTGTGTGCTTATATTTTCTTTTGGTAACTGACTTCTTTCTTATCACTTAGATTTTATTGAACTGTTTATCTTTACCAGTGAGTTAGCCTGAAGTGTCTGGTAAATCTGCTTAGGTTTGCCAAGGCTGGTGTATGTCCACTTTCCATTGATGAAGCGGTGAAGCAATTAATAAATTTGTGTTGCTTAAGAAAGGGTCTTGAGCAGTGCAGGATGGTATATTCCTGAGGTACAAGGCTGGGAGCTGGGGGCGATTTGGCTAGTGCCTTTCTCTGTGTGATTTCATGAGTGGGTCTGGGAGCAGTCATGCAATCTAGCTGGGTGTGGAGCTCCATATACAGTTGTTCTGAGTGATAATAGCGCCTGGAGGGGTTTGCTGCTTGTCACTAGCAAAACATTGTGAGAGACAGCCCACGCTGGAGAGTTAAGGGGGCACAGCAGTCCTACAGTCCCAGGCTGCACCCTGGGGATCCCGTCACAGGCTCATCTCACAGAAACCTTCCAGCTGGTACTGTTCCTGGGAGGGAGATAAACTGCATCTTCCACTAGCCACATATGATCTCTGCCTCTTTACCAGGTTGGTTAAAATGCATTAAGCATATAGGCAAGCCTTACTTCCACCTAACCCTTGACATCAGGGATCTAGTGCAAGGTTTCTCAAACTTCATTGCACCGCAAGCCCGTTCTGACAACAAAATGACATTTTGGCGCTGCTAGGAATGGAGACCCAAAGGTTGTTGTTAAACATTCAAATGGCTAAGATATCCTGGATGAATCAGGAAGTCTTTCATGTTGGAAACTAGCTGGAACTATTAAAATTCCTACATAAGACACCCATCCTTTTCAAAATGTTCTTTCTTGTCTTGATGTTTTCAGAGTGTTTCCCAGAAGACAGATCACTGAGATTATTTAAAGATGTCAGCCTGGTTGTCACTAATGGTCACATGGTATTCTCTAGAGTTCACACAGACTGCCACAAGAGAACCCAAGTCAGTTAGTATGACTGAGCCTTCCCTAACTGATTACAGGTGCTATACTAAGTAGTCCTGTTTGAGGTCTGTCACAACAGAGCAACTAGTGGCTGACACATTTCTTCCAAATCCTGCTGCTGAACACACAGTTTTTCTGGTATGTCCCCATTTTGTATGTTTAGCTCAATTGTGTCCCATATTTTTAGGCATTTATATTTCTGACACATGATATCTTTCCCAGAGAATTTACTGTAAAATCCTCACAAAGGTGATGCACACTAAAATGGAAAAATGCCACACACAGCATATTTTGTCCAGTCTCATGAGATTGTTTCAAATTAAATTTAATGTTAATTGTCAGTGGTTGAAAGTGCCTTATGAGGAAATAGTGGATTCCACAGCTCGCTGAACAATACTTTCAAACTCCTTTTATATTGATGAATAAAATCAAGCAATATTTTTAGTCTAATTGGTACTTGATTTACAGACAATAACTAAGCTAGATTTTGGAGAAATCATAATAGAAAACATTGATTTCTCTTAATCAGGACTGTCAGTTTTAAGAGTACTGAAGAACTACAGATTGGATCAAGTTTAGAAGCTGTTCTGGAACCAGAGCAAAGCAAAATGTTAGACTGCTCATTGAACTGCTGCAGAAAATTGATGGTTTTCAGGTTGTTGGGAGGAGACACATAAAAATGATGGCACTTCTGTACAAGAAAATGCCTCACTTTTCCATTCAATTCCTTACCCGCCTTTTGATTCTCGTATTAATCCCCAACTTTTCTAATTTAATAATTTCCCATATGGAACTACATCAAATGCATCCTTTGAGAAAATACATGAACTTCTAAACAAAGAAAAAGATCAGGTTGGGGTGGCATGATCTACCTTCTGTAATACCATGTTGTATTTTTATCCCCATTACTGTTTCTCTATGGCCTTAACTACTCTTTCTTTCAAAATCTAAGATCTTGTTCTAAGACCTGGCAAATAATTGAGGTCAACTGAATGGAAGTGGGTATTCACCCACGAAAGCTCATGCTCCAAAACGTCTGTTAGTCTATGAGGTGCCACAGGATTCTTTGCTGCTTTTACAGATCCAGACTAACACGGCTATTCCTCTGATACTTGAATGGGCCTGTAGTTTTCTGGATCTTTTTTCCCCCTTTCTTAAATATTGGTGCTATATTCGCAATTCTGAAGTCATAGGGTCTGACTCCCCTTCCTTGAGTTCATAGATTCATTGAAAATTCTTGCTATTGGGCTTCCACTTTCATGTGTCAGCTCCTGTAATATTCTTGGATGGCGATTATCTAGGCCCTCCAGTTTCGTCCCATTAAACTGTTTGAGTTTGGCTTCCACCTCTGATGTAGTAAGTTCTACTTCCATATCTTTGTTCCCATTAGCCACCCTGCCACTGCCTCTCCCCCCCACTTCCTTATTAAAACCTGAGGCAAAGTATTCATTTAGGTGTTGAGGCATATCTAGATTATCCCTAATTTCTTCTCTATCCTCAATGTATAGCAGACCCACTTCTTGTTTTCCTTTTTTTATATAGCTAAAGATCCTTTTACAATTGATTTTTAATTTCCTTTGCAAGGTCCAATTCTGCTTGACTTCTGACAGTTCATTGTTTCTCTACACTTTCTGACCTCCAAGAGGTAGCTTTCCTTACTGAGCCATCACTTCTTCCATTCCTTGTAGCCTTTCAGCTTTCTCTTAATAACCTGTATCAGATGCTTATTCATCCAGTTTGGTCCTTTGGATGCAGGCTTCATAAAGTTTCTTGAACTTTGACTTAAAGTAGTTCCAAGCCTCCTCCACATTCTGATCCTTGAGTTCTTCAGTCCAGTCCACTTTAAGTAATTCCCTTAATTTTTTTACAGTTTGCCTTTTTTGATATCAAGAAACTAGTTGCATCTTTGTTGCTTATGCTTGGCTTCTCCAGAGTCCTCACCCAATTAGGTACAGTCATTTTACTCCTAGGATCACCTACCTGACAGTTGATGTCATTAGTGAGACAAGATGGATGAGGTAATATGTTTTATTGGACCAACTTCAGTTGGTGAGAGAGACAAACTTTCCAGTTTGCACAGAGCTCTTCTTCAGTAAACTTAAAAGCTTGTCTCTCTCACCAACAGAACTGGGTCCAATAAAACATACCTCACCCACCTTGTCTCTCACCTGGCACTAACACTACTACAACAACACTGTATACAGTTACTATTATTGGTATTGGTACAATCTTTCCTCTTGTTGACCATTCTCTTACTTTCTATTGTTCCTTTCTCCATTGTTGTATCCACTTTTACTTGATTTTCATCCTGCTCAGTACTAGAATCAGACATGGAGATTACATGAGCCTCTCTCAACCAACTTCCCCAAATTACTAATTTAAATCTCTTTTAATCAGTTGTGCCAGCCTCCATCTGAGAAGTCTATCTCAGGTGAACAATACTCTGTCTCGCAGTAGTCAAACATCCCAAAGCCCTCCTTATAACACCATTGCTTGAGCCATCTTTGGATCATCATAATCTCTTCCCACCTTTGCTGTTCTACTCCCAGGGATGGGTAGAATCCCACTGAAGATAACCCAGGCATCCATTTTTTAAAAAAGCAACAAAGAGCCCTGTGGCACCTTATAGACTAACAGATGTATTGGAGCATAAGCTTTCGTGGGTGAATACTCACTTTGTCAGATGCAGGCTACCCCTCTGATACCATTTTTCTTTAAGTGTGTTCCCCAACCTAGCATAGTCAGCCTCAGGTCTGCATCCTATATGTTAACTCCTGGCAGACAGCACACCCTTCTGTTCTCCACATCAGCTCTGGTGACAGACCTGTGTGTTCGTCCTAGTAGGGAGTCCTCAGTCATGTAGACCTGCCTTTTTCCTGGTGTTGGGGCAATTCTTTGGCCTTTCTCCTTCTGTTTTTTTCTGTCTGAAAGTCAACTTGTGTTCTGTTCTCATTTGCAATCTTTTGTAAGTCATCCTTTATGCTCCTGCAGCTCTGACTATTTTCATTAACTTTTCCCCTCTTCTTGTAGGACTAATCCTCTCCCCTTCTTCCTTGCTCTCCCATCTTCTGTTACTACCTGCCTCTCCCTTTCATTTTCCAACTCAGCAAACCTATTTCTTAGCTGTACTTCTTCCCTAGTCAGTCTCTTCCTCTGCCTTGTTTTCATAGTTACATGCTTCCACTGGCTCCTTTCTTCATCCAGCAGTCTACGCTCACAGTTCTCTGGTCAAGCATGCATCCGCAAGCCTTGAGATTTCCCCTCAGCCTCCTCTGTCATTCCCTCCATCACACCCCCAATAACTCACTCACTTCCCCTTATTAACAGGGGCTTGCCTCCCTGCTGCACCAATAGAGCTCCACTCGAACTCCCGTTTTCAGCTGTTTGCTGGCTCCTGTTTATTTAGGGCTAGATTTTGGCATTAGAACCTTGAGCAAGGAGTGGTGTATAAACTGCACTACCTCCGAGTAATCCCAGAAGTAGCTGTGACTCACCTCTGTGTCACCACACCTCCCCTGCTTTCTCATTGCTATTGGTGGAAAGGATAATAATGTACCAGCATTTCATTATTATCCTTCCCACTCTGACTCAGCTACTCTGGCCAAAGAATAAGGGTGTGAGGATGGAGGGCATAAGCAGGTGAGTAACCCCACCAAATCCTATGTGCCTGGACCTGAGGTCTGGTTAGTACTCATTGGAGTGTAAGGTTAGGGTTTCTTACTTCCTCTTACTGCTTTGTGACTGATCTGGGTCTCAGTCGAGCCTGAGAAAACTTGTCTTACTCTTTCTAAAGCCACAGGTACCACAGGAATAAACAAGAGTAATAATAGAGAAGCTGGAGATTATGATACAATTTTGTTATGGAAGTCAAGGATTCTGTGACTTAAGAGACCTTTTTGGCTCTGCTTCAGCCAAATGCCCCAGAGTGGTGGGGCCCACAGCTGTCAGCCACCTCGTGTGGTGGGGGTCCTGCTGCTGTCAGCTGCTGCAGTGGGGGGCTGGAGCTCTCCAGGGCATTGGGGCTTGGGCTGTCAGTCCCCTCCCATGCAGGGCTCAGGCTTCAGTTCTGCGGGGTGGTCACCCCCCTCCCATTATTTTTAGTAAAAGCACAGGTCACAGCTTCTGGGAATTTTTGTTTTATTGCCTGTGACCTGTCTGTGACATTTACTAAAAAGTACCATGACAAAAATCTTAAACTTAATTATGATGTAGGCATTATGTGACAATCACTCTCTGAATGGCACTTTAGTTCAATTACAATGGGTTTATTTACATAGAAATCACCAGGTAAACATATCTTACTGTTCTCAGTGCTATTTATATCTCTTTAATTAAAAACAAATTACAGCAACTGCTTCTGTTGATGGTTGCTAAATCATCCTGGAAGGATGGGAGTAAATGGGCTGGATTTCGAGTGTGGTTGCAGCGCCAGCGCTGGGAGAGAGCTCTCCCAGCACTGCACGTACTCCACATCCTCTATGGGTGTAGCTTGCAGCGCTGGGAGCCGCACTCCCAGTGCTGCGGCACTGTTTACACTGAGACTTTACAGCGCTGTATCTTGCAGCGCTCAAGGGGGTGTTTTTTTCACACCCCGGAGCGTGAAAGTTGCAGCGCTGTAAAGCACCAGTGTAGCCATGGCCGCTACAACCAGTCCATTGGTTATACTGGCCTAATGCTGAAGTAATGCAGTAGTGGTTGATATAAGCATATAGACAGGTCTGGCATTAGGATTTATAACCACAAATTAGAGGCCTGCTTCCATGAGGTGCTGAGTGCCCTCAACTCCCAGCTGACATCCATTCTCCTTCAACAAAACCTTAATCCTCAACATATTTACTAAAGTGATCTCATCCATGGCATCATAACTACTAGGATATAAGATTTTTTTGTTAACCAGCCACATTCCCCCAAGGTACCCTCTCTTCATGCTCCAAATACACACATTCATGCACTAAATTAGCCACAGGAGAGAGACTAGAGAGTCCTGAGCATCTATTAGAAATAAAATGAGAGCAGGGAAAGAAAGTTAATTACAACATTTTTATGTAAAGGTAACAGATTTCAGTCAATGTGCACTCATTAATTCATGATACTTTCTATTTGCATGCAGTAGTTCATTAATTTTGTATTTAATTTATTGTGTGTTTAATTTTCTCACCCAAAAGAAGATAATGAGGAGCAATTTGAGTGTTTCCACTTATTCATTATTAAAAAAATATATACTTTTTTTTCCTGTGTAGACAGCTAGCCTGAATAATTCTACAGGAAGACACTAAAAGTGGGATATTTCACCATAATAAGGGGATAAAAGTTCAACAAACTAACTAGATTTAACTAATTTACATAAAGCTAAAATTTCACTTACAATTAAAGAGAGGGCAAAGAAACCTCATTTCTCATGGTAATCTAAGTAAATCATCTGATAACTCAATTTCTTATTTATGCTTGACATATCAAATACTTAAAAAAAACTCTACAAAACCCATTAGGAAAGGGATAGATGATAAGACAATAAACATCATAATATCACTGTGTAAATCAATGGTACATATACACCTTGAATACTGCATGCACCCCATCTGAAAAAAAGATATATTAGAATTGTAAAAGGTACAGAGATGGACCACAAAAATGATTAGGGGTATGGAACTGCTTCCATAAGAGGAGAGATTTAAAAAACTGGGACTGGTCAGCTTGGAAAAGAGATGACTACGAGGGATATGATAAAGGTCTATAAAATCATGAATGGTATGAAGAAAGTGAATCAGGAAATTTACTTCTTCACATAACAGGTAGGCAGCAGGTTTAAATATAACATAAGGAAGTATTTCATTATATAATTCACAGTCAACCTGTGGAACTCATTGCCAGGGGATGTTGTGAAGGCCAAAAGTATAATGCAGTTCAAAAAAGAATTCGGAGGATAGGTCCATCAATGGCTATTAGCCAAGATGATCAGGGATGCAACCATATGCTCTGGGCATCCCAAAGCCTCTGACTGCCAGATGCTGGGGCTGGACACTGGCATGGATCTTTCAATGATTGCCTTTTTCTGTTCATTCCCTCTGAAGCATCTGGCATTGGCCACTGTCAGAAGATGGCATACTGGGTTAGATGGATTGCTGGTTTGACTCAGTATGGTCATTCTTATTTCTGTTTCGTTCTAAAAGATACTCCACCTCACAACTACAAATATTAGGAAGAAAACTTTAATACACTGAAAAATATCAGAACAATAAGACATAACAAAGGATGAGCTGAATGAAACACAGAAGTAATAAAAAACATGAGGCATAGGGTTCCATCCTACAGTTCTTACTGGGCCAAAATTCTCATTCATTAATTATAGTTTTGCCTCAACAAAGACAACGGGACAGATTCTCTGAAGGATCCAGCCAGATTTTGGTGCAAATGGCTAGTGGAGAAGTCCCTTTGAAGAGCTGAGCTCCCTACGCATGTAATGTTGGCCAATTTGTGGGCCAGCCATCTGGTATGCATGGGCTGTGGTAGAGCTCATGTAAGCTGTGCTGATCATCTACTGGCAGTTCCCCATAGACCTCCAGGCTGCTCTAACTGACTTGCAGCTTTGATACATGGCAGAATTGATTCTTGAATGCTCAATTTTTGCCTGGCACTTATAAAGGTTCACAGTGGAGGTGAGAGCAGTCTGAGTGCAGGAGCCCGGCAGCCTTGCAGACCCTGCACGCATGAGAGCAGTGCTGTCTCCTCCTTAATCCACCAAGGATTCATGGAAAGGGAGGTAGAGGAGATAAAGCAGATATATGGAAGAGGCAGCTGCAACACACAGATGGTTGTAGGTATGGCTTGTGAGACAGAATACTTCCTAGTGCTCCCTGTGGGGAGGGGCAACTCCATGCTGTCTCCTAAAATTGGCTATGCTGATACAGAGTGATATAAGAGAGGTCTCCAGGATCAGGCCCTTTGATAATCTTGTGTAGCTCTGCATCTTAGAGTAAAATGCAACAGACTATCTCAGCTGAATGCCCCGAATAGTCATCAAACCTTGATGCATTAGAATCTGAGACTGGGAAACTGGATGAGGAGAAAATAGAAGAAGGAGAAGTCAATGGATTCAATGGACAAGGCTTAAAACAATTACCCCAAATGACCACTTTCAAAAGAAACCCACCAAAGTTAAACAAACAGGGACTGTTTGCAGGAAGTAAAGTTTCATAGAGGTAAAATAACAGAGAAATTAGAAGGGAAACTTTTCTGTTCTGATGCATCAAGCAGTCAAATGTTCATTTTCACATAAAAACATACACAATTTGGTATGACAGTATGATCTTACAGGTCTTATTATCACAAAAGTAAAATTTTGGAGCTGGGAAACATCCCCAAACAAATCTAACATAAACTGTTAAGAATTTTAAAATTCAATGTTTTTCCATAGGTCTAGTAACTACAATTTGCATGGTAACGGGTGAATGAGTAGTAGATAAACATGTAGCTGGAGTATGTGAATATTAGAGGTGACTGTCATTTCAAAGACATTATCTGTCTAAATTGTTAGCTGTCAATTCTAAAAATAAGCTTCCGTCTGCATCTCTGGTTTTCACAGAGAGTGCTCAGCAGCCATTGCCAGTGCTTCAAATCCCATAGACTTTCCCCTCGTGTCTGGGAATACCAGAACTAAGAAAGTAAACTGATGAATGTTGACACTATAGAATATTGGACACTTCATCAAATGCTTGTTTAGGATGCTGTACAGAAATAAATTACATCTAATTATACTATACCTTTATCTGCAAAATATTGTGTTTTCTTGTTAGGAGATAGTATCCAAATTCAAAATTGCCAAATTTTGTCTGAATCCTGATTTGTAAAATTTGGCTTAGCTTTATTTGCATCATTCCTGTCGAGTGTGTGTTTTTTGTTCACATATGAATTGCAGACTTTTTTGAACTTTAACATTCATGAATTTATGGTTTGATCATTTATAGTCACCTATAGTATGTAATTTATGTTTATATTCATTCTGACTCATTTGTTTTATTAAGTTATATTGATTGGGTAATATGGCAAGTTATATGAACACACTCATATGTCCAGTTGCATTGGGGTATCCAAATAAATGAGACAAGACAACTTTTAAAGTTTAATCAATTTCAATACAGCAGGAGCTTTCACACAGCAATGTTTGAGATCTCCATGTACCAAACTAATAATAATTGCCTCCTAAAAAATGTTAGAAGAGTGCCATGTAGGAGGCAGATTCAGGCACCTGCAAGTTAAGAAATGCCAGATTTACAGTTGTCCATGCAATCTAAATTCTCCTTCCTTATATGTCTGTCCTGTGCACTGAATGAGGCAGAGGTTCTGTGGAAAAAATAGTATGTGATCATGTAATTAAGGACTATATCATAATACATATTCGCAAGGAGGCAGAATTAAAATTGCACAGACAGCCATAAATCTAACTGAAATTACTTTCTTTTAGCCTAAATGTTTTGTATGTAATTACCTAGGGTTTTTTTAAAAGAGTGAAAATAAATGATGTTATGTACAACTTTAACAATCACCTTATTATATATGACAAGCATGGTTTGACCACCGAATCTTCAGTGCCACAACACACTGTCCTTTCATTTGAGCTACACATCTAACTTCTTTAGCTGACTGCAGAATTAGGCAGTTATCCTGAGGAGAGTGGATGGGAGATGGCCATTAGGGCGAAGTTTGCAGATGACACTAAACTGGGAGGAGAGCTAGATACGCTGGAGGGTAGGGATAGGATACAGAAGGACTTAGTTTAATTAGAGGATTGGGCTAAAAGAAATCTGATGAGGTTCAACAAGGACAAGTTCAGAGTTCTGCACTTAGTATGGAAGAATCACATGCATTGCTACAGACTAGGGATGAAATGGCTAGGCAGAAGTTCTGCAGAAAAGGACCTACAGGTTACAGTGGATGAGAAGCTGGATATGAGTCAACAGTGTGCCCTTGTTGCCAAGAAGGCTAACGGCATTTTGGACTATATAAGTAGGGGCATTGCCAGCAAATCGAGGGATGTGATCATTCCCCTCTATTCAGCACTGGTAAGGCCTCATCTGGAGTACTGTGTCCAGTTTTAGGCCCCACACTGCAAGAAGGATGTGGAAAAATTGGAAAGAGTCCAGCGGAGGGCAACAAAAATGATTAGGGGGCTGGAGCACATGACTGAGGGATCTGGGATCGTTTAGTCTGCAGAAGAGAAGAATGAGGGGGGATTTGATAGCTGCTTTCAACTACCTGAAAGGGGGTTCCAAAGAAGATGGAGCTAGATTGTTCTCAGTGGCAGCAGATGACAGAACAAGGAGTAATGGTCTCAAGTTGCAGTGGGGGAGGTTTAGGTTGGATATTAGGAAAAACCTTTTCACTAGGAGGGTGGTGAAGCACTGGAATGGGTTACCGGGGGGGGGGGTGTGGAATCTCCTTCCTTGGAGGTTTTTAAGGTCAGGCTGAGATGATTTAGTTGGGATTGGTCCTGCTTTGAGCAGGGGGTTGGACTAGATGACCTCCTGAGGTCTCTTCCAACCCTGATATTCTATGATTCTAAGTTCTGGGTCTAAGAGATCTTAGCTTGGTCTTGGAGGACCTCCTAAATGAAGGGATAGGCTGCTGGAGTCATGTAGTGGGTCTGGGGGATGGTTGGTAGGAGCGCTTGGTAGGAGTGCAGCCTGACTCTCTTCTCCTAACCCTGCTCCAGCAGCTCCCAGGAATTCCCAGTGCAGTGTTTGCTGCAGCTGCTGCTTTGGCAATGCAAAGGGCCTGCCTGTTGAGAATATTTATGTTATGGTTTTATTTAGGGCAGGCTGCCAAAATGTTCCTGAGGAACACAATTAAGTAGAGGGGAAAAGGCCATTTTAAACTATTTATTCTCCAGTAAAATCTGAATGGAATTTCATGGAACAAAGAAAAGGCACTTTGCTATCCTGAGGGCTTGACCTCACAGGCCAGCTAACACAATGGAGGTACTAGAGCTTCTCAAAGAAAAGATGTCAAACTTGTATAATGGTATGAGTGTGAGGCAACCTAAATAGATGGGTTGCTGCCAGCACAGTCCTATAATAAAATAATTAATAATTGAATAGAGAAAATGGAATGGGAATTTCCAGAAACTTCAATGGAAGTTCTATAAACTGAGCACTGTCAGTATCAATCCCTTAATTCATTTATTCATGCCTTTGTCACCTCTCGGCTGGATTACAACAACGCCATGTACCTGGGCATGAAAACTTCAGCATGTAGGAAACTCCAACTAGTACAAAATGTTGTAATGCTTTGCCTTAGCAACGCAGGCTACTGTGAGCACATCACACCAGTCTTCTGCTCTCTATCCTGGATTCCCATAGATTTCAAATCAAGTGCAAGGTTGTGGTCCTTATCTTCAAAGCATTCCATAGCCTGGGCCAGGATACCTAAAAGACCTTTTAATGCTCTGGGACAAAGACTATGGTTGACAACTTTGTTTCTCTGGCACAATGGAATCCTCAACAATCAGAGTAAAGCTTGCCTATGTAAGATACAGAATGTTCTCCAAGGGTTGCCCAAGAATGAACTGCATAGGGAACTATCACAAACCTCACCATGTTCTATGCCAAGTGCAAGGCACATTTCTTTGACCTTGTCTTCTCTAATATAAACACAAAGCAACAGGTATCTTTAACCGAAAAAGCAAACCAAAACCCTATCATAACAAGACACTCCACTCCACATGCTTCTTTCTCTGGGGAGAGGATGAGAGAACAAACATGTGACAGACGTGTGGTCACGTAGCTTAATGTGCTGCTGGAAGGCGCTCAGATATTACAGTAATAAGCATGGTATAAAAAACTCTTTAGGATAGAATTGCATTTCTTAGTTTTTGGAAAGTGCTTTGAAGATGAAAAGCTCTATGTAAGTTCTAAGTATTCCTGTGCTGCTGCTGCTACCCATAGCTTAATTAGTAATAGAGATGAGCCATGATCTGGAACTCTAGATCCACCTTCCTTGGTTTTGCATCCAACCATACTGAAAACCAAGAAAAGGCCAATTTCTACTATTTGTGGTGCAGTAGCACCTATGAGCCCCAGTCATGGACCAGAACCCATTGTGCTAGGCATTGTGTAAATACTGAACAAAAAAAACAAACTCTCTTTGGAGCAGGAACTTTTTCTATTTTATTCCACATAGGTTCATATATGATGCTCATCACTGTAGTGTCAGAGTGCTTTCCAGCAGAGCATTAAACAATATGACTAACATCTGTTATGTGCTTGTTCTCTCATCATCTCCCCAGGGGGAAAAGTCCATTGGAGTGTTTTGGTTTGCAATTTATATTTGTTTTGCAATACATACGCACAAGCTCTGTGTCTGTTAGAGAAGGCAAGGTCAAAAAAATTCAGCTTGCACTTGGAATGGAAGGTGGTGAAGTCTGTGATGGATTTTAGTTTCTGGGGAGTTCATTCCGCAGTCTTGGGGCAGCTCCTGAGAAAGCTCAGTCTCCTGCACAGATGAACTTTACTTCCTGAATTCAACCCCCACCCTAGGTACCTTCCCTTCTCTTATAGCCCCCACTCACAGCCTTCTGCAAGGAGAGCCCATAGGCTTCCATCACTTTTTCCAGGTGGAGGTGGGAGCTGTCAGGTTAGGCCTATATACATGCACATACACTCATCTGCACACAGATGCAAACTCTATTTTCAACGAGATCATGAAAAGTCATGATGCAGCAATCTCATATGAAATGCTGATCCAAATTCTCCACTGATTTACATCTCATGAAATCCCATGAAAGACAATAAAGATGATTAGGGTGTAAATCTGCTCAGAATTTGGGCTGGTATCTTTGTGGTACTAGAGGCATCAGTGTGTCCAAACCTTGAAACCTGACGCAAAGGTCCATCTTATTTATTATTGAAATACAATATGGAACGTGCCATTAGTTTCAAGAGTAAACCAAGGGGGGTGTTAACTGGAAAAAAAGGACAGAACTGAGTGGCAATGTGGCAAACAGGTAGCTCAAAATTTAATTATTTTGTTTAATGTATCAGTCATCTTCTTAAATATATGTAAACAAATATATTTTATTACTGCATTACAATCTATCTGAAATAATTGATTAAACTGTTTTCCAGTAAGCTCTTCATCAAAGTTGTCTTAGTTGTTAAATCTCCAAACCATTCAGAATACATTGCTTTATGCCTCGTAAACTAAGGGCATGTCTACACAGTGTGGTAATAAGCTCTATGGGGTCTGATTTCTAAAGCCCACTAATGTTTTGTGCATTAATTGATTCCATGTAGACTTTGCTGGTGCACTTTAACATAGTGCTGTTTGAAATAGCACATTTAATGCACACCAGCAGGGTCTACATGGACCAATTAATGTGAAACATGTGAGTGAGCTTTAGAAATAATCCCCTGCTTCACTGTAGAGCCCATTGGTGACAACTGACAGAGTTCACTGTTCATTACAAGCAAATCCTACCTCAGACCTGACAAACTCACTACATCTAATATATTGTTTTCATGGTATTTATACATAAAGAGTTGCATGTGAAATCTCTACTGAACGTTTGTAATTTATCAATACTTAGAATCATGGCGAGAAGTATGTATGGATAATATTTAAGGAACAATGTAACTCTACTGAAAATTATGCTCTTTGGGGTGAGAATCTGCTCTATTAGCGAGTAAGGGTAATGGCTAATAAGTGTAGACTCTAGTTCATGTTTTATGATTTTATTTTATATGTAACCATTTGTTTTCATTGGTCTTACAATTCTACTAATGCAAGTGTGGTAATCTGGCCAAAGCAGAATATCAGGAGTCAGGACTCCTGAATTCTATCTCTAATTGTGCCAGTACATCACTGCATGCTCTTGGACATGTTACTTAGCCTCTCTGTAGCTCAGTTTACCTACATGTATGTGAAAGAGGTAATCACATATTTCGGGCTGCTCTAACATTTCACTTCTGCATTGTATATTTTCTGACCGGGCAAGGCCGGATGGCTATAGTAAAGTAGTGAGAGACAAATCCCTCTTACCAGGATAAGCAAATGGCAGCTGCTCCAGGTCAATTAAGACACGTGAGGCCAATTAAGATCTTTCAGAAGGCAAGGAAGACAGTGGGTTGACTGGGACAACTGAAGCCAATCAGGGGCTGGCTGGAACTAGTTAAAAGTCTCCCAGTTTGGGGGGTTGGGGAAAAGGGAAGGGGTCAGAAGCTGTGCTGTTGGAGGAACTGAGTAGTACAAACCATCTCAGGCACAAGGAAGGAGGACCCGAGTAAGAGTGAAGTAGATGTTGAGGAAATAGGGGCTGCTGTAGGGAAGTGGCCCGGGGAATTGTACGCATCCTGTTTCCAAAAAGTCAGCTACTGTAGCTGATACTATTAAGGTCCTTGGGCTAGAGTCCGGAGTAGAGGGTGGGTCTGGGCTCCCCCTTTCCTTCTCCCTGAATTAATCACTGAGACTGGGAGACAACAGAGACTGTACAAGGGAGAATAGCTTCTCCTCATCTCCCTTGCTGCCTTATAATGAAAATGGCTCAGTAGGCTGTGACCCTTGCCTCTAGAGAGAGAGAAGGGCTGTGTGGAGGGTCACAGTGAGCCTCTGAGGCTAGCGAAATCCGCCAGGAAGTGTGTGCCTGACAGAGACAAGGATGGAGCTTTCTCACAATTTCTAAATTGCTTTGAAATCTTTGAGTGAAGTGTAAAGTAAGAATAAACCTTTGCCAGACTCTTGGGCAGCTAATGAATTTGAAGTAGATTCAATGATGTTGTTGCTAGTGGCTTAGGTCAGCAATCACCTCCTTGTTCTAAGTTTGACATGTTTTTGGTAATTTCAGTATACTATATGCTCTGAACTTGTGGTTTGCAAATCAAGACCAAGCCAGATCATATTTTGCCAGGGTGGCGATATAGACCTTTCATGAGCTGTTGTACTTAGTGATGGGGCAAAAAAGTAAAGAACTTTCTTTAAGACTCAGCATATACAGTAGCTTGCATGCTTTATATTTAATTATACAAATGGATCCTGAATCCCAACAGTTTACATGAAAGAAAGGGGGGGAAAGTGTTTTACTTTTTTATTATGAAATGTACCCACACCTTTGTATTTGAACTACATCTTAACTTTACTATATAATAATCAGGTGGTTGGGTCTTTTAATGGTAGGCTATGTTTTGTAATACTGTAATTTGCGTATGAATACTATCTCCTCTATGTCCTCTAATTTACCAAGCTATGCCAGGGCAGTTGATCAGTCTGCTAAATCTTTTTTTATACTGTTTATCTGGCAGCTTATGAATTTTTACAAATAAAGCTTTGTCATGTACTTTGCCTTATGCTGCCATCATGTTTGTTATAATAGTAACAGATTCTGCTTCCTACTCACTATTGGACTTGCCTGTGTTAGGAAATGGTGATCAAAGGCTTATTTAGATAAATACCTGTTCCACATGATAAGCCATATGCAGCGGTCATGATATACCCCAGGGATAACAGCACTTTGCCTCTAACATGTTTTCCAGTATTTGCACTGTCTATTCTGCTTATTACCACAACTTAATAGATATGCTGACTACTAATTCCAATAGAATAATAACAAATAGTAAGCAAAGTCTCTTGTACTCTTCACAGATTTTTACAAATCAACTATGTACTTTCCAAACTACCTTTTTGATTTGTTATCCTCAACTGAAAATTTATACAACATAGCTATAGTCTGTCATAGACTCCACAGGCTCTTTGAGTGCCTTGTTGTCTATTTGTTCTCTGTGCCTGTGTTTTCTAGGCTGGATCCAATAACCAGGGTCAATGGGCTTTAGATCAAACCCTGCATCCTTTATGCAGATATTTATGCACTCTAACCACCTGAGATCTGATGTGTTCCAATATCTGGCTTTGGAAAAGCTCTAATTTCCCGAATAAAGGCAGAGTGAAGCCTATTCTCTTTCCATGGATCAACTGCAATTATGATCTCAAAGCCTTATGCATTAGTATTAGGTGGAAAGGGGAAGTGGCTTAAGGATACAAATTAGAACTTGTGTAAGTGTAGATTCAAGGAGTTTGTATTCTAATTAGTGATCACATAGAATTCATGTAAGGCAACAAAAATGCTTGGTGAATAGAGCAAAGGGACAAATCCCTTTAACTCTGGTTAAATGTTTCACAATCCATATCAGTCATGTCACAAATAATTTTTTCAACATTTAGCACACATCAGGCAAATATAAGAACGTTCTTCAACCATGAAACCACATTACTTTGCTCATTACTTTAAAAATAATTCTCTCTATACATGGAATATGAATTGCTTTTGAAAACACTCCAGAGGAATTTTCAGCTAACTCCTTAGGCATGTATATCAGATCTGGGCGTTGCTAATTCACAAGAAAAATGGGACATTTTTATTCAAATAAAAGCATTATCATAATCCTGGAATAATGCTGCCAGCTATGCCATTTCCAGCAGACAACATGGTTTTCTTTTGAAATGAATGAAACCTTCCCCAATATGATTATATTTTCAGGAACATTTGTCAGATAGAAGGCAAGCCAATTAGGGATTGCTTTATGATCATCTATTCTAGTCCAGTCTAAATCATCTATAAATATTACCAAATAGTTCCATTTAAATTCTTATCTGCTACTGTTGCTTTAGGTCTTTCACAGATGAATTTTTTCCAGAATAAAGAGATGAAGCCTTTATATATATAAAACCTGAGTTACAGCAGTTGAGGTTATAGTCTGTAATTTGAAATGTCCTCTCATAACCTTAGTAGCCTCTAAATGAAAACTGTTACCTAATTCATTTGTCACTAAAATCTACTTTGCACATATGAAGGTCATAAACAAAACAGATAAGCCAGCCTAGCAAAATTTGGCCAGAGTGGTGTGCTTGCTGTGGCTTTCATTAAAACATGGCTGTTCTCACCACTATTGCTAGGGTTATGTCAGTGTATCTGAGGAGTTTATAACTGAAGAGAGGTGCAACCAAAGAGGTTATTGTACTGGGTGTCTCAAAGAGACTGGACTCTTTGCCAGATAGAATAATTCAAGTAAGAGCACTAGAATACTAAGCACTTACTGTAATGGCAGGACAAATTAATAAGTCTTTCAATATGTTAAGAGTGATTGGTAAAGCAGAGGGGCAATTATCAACCCACTGATGGCCATTAACCACACTCCACTATCTCAAACCAGTAGCTGAGTCTTGTCCACACAACAAAATTCAACTGTTACTGAAAATGGCTGCTAACAATAGTTGCAGCTGACCTAGTGACACTGGACATGGTTCCTTCCCTATGCTGAACTGTGCTCAGCACCAGATCAGTTGTAATGCTGCCACCCATGCTAACAACCATTGTTAGCAGTAGTTTTACACTATAGGGTAACTCAGCAATGACAATGTTATGACAATTGTTTTCTGTGGGATTGTGTCTGATGCTTCTCTGGAGTTAGGAATCTGTCCTGGCTTAATTTCCACCCATGAGATCCAGGAAAAAATATATTAGGGAAATACTGTTATCAGGACTTCAGCATTCCAGATTTTTGTTTATCAGTAGAAATAATAATTGAATTAAGAATTCACCAGTTTTTCTCTTGAGTATTAACTTTATGGAGGAATTTTTTATTTCCTCTTTTTCCTTTCAGTTTCTTACAGGATAATCTTCAAGCAAAAATCCTGGGGAAAGAACAAGGGATGGATCCTCAGCTGGTATATATTGTCACAGCTCCTTTTAAATTGGTGGAGCTATGATAGTTTATCATAGTTTGTCATTCATCTGGTGACAAGAATTGTGGGCATATGTAGTTACAGGCTTCTTCTTACCTCTGGATAAATCTTAACTAGACAAGTTCCAGGATTTATACTTTATCAGTCAAACAGTATTTTCAGCCTCCAGCTCTGAACTTTAATAGATCCCTAAATATGGCTCTGTATTCTCAAGGTAGCATAAAGAGTTTTGTTTAATTTTTTTGGAAAACATTCAACAGTGTAATGCTGTTGCAAAAAAAGTGACCATCCTTCTGGGATGTATTAGCAGGAGTGTTGTAAGCCAGACATGAAAAGTGATTCTTCTGCTCCACTCTGTGCTTCTTAGGCCTCAGCTGCAGTATTGTCCAGTTCTGGGCACCACATATCAGGAAGGATGTGGACAAACTAGATCGAGTCCAGAGAAGAGCAACAAAAATGATTTAAAGGTCTAGAAAATGACCTCTGAGGCAAGATTGGGGGAAAAAAGTTTTTTAGTTTGGAAAAGAGAAGACTGAGAGGGGACATAACAGTTTTCAAGTATGTAAAAGGTTGTTACAAGGAGGAGGAAGAAAAAATGTTTTAATCTCTGAGGATGGGACAAGAAGCAATGGGCTTAAATTGCAGCAAGGGAAGTTTGGGTTGGACATTAGGAAAAACTGCCTAACTGTCAGGGTGGTTAAGCACTGAAATAAATTGACTGAGGCGGTTGTGGAATCTCTATCACTGGAGATCTTTCAGAACAGATTAGACAAAACCTGTCATGAATGGTCTAGATAATACTTAGTCCTGCCATGAGTGCAGGGGACTGGACTAGATGATCTCTCAAGGGCCTTTCCAGTTCTATGCTGCTTTTGCAAAACACCCTCACCAAAACAATACAGAACAGTCCTGGTTTCCTTCTGACTTTTCACTCCAATAGTTTTCAATGTATCTGATTTCATCTTGTATTGTCTAAGAGAAACTATTCCTCTTTACAAAGTATACCATTTCACTTTAATAGGCATTGGATCAGGGCCAGTATAAACTATTAATTTTTTTGAGAATTTTATTAACGATATCTCACTTCTTTGAAAACAAGTTGTGAAGGTGTTTCTTTGTTTTAGTTATTTGCCAGAGTCTTTTGTGTTGGAACAGACTTGTCTATGTATCTGTAGATAGCGCCTACCACAATACAGTCTATGCAATATCCTTGTCAGCTATAACTTTTCTGGAAAAATAAGGCTACTTCTCAGTTAAATATATCGGCAACCATGAGTCACCAAATGTCTGCATGCAAACAATATTACTGCATATGCGAACTTTTCTGTAACTGGATTGTGAAATTTAAATTAGTCAGTGCTCACATTCTTCAACAGTCTAGAAAGTAGGAAATGTTTTCCACTAAAAACTTGTCAAGGCTTGAAAGAGAAAAAGCATAGCTATATTTTGCATTGGTATCTTCTGATTATACATGCCCCTGGAAAAAATCATGCATCCAGCTAATTCTTTCACCCTCTCTTAAAAAGTTAAGCTTGGGTTCAAGCCCATCTTGACTCTGTAGGGTGGATTAGCATTCTGCAATCCAGCAGCATTTAGTTGTGCTACCACAGGAAAAGGACAGGGACCAAATTGTAATGTTCAGAGTCACAAGTCTGGTCTCTGATTCCTCCTTGCTCCAAAGCTTTTCTTGGAGCAGCTTACTTCCCCTTTAGTGCCAGCTCAGCCATAGTGGTTGGCCTGTTTCCTTCTCACCTGTGTAGGACACACAGTAGCAGCCTTCTGGAGGCTGCTATTTTAGTTATGGAGAATCTTAGCAATGTAGGTAGTACACACAGTGGTCTCCTTAGGCCCCATTATTCCCCTGCTCAGGCATGACTCAGCTCTATGTGACTTAACCCTGAGGAAAAGCTTCCATCTGAGTAGAACATGCCATTGCAGTAGTGAGAATTCTTCAGCTGATCCATTGAACACACACCGTACTGCTTAGCTGTGTTGCTTTTATTAAGAACTGTTTCAATTCTGTCAGTCTCATAAGCAGTGAGTCATGTCTTTCAATACTTCACCAAGGCAAGTTTAGAGATGCTAAAGCATAGGCAAGTCTGCACTGCAGCTGTGCCAAACACAGCAATTTTTTTTCACTGAAATTCATGCAGGTCATTTCTGAGGTTTGCATACACATGAATTTTTATTTCCTGAGGTTTTTTGATGATCTGGGTTCAAGTCTTGTATGGTTTCAATCCCAAGCAATACGTTGGCCCAGCTTCATTCAGACCTGAAGCTGAGATCGCTCAGTTTCTTTAATTCTGCTTCTCTTGTCACCTGTCTTGCATTCATTAGCTCCCCATGAGATTCCATTTGTTCTCACCTTTTCCATCATCTTCCTATTTAGAAAGAAGAGTTTACGTCATTGAAGCTGGGAGCAGGAAAGGGGATTGCCAAGGTTAAGGAAGGGCAACCTATGCGGCCACACTGGTCATATTTCCCTCTAACTGTCTTCATTTGTAAAGACATTTTTAGCATAGTTCAAGCTGGTTAATGTTGGGTTATTTGTTAGGACAATGTTTCTACCTAATACTCCATAAGACTCCCACTCCCATCAGTCTTGTCTTGTTCAGATTTGATCTACATTTTATTTACAGCTCAACTGTGATGAATTAAAACCTGAATGCCAACTGCCACCCCCGAAGAACATTGCATTAAACTGCAAAATAGAGAGTCAAAGACATAATAAAGGAGCAGCTACTGATTTCAACTGAGAAAGGTTCAGAAAATTCCTGTCAAGACATACAAAAGAAAGCATTCCTGCATTTAAAGCTGCTTTCCACAATGACTGCAAATCCCTCTGAAGTCAAAGAAGCTGGCTTTTCTTTCTCCTGTATGGCTGAATTGATTTTATGCATCTCCTATGGACAACTTCGGATGTTTTGCTTATTGTGCTAGGGCATATATACCATAAGCTATCATGTCTATTTGTTACACTCAAGGCCAAATTCTGTTGTCAATAGATGTGGTGGTGCAATTCTGGAGTAACTCCACTGAATGAATAGAGTTAGGCTGGATTTTACAGTAACCAGTTTTAGAATTTCCCCCTGCATCTTTGTGCAATGAAAGCAATGGTCTGGGCCCCATCACCTTTTTTAGATGTTAGTAGTCTTTAGAGCTATGTAAAACATTGTGACACTTATCAGATTTGTAATGGGGTAGGGGAGGTTACACTTGAGTGAAATAGCATTTATCAGTGTGTATACCTGTACATGTGTTTGTCTGTTTTGTGCTGAAAGGAGTATACAGAGAAAAATGTGGTGTATTGAAAACTTGTGTTAAAATTGTAAAGTATCACTTTGAGGGGTTTTACTTGTCCTGCTTGCAGGCTAAGGAGCTCTGTGGGGAAGCATGTGATTAGTCAGTTCTGCCAAGTCAGCCTAGAATAAGGTGAGTGAGTGTGCCACTCTGATTTTAGGGAGCAGCCTGCTCTGTGTGTGTGTGTGTGTCTCTCTCTCTCTGCTTTTGGGTTCTTGTGTCTTATCATGAATTCTAAGAAACGAGTGTTACGTAGCAATTTTCTAGGAAGAATATTTAAGTTTTTATCTAATTTCTCTGTTGGTATGCCATGAACATAACACAATGGGGATGAAAGACAAGGAAATGGCTCTTGCAGTGATTCCTCTTGTACTGTTTGTTCTGAACATGGAATTCAGGGGCAAACACAACCTCCCCCTTGATGGCCAGGAGTGGAACTGGTGTGATTCTGCTAGAAACAGTAACTGGGGGACTGAATGCAGGGTGCTGTGGAAGTTGAAGAGGAGATGGATCTTCTGTTCCTGTGTGATTGCTGTGTATGTGATCAGTACTCACCTAAGCTATTTCACACTTTATCCTCAGGTAGTCTCTATGGAGCAGCTTCAGTGACCCACTCAGATATCTGAGGACACCATTTAAAAAAAGAATACAATTGGAATTGCAATTTTGGATGTTGCTCAAATGCAGCTCTAGTGCTCCCAAAAACTGTTTTATTTGTATTGCCTTCAACAACTTTGTTGCAGTAAAGATCACTATTACACTAAAAAAAAAAATCAAACAGTTTAACAAGTTATTAAATCCAAAAATGCTAGCTGTCATCAATGCCTATTTTCACCCACTGCCTGCAAGCAGGCAACACAGTTTAAAACTGATAGCTTAATGGTCTGGATATGTTCACCCTCTATCTGACCTAGTCCCCTTAGTCATTTTTTACTGTAAAATCTTTACGTCAGCTTCTCAATATCATCAGTGTCACTAATACATCTTTCCCAACAGCATGTGGTTGGAGTTTTTGCTGAAGTTGCTGATACCTCAGAATCCTCTAGTGACTCATTGTTTGAAATGTACTAATAAGCGAACATATTTGATCAGAAAACCTTCCCTGGGAGCGAACTAGACCCAAATACCAGGGCCAAACCTTGACAAGTTATAAGTCATCATGTATGGTGAATCTATTGCTGTTTCAGCTGCATAGTTCATTATACCAAGTCTTTGCCACTTTTTCTGCAGATCTAGATTTAGGAACTAGTTTACAAGCCAGTGCCTCTTACTCTTTTTTTATTTCAGAACCAATAAGTCTAGATTTGGGCCCCATGGGGAGGTCCCATAGAGCTAGGATTAGGGTCCCCACGGGTAGGGCCCCTGGAGATAGGGTCAGGGGCCCCAGGGATAGAGCCCCTGGAGCTAGTGTCAGGGACTCTAACCCCCAGATGGCAAAGTTAGTTGTCTGACCGCGAGAGAGACAGGCAACAACAGCAAGGTCCGATCAAAAGCTCTTTATTGACAATGGGACATGGTGGTACAGTGAATAGCTGCACTCACCAATTCTGTAAGTAGTTGCAAGAATACTCATGAATAAGAGCAGAATCTGGCTCATGCCACATTGTGCTAACTAGGAAGATATCACATCTCAGACTGTAAAATGTCCAGCAGGTAAAATATCCTAACTGATACAACTTTGATGTGGAAATCTGAACTTTTATGCGCTCATTACTGACTACTCTTTCTTTTTAAATTATTAGTTTTGAATGAGAACTGAGAGCCTAATTAGGTTTGATTTACAGCTGAGCTTCCTATCAAGTGAAATATTATTTTAGACATATTTCTACTTCATTTAGAGTTTTACCTCTGGGATATATGACAAAACTATGACGTATGGTGATGTGATGTTATGATAAGGTGGCCTTGGCCAAGAAAAGGAAATAATGGGCAAAGCAATCAAACATAATAAGGGGAGAGAAATACAGGAGTTTCTAATGCCTTAATTTCAGAGCTAGTAGTTGTTGCAATTGACATAAACCCCAAAAGACAGCTCCTCAACTGGTATAAATCAGCATAGCTTTTTTGAAGCCAGTGGAACTATGATAATTCAAGATGGCTGAGGATCCGTTCCAGAATGTTGCTAGTTTAATTCTAAAAGTAAAAAGCTACTAGGCTATGAAGAGAGATGCTTTCCTGAAAGAAAAGGTGACATGAAAAGACTATTGCCAATGAGTTTGTATGGGGTTGTGGAAGATTTTATAAGTAGGGCTAGTCAGGAATTTTTTGACAAAACGTTCTTTTAATCATAACATAGCAATTTGTTGAAAGTGAAACTGTTCAGGGGACACGTTTTTGGAGTTTTTTTGTACAATTTGATACTGAAAATTTTGGAAAAGCTTTATAATTGTTGAAACATCCCATTTTTACACTGTCTAAATGAAATATTCCATTTTCAGTTTGCAACAACTTTGTTTTTCTATTCAAGCTGAGGATAGCAAAACAAAGTCAAAATTTAAACAAATCTTTTGAAAATGTCAAAACAAAACATTTTGATTGAACCACAACAACTTTTGAGATTTTAATTTTTTGACTTAATTTTGGATGGAAAATTTTTCAAAATCTCAAATTTTTCCAGATAAGTCATTTACTGCACGGTGACAAATACAAGTTACCTGGAAAAATATAGTTTTGATGAAGAAGCTATTAAAATAACTTTTCTTATGCAGTTAAAACATAAATTTAAGGTATTCTACACTCTAGTTATTTCATTCTCTTTCCAGACAGAGACAAACTCTATTGATATAGATCAGGAACATAATCAAAGAGATTGTAGGTAAACACACAGGGCCATCCTTAGGCATACTGCATAGAGCACCTGAAAATTTGGGGCACCCCTGGGTGTTAGAGTATGTCTTCACTACCTGTGCAGTTGCAGCACCAGCGCTGGGAGAGAGCACATCTCTTTAAAAAAAAAAAAACAAAAAAAAAACCTTGCATAGATTTTTAAATGTACAATCTGAGTATTTATCTTCATTCTTAAATGCTTGGATCTTCAGACATAGTTTTTTAAATAAGTCCTTCAAAAGACCAGCCCTATCTAAAATACACATGCAAGCCAGGCTGCTGTCAGGCATAGGGGCACCAGTTTAATAATAGTGCATAGGACCCCATAAATCCTAATGATGGCCCTGTAAACACAGTAAAGACATGGAACTGTTTGCACTATACAGAGAAGATGTGATCTTCAGGAATAAACTGATCCTCAGATTTCAAAGGTTTAGAGAAGTTCAAGACCAGCTGGGATTGTGTTTTCAACTAAAAGGATCCACATTTTTTTCCTTCTCTCAAGGGATCACTACATTTTCAATATTCACCCTAAAAATATCCTGTATGTCATTAAAATATTTAATCTTTGTGTGAAGTATCATAATATATGGTTAAATCTAAAGTTCATGGATATTTGTGTGATGCAGAACTCAGTAATATATTCACCAGGGTTTATACTTTGATCCTAGAACCTTTTCTAGCCAAATAACAATGTAGTATCTATTACATATGGGTTTGGAGGAATAGAATGATTCCCTTGTATGTATAATTTGGAAGGCAATCAAATATTAAAGTGGTGAATATAGTAAAAGTACAATAGGAATAGGATAATGGCCTGAGTGATAAGGATCCTAGAGACTAAGGAGATAGCATTGAACAGTTCATTTTGCTTGCTGACTTTAAGTATCAGGGGGATAGCTGTGTTAGTCTGGATCTGTAAAAGCAGCAAAGAATCCTGTGACACCTTATAGACTAACAGACATTTTGAAGCATGAGCTTTTGTGGGTGCATCTGACAAAGTGGGTATTCACCCATGAAAGCTCATGCTTCAAAATATCTGTTAGTCTATAAGGTGCCACAGGATTCTTTGCTGACTTTAAATTGCATTTTGAAACCAAAATGGTCTACTAAATTCAAACTCCAGTTACCATAAGACTTAACTATTGCTCTTTAAAGTACCTAGTTTCCAGCAGCTGGTGCAGACACAGAGTTGGGTTCCCTTATTTCCCACAAAGACTGTTGTCCATGACAACTGCTTTTTGACCCCAATTACGCTGGGAAATGCAGCAAGAAAGAAAAATTTCCATGTGCTTCATACTCCTTAACAGACTAAAGGCTAGACATGAGTCGTCTTTATCCATCAAGAATTAAAATAACCTCTATTGGACAGTCCAGAACTTTTGATCATCCAGAGTCACTGACCTTTCATAAACAATAGTAAGCTTTTTGAAGACATGACAAGAGTGGTCTGCTAGGCAGACTCTGTGCTGTATAAGTACATTTTACCAATGTTCTGTCACTTTAATATTGATTTTAAATAGACTATTTTATGCTTAAGCTCCTAATTTTAGGAACCTCTCAGCCCTTCAGGGTTCAGCTAGTTCAGTTATAAATTCTTGAGTGAGTATAGAAAGCATATTATCCTGTTATTTGTCTGTCTTTCTTCTCATAGCTTTTGAGCATATAGTTATTTTTTATAGGTGCTGGGGATTCTCTTCTCTGCCCATTTATGTGCCATGTAACAGGCCTCAGGGGTTGGTTGGTACATTAGCATTGCCTAGTGGCCACAGCTTAGATCATGACTTGCAGGGGGAGTTGTTGGTAGGGGAGCCTGGGCCCTCCCACTTCACCAGGCTCTGATCCAGGGTCCTTTGAGGGCTCTACCACCTCCACTCCCTCCGAATGATTCTCCCAAAGTTGACGTCTGGGTCTAGCTGGTGTGAAGGGTGTCTTCTCACCACAAGGCAATTTCTACATGCAGCATGGTAGCTCTCTTCCTCTCTTGGGTGGCAATTGCTTCCTTCTGAGGTGTAGCCCAGCCTTCTGGGACCTTTGGGTAGTTGTCATGAGGAGAGATTCTGCCCTTCTGTCAGCTCTTCTCTGCTGGACTCTGCTCTCTTCCCTAGTCTGCCACTAGATGAGCTGCTTCCCTGCCTTTTAATTCTTCCTCCAGTTGGGTCATTTCCTAGAGGTGTGGAGGGGCAAGGCTGGCTGAGCCCAGAGCTGTTCCTTAACCCCTGACTGCCCAGTGTCAGGTTTGTATACCCCATTTGAATTCTTTCCATTACTTTATAATGTACATGACTTTTTTGAATGCACTCAAGCTCGACATGCAAATACTTCACTGTGAGTTCACTCTTACAAAGCATGAGTACATTTATGATGAACTTGTCAATATTTAGCCATTACTATTCTTTGGGTCCTACATGAAGTCAGTTTTATAGTGTAGTTAAGAAAATAGCTCAAGCTGGCAGGTAAACACTTCTCTTGCTCAATAGCTGTCTGCTTCTAGGTATTCAATACCTTGGTCCAGATCCTCAGGTGGTTCACAATGCCATGCCATTCACTTCAATGGAGATATTCCAATTTACACCAATTGAGGACCATTCCATCTATCATTTATTTATTTTATATATGTGTGTGTATATATATTTATACACACACACGCGCACACACACACACACAGTCAAACATTTACAAAGTTCATATAATTTAAATAGCTAAAATCATGATCCTAGTTCTCAGCACTCAACATTCAGAAAGGCTGACAACTTCACAGCATCTCTCTGGCCCACTCTATCAGGCAGAAGGGCAAAGTTAGACAAGGCTATGGTGGCACCAGCAGTGGATGCTGCAACAAAGCGTTTTTCATGGACTGTAGAGGAGATGGCTCTTATACTAACAATAGTGAGGCTTTGTGAAGGGACAAAGAGAAGAATTGGTACTATACAATCAGGGACAGGAAGAAAATGTAGTATGGTCTGTGAGGAAATCTGGAGAAAGTCCTCCTTTTGTTGGGTTTTTTAAAGGAGGGTAATTTTGAACTGTGTCCTGAAGTAACTAAAGCCCAGATTCTCAAAGGAATTTAGGTAGGATTTAGGTATCTAGGTACTTTTTGAGAGTCTGGACTTAACTTTGAGCATTGGATTGGACACTTAACAGTAGCCATACCACTGTTTCAAAAGGAAGTTGGAACATGCCCTATATCAGCTCAGTGTAGGTGTATTATTAAGTTGATTTACTGTTTTTATATTTCATCAGGAATTATATTTTATTGTTCATGGTATACTGTCGGAAGATATTCAGGATTCACTGGGCTACAGATCTTGGGATCAGTAGTGTCTGAAATATGCAATAGTCTAAAAGACAAGTTGGTTGCATTTGAAGAAATACTAAACAAGATCTGGCATGGCAACATTTTTTAATCTAATTATTTGTAGTTCCAAAGCTGTTTATTTCAGTTAATGAAATATAGGACCATTAGTACTGATCCAGCTGACATTTTTGACAAGCATTATTGAGATGACTTGTCATTTATCATCTTATTAAAAATTATTACAATCAGGGAGAGCAGAACACACATTAGCAAATATGGGAACAGATCCCAAGCATTACCATTGGAACGAAGCAAGCTCCAGATTGGCAAGCTCTCAGCAAACGGCATCCCTCAGCCAAACATCCATCTTCATTAACTAATACACCATTATGAACTCCTGTAAAACTGTATAGAGTTACAGGATCTGATCATGAACTTCTTAATCAGGCAAAATATTGGTCCCAGTTGTGTTTCCCACCCCCCTGAATATGGCCCGTAAGGTAGCTGTTTGGTCCTGAAATGTAACAGGTACCATTGATCACACACATGATCGGTGGGCTAAATCATAGCTCTTCTTGGTTATGGTAAGGGACTGACAAGATGTATTGCCCCAGCAGACCCTCCCAGAGGCATAGTCCCAGTCTGGGCTTAAATTCTTATAGAGTTTTTTTGGAGGACGCCTCCCCACTATAAAAACTCCATGGAGGTTGAAAATATTTACTGGAGCTCTGCTGCAGACAGCTCTAGCTGAATTTAACCCCTGAGCCCAGATCCTCAAAGGTATTTTGGTACGTAACTCCCATTGAAACTAGTGAGAATAGGCACCTAAATATTTTTATAGATATGGGGTATTGAGCTTGCCTCTGTGTGTGGTGGAGTATAGGTCAGACAGGTCCTAGCAACATCTTCTGAAAGATGCTGCACATGTTCCTTCAACTGGGCTTGATGGTTTGGAGCGGCCACAGCCATACCCTTGGACCTCCTGTTCTTTGTGGGAAAAGCTTTCATGGCCATCAGTGCTAGACTTCAGCAATCATTGCTCTCTGGGTCTCAGTGATGCCCTCAATGTAGCTTTGTTTACTATTTCTGGTGGCAGCTAAGGAATTGTAATAAGTCATTAACCAAAAGGCACAAATTACATTATAATGAAATCAGCTGCTCTGCCAAGTAGGGTGTGATAAAGTTTGAGGAAAAATGATGCACATCCTAATCTCAGTCACACTCAGATCAAATCACAGTGGTTGGAAGGACTTTGCTGCCCAGTCAGAATGTGTAGCATAATTCTTTTAAGTTTGATTAGCAGAATGTCAGTTTCTGTCAGTTTTCCTAAAAATATCTTACAATGTACTTGGAGGGAGAAGAGAAATCCTCTGTCATGGAGCATTCCTTTCTATGCCCCATAATACCTCTAGATTGTGTCTTTTATTTTCTTTTACATTGTAATAGGCTGGGAAGAAACAAGCTGAATGAAACAAAACAGAGCCATTTTTTAAGTGTTCAGTTTTTGGACAAACTCTCCCCAATTTTTGATTGAAATGGCATTTTTACAGATGAAAGTTTGTTTCATAGAAAAGCCATTTTTCCATCCATACGATATTTAGATGGATTTTTTCTATGAATTCTAGTCAATAGGAGTCGACTGCAGTGGGAGAAGGATTGGGCCCATCGCTTCCAGAACAATTTAGCTTTTCTTATTTGCCATATGTGGTACTGATTGTCAGCAGTATGGTGATCTCAGTAGCAAATGACACATGTTGTGGAGGAAGTAGATATGATCCATGCTGGGATAAAAAGTTATCAAACACTGTTCTAAGTATTGGGTGATTAATCCCTGAAAACACATTACTAGAGCTAAAAACATCATTTGAGAACACACATACAAATATATGGACTTATCCAACTGTAGGAAGCACCACCTCCTTTTCTCCAACATGCGCTAAGCTTACTCTCAGCCATTCATTCCAGCACCCCATAGCCCCTTTTCATGGCCCATCCCTCTGAGTTGCAGAACCAGAACACACACAGAGCCTGACTTCTACTTCCCCCTTCTTATCAGTCACACTGGAAACACAGAACAAGTCATTTCCTACCTTCGTGGAAGTCAGTCCCAGCTGCAACTCCAGGGTCTGGTCCCTGGAGGAGAGAGGAGTTTGACAGCTCTTCATGTATTGCTATCAACGAGGGCCCTCTTCAAAAAGCCCCTGGTAGAAAGAAGGCTATGGAAATTTCTCAGTCCTGATTATAGAACAGAAATCCTGTTGGTCACCTCCAAAACACCATCATAAAGTGAGTGAGAAGGATTTATAAAATTACCCCATAAAGCTTCTACAGTCTGCTTTTAAAGCCTGGTTAACTCAAGTTAAGACTCTTCTCTAAAATTAGGGTGACCAAAGAGCAAGTGTGAAAAATTGGGACTGGGGGTGGGGGGTAATAGGAGCCCATATTTTAAAAAAAAGCCCCAAATATCGGGACTGTCCCTATAAAATCAGGATATCTGGTCGCCCTATCTAAAATCAAAGCTAACAGGCCCTGTAGGGAATATAGAACAATAGGTCACGGTTCCTACATGGGGTCTCTTCTTCTCTTTATATTGATATGTACAGTAAATCCAATTAACATTAAACAGGTTAAATGTATATCTTGAGCAGAGACTAGACCTGTATAATGTTTAGTATCAGTTACTGTCAAATTGCACCAATTAATTAAATCTCAGGACGCACGTTCATGTACTTCACTAACTATTTTTGTCATTCAATAGATTCTTTTTCTGTTTCTTACAAAAAAATGGGTGAATTTTTATCTAGGAAGTGAAGGCCTAGGGTCAGATTTAGGCCCTGATTACTTTGTGTAGACAGGCCCATGTACCTCTGTCAATCCCTGTTTGTACCCTTTCTCCCACAGGCACGTCTCTTGAATATTCCTCTGGGCTGGTGCAGCTCAGCACCAATTCCCAACAGAAGTTTGGTCCTAATGGCACAATTTGGACTCTAGTATTTTTTTTATTGAAGTTACATGAAGTTAATCACAGGATGTATTGAAGATATGTATCATGATTCTTGTCTCACCTTGATTAATGCTGTCTTCTCAGGCCTATAAACCTTGCTGGTGACCAGAACCAGACAGGAAGATATTGCATACATTCTTTTACTTGTCATTCTACACTAAAGAGAATGAAGGGGAAGCTACTCTTCTTTACAGTTTGTTGTGGAGTTACACATGGTGGCAGCAGACACTGACAGTAATCATTGCTTCACTCTGCTCTTCCCTCCAGTGCTGTTCACTACAATCTGCAGCTGCTTCTTGAGCCAAATGGGTCCTTCCCCACAGAGCCTCCATGTAAAAGTTTATGCATTTGCTTAGGTCTTTTCTCTCCACAGGAAACGGTGTTCACAGATGCATAGGGGATAGAGGAAGCACACGGTAATGATGTCTTGCCCAAATGCCATCTAAGGCAACCAGAAGCATTCAAATAACATCAGCTATGTCAGACAATATCAGCTGAAAAAGACTTAGAGGCCTGAAGTGATATCTCTGTGGCTGATAATCTGGATCTATGCAGGGAGATGAAGTTCCTATTAGGTAAAAATCCCAGTCTACCTCTAGGAACAAAGCAAGACAGAACTGAGTCAAGCGGAAGGAAGGAAAAGGTGCTACTCCACTGCAATGGTCAGATGAGACATCACTATCATCACCATATCCTATTCAGTGATTAGGACCAGGGTCTTTATCTTCTGGGTATCATCCAGGAAAAGGGGGTGAAGAGCATCATGCACTCAAGAAATAAGGACTATATATTTTTTTTAAGGCACCATGGGCCCATTGCCTTCTGTCCTCCTCACCTTTCATTTGAAAGAGGTGATCATCTGCTCTTTGCACTGCCAAAGACAGGCTGTGCTGAATAACTGAGGACAACAAATGTTTTGTGATCTTCATCTGTAGGAAATAAGGGTGGTGATATGAAAGTGGGATGGAGAATCAAGAATGTCTGTGTTTTTAATCCTGCATCTAACACTGATTCCCTTCTGTGGCCTTGGGTAAATTACCAAAGCTTTTTGCCAGAAATTCCTCATCTGTTAAATGGACATAGCAGCACTTATAGCTAGCTGGGGTGCTGTAAGAATTAATCAGAGTGGGAATGATTCACCTCTGTGGATATAGGGGGCTATGTCAGTGGAAGAATTCATCCTAGGGCAGGACAGGCAGTGGTACCACTATCCAGGTGGAGGGCTTTCTACCAGGAGAGGGAACAGTTTTAAACAGCTACAAGGTTCACAGGAACCCTGCCAGTCAAAGCTTCCCTTGAGGCAGGTAAGCTGAGTCAGCATATTGCCTGGATGCCCTGTCCCCCCATCCACTTACACTGGCTGGCTCCACACCCAACTTCCCCTAATTGTGAGCACAGCTGTGAAAAAACAAGTGAAAGTTCATAAAATGTCACAATAACCTATAGCAATAAATGTTGGTGGGGAAAAGGTGCAAAAGGGAGACAAACTCAGTGTGAACAGAAAGGTTCACTGATATGACTCAAGGGCTGTGATAAAACCTGCCCGGTAAACAAGAGAAGTGAGGGCTCAGAAATCAATGAACAAAAATTGGTGGGCTGGAAATTAGGCCTAATTGGTGGACAAAATAATGAGGAAAGGCTATTCCACCCATCACTCCCCTTCAAAGGAAAAGACTTCAGAGGGGAGGGGGGACGGGGGAAGAGCAGAAGATGCAGCTGTATGTCGTCAACTGCTGCAGTGAGTTTTAGCATCACAGCTGCCACCCTGACCATGTCCTGGGACCTGGGATCTACTTTGATGTCATTAGGCCTTCATCATCCTCATCTACAATATCCTGACAGACTGGGCCAAGAGAACAGGAGTACTTGTGGCATCTTAGAGACTAACAAATTTATTTGAGCATAAGCTTTCGTGGGCTACAGCCCACTTCTTCGGATGCATGGAATGGAACATATATTGAGGAGATATATATACATACAGAGAGCATGAAAAGGTGGGAGTTGCCTTACCAACTCTAAGAGGCCAAGAGAGGGACTCAGATGACATTGCCACCTCTCCTAGCTCTGGCTAAATTCCAAATGCCACCTCGAATGTGAGATATTGCCATCCCTCTTCCCCTGATACCCCTATTCATGTGTCCTTTTCCTTCCCCCACCTTATTTTCTTTTCCCTTTCTTTTAGCTTTCTGTTTAATAAAAGTCTGGCTTAGCTGGTCAAAACTATATTTTGCAATGGTGCTCAAAGTCTATGGCCAAAAAGGCAGCTAAAAGCAATGCCCTAAACAGCCCAATACTGATACAAGTTTGCCTGATCTCAGTGTAGCTAATAACACCAGGTGCTATGCCTGTGTTTCTAATAAAAGGTTAAAAATGTTTAATAACATGCTTTCCATGGTACTAAGCAGGCTGAGGCCTCTGAATACCAATCTCAAACTTGATTACTACTGTTTAATGTTGGACAGTTTCAGGGTCATGTTAACATCTTTAACTCTTTGCTTATAGTCCATCTAAATTAACACAACAGCAGATTTCACTGTTGTATTCCATCCTTGGGCTTTGCCTGCTGAAAGAATCAGGCCCAGTGGCCATAGACTGCTTTGAACATAAGTGCTACTGTGCAGAAGTGCCAAGTGCTATTAACATGATTAATGTTGATAACCTCTCCATTAAGATGCCGCAAATCAGAATTAGCAGCTCAGTTAATGTAATAGGAGTTGGAAAACGTGTCAATGCTACAAATAACACATGTTCATAACTTAGTGATCAAATAACAATAAAAATGCCCATATGGCACCAACGCTGATCAAATGTTAAAAATATAATCCTCCACATTTCAGAGGAAGGACTTAGGTAGGTGATTTTCACTTCTGCTTCCATTAATCGTTCTGTGTCACTATGGCAGGATGCATAAAACAGCACAAAGCTATTTTACGGATTCAATAAATTGTTCTTCAGCCATTGGTCAGTGAAGTGATGTGAATGCTGTAGAGGTCAGCCACTCTAGCAGGAGCTCCTGGAGAAGCATTATTCAGACAAATGGAAAGGAGTCTTTCCAAGGATGCAGCTTCATCTCTCCATGGGCCTGTCTTCTCTCGAGATTAGCTCTGCTATGGGCTCAAAGAACCCCATGGGTTCAAAACCATTCTTGTACAGGGGCACAAAGGGTGAGAAGCTATTTATGCCCTGTCCCATGTTATGCACTCAAACGGCTAAGCACACTCACACCTTGTCATTCTGAAAAATCACCTTTGGAGTCATGTGTTTTTGGTGGTGGTGGTGTTGTTTTTTCCATCTTGCTGATGGGATCTCAGAGTTGTTGGAGCATAGAGTTTGTGGTTAGAGGGATATTGTCCATATCTCTGCCTCTGCAGTGCAAGGACTGTGAAATGTCCTTTTCTTTCAGTCTGGGAATTACCACAGACATTGCACCTTTGCAAGAAGGTTTACAGACCTTTTGCATGTCAGAAGTACTCCGGCAAAGCGCACACATTTTATTCATGGGTTTTATTGTGGGGGGAGTTAATTGCTGGGTGTTTTTTGTTAAGATATATAAATCAAATGCCTGGGAAGAAAAGATGTTTTTGTGAAATATGCAACATACTACCCCTTCAGTTAGCAGCTCTGAGAGAGCTCCTGATCCATGTGTCAGACTCAGCAAAACTGGGAAGACCAGATTAGAAAAATCCAAAATGTTCCAAAGGTTAAAAATATCTTTCTATATGCATTAAAAAGAAATTGATTTAGGTCCTATTTTCATTTCTTTACAAGTCCATATGTCTGTATTCTTTAGCCTGTGTTTGTTCTACTGTAAAATGCCACGAATATTTTGGTAGATAGGCAATATGTAAGTCCAACTTAGTTATTAATACTGTGTGGTTTTAATAGACTTCCATGTGTGTATGATGCTAGTGATTACATTTATGCAAAAGAGGAGACAATATATAGTTTTATTTTTGGAGTTTTCACACTAAACACCCTGCATTAATATAATTTCTTATTTAAAATTATTTCACAGCTTTGAGATTTCAGAACCCTTGTAAATATGCATATATTCCCACAAAACCTAGCTCTGTGGGGTGTGATGCTGTATGTAAGAAAGATGACCATTTATAAGGTATTACCACTATTACTTTGTACAAGAGTTATGGAAATTGTGTATGTCATGTAAGGTATCTCTAGAAAAGTTATGAATTGCTGTATGATTATCCTGTTTATATGCATGTATCCTATTTGTATCTGAAGTTATGAATATTGGCTATGTACATGTGTCTTAAACATGTGTTGCATTCCTAGCTGACACCCCCCAGATCAATTTGCATCAGCTATGCAATGTGTTGATCACCCACACAGTAGGCCTTTCCTGTGCATAGCCCAAATAGTGAGAAGCCAATGGCCACTCCCCTGTGATTTAGCAAAACATGTAGGGGCATGTGCTCTGCTCATGTGATCCTGGACTACATCTAGTCCAGTAACTTTCCATACAAAAAGGTTATGGGCTTTGATTGGGACAGTAAATTTCCATGCACATGACAGAGGATAAGACACCCAAGATATCTCAATTGTTCCTCTTTCCTGCTCCAAATTCTCTTGCCTTTGCTGTGGTGCTGGAACACTTTTAATAGTGTGGGTGCTGAAGCCAGCCCCCTTACCCCTATCTGCACCCCTCACCTCCAGGGCTGGGAGCAGAGCTGTGTCTCCGGTAGCGAGGGATTTGGAAATGGGTAAGGGGGCCAAGGTTGGGGTCACAGCCAGGGGCGGCTCCAGGCACCAGCACGCTAAGCACGTGCCTGGGGCGGCAAGCTACAGGGGGCGCTCTGCCAGTCGCCATGAGGGCGGCAGGCAGTTTGCCTTTGGCAGCATGCCTGCGTTGGGTCCGCTGGTCCCGCGGCTTCAGCAGACCTCCCACAGGCGTGCCACCAAATCCGCGGGACTGGGGACCTCCTGCAGGCAAGCTGCCGACGGCAGCCTCCCTGCCGTGCTTGGGGCAGCAAAATACCTAGAGCTACCCCTAGCCACAGCTGGGGTGGGTACAAGGCTGGCAGCAAAGCCCTGTGCCCGGGAGCCTGCATGCGGGGTTGGGAGTGGAGTCCCGCCTAAAACCTAGGGGTGTTGCAGCACCCCCTGCACTTCTAGGTCCTATGGGACTATGCCTATGGGACAGTGGATTCACAACTAAAAGGGGTATTTTGAACTATGAACCGAGGACTTTCCAATTTTTTGGAAGTTACCACAGACTTTTGTAAAGCAGCAGTCTCTTCCATCACAGCTACAAACCTGACAAAAACTTTTCAATCATTTGTATGTATGTGATCTATTAGCCATTTATAAACCTTTTCTTTTATTAATAAATCTTGTGGTAGTTTACTAAGGATTGACTGACAGCATGGTATTTAGGTAAGATCTGAAATACATATTGATCTGGGGGCAAGTGCCTGGTCCTTTGGGATTAGTAGGAACCTCATATATGATGAAATGGGTTTTCAGTAACCTCTCACTAGATTAGGCCTGTTTGGATGGGAGCCAAGGGGTTGAAATGCCTAAGGGGGACTCCTATGATTGTATAAGATTAGATTTGGAAGGGACCTTGGGAGGTCATCTAGTCCAGCCCCCTGCTCTAAGCCGACCAACCCCAACTGAATCATCCCAGCCAGGCCTTTGTCAAGCTGGGTCTTAAACCTTAAGGATAGAGATTCCACTACTTCCCTAAGTAACCCATTCCAGTGCTTCACCACTCTCCTAGTGAAATAGTATTTCCTAATATCCAACCTAGACCTCCCTCACTGCAACTTGAGACCATTACTACTTGTTCTGTCATCTGCCATCACTGAGAACAGCCTAGCTCCATCCTCTTTAGAACCCCCCTTGAGGTAGTTGAAGGCTGCTATCAAATCCCCCCTCATTCTTCTCTTCTGCAGCCTAAATAAGCTCAGTTCCCTCAGCCTCTATGTCTGGCTTTAGGTTAACCAGTGTGATACTACAGAAGTCCTTTTGTTACTGGCTTGGTGAATCTAATTATAGAATAAACCACCAGTCCTGGGGGGACTGGCTGCCCTGATTCTTGCTGTGCCCAGAATGTGGCACCCTCAGTTTGGCCCATCCCAAGCACCCAGTCACAGGGGGTACTTGCTGCCTGTTCCTGAAGTCTCTCTCTCTGACCCTGTAGTCTTGACAAAAGCCATTCATGATTTTATCTATATCTAAATTGCTGTCTTATAGGATGCTTAAAATGGCTGTGCTCGCAGTAATAAGCCCTATAAAACTGCTATTTTTATATAAGCTCAATTTCAACTTTTTAGAAAGAGCATTCTATTTAGTAATATTGCTTTTGAGAATCCTTCCTGTATTTTACATTATGAATCTCACTCCACTCTCTAAATTTATACAAAGTCTGCTTTATAAGGCCCTTTAAAAGGCATTGTCATCTCATAAACCTCCGCAACCAGTGCGAATGATTCATCTCATGTCAAACAAGGATGTGTGTCAAATATCCCTCTGTATCAGATTCTGTCCTGTCACATCACAGAAAGTAATACAGAGGCATCAAAATATAAAGGCACAAATGCTCATCTCTGCAGGGCATATTGAAGCAGGCTTAAATGGGCCAGGCTCTTAGTTGATGTACAACGGCATAACTCCTTTGACTTCAGTGGAGATATGCACATTTATGCCCACTGAGGATCTGCCCCAGAGTGAGATCAGAGAGAGGGAGTTGGGGCCTTCATTTAATTAGATCACTCACCCATCCATAATATGCACAGCTTTCTCAAAGCCAAACTGTTTTCTTAAACTAGTTAGTACATGCATGATGACCAAGATACTCTGAAATATAGCCCTTTTTACCAGAGGTGACACGTGGGTTGGGGAAATGTGGGGTCACATGCACCTCCCCCAATTTTCTCCTTGTTGTGTACCGAGCATGCACACATGAACTGAGCATGCTCAGTGACACTGCTGAAATCAGCTATCTTCACTCGCTCCCACTATCTGCAGGCCAGGGTTGCCTCTGCTTACCACATTATGTCAGTTATTCTGTTATGTATGGACATCTGATCTGTCCTCATCCTCTATTTTTCTTTTTGTGTTTTTTTTTTGACCTATGTTGAAGGCAATAACTTTTAAAAAAATAATACTAGAAGCATTTGTTTGTTCTCTCTGTTTTAGCACACCGCTGAACAGCATTTCACTGAATCTTTAGATGAATGTTTAATATAATTCTAATGAAAAAATAGAAACATCTGTCCCAATCTCCTCTTAGTACTTCGTCTCACTAATAGTGACCTTTCTGTAAGTGAAATTGCAGACTAGTATTAATTTAATACATTTCCAACAACACTATGTAATGAACATCTGCCCTCTTGTTCCCTGTCTTTGGCAGACCAATGTGACTCTAATAGAGTTTTCACTGTTGGACAGTAAACAAGTACAAGTTAAAATTAAAACAAACACCATCTGCCTCCTTTGTTGTTTTAATTTTATTTCCTGAGTGGTACCAATAGCCCCAGCCTTGTACAAGATATACAGCCTACATCCCAAGGACTTTACAATCTATTGGCCCAGTCCTACAGATAAATAAGTAAACTGAACAATAATTGACTTCATGGGCATCGGTGGTACTTAGCTCTTCACAGCAAGTGCTCAGCACCATGCTACATTGGGCCCCCATATTAGACAAGTGTGACTAGTAATTCACAAACCAATGAAGAGGCATATTTCAACAATTCGAAACAGGCGGAGGTTGATGGTGGGGTGGAAACTATTGAAATCACGGAATTCCTCAAGGGCTTCTTTTCCATGGGTCCAGATGATGAAGATGTCATCAGTGTAGCACAAGTAGAGTAGAGGTATTAGGGGATGAGAGCTGAGGATGCATTGTTCTAAGTCAGCCATAAAAATGTTGGCATACTGTGGGACCATGCAGGTACCCATAGCTGCATACCTTCAAATCAGCGGCACTTTGTCTCCAAATGTGAAAGTTATGGGTGAGGACAAAGTCACAAAGTTCAGCCACCAGGCTTGCCTTGACATTATCGGGGATACTGTTCCTCACGGCTTGCAGTCCACCTTTGTGTGGAATGTTGGTGTAGAGGGCTTCTACATCCATAGTGGCTAGGATGGTGTTTTCAGGAAGATCACCAATGGATTGTAGTGTACGGGGTGACTTTGGCAAGCCAGTAAAGTGCCTGAAACCACTATGGCTTATTGTTAAAGCTGTTAAAAACAAGTCTCAGCTTGACCAAGGCAGGAGGGGAGGGGGATTTAGGGTGCCACCGAAAGGGCAGCTTGACCCGGCGTCCTTTCTGATAAGAATTGTTACATTTGCTGATACATACATTTGAAAAGAGCAGTCAACTGCTGGAAATGGGCCATTTTGATTACCACTACAAAAGTGTTTTCTTTCTCTCCTGCTGGTAATAGCTCATCTTAACTGATCACTCTCATTATAGTGTGTATGGTAACACCCATTGTTTCATGTTCTCTAGGAATGTATATCTTCCTACTGTTTTTTACACTGCATGCATCCGATGAAGTGGGGTTTAGCCCACAAAAGCTTATGCTCAAATTTGTTAGTCTCTAAGGTGCCACAAGTACTCCTATTCTTTTTATACATCTTTAAGTCATACGCCATTTCAGTAAATCCATTCTCCAGGAACAACATCCATAATACTAAATAAAGAACAATCCATACCTTGCTATCTTTAGGAAATGGAGAGAAGAAAACAATTTAGAACTGTATGCTTCCTTATGATTTTGTTGGCACCTGAATACCAAGAGGATGGGTGCCTTAGGAATTCCTTAGGTAGATGTCTTTTCCTCATGTCAATAAGGACACAATCTTGCAACCTTTGCTCAAGCGGTAGACTACTCATTGACTTCAACTGATGTAAATGATGGTTGATCCACTCAGCACCTTGCAGGATTGGATCCATGAAACTTGAGTAAAAGCAGCTTTGGTTGCTTTGTCATGCTATTGAAATACCTCCTTATTAGAAGAAGCAAGCACACGAATCCTGGAGCAGGTAATTCTTTTGTGAAATCAATAGTAGATGTATTGTTGGGGTGTGTGGAGTAGGTGAAATAAAAGCCTTGGTTTAGAAAGTAGAAGGGAAAAGGTGGAAATAAGCTAGAGAATTTGTAGGCTACTATCTGAAATCTTTGAAATGTGTGACTTGGAAAGCTTGTCAGGTTATGAAGGAATTCTATTGTATGTTCAAAATTGGTATATACAGACTGCTCTGTGTGTGTGTGTGTATTTGCAACAGCATTTACTATGTATCAAGAATTCTAGTAATAAATATAATCTATTGTAAAAACATTTTAGCTTTCCATAGCACTAGCCTGATCTTTAATAGAACTGAAAATTGGAAAGGTTGCATCACAAATCCAACTCAGCAAATGTAACCAGAAATATTGAGATGGCTAAATAATTGACTTACATAATGACTTACAAGGAGAGGCTGAGGAAACTGGCTTGTTTAGTCTGCAGAAGAGAAGAGCAAGGGGGGATTTGGTAGCAGCCTTCAACTACCTGAAGGGCAGTTACAAAGAGGATGGAGCTCAGCTGTTCTCAGTGATGGCAGATGACCGAAAAAGGAGCAATGGTCTCAAATGGTAGTGAGGGAGGTCTAGCTTGGATATTAGGAAACACTATTTCACTAGGAGGGTGGTGAAGCACTGGAATGTGTTACCGAGGGAGGTGGTGGAATCTCCATCCTTAGAGGATTTTAAGGCCTGGCTTGACAAAGCCCTGGCTGGGATGATTTAGTTGATGTTGTCATACTTTGAGCAGGGGGTTGGACTAGATGACTTCCTGAGGTCTCTTCCAACTCTTAAAAAAAAAAGAAAAAAAATTATGCTCTTAATATCGTCTTCTCTTCGCTGCTCCCTTGCACTGAGCATGTTTTAGTTTGTTCCCAAAAGATTAATAGCAGTTCAATTTAATTTAATGTCATAAAGCTAATAAAAACAACCAGGAGTCTGAAGAAATGAAAGCTTACCCATGAAAGCTTATGCCCAAATAAATCTGTTAGTCTAAGTTGCCACTGGACTCCTCGTTGTTAGTCTGTATCCACAAAAACATCTGTCCCAATCTCCTCTTAGTACTTCATCTCACTAATAGTTGTTTTAGATACAGACTAACATAGCTACCCCTCTGATAAAGCTAATAGTAGTAGCATAATATAAATGCAAATTGGTTTTGTAAAATAAGGGATCTGTTAGATACAGGTGAAGTCGCTGTTAGACTTTGCTTTTTTGATAACCAATGTGTGTCTGTTAACCTACAGTTTTTGTCAAAAGTTTTGGAATTTGATATAATTGTCACCTAATGCTAGAATAATGCCCAGAGATCTGTGGCTTTACCTACTGAATTTTTTCACACATACATATATACATAAAGGTGAAGTTAAGGTTGCATATTTTATGTATTTCCTTTTAAAAACATTAGCGTTTAAAAGAAAGACATGTTAAACTGCAAAGCTGCAGTGGTTTAACGGAAAGTTTGTTACACTGATTTAGTTATACCAGTGCAACACTTAGATTGGTTTAAGTTGGCTAACCTGCTGTAAGGTAGAGTAACTCAAGAGTTTCCACACACAAAGTTGCATTGGTTTAACTATATCAGTGCAACATCTCACCTTTGGTTAACCTATTGTAGCTTTAGAAATACAGAGTTAGGGGCCCGATTCCCCGCTGCCTTGCATGCTGGCTGGGTATTTAAACCTGCACCATATGAATGTAGAGTGAGTATTAACTGCTACCAATATCAGAATAGGAGCATTTCACATTCTCTTTGAATTTAAGAGACTCAGACTGTGAACTGATATAGTTTCCTTTAAGTCAGTGAAGTTACCCTGCTTTACACCAGCTGAGGAACTGGCTCAGAGAATCACAATCATAAAATCATAGGGTTAGAAGGAACTGCAGGGGCCATCTAGTTAACTCCTGCTAAGATGCAGGATTTGTTGCAAGACAGATGACTATCCAGCCAGCCTCCCTCGGCAGTCTATTCTATTGTCCTACTGTTCTTAAATTGTGAAGTTTTTCCCTGAAATTTAATCTAAATCTGCTATATTGTAGCTTGATTCCATTGCCTCTTGTCCCGTCCTTTGTGACAAGAAATAACAGCTGTTTCTCCATCTTTTTTATGGCAGCCTTTCAAATACTTGAAGATCACTCTCGCATCCCCCCGCCAATCTCTTCTCTTTCAAACTAACCATACCCACTTCCTTAAGTCTTTGCTCATATGGCTTGCATTTAATCCCTTTGGTCATCTTTGTCACTTGCTTCTGGATCCTTTCCAGTTTCTCTACATCCTTTCTATACTTCGGTGTATAAAATTAGACACAGTACTCCAGCTGAGGCCTAACCAGTGCCAGATAGTGGTACTATCACCTTCCATGACTTGCATGCTATTCCTCTGTTAATCCAACCTAAAATTTCATTAGCTTTTTTTGCAACAGCATTGTGTTGCTGAGTCATGTTGAGGTTGTGATCTTCCATAACTCCCAGATCCTTCTCAGCAATGCTGATGCCAAGCCAATTATCCCCCTTTCTGTATTTATTTCTGCGTTTGATTTTTTTCTTCTCTAAATGTAGCACTTGACATTGATCTTCGTTGAATTTCATGTTGTATATAGCCCAGTTCTCCAATTTATCAAGAAGCCTCTGAATTTTAGCTCTGTCCTCCAAAATATTGGCAGCTTCCCCTAGCTTTGTATCGTCTGCAGATTTTGATCAGTATGCTCTCTATTCTGACATCCAGGTCATTAATAAAGATATAAAACTCTATACCCAGAACACATCCCTGTGGAACCCCATTGTAGACATCCCTCTAGTCAGACATCATTCCATTGACAGTTACTCATTGTTTGTGGTTGTTTAACTAATTATGCATCCACTTAATGGTAGTTCTGCCAAGCCCATATTTCTCCAGCTTACCTACAGAATGTCATGTGGGACTGTGTCAAAAGCCTTGCTTAAGTCCAGGTATATTATGTCCACCACATCCCCTCCCCATCCACCAAATCAGTTACCCTGTTAAAGAAGGAAATCAAGCAGCTTTGGGATGATTTGTTCCTAGTAAATCCATGCTGACTGCTAATGATCACCCGTTCATCCTCCAGGTATTCTCAAATTGAATGTTTTAAATATTGTTCTAGTAGCTTCCCAGGTATCAGTCAGTTTGACTGGTCTATAGTTTCCCCAGCTCCTCCTTTTTTCCCCCTTTTAAAGATGTGAACTGTTAGCCCTTCTCCAGTCTTCTGGGACCTCTTCTGTCATCCGTGAGTTTGCAAATATTGCCAGTGGCTCCAAGATTTCTTCAACTAATTCCATCAGGGCTGTCAAGCCTGCTTTGTACTTAGTAGGCTATGTGGGGCTCACCATGTCTCCTATGACCCAAATCAGTCTCATAAGAACTTACTAAACATGTGTCTGATGAAGTGGGTATTCACCCATGAAAGCTTATGCTCCAATACATCTGTTAGCCTTAAAGGTGCCACAGGACTCTCTGTTGCTTTTTAAAGCTTACCGAGGTTTGGGAGTGGCTTCTCACAAGTCCCTTAAAGCTTGGAGTAGTGGATCCCCAATGAGCTAAAATCTAGGTTGGCATGTCCCCCACAAGCCTATTTAAAATGGTTGGCCAGGAAATGGAATTTTCCTCGTGTGGGAAATTTTGACATTTGTTTTCATTCCAATCAGACTGAAAAGCTGACATCATATAACTTTTAATGAAACAAACAAAATATATTTCTAATCAAAATGACATTTCAGAGTGAAATATTTCAACGTTATGTGTTTAATTTTAGGAAGCCAATGATTTTCAGTTCTCCAATCCAGTATTGGGATTTTTTGGCCTGCCCTCCTTTTTTCACATTGGAAAAAGCTGGGGGATGGAGTTTAAAAAAGTGATAAAGTTGGTGGGAGAATCTCACTTTTCTTATCTTCTACTTTTTTCCAACTGGGAGAAGTTGGAAAACAGTAACAGACTGGGGTGGGAGGGGAGGAGAGGAGGAAGACACATTTGTTTCAACAGTGTTGAAACTTTCCAGCTGAAAAATAGCATTTTGTCATTTTCCATGGGAACATGCTGATGAAAGCCCATTTTCCAATGGGAATATTTGTCATTCAAAACATTTTGCCCAGTCTATTTAGTTTCACAAGAGACCAATGAGCCTGGATAGGCTTATTGACCTTCACAAGCTTTTTGTTAGGAGGGAAAATAATCTTTTTTTCCCATTCGACAAGCATCGGTTGCAATCACTTTCAATTCTGAGCTCTATCTCAGGAGGGAAAAGGGTTAGAAACTTAATTTTGCTTTAATGAAAGTTTAAGTCTTCAGCAGTCCTCTCCTAAGCTTGCTGGAACCAGTGTTCCACAAAAAAACTGCAAATTCAAAATGTAATAACTTTTAAAATTGGATATTAATCAGTAAACTTTGAATGCTGAGTAGAAAAGGGAATCCAGCAAGCTCTTACTTCTCACATGCTTCTACCAAGTGACAAAGAAAATACTTAAATTAAATTGGAAGACTTTTGAACTCCGGTGAACACCTCAGTGGTTAGTGCATTATAATTCAGGACCTTGGCTCCAGTTTGATCCCACCAATTTTGAAACGGTGGACTTTCTTTGGTCAGTTTTAGTATGGTTTATATTACAAACTCACTTGCAGCTAGGGTGACCGATGCCCTGATTTTGTAGGGACAGTTGCAATATTTGGGGCTTTGTCTTACACAGGTGCTTATTCCTGATTTTTTCATACTTGCTACCTGGTCACCCTACTTGCAACCTAATTCCCTATCCTACAAAGACTTACACACTTTCTGGTCCTTAGAAGATTTACGCTCAAGTCTGCTAAGGTAATGTTTTTATTATTAAAGATAAGTGCCTGGGAAAATTCTGTGTATTCTATATGTAATTTTGAGGTGCAGTGTTTAAAAAGCAAAAACATTCTGTGTAAATGGTTTCAATTCTCTTTCTGTTGGGGGAGCATGATTCACTACTGAGTTCTCCCAAATACAAATATTCTAGGCATTTTTCTGGACAATTTGCATTTTTTTTCTATTGTAGTAATATTTATTATTTGCATAGTACCAACAACGTGCTATCGTGCAGTCTTTATGCATTTGGGCCATATTGCAATGTTAACTCCCACTGTTCAGCAGTTGCACACTTACAAATACTGTAGTACTGCTGTACAACATAACTGTACTTTACTAAATGGAAGATGTCGTTTTTTATTTACAATCAGGCATTACAGTAGTTGTATTTGACCATAAAAGTGTTACTTATACTTCTTTCCATAAGGAGGTGATTTCCACTGGACTGCCTTAGGTTTAGTAATCTTGTAAAGTGTAGCCCGATTTAATGCACTACAAGAGATTTTTAGCACTTCAGTAATGCTCTTAAACAACCTGATCAGATTACTAAATAATCTTACAAGAAATTGACTAGAATTACGTTTATCCTATAGGAAAGTATAGCTCATTTAAAGAAGACCCACAATACTCTTAGAATTCTATAATAAAATCTTCTAAATGTATACACCCAAGAACATTAACATAGTACTTTTAAATACAGATCACCATAAATCATGTCTGCATTTTTGCACTCTTCCTAGCAACAGTATAGAGTATAGATTGAGATGGTATTAAAAACAGTACAGAGAAAAGGTTAGTTATTTGATAACTGCATAATAAATCCAAATGACTTCTTTTGTTAGCATGGAATTGAAAATTACAATGATTCATATATAATATGCTAAGCTATAATAGTTCTGTTTTATGTCCACTTCAGTGTAGTTACAGTATTTCTGGGGCAGTAAATATAGTTTTATTTTATGGCTACCTCCTTGGATGTATATGTACTACATTATATTGTAGATTTTGCAATAATATAGCAAAACTGCATTTGAGTTTGGGAACTGAGGGAAGCAGAGTGGTAATGGTTAATCAGAGGGTTCAGGAGTTACCCTGCCCTCTCCTTGCAGGATGACATGTGCCACAGCTCTTCTTACTTCTACAGCAATGTGGGCCTGCTGCCAACTGCAGTATATGGACAGAGCTGATGGGGCTCTGTCACATCCCCCAAGCCAGCTGACCTTGTCTCTTCTCTCTGTGAATCATAGGGAAAAAAAACCTGCATGATCATGGGGGACTTGAATTTGAGTGGCATAGTTGAGAGGTCTCATGCTGCTAGTATTAAAACATCTTTGGAATTTTTAAAACTATAGATGACAATTTCTTAACTCAAGAAGTTTTGCAGCCAACACCAGGGAATTCTTTATTAGACTTTGTCCTAACACAGCATTTCTCTAATTGGGGTCCATGAGGGTACTCCAGGTGGTCCACGAGCCACGTACAGGGCCACTGGCCCTGCTGATCAACTCCTCCTCCTCCTCCTCCTCCTCCTTCCCAGTGTCTCCTGCATTTTTCCGGGACCTTGGGTTGGCCCAGTGGCTAATGCGCCATTGCGAGGAATGTGAGAGAGCAGGCAGCAGCAGTAGAGGAGATCTTCAAAAAAGGTGTCCCACCACCTGGGGGAACCGGACCCACCATGGGGTCATGGGACCAGGAAGGGAGCCGGGACCCATGCGTTCTGGAGAGCAGCAGAATCTCTCAGAGCTGGGTGCATGCTCGGGGTCCTGGAGAGACCCTGGCCAGAGAGTCCATCCATCACTTCCAGCCAGGCTGGCTGCAGGGGGTGAGGGGAGGTGGGACCCCCATTCCTCTGCCCTCCCAGACTCCACCACCATAATTGCTTGCCTGAAGTCAGGGCCACCAAAATATCCCATGCCGGCTATGCCACTGGGGTGGGGCCTTGGGGGAAGAGGTGGAGTGGGGGCAGGGCCTGGGGCTGAACAGGGGATCCATGAAAATTTTTGGGGATCCATGAAAAATTTTAAATAAAAATGGGGATCCTTAGCTTGCTAAATTTTGAGCGCCACTGTCCCAAAAGATAAGAGGAACTTATCAGAGAATTAAAAAAAAAATGGAAGTTTATGTACAGCAGAATAAAGTCCAGACCAGTAATTTATTTTATATATAATATACTTGTAGCTTTAGAGCCTTTTCACAAAGCTGAAAATAATTGAGCCAAATGAGCTAGGAGGATGAATTTAATTAGAAAAATATGAATGATAATAGATAATATAAAAACTGGATGCTTACTAGAGGCCCCAAAACCACAATCCCACAACTGACAAAATAGACTGTTATAAAAGGCTTTGATGTAAAGACAGCTATAAAATACATATAACAAATTGAAGAAAGGGAAGATAATAGTATGAATATAAATAAGAAGTTAGGACTTGTACAAAATTGATAAGGGAAGCCAAGGAACACAATGAGAATCTATGGCCAGCAGAGTTAAGGACATTAAGTAGTTTAACTATATTAGGGGGAAAAAAAGAATCTTAATAGTATCAGTGCATTACTAGATGGAAATGATAGACTTATCAATAATAATGCAGAAATGTTCAATGAATATTTCTGTTCAATATCTGGGGAAAATAGAAATGATATAGTCTTATATGATGATAATGCTCTTTCCATTCTACTTGTATTTCTGGAGGATATAAAACAAGCTACTAAAGTTAAGACATTTTAAAATCGGTAGGTCCAGATTACTTGCATCCAAGAGTTTTTAAAGAGCTGGCTGAGGAGCTTGTTGGACCATTAATGCTGATTTGCAATAAATCTTGGAGCACTGGGAAGTTCCACAAGACTGGAAGAAAGATAATGCTGTTCCAATTTTTAAAAAGAATAAATGGGATGACTGAAGTAATTATAGATCTGTCAGCCTAACAGAGATCCCAGGCAAGATAATGAAGTAGCTGATACAAGAATTTACTCTCATTTAATTTTGTATTCATTTTGTTAATGCAAATAAACCTGGATTTATGAAAATTCGATCTTGTTCAATTAATATTTTTGATAAGATTACTAGTTTGGTGGATAAAGGTAAGAGTGATGTAACATAATTAGATGATTCACTTAATATTATGACATTTTGATTAAAAACTAGATAAATATGAAATTAACATGGAACAAATTAAATGAATTAGAAACTGGCTAACTCATAGGTCCTCAAAATGTCATTGTAAATGGGAAATGGTCATCAAACTGGTGTGTTTTCAGTGGGGATCCTGAATAGATTGGTAAAATTGTTATACCACATAGCCAAAAGCCAATGACCTGGAAGAAAGTCATCACTGATAAAGCTTGTAGATGATACAAAAATTGGGGAAGTGGTAAGTCATGAAGAGGGCAGGTCACTGATTCAAAGTGATCTGGATCACTTGGGTACAAGCAAACAATGTTTCAATATGGCTAAATGTAAACATATACATCTAGGAACAAACAATGTAGGCCAACCTTTTACAGGATGGGGGACTCTATCCTGGGAAGCGGTGACTCTGCAAAAAAGATTTAGGGATCATGGTGGATAATTAGGTGAAAATGAGCTCCCAGTGTGATGCTGTGGCCAAGAGTGCTAATGCAGCCCTGGGATACATAAACAGGGGAATCTTGAGTAGGAGTAGATAGGTTATTTTACCTCTGTATTTGGCACTGGTACAGCCACTGCTGGAACACTGTGTGTCCGGTTCTGATTCCCACAATTCAAAGAGGATGGCAATAAATTAGGGCTCAGAGAAGAGCTATGAGAATGCTAAAGGATTAGAAAACGTACCTCACAATGATAGAGTCAAGGAGCTCCATCGATTTAGCTCTTAAATTTTTTCCATCCTTTCTCCAGTTTTCCAAGGAACTGGCCACAAACATCTACTGTATTTTTATTAGCCCTACATAGAATCTTATTTGCTCTCTGCAGATCTCCATCCAGGGATCAATTATATATATATTTTTTAAATTGTAGTGACTGCTGCCTCAGTATCAATTTTAAATTTAACTTTTCAAATATTTAGATTCCTGCTTGTGTACTAAGGTGTTGTCTGTTCCAGTGAGAATATAATCCCTGGAATTATTGGACTTGTTATCTGATAACACTCCCTCTTGGACAGTCTCCACTACTCCTGTTCCATTTTGTGGCATCTCCTACCTCTGCCTCTTCAGCTGGACATTTTTGCTAGCTGTGCCTTGGTGTCTTGCCACATCTTCCACAGCTTTTCTAAGCTTCCCTCCTATTAAGGTTCTCTGGTTATGCACTGTTATGTTGTCAATTTGGTTTAACTGCTCCTTTTTTTCTTTTCTGTGTCAGTATTGTCTGATGCAGTCTCCGCTATGGTGCTAGCATGTAAGTCACTGTAATGGGTCAGCACCCACTTTTCATGAGTGCCTCCCTTTCTCTGGCCGATATGCCTGCAAACAGTTCTCTTCACGGGGCAGCACTCACCTCTCATGGATGCCCCCCTTTATTTATTTTAGTTGGGGGGTGAGCCTGCTTTCCTTTTTTGGTCTTACATTAGGGTGGCACCTGCCTCTCATGAGTGGCCCTCCCTGGCCAATGGTTCTCTCTGAGGGTCTTTCACAGTTCAGCCCTCTGGCTGAGCCACACACACTGTCCCCCTTTCCAGGGTATACAGTCCTGAGTTTTTATCGCAGCCCTGGTATGGGGCTCTAGCTCTTAGACTTCTTCTCAGAGGCACCGACTTCTTCTCAGTACTCTCAGCTGGTGTCCTTTTCAGCAGCCCTCCTTGGGCTCAGTCTGCAACCAAATCAGCAGGGACCATCTCAGTACCCTTGTCTGGTCTGGCCAGGTTCTATACTCAGTCCCCCAGGCTCAGCCTGCCCTCTCTGACCTTTTGATGGTCCTGCTCCTCTTTTATCCATCCAGCAATGCATCCAGTCTTTGGAAGCCTTCCCTGGACTCTGTTCAGTCTGAGTTCTCTGCAGTGAGCTATCCATGGTCCTGCTGTTCGTCTAGCCAGACAGGCAGTTGGCCCTCCCTCGTCAAGCTCCACACAGCACCTGAAGGCCCGACTCTGCTGCTTGCTTTTTATCTGGTATCTCCCCTGTTAAGCTCCTACTGCAAACCATCCTGGTCATCTGATAACTTTGAGGATCAGGAACTCTATAACCAGTCCTCAGACCTCATAAGCTAAACCAGCTGGGAGGCTTATAGAGAAGACCCAGGATGCCTGTTGATTCAGCGGGTGGTGCAATGTCTGCAGAGTTAGTCTGCTTAGCTGCTGAGTGTCTTGCACATGCGGGAAAATATATGTCCTGACCTGATCATTTGGGCTCATGCAAGATCATAAATTTTTTGCAGAAATTGTGGTGTTAGGCTTAAGCCTGGTCAAATTCCAACTTGAGTGGTTATGCTATGCCCACCCTATTCCATCTGCAGTTTAAAAATGGATATGAGGCTCTTATCTTCTTGTTCTAACTGTTAAACAGCATAGGGCAATAATGTGTAATAACTCAAGTATTCCATGCCAGATGTAACTAACTGCATTTCAGTGGCAGTTGATGTATTACAGTATATAAATGTAAGATTAAAATTTAGCAGGTAACTTTCAGTGAAATAATAATTTAGGGCAAAATTTTCAATAGGTGCTTTTATTTCTGAATGCTTTTATTTTGGGGGGTCCAATTTTGGAGACTGAGGGCCTGATCTTTTCAGAGTTGCTGATCACATGATGATTTTTTCATTATTGTAGCGGGATCACTTCCATGGTAAGAAGGTGGCTTGAAGTCACTGGAGCTGGAGTTTTGAATCTTTTAGAAAGTGGTGGTAACTTACAGATACATAAGAGATTAGCAAAATTAGAGAACTTCGGACAAATTTATAACAGTTTCTTTCTGGAACCATTAGGCCTTGCCCAAGAAATCATTCCAAGATAAGATAGTTTCATGGTAGATTTATGAGAGTAGGGTGTGTGCAGAGTTTATATTTAATTTTTCTCTTACGGCATTCACGCAATATAATTGCATATCCATACACAGTTGCGAACAGTACAATCAGAATCTTGTCAGGTTGGTTTAATTGCTTCTGTACCAATATTTTGGAGTTGAGTTTCAGAAGCCCTCTCCCCTGGTTGTATACAGGGCCGCCCAGAGGGGGGGGCAAGTGGGGCAATTTTCCCCAGGCCCCGGGCTCCGCAGGGGCCCCCAAGAGAACGGGCGAGGCTCCCGCCCTAGCCCAACCCTGCCTTTGCCCCTCACCCGGAACCTCAATGGATCCAGCAGCATCCCTGAACAGCAGTGCACTATGGCTCCGGCGGGACTCCTAAGCTCCCAGCCGGAGCCATGCCACACCGCTGTTCAGGGAGACTGCTGGATACGACACGCTAAGGCTCCAGGTGAGCGGGGCGCCAGGGGTAAGGGGCTGGAGCTGGGGGGGGTTGGCTAAGGGGCAGGAAGTCCTGGGGACAGTCAGGACACAGGGAGAGGGCAGAGGTGGGGGTGGGGTATTCTCAAAGCTGGATTTGTGCTGAGATGCGGAAGGTTTATTTTTCCCAGGGCTGCCCCTGGCAGGGAGCAAGTGGGGCAATTTGCCTGGGCCCTGCAGGGGCCCCCACGAGAATATAGTATTGCAATTTTTTTTATGGAAGGGGCCCCCAAAATTGCTTTGCCCCAGGCCCCCTGAATCCTCTGGGCAGCCCTGGTTGTATAGAATACTTTTCGACACAGTATAAAATATATCACAGCTAGTTAGACTTCTTGAGCATACACATTTCGAATCCACTTTACTTTGGGATTTGCATGAGTAAAACTAGATACTTAAATGTTAGCTGAAAGTCAAAACAACAAGCCTGTGTGATCAAAACAAATTCACTTAAAGTATATACATGCAGAAAATATTTATGCAATATTTACACTAAATATTATAAAGCAAACTTTTCTAACGGAATAGCAGATGATGTAGGATGAACCTATACAGAAAATCTCCTAAATGCCAATGCCAGGGAAGTCGGTTAGATGATTAATTCAGAAGACAAAATGATTTTTCTCAAACGTCTCATTTTGCACTGGATAGAATGGATTTGAGAAATATATATTTTGTTCTATTGACAGAATTAATTTTCTCAAGTCTATTTTTCTTCTATCAACAAGGAAAAAAAAAGTTAAGCTGCTTACTACTTTCAGCCAATAAAATGTGTTCCTGCTTCTGTCTTTCTATCAACAGAAAAACTAAAATCTTAATAAAATGTAGATGTTTCTTTCTGTAGGAACACAAGGAAGAAATGAAATGTGAGGATATTGAAGTTAAGCAAACTTTGCTCTGTAAACAAATGCAACTCCATTTGTATACAGTCATATCATACTGTGTCATTTTCTGACACCTATTTAATGTGACTCTCTTTAAAAAGGATGCATGCAGTCTTGGTCAAAATTTTTATGTGAAACTTTTTTTGATGGAAAGTTGAATTTTCACCTACATGAAAGTTTTTCATTGGAAATCTCTGCTACACTTGATCATTTTTATTTTTGTTGTCAAAACTGAAAACACAACCTTTTTTTCTCCTCTGTTTGGCTAAATTTTTTAGGGGAGGGGAGCTGAAAAAAAGTTTTCACTGCTGAAAATGGAAAAGTTTGGAGTTTTCACTGTAAAAAAAAAGTCTAAATTATTCACTGAAAAGTAAAAAATTTCTTTTTTATCAACATTTCCCCTGAATAAAATAACCCATTTTCTAACCAGTTCCATTAGAATCTTCTGCCTTCTCATGCTATTGTTTTGCCATTTCTCTTCTTCTTTGTTCCCTAGCTACAGGTACTTTGCTTTCATTTAAAATGGAAGCAAACATACTTAAACATTAATTTTGAGGGTAAAGAGAGATGGAGACAGTAGGGAACTCTGTTTCTTACTATAAAACTTGTTGCAGTTGTAACTAGGAGTTCAGCATTAAGAGCTATGTTAGGGGAAAAGAAGACAAGTCCATATATTTTTCTGTTATGCAACTTGGAACAGAAGGAGCCAATGTGCATTTGAAAACAAAGCTATGAAAAAGCTGTGTAGCAATCTGAGAGATGTATACCTCTGAATATGATGATGTGGGTATTACACAAAGGGCACACATATGGTCTGGCCAAAATAACATTGTACTTGGGTTGTTGGGGCAAATTCTGTTACAGATTTTCCTCAACTGGTCCATCTATTGCAAAAGGGGTAAAAGGAGGAGAGACATGCAAGTGTGGGTTGGTTGTACCTAACTTTGTCAGTTACATTTGTTTTTTCAGATCTTCCAAGCTGACAGCAGAAGATGGTCCCTGGGTTTGTCCAGAGCAGCTGGAAGCCTTTTAAGCTACACAAATCAAGTTGTGCAGTTTTTTTGGCTCCACTTGATATTAACCTGCATTGGAAATCAAATCAGAGCTTGCAAAGTTTCACAGGGCCAGATAGGGTGAATGTTCCCAGCCTTTTCCCTTGAAGACACAATTGGTTTTCAGCTTGTAAGGTTTCCATTTTTAACTGCATAGTGGAGTGGTTTGCTCTGCACCTCTGAAAATTAGGTAGGTGTCTCAAAAGGATCACCCCAAAATTAAGCCACAAACCAAGTGAATATTTGTGAAAATGTAGCAGCTTTTAACTTTCCAGGAATCGCATATCAAGTCAGTGGTATGATGCCTCATACTTTAATGCATCCTCAAATGTCTCCTGCTGACATTAGAGGCAAGTGTAGGTAAGAGTCATTTAACTTGTATCTTGGTGAAAGTTAAATAGTTCTGGGTTGAGAGTCAGGTGCCTATCTGATTAATCCAGACATCTTAGTTTTAAACAATATCTTGTGAGAAATCCACTAACTTCTACTTCTGTAAGAGCAGCCTCTCTTTGCATTTTGGCATTCCCAGTCCTGGTAGCACCAGCAAATGCAAGGGCAGGTGACATTTCATTGTTAAAAGTTATTTGGACTGTTTTAGAATCTCAAAAAACGTCCCATTCAAGCAGAGTTTGCCTTTTGGGCAAGAGTTCAGATCTGTTATATCTTAACATGTTTGTTTATCATCCTTAACCTAAGCCTATAATATGCTCTGTTGAAGCAACTCAAAGGACAAGAGAATTTTAACTGATGAAAGGGACTCTAACATAGCCACAAATAAGCTTTGCAGAGACACATTAGTAGCATGACCCTGAGAAAAGCCAAGATAAATTTGGCATAAAGCACCAACTGAAAAGAGGCTTGGGACTGTTAGCAAAGAAACTGACTCCTGCTGTTTGAGTCCTATTGTGTTCAGGGAAACAGGACTTTGTATAATCTTTGTCAATAAACAAGAGTGCAGCAAAGAAATACCTGATTCCATCATTCCTTTCTCTGTCTAAAGGGAACAACCCTCAAGAACCCGAGTTTTGGTTAAGTACTTGGGTCTGATGGGGCAAGAATCATTATAATGCTTCTTTTAGTTAAATATGCAAAGGGTACTTCTATGCTATATCCATCCAACAGTACACAGAAGTGTCATCACATACCTTCGACAGGAGCTCACTGTCTTCAAGCTTTGTGACAAGATTATGGAATTTGAAAGCTTAATTGTCACTGTGAAAAGCTTATTTGTGAGCTTTTTCACTTTTGGATTGTAACATTTCAACATACAATCCACAACTGGAATTTGGACTAAAATTTCAACATAGTCCAAATTTCTTTTTTCCTCTTGGCATTCCATACCAAAGATGTTTTTAGGGGCCTTAGCTCATGCCCAAGAGGATTGATGGTGTACAGTCTATAAGCCATCAAAGCCAACAGGATATGCTGTTTCCAGTCCTTTTGATGCTGTTCTTAAAAGGTGGCCATCTGAACATACTGGGTATGTCTACACTGGAATAAAAAACCTGGGACACCTAGTTTCAGAGCCCAGGTCAATTGACATAGGCTTGTGGGGCTAAAGATTGCAGTGTAGACATTCAGGCTTGGGTGAGTGGGTGGGTCTTAGAGCCTCGGCTCATCTCAAGACTGAACATCTACACTGCAATTCAATAGTCTCTTAGCCTGAACCAATTGACCCAGATCAACTGTGGTCTTTTCTTGCAGTGTGGACATACCCATAGACTCTGACTGAACCTCTCCACCATCCTATCAGATTGGGGTGAGGGCTCTGGATCCCTAGAATCTCACAAGCTTGCTGAAACACTTTGGTTTCAAAGTTTCTCCCTTGATTAGTGTGTGGCTCATCTGGGAGCCTAAATCTGGTGAACTACTCATTCACTAGGGACCTTTGTTACTGTCCCAGCCTCTTGGCTCCTTACTGGATAAGCCTCAGGCCATTGTGTAATTTAGTCCATAACCACCTAGAAATATGGATTGGTAGGCTCTGTCTCAGGCAAAGGCCCAGCACACCAACAGCAATGTGGTCCATTGGTGCCCCCATGAAATATTGCTGCATAGAGGCTTTTCCTGCTTCAGGGGTCCCTTCTTTGTAACGTAAACATTTCCTGCACCAATTTTCTACATCACGTCCGCATTTTACCCAATAGAAATTCTCTCTTAGCTTGGCTAAGATTTTTTGCAACCCTGAAACATCCAAGAGTTTTAAATTCATGCCATAATCTCCTGTTTTAATGTATCTGGCTGATACCAGTACTCATTACCGGCTGGTATTTTCCATCTCCTATACAATATTTCATCTTTAGATTCCAACATTTCCCACTGTGATAATCTGAGGAGATGCCACTTTCCAAGATGGCATGCACAGCAGGTGGAGCCCCCCTTCAGGAAGGCTAGCCAGCTTGGCCAGAGAAGCCCCGAGCTGGCCAAAGCCTTGAGACACCTCCCCCCCACCACCTACCCAAAGGAGCCCTGAGACAACAACACTCCACCACCACCACCACCACCACCACTTGCCTGGAGGAGCCCCAGGTGAACCACAGTCACACCTCCTCTCCCCAGACTCCAGGCTGCCTGGGAAAAGCCACAGTGTCTCTTCCCAAAGAAGAAACTGAGCTTTTGATATGCCCTATGCAGGTTCCAGGGCACCTGAGATGGCAGTATGTGTTACTCAGCTTCCCAGGTTCATCAGAATAGCACATATTGCCTCCTCAGCTGCTCCAGAACCTGCATGTGGCATAATAAAGCAAAAACTTCCCCTGCCAAACCCACAACTGGATGGCCAGTGGTGGCAGCAGCAGTGCCAGGAAAGGCAGAGCTATAAGATAGGTTGCATTTATTGTTTAAGGCTTTGTTTCCTACTAACTCTGAACAAAAATCCTCATGGTTCTTAGGACTGGGGCCTAAAACTCTTCAGGAGCCTAAAATTTGCTGCAGTTTGCATGAAAAATATAGATTCTTTTCCACTTGAAGAGTCCATTGATAACTGGTTTCATGTTCCTACAATTCATGGAAATAGCAGATCAGAGTAAAAATTCTGTGTTGGGGGAGGGGGACAGGGTTAGTTAGTCCATTCCAGTTTTATAATTTCAACAACTAGGAGGGAAAGCTGCATTGAAACACTTTTTGTAAAAACAAATTATTTGGGCATAAACTTCCGTGGGCTGAAACCCACTTCATCAGAAGCCTAGAGTGGAAAAAAAAAGTAGGCAGGTGTAAATATACAGCACATGAAAAGATGGGAGTTGCCTTACCAAGTGGGAGGGGGGAGGGTCAGTGCTAACGAGGCCAATTCAGTTAGGGTGGATGTGGCCCATTCCCAACAGTTGACAAGAAGGGGTGAATATCAACAGAGGGAAAAAATTTTGTAGTGACCCAGCCATTCCCAGTCTTTATTCAAGTCTAATTTGATGATGTCAAGTTGTAAATTAATTCCAGTTCTGCAGTTTCTCATTGAAGTCTGTTTTTGATCATTTTTTTGTTGAAGAATGACCCCTTTTAAGTCTGTTGTTGAGCCTCCAGGGAGACTGACGTGCTCTCTTACTGGTTTTTGAATGTTACAATTCTTGATGTCTGATTTGTGTCCATTTATTGTTTTGCATAGAGACTGTCCGGTTTGGCCAATATACACAGCAGAGGGCCATTGCTGGCACATATCACATGGGTAGATGTGCAGCTGAATGAACCAATGATGGTGTCTCCCGAATAGATATGCAGACAGAGTTGGCAACAGGGTTTGTTGCAGGGATTGGTTCCTGGGTTAGTGTTTCTGTTGTGTGGTGTTTAGTTGCTGGTGAGTATTTGCTTCAGGTTTGGGGGCTGTCTGTAAGCGAGGACTGGCCTGTCTCCCAAGGTCTGTGAGAGTGAGGGATCATCCTTCAGGATAGGTTGTAGATCCCTGATGTGCTGGAGAGGTTTTAGTGGGGAGCTGAAGGTGACGGCTAGTGGCGTTCTGTTACTTTCTTTGTTGGGTCTGTCCTATAGTAGGTGACTTCTGGGTACCCTTCTGGCTCTGTCAATCTGTTTCTTCGCTTCAGCAGGTGGGTACTGTAGTTGTAAGAATGCTTGATAGAGATCCTGTAGGTTTTTGTCCCTATCTGAAGGACTGGAGCAAATGCGATTGTATCTTAGAGCTTGGTTGTAGACAACGGATCATGTGATGTGGTTTGGATGAAAGCTGGAGGCATGTAGATAAGTATAGCAGTCAGTTCATGTGGCATTTTAAGATCTAAAGCTGGAAGTACCAGGATTTTACAAGAGTGTTTTTCTTAAGTTTCAGGACAAGTTTTGCAAATGCAAGGAGATCAGATATAGTTTAGATAAGCATCCAACCCTGGGGCACTAGTCAGAACTAAAATCTTCTGACCTCCTGAGGTTCCCTCACATCACTATTTGTGTTTGTTATTTATTTTAAAACTGTGTTTAGTCTAAATTGTGCTTATTGCTAGTCTGAACAAGTTTCTAACACTGTTGCCTGGTTCTGCTTCTCACAGTGCAGGCTTGGTACTTCTTGCTTTACCTCACCCTGCAAACACTTAAACAGGTGAGTAACTTTATTCACATCACTCATGCATAATTCTTGCAGAATCAGGCAACTTAAATTGTGAGCTCTTCAAGGCAGGTATTATCTTACTGTGCTGGGTGCTGTAGAAACACATAGCAAATTCATGATCCTCATTGGGGCATCTGGCCACTACCACATACAAATCACACACATCCTCCCCCTCCCACACACACAAACAAGGACATAACTGAGGCAAAATTAAAGCAACTTTCACAATTATGTCCTTAATCCATATGAAAACAATTCTGTAAGCTTAAATCATTTGTCTAGAATCTTAGTTCCATATTCAACATTCCTGACAATATAAAGTAAACACGAGTTTAAGAGACCATCCATCATAATGAGGGATGTTTGAGATGTAAATTATTCACTACTTACCACTGTTTGTTTCTTTTTCTGTCTCACCTAGCTACTTGCAAAGAGTAAGTGAAAGTGACACTCCTATGCCTGAAATTACTTGGAAGAGCTCTTGCAAAATGTATTGTTTGAACTAAAACAACCAGAACTTTCTTCCTAGAAAGTCAGTTCAAAGATGTTGATAACATTCTGAAAGCATGCAGAGATGGTGATTTTCCACTGCACACGTGGGCTGTTTTGTATATTGTCTCATTTGTCTTGCTTGTGGTGACAGGACGCAAAAGTTCAGTTTCACAGTCTAGACGTTTTACATCAGACACACACAAGAAACAGCAGGAACTTCTGCAATAGCAGGATCTTCTAAGTCACTCCACAATGTCTCAGCAACAACTGTTTAGTTATAATAAGGCTCACAATACAAAATATCAGCCTTTGGAATGAGATAGCGAGCCCAACATTGGCATATATGGCTCTACATTATACAAGCTTGAGAACAGGGAGAGAACGATTCCAGCATTGGTGATTGAAAGCCATCCTGAATAATGAAAAATAGATGAATTCTCACCACTTTGTCTAAATGTAGCCTTTCAGTACCTAGACTACCCACTTTTAAATAAATATTTTGCAAAACAGGAGCTTATTGCAATCACAAAGCCTCATTCTTCAGCAGAAATGTTGATAGGGTCTGTTAAGGTTTTATTGATTTTTCTCTTCTAAATGGAATATAATCAATGAAGATGCTGTGGGATAAGTCAGAATTAATTTCAGGTTAATAAAGTTATATATTGCTTATAATTTACTAAAACAATCATGACAATTCCTTTAAGGAAGAAAAAATTATTCAAACTAATCTACAATGGACTGGATGGCTCAGTTATAGCGTTCAATCTTCTATCTCTGTGTTGCTGGTATGAATCCAGCCTAGGTCAGTAGTGACTGGTGGTTACCTCTGATGCCTCCTCAGTGACAAAGAGGTTAATATAGCAATTGTGCTCTCAGTTACAATGGTGGAGCACATTTGACAAACACCTAGATAGAAGGATTTTCATAGCTGTTCCACAGAGAGATTCTTCCTCCCACCTGACTATCCAGGTAGGACACTAGGCAAAAGGTCTGAACATCTGAGAATAATCACTGTAGATAATCAGGTAAACTTTTTTTAACCTGATTGTATTGGTGCAGTTTTTATTTTTATTGGGGTGAAATCTTGGCCCTACTGAAGTCAATAGGACTATTGCCAGTGACTTCAATGAGGTCAGAATTTCACCCTAGATGTTATGTTGATGGGATGCTCTAGGAAAACCTGAGGATAGATACTTCTGCCACATAGAAGGAAATCAGTAGACTTATCTAATAGGGTTAGAAAATAGCTTCTCATCAAGTTTCAGCCTGGGTTGGTTTTTTGTAGCTGAATTGTAATCTTCTGAATAAAAGGGTTGATAATGAAATTGCATAGCAGAAATTGCTACCTCATAAGTTTACAAGTCCTGCTCAAGACTACCTATATTTGAAATAAAAGTACTGAGTTCTGACAGAGGCAACTTGACTGCAAAAAAAAATAATCAGAAAAGGGTTATATTGGTGTCTGAACCTCATAAGGCACCAATAAAGGTGATTCTGAAAGGAGAGTTTAATATATATTTAAAGATATAATTTGAAAATAAATTATTCTGTTAAATTCCAATATCCTACCACCTCCTTCTTCCCTTAAGAGTTACAATGGAAACTCTTTCACTGGGTGAGATACTCTTTATCCAGAGTTATGAGGTTAAAAATGTTCAGCCCATATGACATGATCTCTGCTAGGATTGCAGAGCACCTTTATTCAAAAGTGACCAAACTGAGAAATAAAGCAGTATTGAGTTTCAGGCAATATGTATATGACCCCTTGCTGAGAGTCCCAGGATGTTTCATAATTTGAGAATAGTTAAAAGCAACTTCAGATATATGTTGGTTGATTTTGCAATGAAAAGTAGTTCAGCTATCCCATAGATCTATGTTCTCCTTGCCCAAGCAAAATTTCACAGGAAGAAAAAAGTATTCTGAAAACTGAGTTAATAAAGGAGTTTCAAAAACATCTCTCTTACACAAAGAGGTGTTCACAGCCACGCAGACAAGAGTCTTTTGTCTTCAAACTGTGAGGAATCTCCATAAGAATCCACAAAGGGAAGACAAGTCCATCCTCCTGACTGCTGCACCTACTATTAGGTGGGCATACATTGGGTCTAACTCACTACTACTTGACACCTTGCAGGACTAGGCCCAGAAATTTTTCGAATGATAAGCATGTCCTTCCCCTTCTTGGCTCAGGGAGAAGTCTTGGGCAGCAGCCTCACTGCAGTCAGCTCACATCCTTTAGCCTATGCAGCAGTAAAGGGCTCCTTCTCCTGCCTGGAGGGGAGGGAAAGAGAAGCAGTGGCTCTTTCATTGTGGGAGAATGCAGGCAACCCAACTCATTACCTTCTGGGAGGACAGCAGATCTCTAACTACAGGACAGTCTGTGCTGCTGGTTTTCTCCATCACTGGAAGTCTTTAAATCAAGATCAGATACTTGTCAAAAGACATGCAATAGCTCAACCAGAACTTAAGGGCTTGATACAGAAATTACCCAGTGAGGTGCTTTGGCCTCTGTTATGCAGGAGGCCAGACTAGATGGTTTATAAGGGACCCGTCTGCCTAAAAAATAGTTTCTCCTCCTACCCACCCATTAGTTTTCACCCAAAAGAATATTGAGAAAAATTATATTTTTTCAGTTAACAAATATGGTGTAGGTCAGAGTTGAACATTTTGATAAGTTAGGCAGCAACAAGTCACCACTATCAGCTGGTATAGATGAGAGTTCTGGGGGAAACTCTAGAATGAAGGAGTTTGAGTTGCTAACCTAACTAAATAATCGCTCATTGAAATCACCCACTATACCAGAGAACTGGAGAGTAGAAACCATTCCACCAGTCTTTAAAAATTACACACCACTGAGCTTTACTTTAGTAGTAGAAAAATCATTTGAAACAAGAATTAAAAATAACCTGTTCACTTAGGTGTTATATAATTATGACAGGGACAAAATTAAATGGCTTTCATATAGGGGGATCAGACTTTTCTATTAGAAATGCAATTCTAATGTTTACCTGATGCTTCTAACAGATCAGTTAGAGCAGTGAAAACTCAAGACAGTGGCTAAGGAGCCTCTATCATGTTGCAGTGTTTGAGAGTAGACAGAAATGTGCTGCTATAATTAGTCTTTCAGTCTCAGTGGAGTTTCCTATCCCTTCCCTTCTCTAGTTTCCACAGCTCTGCATCTATCCTTTCGTCACATCTTCCATTTATTTCCTCCTTTCATGAATCCTCCTTCTTTCTTGTCCTTTGCCTTTTTCTCCTCTTCCCCCTGCCATTCTTTTTATAGAGTCCTATTCTTATCTTCTTTTTCCATTTTGCACTATTCCCTCTTCTGCAGATCATTTGTTCTGTCCTCCTGTTTATCAGCTGCTTTCTGCACCTTTTCCTACCTTTCCCTCCATTACCCTCCTACCCTAACCATCCCTCCTTCTCCTATAAGTTTCAGATTGGTAGCAGTGTTAGTCTGTATCAGCAAAAACGAGGCATCCTTGTGGTACCCTAGAGACTAATAAATTTATTTGGGCATAAGCTTTTGTGGGCTAGAACCCACTTCATCAGATACATGAAGTGAAAAACACAGGAGCAGGTATAAATGCATGAAAGGATGGGGTTCAACCTCAGTTGTCATCCCCCACACCCCAGCTTCTACTTTACCCTGCCTTCAAAAGTCTGTTTTCTGATAGCTAAATTCTTGTCTCACTCCTAATTACCCTTTAATATTTGTTGTACAGTAACACAGAACTCAATCAGGATTGGACCTCATTGAGCAAATATCAACAGTCTCTGCCCTGAAGAGTTCACAGTCTGAACAAAGATAGACAAGGGAAGGGAAACAGAAGCAGAGATGTGAAATGACTTGCAAAATGTCATACAGAAAGTCACGGACTGAACGAGGAATGTCACCCAGTTGTCCTGACTTAGTCCAGTGCCCCATTCACTAGACTACACTGCCTCCCTTTAAGGAGTAGGGTAACAGATATTAACAGACAGTTGTCAGCAGCTCTGCCAGGAACACTTTACTGCTACTAGACCAGCCTAGCTGGGTCCAGACTGAGACTGCAAAATACAAAATACAAGAATGAGCTCTCAAACCTTTCCTTAGTATTAAATTGTGCTGGAAGGCACTCACCTCTGAGTGGCTGGGTGTGATACTGCAATCTTTTTCCTGCTCCTGGCTCCCCCTGTAGGTTGCCAACCTCACTGAGCAGGACTTCTGTAAATCAGCACTCTGGCCAAGTTGCACAGGCAAAAATGGACCCTTTCCAGGATAGCAAAAAGTTCTGCCTTCACCAGGGTCTTCAGCCCCATCTCTAGGGGCTTTAAATCCTACCCTACACTCAGGCTTCTAAAGGAGCTTAATCCTCTTCTTGGAGTTTAGACCACTTTGCCAGTGGAGGAACCCAGGCCCACCCACTACCCCAGGGACCATATAAACAACAGACATGTGCTGCACCCTCTAATTAGTTGCTGCTGCTATTCCCTGGGACTCTTTCAGATTGGTCCCTTTACCTGCACTACTTCAGGTTAGAGTTCTCAGGTGCTCTCTCTCCCAGGTCCAGTAAATGCAGCCAGTCAAGTTTCTTTAACCAGAAAGGCACATCCTTCCTCATCCCTCCAGCCTCAGCCAGGAACTAACCTGCTAAGCCCCTGCAGCTCCTTTTATCTGAGTCTATAGGGCTCTGATTGGTTGTATCATAACCTTAGTCCCAGATTTGGACCTTAGCGTCCAAAATATGGGGGTTAGCATGAAAACCTCCAAGCTTAGCTACCAGCTTGGACCTGGTACTTGCTGCCACCACCCAAAAAAATTAGAGTGTTTTGGGGCACTCTGGTCCCCCTGAAAAGCCTTCCCTGGGGACCCCAAGACCCAAATCCCTTGAGTCTCACAACAAAGGGAAATAATCCTTTTTCCCTTCCCCCCTCCAGGTGCTCCTGGAGAGATACACAGACACAAGCTCTGTGAAACTACACAGAGTGACTCCCCCTCTCCGTTCCCAGTCCTGGAAACAAAAAGTACTTTCCTCTTCACCCAGAGGAAATGCAAAATCAGGCTAGCAAATTCAACACACACAGATCTCCCCCTGATTTCTTCCTCCCACCAATTCCCTGGTGAGTATAGACTCAATTTCCCTGAAGTAAGGAAAAACTCCAACAGGTCTTAAAAGAAAGCTTTATATAAAAAAAGAAAGAAAAATACATACAAATGGTCTCTCTGTATTAAGGTGACGAAATACAGGGTCAATTGCTTAAAAGAATATTGAATAAACAGCCTTATTCAAAAAGAATACAAATCAAAGCACTCCAGCACTTATATTCATGCAAATACCAAAGAAAAGAAACCATATAACTTACTATCTGATCTCTTTGTCCTTACACTTAGAAACAGAAGATTAGAAGCAGAACTACTTCTCCAAAGCTCAGAGAAAGCAGGCAGACAGAAAACAAAGACTCAGACACAAACTTCCCTCCACCCAGAGTTGAAAAAATCCGGTTTCCTGATTGGTCCTCTGGTCAGGTGCTTCAGGTGAAAGAGACATTAACCCTTAGCTATCTGTTTATGACAGGTTGCTTCCACAAGATCTCTCTGGGCAGGCCTGGAGGACTCATCTCCACTGCTCCTTACTGGGATGGGGTGTAGCAGGACAAAAGGACCTCCAGCAGGGGGCTATGAAGGGCCTGGTACATCCCATCACATAGCCCTAAATTTAACCTTTTATTAACTGACCAATATTTTCAAGTGTATCAAGAAAGATCTGTTGAGGGCCTCTTCTACTATAGATAACTGGCAGTTCAGACCTGGAGCTAAGTTGTAACCAGAAAATTCACTGACAGGAATAATTGGTATCCATGAATCATTTCAAAGTTATAATGGCATACCCAGAAGCCGTTGATCTTTAATAGTTTAATAAATTTCCAAGAACCAAAGATCAGTTTACTTAAATTCAACCTATATAATTCCTAAAATAAGAAATTATAAGAAATTTTCATTTGCATAATTTCCAGAATGCAATGCAGCAGCAATGCTTGATCTGAGATACTACATAGATAAGAATATATATGTATGTGGAAAGTGTTATATGCCCGTAATGATTAATATCTGTTGCTGCCCAGGTGTTTCATGGTGATCACTTATTCATTTGTACAAGCATCTTATGGTATGATATTCTTCTATTTTTGTTGTTTTATTATTTTTACATACTACTCAAATGTCCATCATTTTGAGAGAGACAAAGTGGATGAGATAATATCTTTTATTGGAACAACTGTTGATAGAAGAAACAAGTTTTTGACCTTCCCAGGCATTTCTTCAGGACTGGAAAACATAACCAGAGAGTCACAGCTAAATACAAAGTGGGACAGATTGTTAAGCATAAGGGTTTAACACATGTTGCAAGAAACCACACAAAGCAATCATTCCATATCTGACCTATCAGTCCTCGTCCTCAAAGGAAACCTGCATAGTACCTTCAAAGGGTGAGCCTGGGAACATAAGAATGGCCATACCGGGTCAGACCAAAGGTCCATCTAGCCCAGTATCCTGTCCTCTGACAGTAGCCAATGCCAGGTGCCCCAGAGGGAATGAAAAGAACAGGGAGTAATCAAATGATCCATTCCCTGTCACCCATTCCCAGCTTCTGGCAAACAGAGGCTAGGGCCATCATCCCTGCCCATCCTGGCTAATTGCCATTGATGGACCTATCCTCCATGAATTTATCTAGTTCTTTTTTGAATGCTGTTATAGTCTTGGCCTTCACAACATCCTCTGACAAAGAGTTCCACAGGTTGACTGTGCATTGTGTGAAGAAATACTTCATTTTGTTTGTTTTAAACCTGCTGTCTGTTAATTTCATTTGGTGACTCCTAGTTCTTGTGTTATGAGAAGGAGTAAATAACAATTCCTTATTTACTTTCTCCACACCAGTCATAATTTTATAGCCCTCTATCATATCCCCCCCTTAGTCATCTTTTTTCCAAGCTAAAAAGTCCCAGTCTTATTAATCTCTCCTCATATGGAAGCTGTTCCATACCTCAAATCATTTTTGTTGCTCTTTTCTGAACCTTTTCCAATTCCAAGAAACTTAAATTCATAACTCTGAAAGACACTAAAAATCATGGACTGAACAGACACTGGTTTTATGACTCATTGCAACAATTTGTAACTAACTAACCTTCCTTTGTCCTATGACTGATGAAATGTTAATTGTCCGCTGTAAACTTCATTAAACAAACAAACAAAAAACCCTTAACTTTCATGCTTTCTTCATATACTGTGAAGAAGCAAAAGAGGGCACGTACCTATTTTTTTAACTTTGCAGATCACCTTTAAGCAAGAAAGGCCAATGTGAGCATATTATTTGCATGTTCTGCACACTCCACTGGCTTCCCACTGACTTCTGGACTGAATTTAAAACCCTGGTTCAAATCCCTACTCACGCATGGTACTATTCCCATGAGCAAGAACTACTTAAGATGACTGATGATTGCAGGATCAAGACCTATATTTGCTACAGCTTTCCTCCCAGCTCTGAGTTTTCAGGGTACAATATTACAGGCAGTGCACCACACAATTATCTACCTAATTAGTTGCTGTCTATTCTCAAAGTGGAGAAGGTAAGGACCTGAATGTTAGTTACCCTTTATTTCATTTTTGAATGCCAGGGCCTATTCTAATTGTAAATTTAGCCGGAGTAATAAAGGAGAGGAATGCCACACTACCTTGATATTTTGATGGTCCTTCTTTGATCTTCTTTACAGTACCACTCATTAAATTATACCATCTGAATCAACATCATGCCATTTGAACTTTCACTCTGTTTTCTTCTGTTTCTGAGGCCTGGTTTACACTACGCGTTTAAACTGATTTTAGCAGCGTTAAACCGATTTAATGCCGCACCCGTCCACACTACGAGGCCCTTTATATTGATATAAAGGGCTCTTTAAATTGGTTTCTGTACTCCTCCCTGACGAGAGGAGTAGAGCTAAAATCGGTATTACCATGTCGGATTAGGGTTAGTGTGGCCGCAAATCGATGGTATTGGCCTCCGGGCGGTACTGTGACCGCTCTGGACAGCAATCTGAACTCGGATGCACTGGCCAAGTATACAGGAAAAGCCCCGCGAACTTTTGAATTTCATTTCCTGTTTGGCCAGCACGGAGTTCTGATCAGCACAGGTGACCACACAGAGCTCATCAGCACAGGTAGCAATGCAGTCTCCTGAGAATAGAAAAAGAGCTCCAGCATGGACCGCACGGGAGGTACTGGATCTGATTGCTATATGGGGAGAGGATTCTGTGCTAACAGAACTCCGTTCCAAAAGACGAAATGAAAAAATATTTGAAAAAATTTCCAAGGCTATGATGGAAAAAGGCTACACCAGGGACTCAGTGCAGTGCAGAGTGAAAGTTAAGGAGCTCAGACAAGCCTACCAGAAAACCAAAGAAGCAAACGGAAGGTCCAGGTCAGGGCCGAAAACATGCCTCTTCTACGCTGAGCTGCATGCAATTTTAGGGGGCTGCGCTACCACTACCCCACCCCTGTCCGTGGATTCCGAGGTGGGGGTTGTCATCTCAACCATAGCTGGGGATTCTGCGGGGGGGGGGAAGATGAGGAGGAGGAAGAGGAGGACGACCTTGCAGAGAGCACACAGCACTCCGTTTGCCCCAACAGCCAGGAGCTTTTTGTGACTCAGACAGAATTACCCTCCCAGCCCTCCCAAGCCACTAGCCCAGACACTGAAGCCATGGAAGCGACCTCTGGTGAGTGTACCTTTGTAAATATAAAACATGGTTTAAAAGAAAGCATTTTTTAATGATTGATTTGCCATGAGGGCTTGGGATGCATTCGCGGCCAGTAAAGTTACTGGAAAAGTTTGTTAACATGTCTGGGGATGGAGCTGAAATCCTCCAGGGACATCTCCATGAAGCTCTCCTGAAGGTACTCCAAAAGCCTTTGCAGAAAGTTTCTGGGCAAGGTAGCCTTGTTCCACTATGGTAGGACACTTTACCACGCCATGCATGTAGCAAGTAATCGGGTATCATTGCATGAGAAAGCATAGCTGCGTATGGTCCCGGTGATTGCTGGCATTCAAGAAACATCCGTTCTTTATCTCACTCTGTTATCCTCAGCAGAATGATATCGTTCATGGTAACCTGGTTGAAATTCAGGAATTTAATTAAGGGGACAGAGATGGTCATTTTCCTACTGGGCTGTTGCTTAAAAGAAGCCAAGAGGGGGAGGAGAGGAAGGATAGCACTGAGCTTTTTTGCGTTTGGCTAGCAGGAATCTTCCCAGCTACCAGCCATGCAGTGGGAGTGGAAAGGGGGGTGATTAGCAGTGATCTTCCATGATACCAGCCATGCGGTGGGGGGAGGGTAAAGCAATCATCCTAGAGAATTGGATGGGTGGGGGGGTTGGCTTCTGCTGCTGCTTGTTAACGGGAAAAAAGCATCAGAGGGCACTGTGTATATGAAGGCTGGAGAAGCCTAAAGACAATGGCTTACCATGGCCACATGCAAGCTGAATTCTGATGCCTGGACCTGCGTCTGTGAGATCTGTAACACCAGAGCCTCAGGCACTCAATATTAAGATGCAAAATGCGACCTTGTAGTGAAATCACATGTGCTATGTAAGGTGAATAGTGTTGTTCGCTGTGAAAGAGTATAACTATTGTTCTGTAAAATGTATCTTTTTAAATACTTCTCTCCCTTTTTTTCCCTCCCTCATGCAGCTGCAAATTTTTCAAGCCTCCCTACTCCATCCAGAAGGCTAGCTCAGATAAGGCAAAGGAAAAAGAAGATGCGAGACAAAATGTTCTTGGAAATCATGGAAGTAACCCACAATGAAAGAGCTCATCTGAATGAGTGGAAGGACGTGGTAGCAAAGTACCGGAAAGATGCCAGTGAACGTGAGGATAGGATGGACCAACGTGAGGGTGGGAGGGACGAACATGAGGATAGGAGAGACACTCGAGATGAGAGTGGCGGCAGGAAGATCAGAGGTGTAGGCAGGAAGATCAGCGGTGGCGGGATGTAACACTGGAGCTGCTGCGTGATCAAACTTATATCCTCCGACGTCTGGTGGAGCTTCAGGAAGAGCAGCGGGGTCACAGAGTGCCGCTGCAGCCCCTGTGTAACCACCTCCACCACTCACCATGTTCCATATCTTCCTCACCCAGACGTGTAAGAATGCATGGGGGAAGGCTTCATTCACCCGCCCACTCCACCCCTGTGGACAGTCCAACCAAAAGGCTGTCATTAATTGAAATGATTTTAATGGCCTTTTCCTTCCCTCCTATCCTCCTCCCAAACCACACCCGGGATACCTTGTCAGTTCTCTCCCTCTTTTTATCATGACTTTTTAATAATGAATACATGATTTTTAAACGATAGTGACTTTATTTCCTTAAGCAAGCTGTAATCGAAGGGGGAGGGTGGGTTACTTACAGGGAAGGAGTCAATAAAGGGGGGAGGGTTCATGAAGGGGAAACAAACACAGCAGTCACACCATACCCTGGCCCATGATGAAACTCGTTTTCAAAGCTTCTCTGATGCGCACCGCTTCGTAGTGTGCTCTTCTAATTGCCCTTGTGTCTGGCTGCACATAATCAGCGGCCAAGTGATTTGCCTCAGCCTCCCACCCCAACATAAAGGTCTCCCCCTTACTCTCACAGAGATTGTGGAGCACACAGCGAGCAGCAATAACAAAGGGGACATTGGTTTGGCTGAGGTCTGAGCGAGTGAGTAATGTGCGCCAGCATGCCTTTAAACGGCCAAATGCACATTCTACCACCATCCTGCACTTGCTCAGCCTGTAGTTGAACAGCTCCTGACCACTGTCCAGGCTGCCTGTGTATGGCTTCATGAGCCATGGCATCAAGGGGTAGGCTGGGTCACCCAGGATAACTATAGGCATTTCAACATCCCCAACTGTTATTTTCTGGTCTGGGAAGTAATTCCTTTGCTGCAGCAGTTTAAACAGAACAGTGCTTCTGAAGACGTGAGTGTCATGAACCCTTCCTGGCCATCCCACGTGGATGTTGGTGAAACATCCCTTGTGATCCACCATTGAAAAGTACCCCGTGCGGTTTATGTACTGGGTGCCCTGGTGCTCTGGTGCCAAGATAGGGATATGGGTTCCATCTATCGCCCCCCCACAATTAGGGAATCCCATTGCAGCAAAGCCATCCACTATGACCTGCACGTTTCCCAGAGTCACAACCTTTCGTAGCAGCAGCTTAATGATTGCTTTGGCTACTTGCATCACAGCAGCCCCCACAGTAGATTTTCCCACTCCAAATTGATTCTCGACTGACCGGTAGCTGTCTGGCGTTGCAAGCTTCCAGAGGGCTCTTGCCACTTGCTTCTCCACTGTGAGCGCTGCTCTCATCTTGGTATTATGGCGTTTCAGGGCAGGGGAAAGCAAGTCACAAAGTTCCATGAAAGTGCCCTTATGCATGCGAAAGTTTCACAGCCACTGCGAATCGTCCCACACCTGCAAAACTATGCAGTCCCACCAGTCTGTGCTTGTTTCCCGGGCCCAAAATCGGCTTTCAATGGCTAGAACCTGCCCCATTACCAGCAGGATCTCCAAAGAGCAGGGGCCCGCGGTTTGAGATAATTCTATGTCCATGTCCTCATCACTCTCGTCGCAGCGCTGCTGTAGCCACTGCCTCCTCCTCGCCTGGCTTTGCAGGTCCCGGTTCAGCATAGACTGCACGAGAATGCACTAGGTGTTTACAACGTCCATGATTGCAGTATTGATCTGAGCAGGGTCCGTGCTTGCTGTGCTATGGTGTTTGCACAGTTCACCCAGGAAAAAAGGTGCTAAATGGTTGTCTGCTGCTTTCACGAAGGGAGGGGTGAGGCTGTAACCAGAACCACCCGCGACAATGATTTTTGCCCCATCAGGCACTGGGCTCTCAACCCAGAATTCCAAGGGGCGGGGGAGACTGCGGGAACTATGGGATAGCTACGGGATAGCTACCCATAGTGCAATGCTCCAGAAATCGATGCTAGCCTCAGACCATGGACGCACACCGTTGAATTAATGTGGTTAGTGTGGCCGCGTGCACTCGACTTTATACAATCTGTTTTACAAAACCGGTTTATGTAAAATCGTAATAATCCCATAGTATAGACGTACCCTAAGACTTGATCGAAAACAAGCTACTCTCAGAAGGTTACCTACTTTATGTTGTTATAATTATTTCATTCTGGACTAAAATACCATCTCTCAATCGCTGTAGCTTTGAAAAGCTACAATATACCAATGAGCAGTAAATGTTGTTTTATTAAAAATATCTCTCTCTGGCAAACTGCAGATGCAATATGCATTCTGAGCTAAATGAAGGCCCCCTTACACCACCCTGAAAGCATCAAGGGACCTTTAAGTGGTGTGATAGACCCAGGCCAGTTGGGTACAGCAGAATAGCAGAAGGCAGATATACTGGCCACTGGATTAACAGTTTTCTGTTTCCTGACTGACCAGAGCAGGGGCTGCTCCAGACTAATGAGAATACCTGACTAATTAACCTGCAAAGAGTCAGGTGAGGACATTCAGTTAATGTGACCACCTGACTCTAATTAAGGCCCTGCTGATACTATAAAAATGGCTCACTCTAGTCAGACAGGGAAGAGCCAGGGAGCCAGAGGCGAGGAAGTACGGCTAAAGGGCTGGTTACTGAAGACACCCTCAGACCATTGTTAAAGAAGCCCTAAGGTAAGGGTGAAGAAGGGAGAAGCAGGAGAGCTGTGGGAAAGTGGCCCAGGGAAATGTAGCAACTCTGGCAGTGAAAGGTTGGCTGCCAACAACTGCTACCATTAGGGTCCCTGGGCTGGAAACCGGGTTCCCCCCAACCCACCATTACAGGAACATCTCCTGGGAGGGGAAGTCAGGCCCTGTCAGGACAGGAGGCTGAACAGAGACTGTGGGAGTTCTCTCACCAACCTCCTTGCAGGCCTATGATGAAAAGGGTTCAGTAGACTGTAACCCTAGCCCTAGAGAGAGAGAAGGGCTACATGGATGGTCACAGTGAGCCGCTGAGCCTAGCATAAACCACCTAGAAGCGCAGGACCCACGGGAGCAAGGTCAGAGCTCTGCCACAACTGGTGTGAGAAGTGGAATCTTGATTGTTCACAGCGTGGCGGAACAAAGAGGTGTTTACTAAAAAAACAAAAATTAAAAAAACAAAAAAAGTGCACAGGGGTTTTTGGTTGTGGGTTTTTTTGTTGTTATTGTTTGTACCACCATGGAAGAGGTGGTGAGAGCACTAGTGCAAGCCACAGCAGCCCAGCAGGAGGCAACCCGGGCTCAGGCAATGGCACAACAGGAGTCCATGAGGTTACAGCAGGAAACCAACCAATTATTCTTCTTCGAGTGATTGCTCACATCCATTCCAGGTAGGTGTGCGCGCCGCGCATGCACGTTCGTCGGAAACTTTTTTACCCTAGCAACTCCAGTGGGCCGGCAGGTCGCCCCCTGGAGTGGCGCCGCCATGGCGCTCGATATATACCCCTGCCGGCCCACCCGCTCCTCAGTTCCTTCTTACCGCCGTGTCGGTCGTTGGAACTGTGGAGCATGGCATAGCTGTCCTCCACGTCCCTAGCTCTCCTTGTTAACTACCGTTATTGTTACAGTTGTTAGTTAGATCGTTAAGTATAGTTAGTTAATTAATTAGGTGTAAATAGTATTGTATATAGTTGTTCGCCAGTCTGGGCTGTAGCCCTTCCAGGCACCCGGCACCGGGCTCATGCCTGGTTTGCCGGGCTTTAAGCAGTGTGCAGCCTGTAAAAAGCCTATGCCAACCAGCGACCCCCACGACGCGTGTCTGAAGTGCCTGGGGGAATCGCACAGGTCGGACAAGTGCCGCATCTGCAAGGCTTTTAAGCCCAGGACAAAGAAGGAGAGAGACCAGAGACTCAGGACTCTCCTCATGGAGGCGGCACTTGACCCAGCAGCTTCACAGGCCGTGATCTCGGCACCGGCACCGGATCGCACCGGTACCGGGAAGACTCCCCGGCACCGACCTTCCCCGGCACCGGGTGCAGAGGCGAGACTGTCAACGTCTGCTACTCCAGCCAGGCAGACCCGAATGGAGCGCCCGGCATCGACATCGGCCGCGGCACTACCGGCACCGTCGACTCCGGTCCCGGTGGGTCCGTCGAGTCCGGTGCCGCCAAGCTCCCCCATAAGATCTGGGGTTGAGCTATTGGTCCCATCCACTCCGGAGACCTTCGCCTCGGCACGGGACCTTATCGCCCTAACTGAGTCTACTCAGCCGCCACCCCCGGTACCTCCGGTGCGGGTCGCATCTAGAGGCAAGCCCATGATGACGGCACCGTCTCGGGACTCGCGCTCGCGATCCAGGTCCCGACGCCACGGTCGCTCGAGATCCCGCCGCCACTCGCAGTCCCGGCACCGCTCCCCTCGGCGGTACCGGTCGCACTAGCGGCACCGATCGACCTCCAGACAGTCGCGGTCTGACTCCAGCCGTCGATACCGGCACCGTGACTCTAGGAGCCAGTCTCGCCGTCACTCGCCGCGCCGGTCGACCTCCCGGCACCGAGCTGGTGGCAGGTCCCGGTCCCGGTCGACCTCCCGGCACCGCGTCGGTGGCAGGTCCCGGTCCCGATCCCGGCACCGAAGCAGCGGCCGGTACCGTTCCAGATCCCGGCACCGAGATAGAACCCGGTCCCGATCCCGGTGCCGCTATGACTCCCGGTACCGATGCCCGGCACCGAGAAGATCTTCGGTGCCGACCCGTGCAGACCCTTACCAGCCGGGGTCGGCCCCGCCATGGCCTTCTAGACAGCCGTCGGTGTCTTCTCAAGCAGACAGCATGTATGCGCTGGGCACCGACAGGCAGGCGGCATTGTTTCAAGATCCTCCGCAACAGGACCAGGGTCCGCAGCAGTGGGGGTTTTGGACCCCCTGGGCATACCATCAAGCCCAGGGCCCCCAACAGCTTCCTGCTAGGCCTGCAACAGCGGAGCACAGGGTGCCGGAGGCTTCGTTGTCTCGCCCCCCTCCCTCCCCGGATGGAGAGGAAGGATCGAAGCAGCAAGACCCTGCTCTTGCTCCTGAGACAGAGGCGAGGGCTGAGGGGGACCCCCCACTGGACACTTTCTTGCCGGGGGTCTCCTCATCCTCCTCCCCCGATGAAGCGGTGGCTGGCACCTCCTCCAGTAGCCCTCCTCCGCTGGATCTCAGGGCGCACCAAGACCTCCTTAGGCGAGTAGCTCAGAATCTGAGCCTGCAAGCCGAGGAGGTCTCTGAGATCGAGGACCCTATCGTCACCATCCTCTCGTCTGATGCTCCCACCAGGGTCGCCCTACCCTTCATTAGGACGATCCAGGCCAATGCCAATACAATCTGGCAGTCACCGGCCTCCATCCCCCCTACGGCGAGGGGCGTCGAGAGGAAGTACATGGCCCCCTCCAAGGGCTACGAGTACCTTCACGTCCACCCGACACCGTGTTCCCTGGTGGTGCAGTCGGTGAACGAGAGGGAGCGCCATGGGCAGGAAGCTCCAGCCCCCAAATCCAAGGAGGCCAGACGTATGGACCTCCTCGGCCGCAAGGTCTACTCAGCTGGGGCCCTTCAGCTCAGGGTTTCAAATCAACAAGCCCTGCTCAGCAGATACGCTTTTAACTCGTGGGTGGCAGCGGACAAATTCAAAGAGCTGCTGCCACAGGAGGCCCGCCAAGAATTTGCAGCCATTCTGGACGAGGGCAAGAAGGTTGCACGAACCTCGTTGCAAGCTTCTTTGGACGCTGCAGACTCGGCTGCCCGCACCCTCGCCTCAGGGGTAACGATGCGTCGTATCTCCTGGCTTCAGGTCTCTGGCCTTCCACTGGAGCTCCAATACACCATCCAGGACCTCCCGTTCGAAGGCCAGGGCCTGTTTTCAGAAAAGACAGACCCCAGACTTTGAGTCTCAAAGACAATCGGGTCATTATGCGCTCCCTCGGGATGCACACGCCGGGAACACAGCGCAGACCCTTCCGGCCACAGCAGCAACAGCAGCGCAGGCCATACCCCCAGTTCCGCCAACGGCAGGACCTCAATAGGCGCCGTGGCAGGAATGGAAGGCGTAGGCATTCGGGGAACCAGGGGGGGCAGAATCAAAGCTCCTCTAAGCCCCCGCCTGGGCCCAAGCCTTCGTTTTGAAGGTGCGCCCGAGGGCGCAGTAACAGTTTTCCCCACGGATCCTTCCCCCCCGTTTTCCAACCGCCTTTCATTTTTCCTCCCGGCGTGGACCCAAATAACATCGGACCGCTGGGTCTTGCGCACGGTGCAGACGGGATACCGCCTGCAGTTTATATCATTTCCTCCTTCCCGCCCCCCTTCCTCGTCCCTCTTCAGGGACCCCTCTCACAAGCAATTCCTTCGACAGGAGGTACAGACGCTCCTCAACAAAGGAGCTATAGAGGCGGTTCCGGAAAACGAGAAAGGCAAGGGGTTTTATTCCCGCTACTTTCTGATCCCCAAGGCCAAGGGAGGCCTCAGGCCTATCCTCGACCTGCGAGAGCTCAACAAATACCTAGTGAAGTTGAAGTTCCGCATGGTATCCCTGGGGACCATTATCCCATCCCTGGATCCGGGAGACTGGTACGCCGCCCTCGACATGCAGGACGCTTATTTTCACATTGCCATTTGGCCACACCACAGACGTTTCCCTTGATTCGTGGTGGGCCGCCTTCACTACCAATTTGCAGTCCTCCCATTTGGCCTTTCTACGGCCCCGAGGGTATTTACAAAATGCATGGCAGTCGTTGTGGCACATCTTCGGCGCAGTCGTATCCACGTGTTCCCTTACCTAGACGATTGGTTAATTCGGGGCACATCGGAACTACAGGTTTGCAGCCACGTCCGCAGGATCACCGGCCTGTTTGCTACCTTGGGCCTCATGATCAACATAGACAAGTCCACCCTGCTCCCTACACAGAGGGTGGAGTTCATCGGGGCCGTCCTGGACTCCACCGTGGCCAGGGCTCTTCTGCCGTTACCGATGTTCCAGGCGTTGTCGGCGATCGTTCAGCGATTGCGGGCAGCCCCCTTGACATCAATACGGACATGTCTAACCCTGTTAGGCCACATGGCAGCATGCACATTTGTGACCGGTTACGCTCGGCTCCGCATGAGGCCCCTCCAGTTGTGGCTCATCGCACATTACCGGCCGGCAAGGCAACCGCTAGACATGCTGATCACAATCCCCCAGGGGGTGTTAGATTCTCTCGGCTGGTGGCTAGACCAGTCCGTAGTGTGTGCGGGGCTCCCTTTCCACCCACCTCAGCCTTCGGTGTCCCTAACAACGGATGCCTCAGATCTCGGCTGGGGGGCCCACCTGGGAACCCTGAGAACACAGGGCCTGTGGTCCCCGCAGGAGGTGCAGCTGCACATCAACATGCGGGAGTTGAGAGCGGTCCGCCTTGCTTGTCAAACGTTCTGTCACCAGCTTCGAGGTCGTTGTGTCGCGGTGTTTACCGACAACACGACGACCATGTACTATATCAACAAGCAGGGCGGCACCAGATCCTCTCCCATATGTCACGAGGCGATGCGACTCTGGGACTTTTGTGTAGCCCACTCCATTCACCTCACGGCTTCCTTCCTCCCCGGAGTACGGAACACGCTGGCGGATCGCCTGAGCAGATCCTTCCTATCACACGAGTGGTCCCTTCGCCCGGACGTCGCCCTCTCAATCTTCCAGAGGTGGGGTTATCCCCGTGTGGACCTCTTCGCGTCCGGGGGGAACAAGAAGTGCCAGGCATTCTGCTCCTTTCAGGGCAGGGAGCCCGGGTCTATAGCGGATGCCTTCCTTATTCCGTGGACGACCCACTTGTACTACGCCTTTCCCCCATTCCCACTGGTCCACAGGGTCCTTCTGAAGGTGCGCAGGGACAGGGCTCGCTTGATCATGGTAGCCCCGGCGTGGCCCAGGCAACATTGGTACCCCATGCTGCTGGACCTGGCCATAGCCGACCCAGTTCCCCTGCCCCTTCACCCGGACCTGATTACCCAGGAACACGGGACTCTCTGTCACCCGGACCTGCAGTCGCTGCACCTAGCGGCGTGGTTCCTGCGTGGCTGACCGGTTCTGAACTGCGCTGCTCCACCCCGGTACAGGAGGTACTTTTGGGCAGCAGGAAGCCTTCCACTAGAGCGACATACTCGGCCAAGTGGAAGCGTTTCTCCTGTTGGTGCGTGGAGAAAGGTCTCCGCCCTATGGAAGTTTCGGTGGCCAATATCTTAGACTATGTTTGGTCCCTCAAACAACAGGGCCTGGCGATATCGTCTTTGCGGGTCCACCTGGCAGCTATCTCCACCTTTCACCCGGGTGGCGATGGCTGCTCCGTTTTTTCTCACCCGACGGTGACTAGATTCCTGAAGGGGCTGGAACGTTTATACCCTAACGTCCGACTCCCTGCTCCAACCTGGGATCTTAACCTGGTGTTGTCTCGGCTCATGGGGCCCCCCTTTGAGCCGTTAGCTACTTGCCCTCTACTCTATCTCTCTTGGAAGACTGCTTTTCTAGTAGCTATCACCTCAGCTAGGCGGGTGTCGGAACTCCGGGCTCTCGTGGTAGACTCCCCGTATACAGTCTTCCACAAAGATAAGGTGCAGCTGAGGCCACACCCTGCCTTTCTCCCCAAGGTGGTCTCGACCTTCCACATCAACCAAGAGAAATTCCTCCCGGTTTTTTTCCCGAAACCTCACTCTTCAGGCAGGGAGCAACAGCTCCACTCGCTTGATGTCCGTAGGGCTCTCGCGTTCTATGTGGAGAGGACCAAACCGTTCCGCAAATCCCCCCAACTTTTCGTGGCAGTAGCGGACCGCATGAAGGGGCTTCCTATCTCCTCGCAGAGGTTATCCTCATGGGTAACGTCCTGTATCAGGACCTGCTATGAGCTGGCCCACGTTCCTACGGGCCGTGTGACTGCGCATTCTACCAGGGCGCAGGCGTCGTCGCTGGCTTTCCTCGCCCGTGTGCCCATCCAGGAAATCTGTCGGGCAGCGACCTGGTCATTGGTCCACACCTTCGCTTCCCACTACGCCCTGGTCCAGCAGTCAAGAGAGGATGCGGCCTTCGGATCTGCAGTGCTCCATGCCGCTACTTCTCACTCCGACCCCACCGCCTAGGTATGGCTTGGGATTCACCTACCTGGAATGGATGTGAGCAATCACTCGAAGAAGAAAAGACGGTTACTCACCTTTGTAACTGTTGTTCTTCAAGATGTGTTGCTCACATCCATTCCACACCCGCCCTCCTTCCCCACTGTCGGAGTAGCCGGCAAGAAGGAACTGAGGAGCGGGTGGGCCGGCAGGGGTATATATCGAGCGCCATGGCGGCGCCACTCCAGGGGGCGACCTGCCAGCCCACTGGAGTTGCTAGGATAAAAAAGTTTCCGACGAACATGCACGCGCGGCGCGCACACCTACCTGGAATGGATGTGAGCAACACATCTCGAAGAACAACAGTTACAAAGGTGAGTAACCATCTTTTAATGAGCCAGGTGACCCAAGGTACGAGAACACCAGGAAGGAGGTGGCTGAGATAGATGGGGTACCCACAGAGGGAAAGGGCTGGGGGCCAAAGCCTTATTTTGTGATCAAGAGGAATTTCCTATACCGGGTCATGCAAATGCAGGAGCAAGAGATACACCAGCTCCTAGTCCCCCGGAAACACCAGAAGGCAATATTAAGCCTCGCTCACAGTCACCTTTTTGCAGGACACTTGAGAGTGGAGAAAACCCAGGCACGAATCTTACGCAGGTTCTTCTGGCTGGGAGTACATGAAGACGTCCGGCGGTACTGTGACTCTTGTCCCGAATGTCAACTGCACAGCCCTCGTCCACATCTAAGAGCTCCTCTGGTACCCCTGCCAATCATCGAAGTCCCATTCGAGCGGATCGCCATGGATCTTGTGGGGCCGCTAGAGAAAACGACCCAAGGCCACCAGTATGTGCTTGTCATCCTAGACTATGCAACCAGGTACCCAGAAACTGTCCCTTTACGAAATACAGCTTCCAAGAGCATTGCCAAAGAATTAGTGGCAATCTGTGCCCGGATAGGGCTACCAAAAGAAATCTTCACAGACCAGGGAACACCATTCATGTCCAAGTTGATGAAGAATGTGTGTTCCCTGCTCCATGTCCAGACGCTGCGGACCTTGGTTTACCATCCACAAACCGATGGTCTGGTAGAAAGATTTAACCGAGCCCTCAAGTCCATGATAAGAAAGGTGGTAAGCAAGGATGGGAAAGATTGGGACAATCTACTACCGTACCTCATGTTTGCCACCCATGAGGTCCCGCAAGCTTCCATCGGATTCTCCCCCTTTGAGCTGTTGTATGGACGCAACCCCTGAGGCATCCCGGACATAGCCAAGGAAATTTGGGAGGAGGGACCCGGTGAGTGGAAGAACTTAATAGAACATTGTAGTAGAGCGGCGCCGGAGCTCAAGCCTCCTTGCGGGCGGAGGGGAGCCATGCCGGCCCACCGTGCTCCGTCGATTCGGGGCCCGTCCCTTGCTGCAGGGTGGAGTGAACCCACAACAGTTAGCAAGTGGCCCAGGCCCTTAGGCAGGGCGGGGCAACACACACAGTCTACGCTCAGGGCTCGTCAGCAGGGCTCAGCGTAGGGGAACAGTATATAAGTACGCCCAGGCCCTTGGGCAGGGCGGGGCTATCACAACCTTAGTTGGAGAATTCGTTGATGAATTTTCGTATCATGGCCCCCAAAGTTCCATTGAACCTTTCCACCAGGCCATTGGTTTGATGGTGGTACGGGGTGGCAACCAAGTGATTCACCCCATGAGTTTCCCACAGTTTTTCCATGGTCCCTGCCACGAAATTAGACCCTGAATCTGTAAGGATGTCGGAGGGCCAACCTACCCTGGCAAAGATGTCTGTTAGGGCCAGGCACACAGTGTTAGCCCTGGTGTTGCCTAGAGCTACTGCTTCTGGCCATCGGGTAGCAAAGTCCACTAAAGTCAGTACGTACTGCTTTCCTCTGGGCGTCTTTTTTGGGAAAGGGCCCAGAATATCCACAGCTACTCGCTGAAATGGGACCTCAATTATGGGGAGTGGCTGGAGAGGGGCCTTGACCTGGTCTTGAGGCTTTCCCACTCTTTGGCATACCTCACAAGACCGGACATACTTGGCAACATCCTTGCCCATCCCCTCCCAGTGGAAGGACTTCCCCAACCGGTCCTTGGTTCTGTTCACCCCAGCATGGCCACTGGGATGATCATGGGCTAAGCTTAAGAGCTTCCCCCGGTACTTAGTTGGAACCACCAACTGTTTTTGCGGCTGCCATTCTTCCCGGTGTCCACCAGAAAGAATTTCCTTGTATAAAAGTCCTTGGTCTATAACAAACCGGGATCGATTAGAAGAGCTGAGAGGCGGTGGGGTGCTCCGTGCCGCCGCCCACGCTTTCTGAAGGCTGTCATCTGCTTCCTGCTCAGTCTGGAACTGTTCCCTTGAGGCTGGGGTCACCAGTTCTTCCTCAGACTGTGGACTTGGGCTTGGTCCCTCTGGAAGCGATGTAGGTGATGGGGTTGTTTCCGTTGCTGGTGAACCGCTCTCCGCTGGTGCACCTGAGGGTATTTCAGGCTCTGGCTGAGCCTTTTGGGTATGGCTGTCTTTTGCTTCTGCCAGTTCTGGCTCGCTGGCGCCCTCTGGCGTTGAGTTTGAAGATGTGGTTGCACTTGCTGGTGCTGGTTGCTGTTCCAGTTCCGGGCCTGGGACTGGAGATGCTGTGGCTGTTTCAGTGGTAGGCATGGAATCCGGGTCCACTACCTCTGTCTGGGTCTCTGGTAACACAGACGGGGTGTCTGTGGACGGCTCAGGAACAGGAATGGGTCTGGAAGCTTGCCTGGTTTGGCTACGTGTAACCATTCCCACTCTCTTGGCCCGCTTCACCTGGTTGGCCAAGTCTTCCCCCAGTAGCATGGGGATAGGATAATTGTCATAGACTGCAAAAGTCCACATTCCTGACCAGCCTTTGTACTGGACAGGCAGTTGAGCTGTAGGCAAGTCTACAGCTTGTGACATGAAGGGGTAAATTGTAACTTTGGCCTTTGGGTTGATGAATTTGGGGTCAACGAAGGATTGGTGGATAGCTGACACTTGTGCCCCCGTGTCTCTCCACGCAGTAACCTTCTTTCCGCCCACTCTCAAATTTTCCCTTCGCTCCAAGGGTATTTGAGAGGCATCCGGGCCTGGGGATCTTTGGGGTGATGGTGGTGTAATGAATTGCACTCGCATGGTGTTCTTTGGACAGTTGGCCTTGATATGTCCCAGTTCATTACACTTAAAGCATCTTCCATCTGATGGGTCAGTGGGCCGAGGTGAGTTACTGGAGACTGGTGAGGTTGAAGGGTAGGGTATGTGTGGCTTTACTTGGGTGGTATGTGGGGTCTTTGGCTGTCCTCGGTTGTAGGGTTTATGGTCTGGGTGCCCCCTGGGGTAATCGTTCCCCTTGACAGTAGCTTTCTTGCTTTCTGCCAGTTCCATCCATTTGGCTCCAATCTCCCCCGCCTCAGCGATATCTTTGGGATTTCCATCTTGTATGTACCGTGTGATGTCTTCAGGAACACCATGCAAGAACTGCTCCATTTGTATGAGGAGGTGCAGTTCTTCCAAGGTTTGAATGTTGTTTCCTGTTATCCAGGCCTCATAGTTTTTTGAAATGTAGTAGGCGTGTTTGGGAAATGACACCTCTGGTTTCCACTTTTGGGTTCTGAAACGCCGACGGGCATGATCTGGGGTTATCCCCATTCTGTATCTGGCCTTGGTTTGAAAAAGTTTATAGTCATTCATTTGCTGCTTAGGCATTTCAGCTGCCACCTCTGCTAAAGGTCCACTGAGCTGTGACCTCAATTCTACCATGTACTGGTCTTCGGGAATGCTGTACCCAAGACAGGCTCTTTCAAAATTTTCCAAGAAGGCCTCGGTGTCATCACCTGCCTTGTAGGTGGGAAATTTCCTGTGCTGTGGAGCAATAATTGGCGCCGGGTTGTTAGGGTTGGCTGGCACATGCAGCCCAGCTTTTGCCAACTCCAGTTCATGTTTTCTCTGTTTTTCCTTCTCTTCATTCTCTTTTTGTTGTTTTTCCATTTCTTTTTGTTGTTTTTCCATTTCTCGGTGGTGGGCTGCCTCTTCTTCTTCTTGCTTCCTTCTGTGGGCCAACTCTTCTTCTGCTTGTTTCCTTCGGTAGGCCACCTCTTCTTCTTCTAGTTTTCTTTTGTGTGCTGCCTCTTTGGCGGCCTGTTCTCTTTGGTAGGCTGCCTGTTCTCTTTGGTAGGCTGCCTCTCTGATCTGTTCTTCTCTTTCTTTCATCTCCATCTCTTTTTGTTTTATTTCCAGTTGTCGCCTGTGTTCAGCTTCTTTGATTTGTTCTTCGGCCTCAATTTTTGCCTTAGAAGTCATGATTCCTGTTTTCTTGTGTTGGGGTGCCCTCCGGTGTTTATCTTCTGAACTGCAGGTTCTCTGTTGCCTCCTGAAGTCTGCCTAGCAACAGTGCCTTTAGCTAATTTTCAATGTTAAGTAAACCTGAAAAACCACTTTATTTGCATTCATATAGTGCTGGAACTTGCCTCCTAATGGGAGGGCTATTGCATGACAAAAGACCCTTAACAGTCTGGTAATGGCTTCTTGCTTAACATGCAAGCCACAAACTGCCAGAGAGAGCAGAAACAAAAATTCTCTCTGGTTCCCTTTTAAAACCAAACTGTTTCTCTCTGCTAAAAAGCCCTTAGCAGAGAAAAGAAAAATATAATATTCCTACTGGCTTCTGGATTCTGTCTAGATCCCACCCGCTGCTACACCATATCATAACCTTAGTCCCAGATTTGGACCTTAGCGTCCAAAATATGGGGGTTAGCATGAAAACCTCCAAGCTTAGTTACCAGCTTGGACCTGGTACCTGCTGCCACCACCCAAAAAATTAGAGTGTTTTGGGGCACTCTGGTCCCCCTGAAAAACCTTCCCTGGGGACCCCAAGACCCAAATCCCTTGAGTCTCACAACAAAGGGAAATAATCCTTTTTCCCTTCCCCCCCTCCAGGTGCTCCTGGAGAGATACACAGACACAAGCTCTGTGAATCCAAACAGAGTGAATCTCCCTCTCTGTTCCCAATCCTGGAACCAAAAACTACTTTCCTATTTCCCCAGAGGGAATGCAAAATCAGGCTAGCAAATCCAACACACAGATCTCCCCGATTTCTTCCTCCCACCAATTCCCTGGTGAGTACAGACTCAATTTCCCTGAAGTAAAGAAAAACTTCAACAGGTCTTAAAAGAAAGCTTTATATAAAAAGAAAGAAAAATACATACAAATGGGCTCTCTGTATTAAGATGATACAACACAGGGTCAATTGCTTAAAAGAATATTGAATAAACAGCCTTATTCAAAAAGAATACAAATCAAAGCACTCCAGCACTTATATTCATGCAAATACCAAAGAAAAGAAACCATATAACTTACTATCTGATCTCTTTGTCCTTACACTTAGAAACAGAAGACGAGAAAGTAGAAACTGCTTCTCCAAAGCTCAGAGAAAGCAGGCAGCCAGAAAACAAAGACTCAGACACAAACTCCCTCCACCCAGAGTTGAAAAAATCCGGTTTCCTGATTGGTCCTCTGGTCAGGTGCTTCAGGTGGAAGAGACATTAACCCTTAGCTATCTGTTTATGACAGGGGCAACACACACAGTCTAGGCTCAGGCCTCGTCAGTGGGGCTGAGCGTAGGGGAACAGTATATAAGTACGCCCAGACCCTTGGGCAGGGCGGGGCAACACGCACAGTCTAGGCTCAGGCCTCTGTCATAAACAGATAGCTAAGGGTTAACGTCTCTTTCACCTGGAAAGAAGTAATCTGAAACACCTGACCAGAGGACCAATCAGGAAACAAGACTTTTTCAAATCTGGGTGGAGGGAAGTTTGTGTCTGAGTCCTTTGTTCTTGGTCTTGTGCCTGTCTCCCTCTCGGCTATGGGAAGGATTTCTCTATTTCCTGCTTTCTAATCTTCTGTTTCCCAGTTGTAAGTACAAAAAGATAGGTTTGTTTTTTTGTAGTTACATGCGTATAGTTGCTGGAGTGTTTTGAATTGTATTCTTTTTGAATAAGGCTGTTTATTCATATTCCTTTTGAGCAATTGACCCTGTATTTGTCACCTTAATACAGAGAGACTATTTTTATGTATTTTTCTTTCTTTTTACATAAAGCTTTCTTTTTAAGACCTGTTGGAGTTTTTCTTTAGTGGGGAACTCCAGGGAATTGAATCTGTGCTCACCAGGGAATTGATGGGAGGAAGAAGTCAGGGGGAAATCTGTGTGTGTTAGATTTACTAGCCTGACTTTGCATTCCCTCTGGGTGAGGGGGGAAGAGAGATTAGCTCTCGGTATGTCTGTTTTCCAAGGCTGGAAACGGGGAGGGTGGAATCCCTCTGTTTAGATTCACGGAGTTTGCTTCTGTTTATCTCTCCAGGAACCCAGGGAGGGAATACCTGGAAGGGAGAAGGGAAGGGAAATGGTTTATTCCCCTTTGTTGTGAGACTCAAGGAATTTGGGTCTTGGGGTCCCCAGGGAAGGTTTTTGGGGGGACCAGAGTGCCCCAAAACACTCTAATTTTTTGGGTGGTGGCAGCTTTACCAGGTCCAAGCTGGTAACTAAGCTTGGAGGTTTTCAAGCTAACCCCCATATTTTGGACGCTAAGGTCCAAATCTGGGACTAGGTTATGATAGCCTCGTCAGTGGGGCTGAGCACAGAGGAACAGCATATAGCCTCCACAGGTCAGGGGAGGGGGAGTCTGCCACCTTTGAGGGGTGGCAGGGGGAACGCAGGCCCTCCCACTCCACTGCGTTCCAGCCCAGGGCCCTAGTAGTGGTCAACACCGCTAGCGGTCAGTGGGGGATCCTGACCGAAACACACTGCTATCGGCTCAGGTGAGCCTGCAGCCTGACTGGGGTCGGCTGCCCCCGGGCCACTTCCAACCTCTCCCTCACTGGGTACCTGCCCTCTGCCAGCGTAGTCTGTGGGGTCCCAGATCATGGGTTCCTCAGGGTGTCCGGCGTTGGGAGGTCCAGTCCACTCGTCGAGGTATCGGGTGTCAGGAGGTCCGGTCCACTCTTCGGGGTACCAGGCGTCAGGAGGTCCAGACAGCTCCTCCACAGGCCGAGCGTCGGACCGCTCAATTGGCTCCTCTGATTACTGGCCCCAGGGGAGGTCAAGCCAGTACCCCTCCGGGTACCGGGCATGGGGTAGGCCGGGCCCAGCAGGAGCTCGGGCCCTAACGTCTGCCTTCTCTGGCAGCCTCCTCCTAACTGAGCGCTGAGGCTGGGCTTTTGTACTTCCGGTCCCGCCCCCTGACTTCCGGGGCACAGGGACAGGCGGCGGGGCCTCCGCCCGTGGCCGCACCTTTTCTGGCCTATGGCCCTCAGGAGCACGGGGGAGTGGGGCCCCCTCGTTAAAAACATGTATTACAGATGAGGGATCGGATAGCCTGGGTCACTCCCATAGTGAGGGAACACCAAGAGAAGGCCCTAGAGGCCCAGAGAACCTACTACAACCCCCAAGCCAAGCTTCGTCAGTTTCAAACTGGTGACCGAGTAATGGTACTGGTACCCACGGCCGAAAGTAAGCTGTTGGCCCAGTGGCAAGGGCCCTATGAAATAGTTGAACCCGTAGAGAAAGTAAATAACAAGGTGTGACAACCAGGACGTCGAAAAGTAGAGCAGATATATCATGTCAACCTTCTGAAACCATGGCATGTGCAAGAGGTATGCACAGTGATTCAAGAAGAGCTGCACCCAGGAAACAAAAATCCTGAACAGGTGAGAGTGTCTCTTGATCTAACGACAGCCCAGAAGAAAGAGGTAACTGAGATGATTGCCCAATATCAAGATGTATTCTCGACAAAGCCGGGTCACACAACCGGGACATATCACCACATCATCACAAACCCTGGGGCCAGAGTAACTATGAGGCCCTACCGGGTGCCAGCAGCCAAAAATATTCAAAATAGAATTTCTATCATAGAGATTTTATGGCACTGTTTGATTCATTTAAGATTTTTTACTATAATTGATTTTATGCTTTCTTTCACATGTAGTGCCACCCATCCACCAGCACATCCTACTCTGTCATTCCTGTATATTTTGTACCCTGGTATTATTGTGTTGTTTATTATCATTGTTCGACCAATGATACCTCTTATATCAATATCCTCATTTAATACTAAGCCCTCAAGTCCACCCATCTTACTATTTAGACTTCTTGCATTTGTATATAAATACTTACAAAGTTTGTCAATATTTCGTTGTCTGCCTTCATGTTGTCAAAGTTACTCAGGACTCACAGTTTGTCAAACCACACTGTTTTATTAGCACAGCACTCTGCTAATAACACCCAGATAATGTGAGCACCATGCAAGACACAAACTATCTTATTTATACAGATAAAACAGAACTTAACAAGATAACAAAGGAAGCAGAATCTGATAAGTTTACTTGGGCTAGACATGCATATCTTATTTCCTTACTAACTTAATTACTTACTAACTATTACCGATCTTCTGTTAATGTATCGCCATTAGCACCATTGCTTATGCCTAATGTTTCTTTTCCTGGCGCTTGTATTTCAACATTTCTTATTTCTGCTTAAAGGTACATACAACATTTCTTTAATCCATTCTATTTTTACAATATACTTAATTCTACTTTCACAATGTGATGTAATTGTATTGGACTCCTTGTCATTTGGCTATTTCTCTTCAGTTCCTATGTGTATTTTATCAATTTCTATCCTCTCCTCTTTATTAGGATACAAAGTATCTTCTTTAATAAATCCTCCCCTAACGGATATGTCTATCCAAACCTGTTCCTCCACACCTGTTGGCTTCCCCCCTCCCTTAGTTTAAAAACTCCTCTATGACCTTTTAAATTTTACATGTCAGCTATCTGGTTCCATTTTGGTTTAGATGGTGCCCATAATTCCAGTATAAGTATCTCCTTTCCCCAAAGCTTCCCCAGTTCCCAGTAAACCTCATCCCTCCTCTGAACACCATCATCTCATTACATGTTGAGATCCTGCAGCAGTTCTGCCTGTCTAACTGGCCGTGTGCCTGGAACTGGAAGCATTTCAGAGAATGCTACCATGGAGGTTCTGGATTTTTAGTATATGCTGACATATACCTAAAGGCAGAATTTGGCAAACAAATGGGAACTGGACTAGACATTATGAAAACAAAAATGTTGTGTATTTTTTCTTTCCATTTTTATTCAGTCTTTACCTGATTACAAATTCATTACAAAAATATTTAACAATTCTGGTGAAACATGTACCTAAAAATGATAAGGGGAAAAAAAGAACACCACCATTTACATTAAAATAGTGCCACAAAGGAGTTAAAAAAAAAGTGGCATAATCACTGAAATAGAAGAAAAATCAAGAGAAAGAAATGGGAGGGAAATCTGAGTTTGGAGACAGAGGGAGGGAGAGAGACAGATTGTAAGGTGAAGTGTTGTGCAAAACTGCTCTTTTTCATGTCTAAATGATTTTCCAAAGTGAACACTTTTGACAAACCTACCAAGTTTCGTTAAATGTTCTAATCATGGGTTTCTTCATTTAAAGGAAGCCTGAATAACAATTTAATTCTCTTATAGTGCTCACTGATGCTTTGCCCCTTAGCCTGTTGCTTTGCACTTCTGTGGCATAGTCCTATCAGCTTCCAGGTGCAATATTCTTAGTATGGCTGTATCTAATGTGATCCTGATCCCGGAAACACTTAGGCACGTGCCTAACTTTATGCATATAAATAATCCACTGAACTCAATGTGATCAGTGTCATGCTTCAGAATGCAAACTAATTATCTGAAGATAATTAGGAATTTTCCCAGTTAGATATGTGTGAGGTATGTTATGTTTTAGTTTTGTCCTTCCTCTGATGCACCAAAAGCTGGTTCCTACGCTTACTGTAAAGTGCCAGGATTTGTCACGCTGAATCAGAACACTATGTTCCTACAAGGGTGACATTTCATTTATCTTTTTCTTTGAGCACTTCTCTTCTGTTCCTCTATTGGTGCTGACTGAGTCACAGAAGAATAGCATTTGGAAAGAAACCACCAGAGTAATTGCACGTTATCTCTCACTGAAAGAATTGCTAAGGTGGGTGTTTGTGCAAAAGGAAGGAGAACATCCTTTACCAAAGCAGCAAAGAATCCTGTGGCACCTTATAGACTAACAGACGTTTTGGAGCATGAGCTTTCGTGGGTGAATACCCACTTCATCAGATGCATGTAGTGGAAATTTCCAGGGGCAGGTATATATATGTAAGCAAGCTAGAGATAACGAGGTTAGTTCAATCAGGGAGGATGAAGCCCTGTTCTAGCAGTTGAGGTGTGAAAACCAAGGGAGGAGAAGCTGGTTTTGTAGCTGGCAAGCCATTCATAGTCTTTGTTTAATCCTGAGCTGATGGTGTCAAATTTGCAGATGAACTGAAGCTCAGCAGTTTCTCTTTGAAGTCTGGTCCTGAAGATTTTTTGCTGCAGGATGGCCACCTTAAGATCTGCTATAGCGTGGCCAGGGAGATTGAAGTGTTCTCCTACAGGTTTTTGTATATTGCCATTCCTAATATCGGATTTGTGTCCATTTATCCTTTTCCGTAGAGACTGTCCAGTTTGGCCGATGTACATAGCAGAGGGGCATTGCTGGCATATGATGGCGTATATTACATTGGTGGATGTGCAGGTGAATGAACCAGTGATGGTGTGGCTGATCTGGTTAGGTCCTGTGATGGTGTTGCTGGTGTAGATATGTGGGCAGAGTTGGCATCGAGGTTTGTTGCATGGATTGGTTCCTGAGCTAGAGTTACTATGGTGCGGTGTGCAGTTACTGGTGAGAATATGCTTCAGGTTGGCAAGTTGTCTGTGGGCGAGGACTGGCCTGCCACCCAAGACCTGAACCTTTACCAAAAGAGCTATTATCAATACAATATATCTAGAGTGCAGGATCACAATTATAATTCCCCTTATTTCTTTTTCCCCTTTGTGTGTATGTCTGTGGCATATCCTACTGCTGTCATGTAACCCCACCATCAGAAGTGGGCTGGATCAGAAGTTCCTAAGAACATAAGCTATAATAAACCTGGAATTCTGCCTCCCTAGAGGAAACCTCAAAAGAAGCTCAGTGGCAAAATCAGCAGCTGACCTCTGTAGGGATGGATGCTTCCTAGGGTCTTAACTGGCACCGGGGAGTGTAAATTAGTAGTGGTTGTGGCTCTAACATACCAGTACAGCATTTATATAATTGCATGCTGGTTACTGGGTTGATTGTGAGCCAGAAGTGGAGTAATTAAATGGTGACCTTTATTTTATTTTTTAATATCTAAATGTTAATAGCAGCATAATTTAAGCTGAGAAATCTTCTGAAAAGCCAGAAAAAGTCCCAGGGAGTCATTTAGAAACCATGTGATGTTTGTCTTATTTTCCAGGTTGCAAATCAAATCAACATGGTCAGTTAGGGTGCCCTTTAGGATGTTAGAGTGCTCAGATGCTGGTTAGTCCAGTTTCTTGCTAACAATATTATAGCTGTAGTTACTAAGTAGCCAAAGGTCATTGATGGTTCTGCAGACCTCCTGTGCATGAGATGATACAGTAGCACAAAGCAATGTCAGTACTCTGAGCTGCAAAGACAGTAACTAATGGGGGTCAACGCAGATCAGAGCTTAAGACCAGAATGTTCCCATCCCAGATGGTGTAGAAAGCAGATCCAAAAATAAGCATTAAATACTTCATTCAGTTCAGCTTTTCTGTTAAATTACATAAATCCTGCAGTGACTTTAACATGCATGTGCAAGTCTGATTATCTTAAACTTGCTAACGGCACGACTAATCATTTTGCTAACAAGTAATTGCAATTCACTTTAAGGTTAGCATGCATTATTGAAGCACTGCATTGTCCAGCTATACCAAAAGGACAGGAGACAATTGATATGGTTTTAATGAGGACGCAACTTTACTATTAAATGTCTGGTACTGTCTGGCAGATAATGTTGTACAGTGCAGGTTACTCCATGTTCATTCAATAAACACCTGGGTGGTTTCTGCCAGCCCCGTTCTTTTTCCAACCAGGTTCTCCAGCCAACCCATTGCTGGGACCTTACCACCACCCCCCATAAAAGGATTAAGGTGGGCTATAAGAAAGAGGGGTTGGCTCTATGCCGTACCAGTCATAGGGGTCCCAACTCCCCCCACCCCCATTCCATTCCTTTAACCAAACCTCCTTTTTTAAACCTTTTACCAAGACATTTATCTGCTCACTATATCCCTTCCCTATGGAGTGCCTGCACTGGACATCCACCCCACACTTTCATAATGAGTTGTGACATCAAAGCCGAACACCCTTCCCTGCTCACCATAACAAAGTCCTTCCCAAACCCACTGTGAGGAAGGCAAAAAAAAGCCCCCACTCCACCTAAGCCAATCTGGTGGTGGGGAAAAAATTCCTTCCCAGTCCTCCTGGAAAGAAGTGGCTAGCACATTGATGATGGGGGAATGCCTTCCCAGCCCCCCTAGGAAGGAATAGCTAGTGTGATGCCTACAGCAGGTCCTTACCAAACTTGCATTTTGCTATCTCAAGGGGATGGAGGGTGGGTGTTGCTTAGAATCATAGAATATCAGGGTTAGAAGGGACCTCAGAAGATCATCTAGTCCAACCCCCTGCTCAAAGCAGGGCAAATTCCCAGACTTTTTTTTACATCCCCCATTTTCTAAATAGCCCCCTCAAAGATTGAGCTCACAACCCTGGGTTTAACAGGCCAGTGCTCAAGCCACTGAGCTATCCCTCTCTCTGGTGCAGAGTTAAAAGGGCTTCTCACCAGGCTGCCCCTTTTGATCTCTCCAGACCTTCTGGTCCCTGGGGATGAGTCAGTGTCCCCATGCTGACCACCTTTCGCAGCAGCTTCTGAGCCTTGCTCCTCTTCCCTGGCAAGTTGGACAACAGCCCCCTCTGCTTAAAGGTGCACCATGGTCAGAGTTTTGGCTCGTTTGTTTTCCATCTGTACGGTTATATGTGAGGCTAGTTTAAACGTAAACATATCAAAAATGTTTCTTATAGATAACGAGTCAGCTCCTCTGCTGGTGTAAATGATAGATTTCAAGGTTGCTATGCCAATTTATATCAGCTAAGGATCTGGCCCAGTGATTCTGGACCAAGATTTGCAAATGAGAAGTGCATTTTGATGTCTGTTTTTTCAGTACCTCACTTCACATACCTGAAAAGGGGTTGATTTTTTTAGAGTGCCCTGCACCTACAACTGGGACTAGATTTTCAAAAGAGCTCATCTTCCAACAGCTCCTATGGACTTCAGGGTCAAGTTGCTCATTGCTCAACACTTCTGACCACTTATTTAGGTAACTTGGGTGCCTACCTTCAGGCACACATTTTTTTTTACAGATATTAGCCTGCATTTCTAAGGTGAAATTCTTCCCATCTCACACAAAGCCTGATTAATCAAGCTTTGTATGGCAAACTAAGCCTTTTTTATTAATGGATTGGGGTGGAATTCAACTTCCTAACCTGTAGGCAAAAGGCAGTGCAGTTGGTAGTCCACTCTATGAACTGCAATAGCTGCCCTAGTCCCTACGTGTGCCTCTCCATGGTCACTTATCTGGAACTAGTGTAGAGCTCATGAGGCCTATTGTAGCTGGTAAAAAATTTCAATTATTTTTTGCAGGATATTTAAAAAAAAATTCAAACTTTTTTGATTTTGCATCAAAAAATTGAAACCAAAATCCAAAATATGTTCTCATTTTTGAAACTCATTTGGTAGTCTTTCTGTGTTCAAAAATATTTTTTCAGTATTTTTTTTTAATTTTTGTAAAATATTCAGTTTTCAAAACCTAAAATTTCCTACTAAAACCCAAACATTTTTACACAGAAAATTTGAGTTTTGTTTTTCTTTGAATAATCTTAAATTTTCAATCAAAATGATTTTTTAACTTAATTCAACAGGAGTACTCAAGTGTTCAAAGTTAAGCCTTTCCTTATGTACTTCGCTAGATCAGGGCTGGAGTGCTCAGCATCTTCCAGCATCAAGCCATATTCAGGTTAGGCTTCTATATGTATATCTCAAATAAAACCATGGATACTCATTTATGTCAAAACATCAGGCCAGTAGCTAATCTGATTAATGTAACAGTCAAGACTGATTTTTTTATACAATCAAATTAAAATGGCCAGGTTGTCTATTCTGTGAATGCTTATACAGAATTGTTCCTTTCTGGATATTTTCATGTATTATGTCTCATCTTGATTTAAATGAATCAAGCAATGGAGCTTCTACCCCGTGATTTGGAAGCTTCCACTATATTCTTCTGTAATCCATAGTTATTTGTAGTGTTGTTGGATCTGTGTTGGTCTGAGGATGTATTCATATGATATCCCCGCAAACTTTCTCATTTAAAAAAATAAATATGGCAACAGAAAAAATGAAATGGTGAGCACACAGACTTATTTTAAAGTATTTTCTGTCTGTCTCTGCATTTATTTGTAATAAAATCAAATGAAACCATTTTCTTATTGTATATAGTAAATTGACTGCATATTAGCAGTTGATAGCTATTGTCTCAACTGTGCTCTGTGTAGCATTAAAAAGATTACTAAAGTAAGAGACATTAACTCTGCTACTTTAACTCTTTTCCCCAACAGTGATGATCTTATGGACCTAATCTTCCTAGTGTATCATCTCTCCTCTGAACTGCTTTGTAAAATGTATCTAAACTATTTCTGCTATCTAAAAATTTCTTTTGTGGGATGTGAAATTGTAACATTTATCAAGAAGCTAACGTTTGTTTGATATCATCTACATATATAGCATATTATTTAATTTTTTTTTAAAGTGTAGCTCTAGTGTATGACAAAAGTTCCAGAGTCTACTAATTTATATTTTATGGCAAGTAAAAATTGAGAACAGGGTTTTTAAAAAAGATGCCTAGAGAAACCAGCCAAACCAAACAATCTGCCAAGAGCTGTACCTATGTTCAATAGATATGAATTTGAAAGATGGCTATTATATGTAATTAAAGTGTCTTCTAATCCTCAATCGTCCATAACCTAGAGATACAGCTGTTCTTCAATCCTTCTGGTTTGTGAATGTATCTAGAGAAAGCTGGTTTGGAAAGCAAGGAGTAGTTAACTACCCTGGATCAGAGGGGGTTATAATAAGTGAAGACAATAGATACAGTAGCATGAATTTGAGGGAAAACTACACTTAAGGTGGTGTATCAGATACAGATGCTGCACTCCCAGGAAGCCTAGGTATAAATAGCGATATAGACGGTGAGGCATGGTAGAATGACTTACATGCCTGACCCACTGGTTATATAACCTACATAGCTCTCTACACGCCCAAGCAGTGCTTCTCACATCTACCCTGATATTTTTACCAACGTAGTATTGTGTCCTGTTGCCTCCCATCTGCAGGAGGCATTCACTGTGGCATGTAGCACCTGTACTCTAGATGTGGCTACAAGTACACTAAATGTGGCGCATAAGCTATAAGACAGAGCCTGAGTCTGACTAGGCGTGTCAGAGATGAGACTTGCCCCTCAGATCTATAAGACATACCTTTCTTCCCTGTAACTGACCTAAGAGATCCAACTTCACCGGGCTCTGTAAAGTATTCACTCTATGCCTGCTATTTCTTTTAGTTTAACAAGATTATTTCTCTGTGTTCAATAAGTTTTATTTTTAAAGAAGCTACTGCTGTGTGTTTCATACATACCACCTCTAAAGAAATCAAAGTACTTCAGTCTCTAAGGGGAGTTAAAGAAGGCAAAAAGAATGTCTAGAGCTTAACAGGCACTCTTAGACTTGGTCAAAAGTGCATGCAGGGAGGTGACCTCTCCCAGTGAGGTATGTTGCAAAAGCCTATGGCAGGCACACACTTAAGACTCCTAAGAAGAGGCATAAATAGGAAAAACAGCAGATGACATGGGAAACGTGTATTTAAGTAATATATGCAGCCCCAGCCCCAAGGTATGGCTCAAGCCTCCTCCTGGTGCTTGCTACTTGGACTGTCTTCTCCTCTGTCCTTGCATGGGTTGGTCCTGCGTTCTCTTTTGTGGTGCTTGGTGCCACCATCCAAGGTGACTCCTCACTGTGCCTGAGACACTTACTGCAGTGTCTACACTGCACTGCTTTGATGGGAGATGATCTCCCTTCAAGTTACCTTGGGAAAGTGAGTAATGCTACAAATGGGCAAGAAGTATAAACCCACTATATGAAGAACAATAAAGTACATCACACCCCCCAAACAAGTGAATGACACATCCAACATAACAACAGACCAAACACACACGCAAACAACAACTTTATAGGAAGCAGGAAAATAGGATCTGGGGAAGGAAAGGGTTAGGGTTACCTAATAAGTACTATACATTAATAAATCAACCAATTCCTCACCTCCTAACACTCATAACTCTCCCCAAAGCTCTCTTGGGCCTTCCACCAATCAGACTGTACACGGAGGAGGAGTCTGGAGACAAGTGCTGAAGAATTGTGAATGCTACCTAACTTAAATTTTAAAAATGGTCATTTTATAGTGTCATTGCCCTTACGTACGGCAGGGTCCTCTCCTGGATCACAGCTCTGGAGTCCTGTGAGGGTCTCAGCTGGTTCTCAGTAGCCATTAGCAGGTCAGATCTGTGCCTCTTTGGATGCTGGTGTCTGCAGGGCTGGATCTTCCTGACCAATGCACTAGATCCTGTATCAGTTCAAAGATCTCCCTATGTGGGGAAAGCAAATTAATCAGAGACTCCTGAGCTGTTCTGTTTCATTCTCAGTCAGCTACCAGGTCTACAAACTCAAAGCTCAAAACTGAAACTAAAACTCATCTCTGAGTCAGGCTGTCTCCTCCCATTGAGGAGTTGAGCAACCCCAACTCATCACTGGCCCAGCAAATTGGTTTACCATATCACCCCATGCACAGACCTCCCTGTTGGCCTCAGCTGGATTTGCTAGTCCATTCTCCATCCACCCTTGACTCCAAGCATGCTGGCAAATGGAATCGGGGGCTCTGTTAACAATTATTCTTGTAGTCCATAGAGTAGAACCCCTTAGAGGCTCAGGCCGGAGTTGGCAAAATCCAACTAGGAGTGTTTTTTATATATATAGTCAGGCAGGTTTTCAGTGGGTATTAATCTTAATTTATGGTATTTCCAAAGTGCAAGTCACTGTCGCATCTAAGCACAGGACAGCAAAAATAGAACTGAGCATGCAAAAAGTGATTATTCTTTCCCTCTGCTTACATGCCCATTCCCCATCTCCACTCCTCCTCCACCTGCTTCCCTGGTGATTCTTCTGTCTTCTCTCCTCTTTCTCCCATAAGTCTTATGGTGAACCAGTCATAACGGAAGATGCTATTCCTGGGAGAAGATCTTATTGAAGAAGGAAGTCTGATATCACTGCTCTACAGCCAAAATGCTTCTGAAATAAATGTAGTCCATCTTTACTAATTCTGGGTCACTGAGAATGAAAATGATGCTTAAAATTGTTGATTGGCTCTAGTTTTCAAGATATGCTATTGGATCAGTATATACGACCCTTGACTTGGGAATGGCAGAGGATAAGTGAGTTATAAAGGGAAGGGATCTCAATTTAAACCAGAAATGACTAAAATACATCTTTGAGTGGATCAATGAATAAATCTATGACTGGGTTTGGACAGTATTTGCTTTTTAGGCAAAACAATGAAAGATGCAATCTGAAGCTGGTATTGCATCATACATGATGGTGAGAGGGAATCACCCCCAACAGTTAAGGAGGCGAAGCCTCGTACCCCTAAGGTTGGGAGGTCTGCTGCCACCACTGATAATAAGAAACGTAGGGTAGTGGTGGTTGGAGACTCTATGCTGAGGGGGATGGAGACACCCATCTGTCGCCCTGATCGTTCATCCCGGGAGGTATGCTGCCTGCCAGGGGCCCGTATCTGAGATGTTACAGAGGCATTGTCGAGGATTATCCTGCCTTCTGACTACTACCCCATGCTACTCATCCATGTGGGCACAAATGATACTGTGAGGTGTGACACTGAGCAGATCAAGAGTGACTACAGGGCTCTGGGAGTACGGGTTAAGGAGTTTGGAGCGCAGGTGGTATTCTCTTCAATTCTTCCTGTTGAAGGTAGGGGCCCGGGCAGAGACAGATGCATCGTGGAGGTGAATGCCTGGTTGCGAAGATGGTGGCGCAAGGAGGGCTTTGGCTTCCTCGACCACGGGATGCTATTCGAGGAAGGACTGCTAGGCACAGATGGCGTTCACCTTTCGAGGAGGGGAAAGGCCTTATTTGTGCACAGAGTGGCTAACCTAGTAAGGAGGGCTTTAAACTAGATTCGACGGGGACAAGTGAGCAAACCCCACAGGTAAGTGGGGAACAAGCCCTGGGAGATGGGTTGGAAACAGGAGGGAGCACGGGCTATAATGGCAGAGAGAAAGGAGGGTCAGGGCAAAGCTGGGAGGCAAGATCAAACCAGTATCTTAGATGCCTATATAAAAATGCAAGAAGTATGGGTAATAAGCAGGAAGAACTGGAAGTGCTAATGAATAAATACAATTATGACATTGTTGGCATTACTGAAACTTGGTGGGATAATACACATGACTGGAATGTTGGTGTGGATGGGTATAGTTTGCTCAGGAAGGATAGACAGGGGAAAAAGGGAGGAGATGTTGCTTTATATATTAAAAATGTACACACAAGTCACCAGGGCCTGATGAAATGCATCCTAGAATACTCAAGGAGTTAATAGAGGAGGTATCTGAGCCTCTAGCTATTATCTTTGGGAAATCATGGGAGACGGGGGAGATTCCAGAAGACTGGAAGGGGGCAAATATAGTGCCCATCTATAAAAAGGGAAATAAAGTAACCCAGGAAACTACAGACCAGTTAGTTTAACTTCTGTGCCAGGGAAGATAATGGAGCAGGTAATTAAAGAAATCATCTGCAAACACTTGGAAGGTGGTAAGGTGATAGGGAATAGCCAGCATGGATTTGTAAAGAACAAATCGTGTCAAACTAATCTGATAGCATTCTTTGATAGGATAACGAGCCTTGTGGATAAGGGAGAAGCGGTGGTTGTGATATACCTAGACTTTAGTAAGGCATTTGATACGGTCTCGCATGATATTCTTATAGATAAACTAGGAAAGTACAATTTAGATGGGGCTACTATAAGGTGGGTGCATAACTGGCTGGATAACCGTACTCAGAGAGTAGTTATTAATGGCTCCCAATCCTGCTGGAAAGGTATAACAAGTGGGGTTCCGCAAGGGTCTGTTTTGGGACCAGCTCTGTTCAATATCTTCATCAACGATTTAGATGTTGGCATAGAAGTACGCTTATTAAGTTTGCAGACGATACCAAACTGGGAGGGATTGCAACTGCTTTGAAGGACAGGGTCAAAATTCAAAATGATCTGGACAAATTGGAGAAATGGTCTGAGGTAAACGGGATGAAGTTCAATAAAGACAAATGTAAAGTGCTCCACTTAGGAAGGAACAATCAGTTTCACACATACAGAATGGGAAGAGACTGTCTAGGAAGGAGTATGGCAGAAAGAGATCTAGGGGTCATAGTGGACCACAAGCTTAATATGAGTCAACAGTGTGATACTGTTGCAAAAAAAGAAAACGTGATTCTGGGATGTATTAACAAGTGTGTTGTAAACAAGACACGAGAAGTCATTCTTCCGCTTTACTCTGCGCTGGTTAGGCCTCAACTGGAGTATTGTGTCCAGTTCTGGGCACCGCATTTCAAGAAAGATGTGGAGAAATTGGAGAGGGTCCAGAGAAGAGCAACAAGAATGATTAAAAGTCTTGAGAACATGACCTATGAAGGAAGGCTGAAGGAATTGGGTTCATTTAGTTTTTAAAAGAGAAGACTGAGAGGGGACGTGATAGCAGTTTTCAGGTATCTAAAAGGGTGTCATCAGGAGGAGGGAGAAAGCTTGTTCACCTTAGCCTCCAATGATAGAACAAGAAGCAATGGGCTTAAACTGCAGCAAGGGAGATTTAGGTTGGACATTAGGAAAAAGTTCCTAACTGTCAGGGTAGTTAAACACTGGAATAGATTGCCTAGGGAAGTTGTGGAATCTCCATCTCTGGAGATATTTAAGAGTAGGTTAGATAAATGTCTATTAGGGATGGTGTAGACAGTATTTGGTCCTGCCATGAGGGCAGGGGACTGGACTCGATGACCTCTCGAGGTCCCTTCCAGTCCTAGAGTCTATGAATCTATGAGCCTATGATATGAATTGCATCATGTTATTCCTAGAAGTCATGGATGATGCAATCATAACAAAGCTTACATCTCTCTGCTGAACAAATTGCCCTATATCAGCTCTAGAAATCATACATTATCGTGCTCTCTTATTTGTCAGTGTTTGATTTTGCAAAGGGACACATTTCTGTTTAGCCAAAGTGAGCAGAGATGCCTCGTACTTGTGTGAACAGTGCAGATAACTTCTGCTATGTTTGTGGTGAAGTGACTTTTGCATCACAAAAGCGCAGTATAACCACTATGATTAAGAAAGCCTATCACCTTTCTTTTGGCTGCAAAATTGGAGATCAGGACAAGAAGTGAGCCCCACACATATGCTGCAACACTTGTGCAATAAATCTTCGCCAGTGGTTGAACAGGAAAAGGAAATCTATGCCTTTTGCAGTGCCAATGATTTGGAGAGAGCCAACAGATCATACCAGCAATTGTTACTTCTGCATGGTGCCTCCAGTTGGGAAAGGTGTGTCAAAGAAGAAAAAGTGGACTGTGCATTATCCAAACATTCCATCAGCTATATGCCCAGTACCCCATGGAGAAGGACTGCTGGTTCCTGATGCACCAGAATCATTCTCACTTGAGTCAGACGAGGAAGAGGAAGAGGATGAAACTTCTGGTCCTGAACCATCAATGTCACAGGACCCACATTTTCTCCCATCCTCCTCCTCTGAACCACACCTCATAACACAAGGTGAACTGAATGACCTTGTCAGGGATTTGGAACTACCCAAGAGTAAGGCAGAGCTGTTGGGCTCCAGACTACAGCAGTGGAATCTCCTGGCAGGCTATCAGGGCAAATGGAGCCCATCAATGCTTGCAGACTATTGCTGGACAGTGACAAGAGATGCTCCATTTAATGAATACAAGAGACAAGCCAAGAAGCGCCGAGTAGACACTGAATAGGACTAAACTATGTACATAATAGTTTTTTGCCTTTTGTTTCATAATAAATTTTATTTATATAACACTTTTGCTGATTTTTAAAGTGTTCCATAAACAGGACAGGTGAAATATTATCATGTAAAGCAACCATAAACACATGAAAAGACCTAGGTTTACAATTTATGATTAAAACTCTACTATCTACACAATATACATAGACATAAAATGTAAAAACTTAAATATCTTAGAAACAGTAGCCAATCAGTTGTTTTAATTGTCATATTTGAATTCAGCACATCAAAATACATAATAAATATCACATTTTATCTCTGAAGCAGACGACTTCTCAAAAATTGTAGACCAGTGTATTTAGGCCTGAATAAGATCAGTTTCACAAAAATTGTAGACCAGTGTATTTAGGCCTGAATAAGATCAGTTTCAGACTCAGTCTGAGTTGCTGAGGTGGTGAGTTCCATAGCTGAGGTCAAGCTGCTAAGAATAGTAAACTTCTTGGCCTTGAGAGCCTGATCCTGTCTAACTGCACATCCTTGTAGAATGTAGTTGCTTTATTAGCCTATCGACAGATAGGTTGCTTCTGCCAGGAACTGGTTCTAGCTCATTAACTTGTAAATTAGGCCACAATGTAAATAAACTTTTTTTTTTAAAGAGTATAATAGGATTAGAAGGGTTAGACTTTTGTCTGCAAGTGTAGGCAAACATTGACTTCACATTACACACACAAACTGATGAAAAAATATTTCCATTGATAATAATCAAAATTTACAGATAGACGAAGTAAGAAAAATGCTGCTCGAGAACTTATCAGAGTTTGGTTTAAGCATATTTACTTTGCATATTTTGACATGTAATGTTGATAATTTCTGTTTTAAATCTTTACCTTTCTGAATCAGAATGTCTGCTGTCATTAAATATTATTGTCTAACCCCTCATAACTTCCTACAACTGTGAACATTTAAGTTCATTAAAAAAAAGATATTCTCCATCAAAATGTTAAAAAAAAAAAATCAAACTCTGCCAAGCCTAAGAATAACCCTTCTAAGTTGGCCATGCCCTTATCTGAGTTTGCACTCCTGCTTCCAGCATCTGCAAGAAGTTATATGCCTTTTATAGCACTGCACGTGCAGTACAGTACTAGATGGGTGAAGGGACAGAGATTGTGTTTACACATCATTTGCACCTTCCTTTATTCTATGCAAAGCCTTGCACATCATTTTACTTAAGCACAGAATTGAGTCCATTCTCTTTATAAGTAATTATCATGAAGGTAAGATATCGTCTGTGTAGTTTAAGGTCTAATATTATTGTATTGACTATCTTCATATGTGGTGGTCAGATTTTATGATAGAGGGCATTATAGTAAATAGTGTATGTTTACTCTTTTGTGTGTGTGTGATTATGTGTGTATGTATAATTTGTATTGTAAATCTGTTTCCAAAATATCACTAAGGATTTAGAACCAGACCTTCATCTGTTGCATACTAGTTTACGATCTGGCCCTTCATTTACAGACTATATTAGCAGCTAAATTAAGATTTAGCATATATTGACTGAATTCTGGCACTATGTCTAATACATTATATTGGGAAGGATCTGGGAAATTCTGGATCTTGCAGTGGTTGGCCTATTTTCTCTACAGGCTTGTTGTTTTATCTGACTGTTTGCTGAGGTCTAAGTCAGTGGGGATTTACCTGTATAAGGGTATGAAGTGAATCAGGAGTTCAGGATTTGACTAGTTAAAAGAAAAAGGAAGCCCTGTTTGAGCAGCGACTTGTGATGAAAATTCAGAAAGGACTCCAAACTTCTATGTGATAATATTCTCCAACTTCTGGTTTCCTTTCCATTAATCTTTTCATCGCTTCTTTGCTGTAGTTCTGCTCCCATTCTTTTATATCCTTCCCAATGAACTCAAAGTAAGAGTAATGTGTGATGTCAGGCAGCTTTCTTTTTTTATGCAGCCTGGTAGGAGTCTTTGTTCTTTAACAAAAGATTTTTTAAAAAAAATTAAATCCCCACATAAAATAAGGGAAGGGAAAGAAACCAGACTGTGTCACTGTCTTTTTGAAAACATATTCTGGTGTTTATTAAAGACAATAAAACAATATTGAAAAGTTATCAGCTAAAGGAAATAATTGTACAATATAATGTTAATCATTTTTAAAATTCTGCCCATTCTATAACTGTAATGATTATGGACGTGACAAGCTGTGCCAGCAGGGGTAGGCATGCTTCCCATTTGCCAAGGAGCTGAGTAAGGGATTATGCATAATCCTTGTAGAGGCTCTTCCTGAGAGGGGTAGCAATACGGTAGCACCTCCCATGTGGGCCAGCAGTTTGACATCACAAGTTGATTAGTTCTGACAGGGAACAAAATGGCACAGGGAGAGAAAATTCCTTATTTCCGTGCTCTTTCTGATACCTTGATCACATCAAGGGCAGGGAATCTGATCCAGGCTTTTTGAATGGATGTTAAGCAGTGTGTGCTTGTTGAGAGGAGAAGTGCTATGATTTGGGAAGGCAATTTCCCAAGTTAGAGCATACATATTTTTCAATCCTCTTCCTTCAGTTTACTCCCTATTATTACTGGAGAAGCTTCTTTTCTTTCAGTTTAATTACCATATTAAGTCATTGGAAATTTCAGCGAAAACCAGTTTGTATTATGATCCCATTTCTTGGCAGAAATCTCAGCACAATACCTTTAAACTGTACATCTGAAAATGAGCCCTTTTGAACATTTACTGTACCATATGTAAACATCATCTTGGGTTTCTAACAAGCTGTCCACAATCTGTGCTATGACTTCCAACTTCTTTTCCATTCAGCATGCATTTTTCTACAGCAGGCACAAGAAAGAGAGATAATCTGGCTCAAACAAGCATAACTTCCGCTCACCATTTGTTCAGTCTCTGTATTGATCTCTGGATGCTACACAGGCTTTTCATAAGACCTCACTGAAGGTCAGATTCTTCTATCCTTATTCCATCTGGTCAATACCACCTGGTTAGGCTGCTGCAAGCTGTTTTACTTCTGCAGCCCTCACATGCTGTGATAAGCTATGACCTACTAAAGTGCAAAGTTGCTTATCATGCAATTGACATTTCTGTTTAACTAAAAAATCATAGACTTTCTAATTATAGAAGGATAACCAAAATCAGGAACTAGCGTAAAAAGTTACTTTGACTACACTGTAAGGATTTTCAAAGCTGCACATGCTGTAGGGAACTTCATTTGCAAACAGATACTGGCTAGTGGTAGGGGCCAGAAGGAACTTAATTATGCATTTAAGAGGGAAAAGAAAATCACAGCACTCTCAGCAAGTTGCTGATGAGAAAGGAGAGATCAGATTGTACCATACAAGTACATCAGTAAGACTTTATTTGTGCAGGTGCGTACAACTTAAAATAACGCTAATATTCTTTTACACTGCTGAACGCTCATCATATAGAATGGCTGCATGCCTCATAAGCTATAATATGCTCCCACATAGATTGTGTAAACAGCCATACCTCATAACTATTTTGCTGCTGCTTGTGTAAAACATTCATAGCCTATGTCCTCTCACCATTAATGGATAAGCCAAGCTACTGGTACATAAATAAAAATAATGGCTAAGATAGCCAGGCAAAACATACATGGAGGGAGCTGAATCTCACATGCCAGAAAACATTTCAATCAGCTTGTTAACATAGTCAGCTCTATTATGGCAGACACTAGCCCTGATTAGGCTATGTTGCTGAAATTTATGGAGCTACTTTATAACCAACAAAGATAAGAGCCAAAGAGCAGTACTAATATTTCAGCCATTACACCGGGACTTAGTTTACCATTTCAACCCCTGACCCTATGTGTCACAGTTCAGGGCATCTGTGCCTGTATTCTCCCTCTGTAGTCCAGCAGGGCACCCACTCTCAGCTCCCATCTCCTGAAATGTAGCATACCCTGCTAAACATTTTGCTTATTGTGCCCACCAAAATAACTAGAGTTTTACTGCAGAGCCATTCTGTAAATGAGCTTTCCACTTAGCAATACCCTACATTGTACATAGTGTCCTGTGCAGTATGATCCGGCAAAGTTTCATTGCCATTTATGCCTAGAGTAATGTGATTTGTTATACATCTCTGCATAATACTGAGCTGAGACATTAATGTGAAAATACTTTGGATGACCTGTGAAGATGACAAGCCATTATTATATTTTTAGCAATTTTTTTAATGTTAATAAATGTCAAAATGGTGTGAGGGAGTATACAATGAAAGTAATATTGATTAGACGATAAACTGCACTTAAATCTAATAAATGCTCAATCCCTTTTTAATGTAACCACAAATATCCTGCTCTAAAAGGAACACTTGTGTCAAGTGCTGCACAAACACATCTGAGCACATTCAGGAATGAATCGTGGTATTGATTACCATGAAAAGATCTTTCATTAGCCTGGACATTGGTATGCCAGACATAACTGGTAATTGGAACTAATCATTCTGTAAACTAAGCTGTGCTGCTTCCCTACAGTCTCTCTCTTACATAGTTTGAGATTGTGATTGATTAATTGACTATTTTGGATGGTCATTATCACAATACTGGGTGATTATCCATTAGATTATTCCAGACCTACAAAATTAAATGAACGTTTAGGATGCTCAGTATATTTTTCAGAGTGCTGCCCATTGGGACATAGGGCAAATATGTAATCCTAGACTTTTCTGAAGGTAATATTTACCAGCTGTACTATTCCTATGCATTTTACCAATTAATGAGACAAGTATTAAATGGCCAGAATGGGTGTGTGTGTGTGTGTTGGCTTGAGCCATGTTCATGGGAAATGACTGAATCTCTTAAGCACAGTGCCTGTGCTCAGAACATGGCAATAATTTGATTATTTGTACCTCCACCTTATATTGTATAGAGAATCATGTCCAATGAGAACAGTGACATAAATGGATGTATCATTATTCCACCTCAGCAAAATGTATTTGATTAATTGTTCTATTTTACTCTCCATGACAGACTGCCCTTATAGGAAATCCCTCTCATATTTGTTTTTGCTTGTACCACATGGAACTTGCTTTAAGAAACATTTCCCAGACTGTGCCCTAATCTGGCCAGGGAGGCGATTATGTAGCAGATTGCTTTTTCAGATCATAAAAGATAAGTTTCTAATCCTCAGTGCTATATTGTAGGCCAACCAGAGAACTTGAACCAAGCTTCAGTAACACTGTCTACAAGATGGGGCTGGTGACTGATAGGGTTAGTTATCTACAAAAGACCAGAAGTTTTCTCCAGAATTTGGCAGAACAACCTATAATAGTAAAATATTCCTATTTTAATGGTGCTTCAGGAGTTCTTTAAAACAGAAATTAAGGATAGGATTTTCAAAAGAGTCTAAGGGTATGTCTATGCTACCCACTGGATTGGCAGGCGGCTATTGATCCAGCAGGAGTTGATTTATCATGTCTATCTAGACACGATAAATTGACCCCAGAGTGCTCTCCTATCAACTCCTGTACTCCACTGCCACAAAAGGCACTGCAGTGAGTAGATCTAAGTACGTCAACTTCAACTACGTTATTCACATAGCTGAAGTTGTGTAACTTAGATTGACCCCTCCCTCCTCCATGTAGTCCAGGCCTAAGGGAGTTAGGCCCCCATCTCCAATCAGATTTCAGTGTCAGTTGGGTGACCAAGGGCCTGATTTTTTTAAGGGTATTTTGGTGCCTAAAATGAAGATGGGAGCCTAATAGGTGCTTTTGAAAATCCTAGGTATCAAGCTTTTGAAAATCCCACTAGGTGCCTATCTGCTTCTTTAGGTGCCTAAATACCTTTGCAAATCTGGCCCTGATGCCCTGAGGGCCCTTTGAAAATCCCAAATCAAAATTACTCATGGTATAATGACGGGGCAGAATCCCTCCCCTAGTTCTGATCCCTATGCACCATATGAAAAAATTCTAAGAAGTCTGTTGAATGAGAATTGAGTCCCCACTAATGCCAAAACCCAGGATCCAAATGTCAAGATAGCATAGCCTCTCTTAGGCTGTAGCAGAAACAGGATCGTGTGGGACCAAACAATCAAGCTGGTTATTTATTTCACTTATAAATGTTAAATAATTACCCATCTTTGCATCAGTTAAAATCACTCCATACTATCATAATATTTGAATATGAGACACTGTAGTGCACTGTTTAATTAGTTCTCCTTACTATCCCTCAACAAAATAAAGATAAAAATAAAATGCCCCTTGCCAAACAGAAGCATTTCAGTAGTCTCTTTACCCTGAAAAACTTCACTCTACATCTTCCCCAAGTATCAGAGGGTAGCCGTGTTAGTCTGGATCTGTAAAAGCAGCAAAGAATCCTGTGTCACCTTATAGACTAACAGACGTTTTGGAGCATGAGCTTTCGTGGGTGAATACCCACTTCCTCAGATGCATGTCACATGCATCTGAGGAAGTGGGTATTCACCCACGAAAGCTCATGCTCCAAAACGTCTGTTAGTCTATAAGGTGACACAGGATTCTTTGCTGCTTTTACATCTTCCCCAAATAACTGAGAGAAAGTAAGTCCTTTGCAGCATGCCCAGAAAGTTAACACACCTGGATTGTGGTGGGCCATGGACTCTCATGGACCAAAATGAGAAGTGACTCCAGAGTTGGCAGACCCTCACAGAGAAGACCTACCAGTTGCTCACTCCTGTTAATATCACAACTATTGCAGTATGAACCCGTGTCATCTTTATGTAAATTAGGATTATCTTCTGTGTCAGGGTGCACCACCCACTGTAGCAGGAGACTATAAGGAGAGGACACAGGCCACTTCTCTTTTTTTTTTTTAAATGAGACTGATATTCTTTATTAAGAATCATCATGGAAAAAGGTAAAACATGAAGCAGAAGCAATATATTAATAAGTCCTGAGGAAACTACAATGCATTGGTCACCTCCCAGAAAACACCATCCTAGCCACCATGGATGTAGAGGCTCTCTACACAAACATCCCACACACAGATGGAATACAAGCTGTCAGGAACACTATCCCTGATGATGCCACAGCACAACTGGCTGCTGAGCTCTGTGCCTTTATACTTACACACAACTATTTCAAATTTGATGACAATATATATCTCCAGATCAGTGGCACTGCTATGGGCACCCGCATGGCCCCACAATATGCCAATATCTTTATGGCCGACTTGGAACAACGCTTCCTCAGCTCTTGTCCACTCACGCCCCTTCTCTACCTATGCTACACTGATGACATCTTCATCATCTGGACCCATGGGAAGGAGACTCTGGAAAAATTCCACCATGATTTCAACAGCTTCCACCCCACCATCAACCTCAGCCTGGACCAATCTACACGGGAGGTCCACTTTCTTGACACCACGGTGCAAATAAGTGATGGTCACATTAACACCACCCTATATCGAAAAGCTACAGACCGCTATGCCTACCTTCATGCCTCCAGCTTCCATCCCGGACACATCACACGATCCATTGTCTACAACCAAGCACTGAGGTACAACCGCATCTGCTCTAACCCTTCAGACAGAGACCAACACCTACAAAATCTCCACCAAGCATTCTCAAAACTACAATACCCGCACGAGGAAATAAGGAAACAGATCAACAGAGCCAGACGTGTACCCAGAAGCCTCCTACTGCAAGACAAACCCAAGAAAGAAACCAACAGGACTCCACTGGCCATCACATACAGCCCCCAGCTAAAACCCCTCCAACGCATCATCAAGGATCTACAACCCATCCTGGACAATGATCCCACACTTTCACAGGCCTTGGGTGGCAGGCCAGTCCTTGCCCACAGACAACCTGCCAACCTGAAACATATTCTCACCAGTAACTGCATACCGCACCATAATAACTCTAGCTCAGGAACCAATCCATGCAACAAACCTCGATGCCAACTCTGCCCACATATCTACACCAGCGACACCATCACAGGACCTAACCAGATCAGCCACACCATCACTGGTTCATTCACCTGCACATCCACCAATGTAATATACGCCATCATATGCCAGCAATGCCCCTCTGCTATGTACATCGGCCAAACTGGACAGTCTCTACGGAAAAGGATAAATGGACACAAATCAGACATTAGGAATGGCAATATACAAAAACCTGTAGGAGAGCACTTCAACCTCCCTGGCCACACTATAGCAGACCTTTAGGTGGCCATCCTGCAGCAAAAAAACTTCAGGACCAGACTTCAAAGAGAAACTGCTGAGCTTCAGTTCATCTGCAAATTTGACACCATCAGCTCAGGATTGAACAAAGACTATGAATTGCTTGCCAACTACAGAACCAGTTTCTCCTCTCTTGGTTTTCACACCTCAACTACTAGAACAGGGCCTCATCCTCCCTGATTGAACTGACCTCGTTATCTCTAGCTTGCTTGCTAGCATATATATACCTGCCCCTGGATATTTCCACCACATGCATCTGAAGAAGTGGGTATTCACCCACGAAAGCTCATGCTCCAAAACGTCTGTTAGTCTATAAGGTGCCACAGGATTCTTTGCTGCTTTTAATAAATACTATGTTTTTTCAACAAGGGCCATTGGAAGTATTTAAAATTAATATTATTTAGCACTTTGAAATTGTAAAGAGATGTATATACATTAATTCACAGAAAGTAATATTTGTGCTTTATTATATAGTGCTTTCATTTCACAAAACTACACAAATATTAAAGAAATATATGCATACGATCAGCCTTATAACAGTTTCAGCTTTAATTATGCAGAGATCTGCATTGCTACATAATGAAACATTAAAAAGTGACACCAATAAGCCCTTTCCTTTAAAAAAAAAAGTTTGAAGTGCTCTTAAGAGGTTTCCAGTATAAGTTTGGTAGACTTTTAGTTGAAATCCACTATGCTGCTGATTTTTACTAGTTTCTTAAGTGGTCACTTAAGATATGTTCCAGTGCAAATATGTAGCAAAGCTATATATAGAGCATAAATAGAGAAACATAAATTCAAATTGAAAACATTTTTCAGTTGTAAGAAGCTTCCAGTGAAGCATTTGTAGTAAATGAAAAGGAAAAATGTTTAAAACGTGTATTATGCTTTGATTATGTCATTTTTTTATTAGGGCTGATTTTGTGTTGTATTATGGATTAAAAATTAGATTTGTTTCTGTTATACATTAGCAGCTGATATGAAGACAAATTTGCTAAGTAGTTCATCTTACCATGGGTAGAACTGCTAATTAGCTGGAAAAGTGTCTTCTAAATGCAAGCCCTATGAGCTGACTAAAATCCATTTGCAAATGTGCACTTTTCAGTTAGATAAAAGGCTCAAGGCTAAATTAAATAATAGCAGCGGCAAGGGGCATCCAATAAAAAACTATAAATAGTCCCAGATATTGATGTATTGGATCTTTTCCCACATCTAACCCATTATTCAACCTATGTTTATAGTAAATAATATAACATCTTGATGCATTTGCAGCAAAGCAATAACAATTAAGAGTTAAGGTTAGGTGGAGGAATTCAGTCTATATAGAGGTCAGAAATAAATGTCTTAAACAGGGGTTCTCATACTGGGGCTCATGACCCCTCAGAGGGTCGTGCAGTTATTAAGTGGGGAGTCGTGAGCTGTCGGACTCCACCCCCAAACCTTTCTTCACCTCCAACATTTATAATAGTATTAAATATTTAATAAGAGCTTTTCATTTATAAGGGGTGGTGGGAGAGTTGCATTCATAGGCTTGCTGTGTGAAATGGGTCACCAATAAAAAAGTTTGAGAACCACTGGTCTTAATCAACCAAAGCACTGGACAGTAATAATACTGTATACTTAGCACTTATAGAACAGTTTACATTTTCAAAATGCAGCACAAACATTCACTTGTGAAATCTGACAACATCCCGATAAGTAAATTTCAGTAGTATAGTATATGGAAAACACCTTCTAGCTCTCAGTCCAGTCCCCTGAGAAATGGTGTATCAGATAGTAAATTAACACATCACTAGATTTTAGGATATTTTGTAAATTTGAAAACAGGGATTCTACCACTATTCAGAGAAATGGAAACTGTTACTATGTCAGGGCCCAGTTTGAGCTACTAGGGACAGGCCACAGGGTATGATCCTTAAACTTGTGGAGCATCTGCAATTCCTATTGTCTGTGAGGCAAATTGTGGATGCTCGGACTTCTCAAGATCAGGCCACATCCTGCACCCACTGAAGTCTCAAACGTTTGTCATCAACTTTCGTAGCAGCAGGATCGGAACTATTATTTTTATATGAAGTGGGCATCTAGGAGGAAACAGCCTCAGAGTTCACAGGTTTATAGAGATTTCTGCAGTGATTTCCACCAGGTACTGTACTTTTAAAATATATTTGATTGGGCCCACAGCTAAAAGTCAAAAATAGAACTGCAAATTCCATGGCTTTAGTTCTCAGGATTTCATAGGAGCTTTACTTCCCCCACCTTCAATTATAATTGTTTCAGCCTCCCTCCCTCATAGTTTTATCTGTTTTAGTTCAAATGAGCCCCATACAGAGCCAGAACCATAAGGCTGCTCAAACATTTTCGGTCAACATTTTTTTTTGACAAAGTTTGATTTTCAACTAAACACATTCCATAAAAGAATTTTATCTCCTTTGTTCAAATTTTTTTAATTTTTTTAATTGGAAAATATGATTTGTTTTGGCTGAAAATGGAAATATTTAAGCTGAAAATGAATGTTTCTGTTTTCAAATTTTCAACAAAAAATTCTACTGAAAATTTCAGTGGAAGCAAAATTTTTCTGATCAGTGCTACTGCCATAGTATTTTTGGAGAGGTTTTAGAGTTGGGTTGCCACATTCTGCATTAGTTGAACTGAGCGGTAATGAAGAATGACTCTATTTATAGTAAATTACTGTAGTTTAGAAGCGGCTATGAACCTCAAAATTATTAATCACTGGGCAGTCCCCAGCAGAGGGAGTCCCATCAGATTTTCAAGACTCTTTTCCCTAACTGCCAGGCTCTTGGCCATCTTGTCTGGATTGCCATTAAATCAATTGGCTTAATTATGTAATGAAAATAAGATATGCAGCTATATTATTGAACATACTTTAAGTAACCTGTCTCTGAAACCCTTACTATTTATTCAAAGGGTTTTTACTGAGATATATTTGAGGGACTCAAAGTAGGTTGGATGACAAAGATAAAAACATTTTAAAAGTCACTACATGTAACAGAGAATAAAGTGCTGTTCTTGGGAGGCTGTTCTGTTACATTCAGCAATCTGAGTTTTTACAGATTGTACAGCATATGCTTAAAAAGTCAATGCCCATTTTTCAAATCGTAGTTGGGCATCACGGCATCTTTTATAAAGCCCTTACTCTTAAAACTATGTGTTTGTAGATGTTATTGGTGCTTCACTATTATCTTTAAGTTGAGCAATTGGCTACAATCTAGAAAAGGCTCTAGTTATCTAGCAATAGAGCTGGTCAAAAAATGTATTTTCTTTTCTGAAAAAAAATCATTATCAAGGAAAAACTTTTGTTTTCATTTAAACTTTGTGGCTTTTGGGGGGGAATGGGAAACTCAAGAGAACTAAAATGTGGGGGGTTTCAATAGGGAAACACCACCCCTTTAAAAACTTTTTTTTGGAGGGGGGAAGGCAGGAGGGAGAGGCAACCCCCCCCAAAAGTTGACAAAAATGGAAATTTTCCCAAGAAAATTTCCATTAAATAAAAAGATACTTTCTTCAAAAAATTGATGATTTTTTATCAGCTCTACTCAGCCAATATTTCTGTAATTGAATTGTTGTTCCACCAATAATCTCTTTCTGTCTCTCCCATCTTAAATGCCACTGAGAATGTCTTGGTCTCTGCCCGCTGGAGAAGTCTCAGTTTTGGAAGTCATTCTGTTTTCTGTTCTACCCAAACACAGCATTTGATGCTTTTTAGGATGCAGTGTAAAATGTATTTGTTCCCTCTCACTTGGAGCTGCAGCCAGGACTACTAATATCATCAATGGATAGAAATGGTATTTGTAGATGTGGGATTGGTATATGCCAACTGTTAGCAGCAGTCATGAGTTTTAATTTTTGTGATGCTGCATGCATCCAGATATCTCTGTGATCAGTACAATGTAAACACATAGATATTGCCATTCTTTTTATATACATTTAATCGACCCTCATTTATGATTATGGACATAGGATTTTGTTAAAATGTTCATTATTCTCTGTATATGTTGGTTTGGAAGTTTAATAAAAATTAGATTATTCAGTTCATACAATGGTCAATTTCATGTGCTCTTTAACTGCCGTCTGTAACTAGGGTAGATGGTCTTTTCCCCAATTTCTACCCAAATCCTGGTATTGCAAATATCCTTTCTCATTTCAGCTACAACTCAGGCTTGTGTAAGTTAAAGGTCAACAGGCAGCATAAAAATTATGTTCATTATTATTTTACATGTATTTGTCACAACTACATTTTTAGCAACAGCCTGTCCAGCAATGGCTCTAGGCATTTTGCTGCCCCAAGCATGGCAGGCAGGCTGCCTTCGGTGGCTTGCCTGCAGAGGGTCCGCTGGTCCCAAGGCTTCAGCGGACCTCCTGCAGGCATGCCTGTGGGAGGTCCGCCGAAGCTGCGAGACCAGCAGACCCTCTGCAGGCAAGCCACCAAAGACAACCTGCCTGCCACCCTTGTGGCAACCGGCAGAGCACCCCCAGTGGCTTGCCACCCCAAGCACGCGCTTGGCGTGCTGTGGCCTGGAGCCGCCCCTGAGCCTATCACATTCTCTATGTTGTGTTCAAATTACTGAAGGTCATTGCTGCTTATTTTCTGAATTTTAGTCACACTTCAGTTTATTTCCAGTGAAATCAATCAATTAATAAATACAATTATTTTATTATTCATGGAATGTGGCTAAAAGAATCATTGGCAGAAAAGAGACGCCATAATTCCCACTGTTTGCAGGTACCATATTTGAGCAAAAAGTTATCTGAAAAACATTCAGACTGATTATTCCCTATTTAACGGCTGCATTCTTTGACCTCTTGAAGTGCCCTAACAAAATGGCAACATGACATAATATGATTTGACATGCTTCTGACAAAATTATGTAAATTTGCATAATGAAGTATACAAATATATATATATATAGATATATATAAAATACAATTAACAAAAAGCTTGAACCTAAAATGGCAACCAAGGCAATTTCTGGTCTGGAGATTAGGAATAAAGCTGTAAGAAAAAAAGCAAGATAACTGAAGGTGAGTTTTTTTGATATTTTTTTCGTAAAAGAAAGAATGTTATAGACTGTGCATCAACACACCTCTAGAGGAAAGGGTTCTGCAATCTATCACTTATCACCAAGAACAAAAGATGCAGTTTCAATACTAAAACCAGAGTGCACGTCTCCTATCATATGAATGAAAGGAAGAAAAGTCTTAACAGGAAATGATTTAAGTTATTTGTGATCATCCTACCCAAACACTGAGGATTGATCAATATTAGCACTAGGTACACTACTAGCCACAATAACACTCTACAGTATGTACTTTCCTTTGGTTTCTCCATGCATGTTTCATTACCACTTCATCTTGTCCTTGAGAAGATAACCATGAAAATATGAACGTATACAAACTGATATAAGCCAATGGAAACATCTTGCAGACAGTCCCCCAAAATCCTCTGGATGGGCCTGTGCATAAGGATGTGACTGCTGAGTGACAGACATTTTTTTTTCTACTATTGGGTGTGGAAGTGGACACATTAAAAAATCTTCACAGATTTGCTCAAAAATTCATAGAATCAAAAAATTTAAGGTCAGAAAAGGCCCTTTTAATTTTTTTTGCCACAATATTTGCTAAAGCTGGTTCTATTTGTTACAATTTTCAGCATTTGTTGGGACAGAGCTGGATGCTGCTCACTCAGACAGGGCTGTGATTGCAAAGGGAATTCAGAGCTTGTGTTCTCCATAAGCATTGCAACACACACTCCAAAGCACATGGCCAGCTGTTCCTACAGTGCACAAGGGCAGCTGTTGCTACATGCACAAGGAACAAGAGGAGAAAGCAGAGCCAAGATGCTGCTTCACGAAGTTGAACTCTTCTTTTCTGAAAAAAAATTCAATAACAACAAAAAACTTTGTTTTCCCCCAGTTGCCTACCCGCCCATTGCCACCCAACATACAGAGAGCTACAGTCCAGAGAGCAGCAGAAGCTTTAGCTTTACCTCTCACTACCACTGGTGTTGTGCGGAACAACTGCCAGGCAGAGGACTCACACTGAGGAATGTCCATGAAGTACTAGGAAGTTGTAAGTATGTTGGAAAGAGGAGGAGAAAGAGTGATGTAACTGGTGCGTGTGGAGTTTTTTGCGGGAGGGGAAAAGGAGTATTTTGCCCAGGGAATGTCAAATGCGTAGTCCACTGAGGTGGAAAATTTTGAAGATTTGTCTTATGCAAGCACATTGCTGCCTTTAGGGGATACAGTATCGTTTAATTAAATGCACCAAGTCCTGCTGCCACTAAATAGAGCTCCAAGGTTCCCAGAGACTTCAAATGCAGAAAGATTGGGCCTGACATGTAGGGATAGAAAATCTATCACAGAACAACATATTTGAAGTTCAGGAATTTCTATTAATTTTCTCTCCAAAATATTTTTCATATGTTGTAGATAAGGGACTTTGTTCTTTGTTGGAAGTCCCAAGGAGCAGACCCAGAAAAGGTGCCTAAGCCAAACATTTGTGTGCCACAGAGATCCTTAAAACCCCTACTCAACTACCTCCTAACTCTGGAGGTGTCTAAAATTCCCACCATTAAAGTCCCTGAGGTGCCTCACTTTCTGAGCATATGCACAGCTACCTCACCTAGTAGCCCAAGCCCTTGCAGGACTCTTAGACTCCAGCTACCTTGCATGTAGAGTTCACTCTGATAGCTGTTTTCTAAACTCAAATAAAATGCAATGAAGGGGAATTAGCGGAAACACTCTCTTCCACAATCTTTACCCCAGTGGTTAGGGCACTCTCCTGTGAGGTAGGGAAACGCAAGTTCAAATCCCTTCTCTAGAATGAGCAAGGAAGGTCTCTCACATGCTGAGTGAGTGCCTTGACCATTAGGCTAAAGGTCATAAGGGAGGCTGCTGCTACCTTCTTCCTACCCTATCCCAGCATTTCTTGAAAAAAAACAAAACAGTTTAGATCCTAAATCCCTGAGAGGGACAGGACTTAGCTCCCCACAACATTTCCTATTAGCTAACGTAGGCAGTTCCCTGCTCACCATGGTGGCTTTCATCGAGCCCATTCTTACCTACCAATTTTTCCCATTCATCGTATAGAGAACCTGGGTGGCTAATTTGGAGCTGGGGATTCCACTGGGTGCCAAGGTGCCTAGAAGTTAGGTGCTGAAATGTTCAATTTCTAGCTTTGAGAGGTGGTGAATTTCTGGAAATACCATAGCGCAATCAGAATAGTCAGAAAAAAATGTTATGTCGTCTTATGTTTCTAAAACTGAAACATTTTAATGCTGACTCTCCACTTTGGGAATTTCCATCATCCAGCATGTGGAGTTTCTGCAGTACACAGTGCATTCCAAAGAACTGGTCTTGATATATGTTTGAGTACAAGACAGAGGGCCTAATCCTCCATTGCTTTGTCGCTTGTGTTGTCATTTAAACTCTATGAAAAATGGAAGGATAATGCGACCACTGGCAGGGCTGAATTAAGGTGGTCTAGGACTCTAGGTTCACCTTGACTTGGGGTCACTTGTGTCCTGTCCTCAGGTCGGTGCCCTGTCCCCATATTATTTCTCTATCTACTACTTGGAGTGGTTGTATGGGCGAGTGTCTCTTCCCTCTCAGGATGGCAGGGGATGCAACCTGTTTCCCACCACCCTACCCCCTCCCCAGAAATCACAGTAGGATTCCCCTCCCTTCAGAGTGCCTGCAAATTCAGGCATAAGTGCATTGGTGATACTTGAGTCATGTTTGCCAGCTTTTCTTCTCAATTAAGTGGTTACTAACCAGTTAAAACAAAAGCTGAAACGTGACTCCAGGAACAGGGGCCCTAGTCAAAATTCTGTTTGACCAACAGTTTGTATCCAGTTTTTGCATTGGGACTGACATCAACACATGCAGCAAGGTAGTGAGGAAAGAGGTCCAAGGGGGAAGAAAAGCAACTCAATATCTCCACCTCAGTTACGTGAGTGAGGTATTTCAAAAAGTGTCATTATCTGCTAGTCACTTATATTCACTACGACTTGAAAGCTTGGCACCATTACTCTGAGCTGTGTAACTGTGAGAAAAGAAAGTCTGCATTGATTTAAGTGAAATTAAGCACATGGATAGGTATTTGCAGGACCATGGCCTTTGCCATTAAGCCACTGGCATGGGATGAAGTTTTAACTGCTGTAATGGGTACAATATAGATGAGGTGGGACAGAGACCAGTCAATTTTTTGTTTCAGAAGTGGAATCTCATGGTTCTGTGTTTTCTGCGAAACACACCATCCAGCAGTAAATCATGCCAAGCCATTTAAAATGTGCATTATACATGATTGTAAATTATATATAATATACTTCTTCAAGATTCATTGAATTTTCATTAGTAAGGACCCTTGGCATTGTGTCTGCATATGTGCTACCGAGGAAAGCATTCCCAATCATTGAAAGTCACATGGAACTGGAAAATTTACTGTTGGCTCAGGATGATCTAACTGGCTTGCAGCATAAAAAATTAAAAAATATTAATTTTTTAACATTTCGTCTCGGTTCAGCCTATAGATGATATTCTGAGCCTTGTGGTATGAATTTAGTCTGCAAATACATCATGTAGAGAGAAAGCAATGACTTCCACACCAAAGGAACCCTCAGTAAATAAGACAGTAAAATATAAACACTGATGATGGAGATGGAAAGTCCTATTAGGTCACATGGCCATCTTCCAAATATTTGTTCCCCATATGCAGAGTTTGGCAGGCAAATCAAGATCAGGATTTTTGTTATGCAGAAAAGTAAAAAATAATTCTAATCACTTAGCAGATGGTCTCTCAACCTGAGGATTGTGACCTCTAGGTGGGATCTCAGAGCATTGCCCCATGGGCATAGCATTTTTCTACTATATAATTTTTTTTAAAAAAATCCACTTGCTAGCTGGGGATGGTTGCAAAGACCCAGGGGGAAAAGGAGATGGAAGAAAGAGAAAGTTCCCTCCTGTGATGTCTATTGAACAATCTCCACTGCACTTCTTGCTCTTCCTCCCTCAGCCACTACACTGCAGAAGGCATCGCTCACAAATGGTTGGGAGCCACCTGGGTACCATGAGCAGGACAGTCTGTGTGATCAGCCTAGGTACCAACGAGAAAGTTTGGGGGATGTAGGGAGTGTGATGTATGAAGTTAAATTTTAATCTGTGCATGAGCAGCCAATAATGAACATTCTTTCACCCAGCAGCCAATAACATTGCTCCAAAATCTCTCCACAAAATGGCCCCTTTTCCACTTCTCCACTCAACTCCCCACACTCAGCAGTATCCATATTCCCATTCAATAGCCCCCCTGCACCTTTCTTACCTTCATTCAGGCCTAACCACTTTACTTCCACTCAGTCTGTCCACCAACCAGTGGCCTCTGCCTAGCAACTGTCTCACCAGCAACAACTCCACCAAGCATCCCTCCCTTCCAAAAGTACCCATTAGCAAACCCCATCTATAGATGTTTTTAAAATCTAAGTTCCAATATATATCCTATTCATCATAATTTCCAGGAATATTAATTAAAAATCACATTGGAATTCTCCACTTCCCCCAACAAATCCCTACAAGAAGTAGAAACTGGTTTGTAGAACACAGATAAAGAGAGGGAGAGAAGCCCTGATTGACTGAGTCAGGGGACTATGCTGCTGTCACTTACACCAGCGCAACAGCACTGAAGTCCATCTGATTGTGCCATGTACTTAAGACAGTCTGGTCCTCTGTCCTTAGCTCTGCTAATATTTGTTTATGCTGAGCTTTTCAAATCCACCATAGGATGTGGATGCCTCGTTGGTATTAAATTTAATAAAAGATAGGCATCCAAATCCCTAGCTGGCTTTGGAAATCTCAGCTGAACAGTCTAATTTCATCTTTCCTTTTCACTATTTGAGTACTTCAACCTAAAGTCAGCTGGACATAAGTGAGCACAACTGCCCTTATACAGAATGAGAAATGAATTTGCTCACACTTTGGCTCTTAGGAAATATCAATTCAGTATAAACTAAACCCTTTTAGCACAGGACTGAATGCCAAGGTGATGAAAGTTACACTGTTTCGCCACTTAAACTGTTTTTTTGACCAAATTAGCATCCCGCTTATAGTTCACACTATTAACATCACTGCTAAATTCAATATTTGGGTATTACAAAACCAACCTTATTAAATATTAAGCCCACTATATTTACGTAGATGATGTTTGTGGTGTTTTACAAATGAATTTAAGTACTACAGTACTGAAATGGGAAAAGGTGCCTTCAGAGATGAAACTAATAGAGTTCTCTGGCATTCATCTTTGGCAGTCCCAAGGCAAAGAAGATCATTATGAAATAAAGTCTGATACATATAGTAGCTCTTCTTAGTGAGTTTAGGGAAGATTTTGTTTACTAAAGATTGTAAATATTTTCTGGTAGTTATATACATAAATTCCATTTGGATTTTGATCCTGGATCTCTGCACACCAACAGAAATATTACAAACATCAAGCTGCCATAATGAAGATTTATATAGACAATAATTCAAAATATGGATATATATTTCTCTTCTGCACAGCTTTCTTGGTACTTTCATAGAATTTCCATGAGTGGTAAAGGTACAGTAAGTGTTCAGATCATAAGGAGACTATACTGTAGTTGAGTATAAAATATCATAGCATCCAAGGGTAGAATACATTTTGCAATTGTTGTATTTTATAACTAAAGAGATGTTCCTCCAGTTAATGTGACTTTTTCTTGTTTGTTGCTAGAGATTTTAGACTGTTTTTCTGTGGGCAGAGTACAATTTAACTGAGGTCAGACTCATGAGTTGTTTGGTCTAAAAACAATTGTGCTGATGCAGGACAGGATGTCTAGGGGCTAGACAGACAGTCTGCCCTCTTCCCACCTTGTGTGCAGAAAGGGCGAAATCCTCCATATGGAGATGTGAGTGCAGGGTGAGGAGGAAGGACAGGAGCTGGAGCATGATTTGCAAACATGACTTGACCTCCTTATGCCTCTCTGTCCCTAGCTAGAAAACTGAATAAATCAGAATCTTTCCAAAAAACATATCACTACCCTTGAGTAGGGTTTTTCAGGGAAAGGATGTTACATTTGTTAAAAAGCTGATAATCTTGTTTATTTGCCATGGATGATGCTGTCATAAACAGATAGCTAAGGGTTAATGTCTCTTTCACCTGAAGCACCTGACCAGAGGACCAATCAGGAAACCGGATTTTTTCAACTTTGGGTGGAGGGAATTGTGTGTCTGAGTCTTTTGTCTGTCTGCCTGCTTTCTCTGAGCTTTGGAGAAGCAGTTTCTACTTTCTAGTCTTCTGTTTCTAAGTGTAAGGACAAAGAGATCAGATAGTAAGTTATATGGTTTCTTTTCTTTGGTATTTGCATGAATATAAGTGCTGGAGTGCTTTGATTTGTATTCTTTTTGAATAAGGCTGTTTATTCAATATTCTTTTAAGCAATCGACCCTGTATTGTATCATCTTAATACAGAGAGATCATTTGTATGTATTTTTCTTTCTTTTTATATAAAGCTTTCTTTTAAGACCTGTTGGAATTTTTCTTTACTTCAGGGAAATTGAGTCTGTACTCACCAGGGAATTGGTGGGAGGAAGAAATCAAGGGGAGATCGGTGTGTTGGATTGCTAGCCTGATTTTGTATTCCCTCTGGGGGAATAGGAAAGTACTTTTTGTTTCCAGGATTGGGAACAGAGAGGGAGAATCACTCTGTTTGGATTCACAGAGCTTGTGTCTGTGTATCTCTCCAGGAGTACCTGGAGGGGGGAAGGGAAAAAGGATTATTTCCCTCTGTTTTGAGACTCAAGGGATTTGGGTCTTGGGGTCCCCAGGGAAGGTTTTTCAGGGGGACCAGAGTGCCCCAAAACACTCTGATTTTTTGGGTGGTGGCAGCAGGTACCAGGTCCAAGCTGGTAACTAAGCTTGGAGGTTTTCATGCTAACCCCCATATTTTGGACGCTAAGGTCCAAATCTGGGACTAAGGTTATGATATGGTGGCAGCGGTGGGATATAGACAGAATCCAGAAGCCAGTAGGAATATTATATTTTTCTCTTCTCTGCTAAGGGCTTTTTAGCAGAGAGAAACAGTTGGTTTTAAAGGGAACCAGAGAGAATTTTTTTTTCTGCTCTCTCTGGCAGTTTGTGGCTTGCATGTTAAACAAGAAGCCATTACCAGACTGTTAAGGGTCTTTTGTCATGCAATAGCCCTCCCATTAGGAGGCAAGTTCCAGCACTATATGCATGCAAATAAAGTGGTTTTTCAGGTTTACTTAACATTGAAGATTAGCTAAAGGCACTGTTGCTAGGCAGACTTCAGGAGGCAACAGAGCCTGCAGTGCAGAAGATAAACACCGGAGGGCACCCCAACACAAGAAAACAGGAATCATGACTTCTAAGGCAAAAATTGAGGCCGAAGAGCAATACAAAGAAGCTGAACACAGGCGACAGATGGAGATAAAAGAAAAGGAAGAAAGCATCAAACTGGCAGCCTTCCAAAGAGAACAGGCAGCCCAAGAGGCAGCACACAAAAGAAAACTAGAAGAAGAAGAGGTGGCCTACCGAAGGAAACAAGCAGAAGAAGAGTTGGCCCACCGCCGAGAAATGGAAAAAACAACAAAAAGAAATGGAAAAACAACAAAAAGAGAATGAAGAGAAGGAAAAACAGAGAAAACATGAACTGGAGTTGGCAAAAGCTGGGCTGCATGTGCCAGCCAACCCTAACAACCCGGCGCCAAATATTGCTCCACAGCACAGGAAATTTCCCACCTACAAGGCAGGTGATGACACCGAGGCCTTCTTGGAAAATTTTGAAAGAGCCTGTCTTGGGTACAGCATTCCCGAAGACCAGTACATGGTAGAATTGAGGTCACAGCTCAGTGGACCTTTAGCAGAGGTGGCAGCTGAAATGCCTAAGCAGCAAATGAATGACTATAAACTTTTTCAAACCAAGGCCAGATACAGAATGGGGATAACCCCAGATCATGCCCGTCGGCGCTTCAGAACCCAAAAGTGGAAACCAGAGGTGTCATTTCCCAAACACGCCTACTACATTGCAAAAAACTATGAGGCCTGGATAACAGGAAACAACATTCAAACCTTGGAAGAACTGCACCTCCTCATACAAATGGAGCAGTTCTTGGATGGTGTTCCTGAAGACATCACACGGTACATACAAGATGGAAATCCCAAAGATATCGCTGAGGCGGGGGAAATTGGAGCCAAATGGATGGAACTGGCAAAAAGCAAGAAAGCTACTGTCAAGGGGAACGATTACCCCAGGGGGCACACAGACCATAAACCCTACAACCGAGGACAGCCAAAGACCCCACATACCACCCAAGTAAAGCCACACATACCCTACCCTTCAACCTCACCAGTCTCCAGTAACTCACCTCGGCCCACTGACCCATCAGATGGAAGATGCTTTAAGTGTAATAAACTGGGACATATCAAGGCCAACTGTCCAAAGAACACCATGCGAGTGCAATTCATTACACCACCATCACCCCAAAGATCCCCAGGCCCGGATGCCTCTCAAATACCCTTGGAGCGAAGGGAAAAATTGAGAGTGGGCGGAAAGAAGGTTACTGCATGGAGAGACACGGGGGCACAAGTGTCAGCTATCCACCAATCCTTCGTTGACCCCAAATTCATCAACCCAAAGGCCAAAGTTACAATTTACCCCTTCATGTCACAAGCTGTAGACTTGCCTACAGCTCAACTGCCTGTCCAGTACAAAGGCTGGTCAGGAATGTGGACTTTTGCAGTCTATGACAATTATCCTATCCCCATGCTACTGGGGGAAGACTTGGCCAACCAGGTGAGGCGGGCCAAGAGAGTGGGAATGGTTACACGTAGCCAAACCAGGCAAGCTTCCAGACCCATTCCTGTTCCTGAACCGTCCACAGAGGCCCCGTCTGTGTTACCAGAGACCCAGACAGAGGTAGTGGACCCGAATTCCATGCCTACCACTGAAACAGCCACAGCATCTCCAGTCCCAGGCCCGGAACTGGAACAGCAACCAGCACCAGCAAGTGCAACCACATCTTCAAACTCAACGCCAGAGGGCGCCAGCGAGCCAGAACTGGCAGAAGCAAAAAACAGCCATACCCAAAAGGCTCAGCCAGAGCCTGAAATACCCTCAGGTGCACCAGCGGAGAGCGGTTCACCAGCAACGGAAACAACCCCATCACCTACATCGCTTCCAAAGGGACCAAGCCCAAGTCCACAGTCTGAGGAAGAACTGGTGACCCCAGCCTCAAGGGAACAGTTCCAGGCTGAGCAGGAAGCGGATAACAGCCTTCAGAAAGCTTGGGCGGCGGCACGGAGCACCCCACCGCCTCTCAGCTCTTCTAATCGATCCCGGTTTGTTATAGACCAAGGACTTTTATACAAGGAAATTCTTTCTGGTGGACACCGGGAAGAATGGCAGCCGCAAAAACAGTTGGTGGTTCCAACTAAGTACCGGGGGAAGCTCTTAAGCTTAGCCCATGATCATCCCAGTGGCCATGCTGGGGTGAACAGAACCAAGGACCGGTTGGGGAAGTCCTTCCACTGGGAGGGGATGGGCAAGGACGTTGCCAAGTATGTCCGGTCTTGTGAGGTATGCCAAAGAGTGGGAAAGCCTCAAGACCAGGTCAAGGCCACTCTCCAGCCACTCCCCATAATTGAGGTCCCATTTCAGCGAGTAGCTGTGGATATTCTGGGTCCTTTCCCAAAAAAGACACCCAGAGGAAAGCAGTACGTACTGACTTTAGTGGACTTTGCTACCCGATGGCCGGAAGCAGTAGCTCTAGGCAACACCCGGGCTAACACTGTGTGCCTGGCCCTAACAGACATCTTTGCCAGGGTAGGTTGGCCCTCCGACATCCTTACAGATTCAGGGTCTAATTTCCTGGCAGGGACCATGAAAAAACTGTGGGAAACTCATGGGGTGAATCACTTGGTTGCCACCCCGTACCACCATCAAACCAATGGCCTGGTGGAAAGGTTCAATGGAACTTTGGGGGCCATGATACGAAAATTCATCAACGAATTCTCCAATAATTGGGACCTAGTGTTGCAGCAGTTGCTGTTTGCCTACAGGGCTGTACCACATCCCAGTTTAGGGTTTTCACCATTTGAACTTGTGTATGGTCACGAGGTTAAGGGGCCATTACAGTTGGTGAAGCAGCAATGGGAGGGGTTTACGCCTTCTCCAGAAACTAACATTCTGGACTTTGTAAGCAACCTACAAAGCACCCTCCGACACTCTTTAGCCCTTGCTAGAGAGAACCTAAAGGATGCTCAAGAAGAGCAAAAGGCCTGGTATGACAGACATGCCAGAGATCGGTCCTTCAAGGTAGAAGACCAGGTTATGGTCTTGAAGGCGCAACAGGCCCATAAGATGGAAGCATCATGGAAAGGGCCATTCACGGTCCAAGAGCGCCTGGGAGCTGTAAACTACCTCATAGTATTTCCCAATTCCTCACTAAAGCCTAAAGTGTACCATGTTAATTCTCTCAAGCCTTTCTATTCCAGAGACTTACAGGTTTGTCAGTTTACAGTCCAGGGAGATGATGCTGAGTGGCCTGACGGTGTCTACTACGACGGGAAAAAAGACGGTGGCGTGAAAGAGGTGAACCTCTCAACCACCCTGGAACGTCTGCAGCGGCGACAAATCAAGGAGCTGTGCACTAGCTTCGCCCCATTGTTCTCAGCCACCCCAGGACGGACTGAACGGGCATACCACTCCATTGATACAGGTAATGCTCACCCAATCAGAACCCCACCCTACCGAGTGTCTCCTCATGCCCAAGCTGCTATAAAACGGGAGATCCAGAACATGCTACAGATGGGTATAATCCGCCCATCTACCAGTGCATGGGCATCTCCAGTGGTTCTGGTACCCAAACCAGATGGGAAAATACGCTTTTGCGTGGACTACCGTAAGCTAAATGCTGTAACTCGTCCTGACAACTATCCAATGCCACGTACCGATGAGCTATTGGAGAAGTTGGGACGTGCCCAGTTCATCTCTACAATAGACTTAACCAAGGGGTACTGGCAAGTACCGCTAGATGAACCTGCCAAGGAGAGGTCGGCATTCGTCACCCATGTGGGGGTGTATGAATTCAATGTCCTTCCTTTCGGCCTTCGAAATGCACCCGCCACCTTCCAGAGGCTGGTAAATGGTCTACTAGCTGGACTGGGAAAATTTGCAGTTGCCTACCTAGATGATGTGGCCATTTTTTCAGACTCCTGGCCCGAACACCTACTACACCTGGAAAAGGTCTTTAAGCGCATCAGGCAGGCAGGACTAACTGTTAAGGCCAAAAAGTGTCAAATAGGCCAAAACAGAGTGACTTACCTGGGGCACCAGGTGGGTCGAGGAACCATAAACCCCCTACAGGCCAAGGTGAATGCTATCCAAAAGTGGCCTGTCCCACGGTCCAAGAAGCAGGTCCAATCCTTCTTAGGCTTGGCCGGATACTACAGGCGATTTGTACCACACTACAGCCAAATCGCTGCCCCACTGACCGACCTGACCAAAAAGACCCAGCCAAATGCAGTTAAGTGGACTAATAAGTGTCAAAAGGCCTTTACCCAACTTAAGGCAACGCTCATGTCTGACCCTGTGCTCAGGGCCCCGGATTTTGACAAGCCATTCCTAGTAACCACAGATGCATCTGAGCGTGGTATAGGAGCGGTGCTCATGCAGGAAGCAACAGATCACAACTTCCATCCTGTCGTGTTTCTCAGCAAGAAACTGTCTGACAGGGAAAGTCACTGGTCAGTCAGTGAAAAGGAATGCTATGCCATTGTGTACGCCCTGGAAAAGCTACGCCCATATGTTTGGGGACGGCGGTTCCAACTACAAACTGACCATGCTGCACTAAAGTGGCTTCATACTGCCAAGGGAAACAACAAAAAACTTCTTCGTTAAAGTTTAGCTCTCCAAAATTTTGATTTTAAAATTCAACACATCACAGGAGCTTCTAACAAAGTTGCTAATGCACTCTCCCGTGAAAGTTTCCCAGAATTCAGTAGTTAAAAAGTGTTCTTAAAATGTAGAAGTCTGTTAGTTATATACTTAGGAGTATATGTAAAGGTGTATGTGTTGTATTAATCTGTTTATTTTCAAGTTCTAGAAGGAAATCGCCGCCAGTGAGCTTCCCCACTGTCTGCAATTTGGGGGGGCGTGTCATAAACAGATAGCTAAGGGTTAATGTCTCTTTCACCTGAAGCACCTGACCAGAGGACCAATCAGGAAACCGGATTTTTTCAACTTTGGGTGGAGGGAATTGTGTGTCTGAGTCTTTTGTCTGTCTGCCTGCTTTCTCTGAGCTTTGGAGAAGCAGTTTCTACTTTCTAGTCTTCTGTTTCTAAGTGTAAGGACAAAGAGATCAGATAGTAAGTTATATGGTTTCTTTTCTTTGGTATTTGCATGAATATAAGTGCTGGAGTGCTTTGATTTGTATTCTTTTTGAATAAGGCTGTTTATTCAATATTCTTTTAAGCAATCGACCCTGTATTGTATCATCTTAATACAGAGAGATCATTTGTATGTATTTTTCTTTCTTTTTATATAAAGCTTTCTTTTAAGACCTGTTGGAATTTTTCTTTACTTCAGGGAAATTGAGTCTGTACTCACCAGGGAATTGGTGGGAGGAAGAAATCAAGGGGAAATCGGTGTGTTGGATTGCTAGCCTGATTTTGTATTCCCTCTGGGGGAATAGGAAAGTACTTTTTGTTTCCAGGATTGGGAACAGAGAGGGAGAATCACTCTGTTTGAATTCACAGAGCTTGTGTCTGTGTATCTCTCCAGGAGTACCTGGAGGGGGGAAGGGAAAAAGGATTATTTCCCTCTGTTTTGAGACTCAAGGGATTTGGGTCTTGGGGTCCCCAGGGAAGGTTTTTCAGGGGGACCAGAGTGCCCCAAAACACTCTGATTTTTTGGGTGGTGGCAGCAGGTACCAGGTCCAAGCTGGTAACTAAGCTTGGAGGTTTTCATGCTAACCCCCATATTTTGGACGCTAAGGTCCAAATCTGGGACTAAGGTTATGATAGATGCTTTGAAAAATCAAGAGTCCTCTTACAGAAGCCTTGGAAATGCCTGTTAAATATTTTTGTGATGCACATGGTATAAGTCTAGTTATTTTGAGCATGAAAAGACTTGCTCTTTGCATGTTCTTCAATTACAAGTTTGAAAGCTGTGAATGTAAACCTGCAACATTTAGAACTCTCTGTAGCTGGCTACTGACAAATCCTGTATTTATAAATTCATATGAGCACGGATGTTAGTTGACATTTTTTGTTTAATTTTACAAAAGTACGTGTGGAGATTTGGATATATACTTGAACACGGAGAATCACAGTATTGTTAGATATTCAAGCTAAATAAGACAGTGAGTACTAATATCTTTGCAGGAGCAAACAGCTTATTGGGGAGAAGGATTGATATTTTCCTGAAGAATATGGGGTATTACTATGGTTTTTCCAAGCACAGGAACATATAGGTAAGAGGTCAGTGGGCCATCTCATTCCTTATCCTACTTCCACCAGTGGTTACACCAGTTGCTTCAGAAGAAAGCAATTAGGACAGGGCTGGCCCACAACATTTTGGCACCTGAGGCGAGGAGCTCAAATGACGGCCCCATGTCCCTTCGCTTGGACCAAAACTTTGAAAGGCCTCAATTCTGCCTTCTTCTTGTTCTATATGTCTCATGATACTGCTCTGCTACCTCCCCCAATAAAGGAGAACTAACAACTTAAACTGCCTTGTTCAAAAATTTAAAGTAACACTTAACTTTCAAACGCCTAAACAGCAAATGTAACTTTTCTTGTCTGCATAGTAAACACTGGCATTTTTATCTGTTTGAATAATCAAAGTGGTGCTTTCCATGCCTTCTTGGTTGCAAAGTTTTGAACTGCTTCCTGCTGAAGGTCCAGAGTCTGGGCCAGCTCATGTTCTATTGAGATGGTTACAAGGCTGACCAGCCTCTCCTGTGTCATTGTGGAGTGTAGATGTGTTTTTATTAACTTCAGCTTGGAGAAGCTGCGTTCTCCACTGGCAACTGTTACAGGAAGTGTTAGAAATATGCGCAGAGCAGCAAAAGCATTTGGAAAAAGGGTGGTCATCTTATTTGTGACCATATATTCCAGAACAGCCTTTGGAGTTGATCCTGCTGAAATGTATCTTGAAAGGGCTTTCAGTTTATCACCTAAAACACTCGCATCAATATCACGCATGTCATCATATGTCAACACTGTCTCTAGTGCTCTGAATTTCTGGTGTAGGTCTTCTTCAGGTGTAGTGAGGAGTTTTGGAATATCATACAACATCCTAAATATACTGCTGTGTTCCTTGAGCTGATGGAACGTTCTTCAACTGACTGTATTGCGCAATCTAGCACCTGGTTAAAGAATTCAACTTAGAATTGTTGTTTGGGGTCTCTTAGGGATTATCCCATACATCATAATCAAAATGTCTTCTTCGATGACTCTTGTATTCTTGAATGAGTGGGAAAATAGCTTCAGTGTGAAGTTCCTCTGCCAACTTCTGTGCACTCTTCAGAATGTTTTGAAATCTCTCATCTGACTGGTAAAACTGTAGGTATGACTTTGCTTTGTCCAGTTATTCCATTGCTCCAGATATATCAAGGTCAACACCTTGGAGTCTCTTGCTTAAAACATTTATTTCAAACAGTATGTCATGCCACAATGCTAAGCCACACAGAAATTTTAAGTTATATATGTTTCTGGTGATTCCATTTCCCTCTGCCACTGTTCTCTCACAAACAGTTCCTGTCATAACATTATCCTCCGTAATGGCAACTGTGGCATCATCTAACTTCCCAATTTGGTGTCTGATAGGCTTTATCGCCTCTACTCGACTTTCCCATTGTGTGGCACTCAGTGGTTTCAGTATCAGAGAGGATGTTCCCAGACGTTGCTTCAAAATTTGCCATTAATGAGTTGATGCAGAGAAAAATACATAGATGCTTTGAGTTACATTAAAACATTCAGCAGCCTCACTAGAAGCTGATGCTGCATCACTGACCATCAAGTTAAATGAATGAGAACTGCATGGGACAAAAGAAGCTCAAGAGTTTAATTCTTGGATCCATGTCTGCTCTCTTCTGTTCTTTCCTCTCATGTTGGCACCATTATCGTAGCCCTGACCTCTCATGTCAGCTATTGCAATTCCCGTATCTTCCCGCTTTTTAAGAATAACATGTCATACCAGCTCCTGTAGTATCATCAATATCAATACATTCTAGAAAATGCTCTCTGACAGTCACCATTGCAGGGATATTTTCACTAGGTTCTGTTGTTGTTACAAAACGTACCATTAAAGTAATTTGTTCCGTATGGCTGATATCAGATGTGCAGTCCAGAATAACAGAATGATATCTTGCTGACTTCAGATTTGCCACAACCTTCTGTTTGATTTTTGTTGCCAGTAACTGTATGATCTCATTTTGAATTGTTTTTCCAAGGTAGTGGTGTGTATACATTTCTTGGGTGGTGACTCTTCTTAGATGCTCCTGGAGTACAGCATCAAACTCAGCCATCAGCTCCACAATTTTAAGGAAGTTTCCATTGTTTGGCACATACAGCTGATCTGAAGTGCCACACAGTGCTAGGTTTTGGGTAGCAAGACTTCTCACAATAGCAATGAGCCTTTTCAGAACATTTTGCCAGTAAAGATGCTCTGATGCAATCTTCTTGAGGCTGATCATCTCTGGTGGCCTTTAACCTTAGTCTCATCTCAAGCTTTTTCCACCTATGGAATGCTCTCTGGTGATTTGCTGCCTTCTCATGGCATGCCAAATTTCTAGCCAGATTTGGGACTTTCCCAGTCCTTTGTTCCTGTAGAACCCAATGTGGCTGGAACATTAGACTGGAAGAGTTTGCAACAAAAACAGTATGCAGCATTCTGGGTTTTTGAGTACATAAGCCACGGCCTCTCCACTTTGTCACCATTGGGGATTTCATGCCAGTAATGTGTTGGATGGAAACTTCTATTTTCATTGTCTTTGGGAAACATGAAGTTTTTCACTTGCTATGGCCCATGCAGTACAAGGAAGTCCCTCAGGCTACACTTAAGTGGGTCCACAGTCCTGGATCATCTAGACTTAAGGAACTAAACTAAGCAGCAGCTGCTTCTTGAGCCTCCACCACACTCTTCTCTGATCTACACTTTTCTTCAGGAATGTGCATGGTTACATCCATTAGAGATGGAGATATGGATGCTGCAGTAGCTGCCAGGTCACCTGCACTCTGACTAATTGGAAGATCAGGCATCTCCTCACCACTCACATCCTCACTGGGGCCAGAAAGTTCACTGTGAACATTTGTGTCTATGTATCTCAGGAGAGCTCCTTCCTGCTTAGATAGAAAAGCTTCCTTTGCTTGCTTTCTTTTTCTGAATGCTGCCCCAGAGGGGCATTTTCTTCTTTCACTCATGACTGCTGTTCTGTGCAAGCTATGGTGGCTCTCAACACTCAGTTAAGGGGGACAAATAAGGATGCTGATGCAGTGTTTAGATGTTGCTTGTTATTATTAGAACTGGGAACACTGGTTGTTGGGAGTCTGAAAGGATAGGAAACAGGAAGGAGGGGGGAGGAGTTGAGGAGGCAGAGTGAGAATTACAGAGGGTGCAGCAGCAGCTTGGTACAGAGGTTTCCACTTAAAAATAAAGTCCTGTTGAAGTTTGTTAGTAGCTTGCCTGGTTGATACAAACAGCTGATAGCAGGGCCTGAGAGAGGGAAGATATCAGCGTCTTAAGGGCCCAACTAGCTCCTACTACTTCAGTTGACTGCCTGTTCTCCTCAAGTGGGTTCAGTAAAGCACCAGAAAACAGGAAGCTCCCTAAGAAGCTGGTGTTAATCAGTCCGGGTTCCTGGCGGTGCTAGAGAGGTACATAAGAGGCTCCTCCTCCTCTTTCAACCTGCAGCTCCTGCTGCTTCCTGTTATTCCCTCTCACCTTTTCTCCTGCCTGCCTGTTATGTCTCTTGTGCCCTCCTTCCTCCAGCACAGCACTCCATCATCTCTGTGCATGTAAAGCAGAGAGAATACATCTGCACCAGCAGCAGACACAATTTTCTACACTCTGGGTCCTAGTGGCGCCCTCCCCCACTGCCCCAGTCTGGCACCTGAGGCGACCACCTCAGTTCGCCTAATGGTAAGGCCATCCCTGAATTAGGACTTCAGGAGCAAGGACCTATACTCTGTTTTTACACAAACCCAGTTACCGGAATTGCATATTAAAATCATTTTTATACACAGCCACTATACAGAAGGATTTTTGTAGCTAAAATAGGGGGTCATGTACTCCATAAAAAAAGTTCCACAGTAAAATTAAAATAAGTTAGATGTGATTTTCCTTAAATGTTGCATGCAAATAATTATTGGCAAGAAATAAGCAATCACGTTGTAATAGCTTTATGCTATTTATACAGTTACCCATAAGGTTCTATTGTATTTATGAAACAATTTGAGTACCCAATGGAGGTCCAAAACCTGCTTTAAAATACACATGGCTGTTAAGCTCTATTGATTTTTTAAATGTATTTATTATACTGGAGGTTACTTTTCAAATATTACTTTTATATTATGTTTGACTCATCCCCACTCTCATGACTGGGGCTTGGGTGATCAGAACTAGTGGTTGGAACCAAGTTGGAGTCCAGAGTCAAACTAAGAGTCAGAGCTAGAGTTGGACTCAGAGACCAAGGGGAGGGATCCGGAGCAAGACAGGGAGACTGGAATCAGTCATGAAGGCAGGGCTCAAGAAGTCAGGCAAGAAGGTAGGGTCAGATGTAGCGGCCAGACAAGAATTTACCGTTTCAGGGACAACTTTCTGTGTTTCTTTCTGGTGTACCTGGTCCAACTAGGGACTCTGAAGCTCTCCAGTCAGGTGCCTGTGGGTAGTACCTTTAATGGAGCATACGGTCCATTGTGTGGTACTGTGGATGCAGCAGCAGCCCACGGGTTCAGAACCCATGGATCCTCATGCCCACTGGCACAAGTGTGCGCTTGCATGTACATACTTCATACACTCCAGTGCGGCTCTTTGCACCCAGCACTCTTTGATGGAGAAAAGCTCTGTGTAGCTTGAAACTGTGTCTCTGTCACCTACAGAAGTTGATCCAATAGAAGATATTATCTCACCCATCTTGAATCTTTATGCACAACATACAAAGGCCAGCTACATATGCTCACTGCTGCTTTGGCAGGTTTGTGAACACAGAGTGCCACTAGAGAGCTCACAGTCTATTTACAGGGATATGGTCTAGTTCCTATAGACTAGAGAACCTCTGTGACCTGGGTTCAGGCCAGATACGAACCAGTTTCCTTGCCTTTGTTCCTCACCTCCTTCTGTTTCCATAATGTCTCTTTCTATCTTCAATCCTCCTGTTTCTCATTCCTGCCACCTCTTTCTTTCAAATCTTTTCTGCAACATGCATCACCATTTGTCATTGATTCTGGATATTTATTTGGAGTACTTAAATATTATTAATTATTAAATTAATATATTATTACGTGTAATATCAATATTTCTAGGCTAGTATTTTCTTCCCCAGCTTCAGCCTATGTCGAGTCATGGATGACACACTATATTTTGGTTATGTTCATAGGCATTAACTAGCACTCATATTCCCTCCTTTTGTCTACAGAGTTAAAATTATGAAACTATTAAATGCAACCATGTTTACATGCACTGGGATATATGGAAAATTATATAAATATTTTAATGAGGACTACATGCCCCAAATATAATCCCATGGCCCAGATTTCATGTTTATAGTATTTTAGCTATTTTCTTTAGGTACAGCTTTGTTTATGTCCATGTTATGCCACCAATGTGAGTCTCTGAATTAGGGGCTAGAGCCACAGTGGGATTTAGGCACCTAAACTAGCAGTTAAGAACCTAAATCTAACACTTAGATGCCACTCAAAACTCCCACTCAGTTGCTGCCTAACCCTGTGGGCGCCTAAATTTCTGTTGGTGAGCATGCACAAAACAAGCTAAGTCTGATGCTGCCAAACTGCTTAGAGCCCTCACTTGTACCTAAGTCCCAATGAGACTCTTAGGCCATGTCTACATCTAAAATTTTGCAGCGCTGGTTGTTACAGCTGTATTAGTACAGCTGTATAGGGCCAGCGCTGCAGAGTGGCCACACTTACAGCAACCAGCGCTGCAAGTGGTGTTAGATGTGGCCACACTGCAGCGCTGTTGGGCGGCTTCAAGGGGTTTTGGGGAAGGCGAGAGCAAACCGAGGAAGGAGACCAGCTTCGCCGCGGTTTGCTCTCGCGTTCCGCGAACCACCCTGCAAACCGCAGGGAAGGAGACCTGCTTGTTCGGGGAACGCGAGAGCAAACCGCGGCGAAGCTGGTCTCCTTCCCCGGTTTGCTCTCGCGTTCCGCGAACCACCCTGCAAACCGCAGGGAAGGAGACCTGCTTGCTCGGGGGTTCGGCGAACGCGAGAGCAAACCGGGGAAGGAGACCAGCTTCGCCGCAGTTTGCTCTCGCGTTCCCCGAACCCCGAGCAAGCAGGTCTCCTTCCCTGCGGTTTGCAGGGTGGTTCGCGGAACGCGAGAGCAAACCGCGGCGAAGCTGGTCTCCTTTCCCGGTTTGCTCTCGCCTTCCCGGAACCACCCAGCAAACCTCAGGGAAGGAGACCTGCTTGCTCGGGGTTCGGGGAACGCGAGAGCAAGCCGGGGAAGGAGACCAGCTTGATTACCAGAGGCTTCCTCAGGTATGCTGGGATACCTGCTTATTCCACGGAGGTCAAGAAAAGCGCTGGTAAGTGACTATACTTGATTACCAGCGCTGGATCACCAGCGCTGGATCCTCTACACCCGAGACAAAACGGGAGTACGGCCAGCGCTGCAAACAGGGAGTTGCAGTGCTGGTGGTGCCCTGCAGATGTGTACACCTCCTAAGTTGCAGCGCTGTAACTCCCTCACCAGCGCTGCAACTTTCTGATGTAGACAAGCCCCTTAATTTGGAATTCCTCTGCCAATATCACCTACAGGGCCCAATTCAGTAGGCATGCTCAGAACATGCCTACTCCCCACAAAAGACAGAAAGGAACACCTAGATGAGGAATTTTGGGGGTAGGTAGTCTGTATGTGTGCATATATGTGTCCCAAAGTATCCTATAGCCTAGTGGTTAAAGCCCTCACTTAGGAGTGATGAACCATGTTTTCAAATATCTATTAAGCCTGATTTGAAACAGGTACTTGAGCCCAAGTCTCAATATCCTAGATTCATAGATTCATAAACTCTAGGACTGGAAGGGACCTCAAGAGGTCATCGAGTCCAGTCCCCTGCCCTCATGGCAGGACCAAATACTGTCTAGACCATCCCTTATAGACATTTATCTAACCTACTCTTAAATATCTCCAGAGATGAAGATTCCACAACCTCCCTAGGCAATTTATTCCAGTGTTTAACTACCCTGACAGTTAGGAACTTTTTCCTAATGTCCAACTTAAATCTCTCTTGCTGCAGTTTAAGCCCATTGCTTCTTGTTCTATCATTAGAGGCTAAGGTGAACAAGTTTTCTCCCTCCTCCTGATGACACCCTTTTAGAAACCTGAAAACTGCTATCATGTCCCCTCTCAGTCTTCTCTTTTCCAAACTAAATAAACCCAATTCTTTCAGCCTTCCTTCATAGGTCATGTTCTCAAGACCTTTAATGATTCTTGTTGCTCTTCTCTGGACCCTCTCCAATTTCTCCACATCTTTCTTGAAATGCGGTGCCCAGAACTGGACACAATACTCCAGTTGAGGCCTAACCAGTGCAGAGTAGAGCAGAAGAATGACTTTTCGTGTCTTGTTTACAATACACCTATTAATGCATCCCAGAATCACGTTTGCTTTTTTTGCAACAGTATCACACTGTTGACTCATATTTAGCTTGTGGTCCACTATGACTCTTAGATCTCTTTCTGCCATACTCCTTCCTAGACAGTCTCCTCCTATTCTGTATGTGTGAAACTGATTATTCCTTCCTAAGTGGAGCACTTTGCATTTGTCTTTATTGAACTTCATCCTGTTTACCTCAGACCATTTCTCCAATTTGTCCAGATCATTTTGAATTTTGACCCTGTCCTTCAAAGCAGTTGCAATCCCTCCCAGTTTGGTATCGTCTGCAAACTTAATAAGCATACTTTCTATGCCAACATCTAAGTCATTGGTGAAGATATTGAACAGAGCCAGTCCCAAAACAGACCCTTGCGGAACCCCACTTGTTATACCTTTCCAGCAGGATTGGGAGCCATTAATAACTACTCTCTGAGTACGATTATCCAGCCAGTTATGCACCCACCTTATAGTAGCCCCATCTAAATTGTATTTGCCTAGTTTATCGATATGGATATCATGCGAGACCGTATCAAATGCCTTACTAAAGTCTAGGTATACCACTTCCACCACGTCTCCCTTATCCACAAGACTCATTATCCTATCAAAGAAAGCTATCAGATTGGTTTGACATGATTTGTTCTTTACAAATCCATGCTGGCTATTCCCTATCACCTTACCACCTTCCAAGTGTTAGCAGATGATTTCTTTAATTACTTGCTCCATTATTTTCCCTGGCACAGAAGTTAAACTAACTGGTCTGTTGTTTCCTGGGTTGTTTTTATTTCCCTTTTTATAGATGGGCACTATATTTGCCCTTTTCCAGTCTTCTGGAATTTCTCCCATCTCCCAGGACTTTCCAAAGATAATAGCTAGAGGCTCAGATACCTCCTCTATTAACTCCTTGAGTATTCTAGGATGCATTTCATCAGGCCCTGGTAACTTACAGGCATCTAACTTTTCTAAGTGATTTTTAACTTGCTCTTTTTTTATTTTATCTTCTAAACCTACCCTCTTCCCATAAGCATTCACTATGTTAGACATTCCTTCAGACTTCTCAGTGAAGACCGAAACAAAGAAGTCATTAAGCATCTCTGCCATTTCCAAGTTTCCTGTTACTGTTTCTCCCTCCTCACTGAGCAATGGGCCTACCCTGTCCTTGGTCTTCCTCTTGCTTCTAATGTATTGATAAAAAGTCTTCTTGTTTCCCTTTATTCCTATAGCTAGTTTGAGCTCATTTTGTGCCTTTGCCTTTCTAATCTTGCCCCTGCATTCCTGTGTTGTTTGCCTATATTCATCCTTTGTAATCTGACCTAGTTTCCATTTTTTATATGACTCCTTTTTATTTTGTAGGTCATGCAAGATCTTGTGGTTAAACCAAGGTGGTCTTTTGCCACATTTTCTATCTTTCCTACCCATCGGAATAGCTTGCTTTTGAGCCCTTAATAGTGTCCCTTTGAAAAACTGCCAACTCTCGTCAGTTGTTTTTCCCCTCAGTCTTGATTCCCATGGGACCTTACCTATGAGCTCTCTGAGCTTGCCAAAATCCGCCTTCCTGAAATCCATTGTCTCTATTTTGCTGTATTCCCTTCTACCCTTCCTTAGAATTGCAAACTCTATGATTTCATGATCACTTTCACCCAAGCTTCCTTCTACTTTCAAATTCTCAACGAGTTCCTCCTTATTTGTTAAAATCAAGTCTAGATCAGCTTCCCCCCCAGTAGCTTTTTCAACCTTCTGAAATAAAAAGTTGTCTGCAATGCAGTCCAGGAACTTATTGGATAGTCTGTGCCCCACGGTGTTATTTTCCCAACATATATCTGGATAGTTGAAGTCCCCCATCACCACCAAATCTTGGGCTTTGGATGATTTTGTTAGTTGTTTAAAAAAAGCCTCATCCACCTCTTCCACCTGGTTAGGTGGCCTGTAGTAGACTCCTAGCACGACATCACCCTTGTTTTTTACCGCTTTTATCCTAACCCAGAGACTCTCAACACTTCCGTCTCCTATGTCCATCTCCACCTCAGTCCAAGTGTGTACATTTTTAATATATAAGGCAACACCTCTTCCCTTTTTCCCCTGTCTATCCTTCCTGAGCAAACTATACCTATCCACACCAATATTCCAATCATGTGTATTATCCCACCAAGTTTCAGTGATGCCAACAATATCATAGTTGTACTTATTTATTAGCATTTCCAGTTCTTCCTGCTTATTACCCATACTTCTCGCATTTGTATATAGGCGTCTAAGATACTGGTTTGATCTTGCCTCCCAGTTTTGCCCTGATCCTCCTAATCCCCAAGCTATTAGGCATTCTGGAGCCAGCGTCTCCTGTTTAAGCTATTCTACTTTGTATAAATAATTAAATACTCATTGGGCCAAAGAGAAAAAGAGAAATTAACTCTATAGCTTAGTGGCTACAGGACTCACCTGATATATTGGAGACTCAAGTTCCCTGTTGAAATGAACCAGAGTGGGATTTCAAAACAGGTCTTCATTCGAGGTGAGTGTCCTCATCACAGGGGTATTGAATATAATAGGGTGATTCTCTCTCACTCTCCTACTAACCCTGGTTTTTTCCATGAGAAAAGAGTTACCTGGCTCACCTAACTCCAGGAGAGGGTTCACAGCTGTGAATCCTGAGTGGAGATAGATATCTCCTTCTGGCCAGGGATAAGCACCTAACAACCTTTGAAGGTCGGCTATCTCCATACATTGTATGGGGAGCCTGGGTGTCTAACTCAGGGATGAGGATTCCACTGGATGACAAGGTACATAAAAGTTGAGTAATGCAATGCTTAAGCCTCTTTGTGGAACTAGCCCTAGCCCTCTATGCAGATTTCACTTAAAACTAAAAATGAACTATTAACAGAAGTATCCCCAAGGAGTCCATGAGGAACAGTAAACTAGAAGACACTCTACCATTTCCTCAGGTGCTCATCACCAAACAATCTGGACTGAATTAAAGCGAGTATTTTGAAAAATCCCATGACAGTTATATTTCTGATGACAATTTCCTTTCTCACAGTAAGATGTGTGATATTTGAGAATCACCGAATATGGAAAAGGATGTGGGAAGGCCTAGAATCCACCTCACATAATGCTATGATAGAGAATACACAATATGCAAGCTACAATTCTTCTCTGGTTTGTTGCCTCACTCCAGAAGGACTTGAGATAGTTTGTTTAGTCTTCTGCTAGTCAACTGACAACCTTAGACCACCCAAGACAAGGGTTATCTTAAAATCATTTAGGACCAAACTACTGTTGAACTTCATGGGAATTTTGCCAGTTAGTACAGCAGGAGCCAACCCACTAACAGTTAAAAGGATCTGTCTCCATTATTTCTGTGTGTGAAAGGGGAAGTCTGATTAGTATGCTGTGTCTGGGCAGATAGCCAGCAAGCTAAGAGAACTTTTTAGATCTGAATATGGTTTGACTTTATTCACCAGACAGCAAAGCAAAGAGCTTCTTGCTTATAGGAATGCAAGAGACAAGACTCATACCTCTTTTGGCTCCTGGGAAGACTTCTGGTTCCGATGGTTCTCTGGGAGTATAAATTGTTAGCAAAAGCAAGGCTCACTTGCTGTGCTAGCTATAAAGATTATTTTCTGTCCACAAGTGGGAATTCTCATGTTAAATAAAGTTTGCTACTAGGCAAGGAGACCTGGGAACTGTTGGAGCATATCGAGTATTCTGTAAATTATTAGCAACTGGAACAAAGCTGAATTTAAATCAAACTAAATGACAAGCAGACCAAACTTTTTTATCTTGGTTCATGTCCTTGCCTTAGAGCTCGCTTGTTTACCAAGTGACATGGGGCCCACTGACATGAAATCCAGGGTGGGAACATGCCAACTCCATAATGATTAATTAAAAGATAACCACCACCCCGCCTCATCCTATTAAAAACTGATCACTAGCCCAGACTCCTTTTTCAAATTGGTCACCAAGATATTGTTTAACTCCACTTCTGAAAATACATGTAGGCCACTCCAAAGGGTAAGGGATAATAACTAGGTAGGGATACTGATTGTAACATACAATACTTTGTGAAATATATGGTCATCCCTTATCATTGTTTTGCTGTGAAAGTGTCCTTGGAACTAATGAATTTAAATTCAGGTCTGGTTTAAATTAACACAACTTCATTGGCTTCCTGTTCTCACAAGTAAGAGCCATTGCTGCAATAAAAATCTCTTAGCAAAGACTTCAGTACTCTCAGAACTAGCACTTTCTTGTCATGACACTGGTTTTCACCATAGCTGCTCTTCTCTTGGTGCTAAGCAATATTTAATTCTCCAGGAGTAGAGTCAGTACACAGTTGAGGAGACTTAAATATTTTTCTTATTTAATTGATGTTACACTTTGGGCTGCAATCCAGACCAGTGAAGAGTTGTATATTATCCTGTAACCCCGTGACCCTTACATGCATTAAAGCTTTGCTGCTGTAGCTCTCGGCCTAGGATACCCCAGAATGTACGCTATGTCAATGTATTGGGCAGCCCTTGTCCAGCACTTTGGATCCAGGAGCCTGCTTGCTATACCACAAACTTCCATTGGTTTCCACAAGCCTTGGTTAACAACTGGTAAGGTGACTCTGCACTCCCCAACCACAAATTGCCTAAAAAACATGTGTTATGAAACATCCATTCCTGTCCTAGAGGAGTGTTAAAGTTCATTGCACCTTTAAAGAGTCAGTATCCAAGAATTTGTTATTTTAACTGGTTTCCAAACAGTTCAATTCAAACACAGCACTAGACTCATTTGCATTAAAAGTAAAACAAATTTATTTAATTGTATAAGGATTAAAGCCAGAAATGGTTACAAGAGAAATAAAGATAAAACACTTCCTAACATTACTTTCTAGTAATTAAAACTTAACAAGCTAGACTTGGTTCAAGGTAAAATCCTCACCATGTTTCCATCAAGATGGTTGACTGAGTCAAGATCTAGCCCCCAAAGTCAAAGGACTGGGACTTTTGTCTACTTAAGTGAAAGATAAATAAATTGGAATTCTGAACCCTTCTCTTTTATAGTCCACTGAATCTTTGAAATAGATTCTTCTGAAGGAGACCTCCAGACAAACGTTTATTTCCAGCTGTAACGGAGGCAACGAGTGTCATAAATATATGAAAACAAACAAACAAAAACCCTGCATGCTACATGACACAAAGAAGTGTCCTGCTGCTTCTTCTCCTGCTAGGGTTATCTGCTAAAATGCAAATTATTTAGTTCCTATTCCAGCCAGTGCAACTAAACATGTGACTGTCAGTCTCCTCTCTTGCCGTGATAGTGTGAGGTTTACCTCTGTTGCTTGCTAGCTTAATGGGTCTGTTTACACAATATGTAAATACATTCTTATTGTCTTTCAAACATACTTTGGTAGTAACTTCCAGATGGGGAAACCACATTCCTTTGTCTATGGTGGAGTAGCTCCTGCTTGGCTGTCAAACACATTTTAAGAATTATAATTTCAGTTTGTCCATAACTTTGCATCAGTTGCTTGTACCTATATTATACAATGATATTAATAACCAGTGAGTTATGAGTTTTTCACTGATACCTTGCATGATATATTTCATGATATTAAAGAATTGGGCTACTGTTTTTAATGTCACGGTTAGTCATATCAATCATCAGATTAATTTCTATCATATAAACATACTTCTGAATATTTGGCATAGATTCTTGGAAAACAAAGTCCTAAATGTTCATTCTTATGAGTTAACACTATTTACAGTAAGAAGCCAGTGCCTATGCCTGTACTTCCTTCACCATTTATGTCAGCCAAGTGAAAAAAACCTGAAACTCTATGGAGCAATTCTAGCATACCACCTCAAGTATGTACTGCCGCCAGGTGTAAAACAATGTACTGGGAAAACTACTTAGCTCCCAAGCATCAAGGAGTACTACCATATTGCCATATTAGCTTTTAGTTTCCCTAAGGATTATCAGTTTTTAGCTTTGAAGGTTTGTCTTTATGGAACAGTGAGATTGCTCTTTATTTCAGTCACTGGCTCATCTGAGCCAGTGGGTGTTTTGCAAGGTGAGCTGGTTTTCAGCAGTCCAACCTATATCTGACTCAGGTTGGCCTGCCATGGCCTTACACTCCACAAAGTAAATCTAAAGGTCTCTTAGTGACTTAAACACAAAGTGTGGTCATTGCCTGGCCTGGCTTCCTGGGTTATGGTGAAGGCAAGATCAACAATTGATCCTCCCTCCCACCCCCGGCTTCACCCAGGAACTGCCATTAGATAGATGCAACCAGCTCTTTTTATTTGGCCTACTGGCCCCTAATTGGTTGCTGCCGGCTCCCAGCCCTTATAGTCACTGGAAGATGAAGTGTCTCTGGTTCCACCAGAGGATGACACACGGAGGCTTTTCTAGGCAACCCTGGACGTTCAAAACTTGCTGTCCTTCTTTTCTTAAAGGGCCGCTTACTGAGGCAGTATGAACTAAGGCAGCAGGGTCTGTGGCAGGGGTGAGAAAATGCCTGGTACATCCCGTCACACTTTCTAAATTCACTTCTGTCATTAAGGGCCAGATTGTAGGCTTGTGTAATATTTCCATTTATACTGAAATCAAGTAACCTTATTTTAACACAGCTTGTGCTTTTGAACACTGCACCATGCCACGTTCAGAAAAACTTCACTGTTTCAGTTCTTCCTGATGGCTTGCTGGCTGTTCTTGTAAAAAAAGAGAGAAAGAGAGAGAGAGAGAGAGCAGAAAGTTGGTTTCATAGCTCTTTAGCAGATTTATAGCTTGCTTCTTCAAAATTCCACCTGTCAATCCTCGGTGAAACAAATGACCGCCTGACCAGCTTTCTGTTTACCACCACCTAATGCAGAGAGCAAACCGGGGTTAGAGGAACCAGTAGCAGAACACATTTCACAGGATGATCAAATAAAGTTATACATGCCACCATTTAAACTGCTCATTTGTTAGAAAACTAAATGGACATGGACTAATTGATAAACATGCTTCTTTTGTTAAAGTCACATATTATCCAAATGTAGTTTTTATACTATACAAACACCTGCAATAATGGCTGTACATAAACATAATTTATCAGGACAGCCTAATTACATCAGTTTAAATCCCTGTCCTGGCCCCACTGAGACACACAGACTATCAGGAAGTAGCTCAGTGCCTTAGCTGGATGGTCTGATGTGGAAAGTAGTTCAGGAAATACCAAACTTTTTTCCCTTCTCAAAACATATAACCTTATTGGCTGAATCAAAACACACTGCACTTGTCATGTTAGCACGATTATTCAGAAATCTTACTTATAGGAATTGGTTGAAGACTAACTTTCAGGGAATGAGGATTTTAAACGCTGAGGGCAAACAGCAGTGCAATCTGTGACAAACAGGGAAATCTCCTGCAATATCCTGCCACAGTTATGTTATTGAATTAAGTTTAATAATGCTGGGGATCCATTGTATTAAAAATGCCATCAGTTATGTGTTAGTGTAGAACTGCATGTACCTTTTATAGGAGAAATGGCTAATACAATCTCTGGGAAATATTAGGAACGTCAAAGGACTTTTGGGGATAATATTTGTGAAGTGAATTTCCTGGGAAATACTGGGGTGAGGGGAATGCAAATGATCCTTCCCCACTTTTGAGTCTCCACGTCAGTTTGGCTGATTATCTATTCAGGGTCTCTTCCTATGCCCAAGCTAGATGAAAGAATATCTCTGAGTCATGAGGGCGATAATTCTGAGCTGAGGCTGTTATGAATTGAGAGCATAGAAGAGACCCCTTTGTGGGCTTTGAAGGCTAATCACAGGCTACAGCCCCTGTTGGAGTTAGTGTGATCTCTGTAAAGCTTGTTATCATGTGTTTTTAATATGTTTTCTCTGTAATGCTTTTACCCTAAGAATAAGTTTTCATAGAAAGTGCTGTATATGAACTTAACTATAGGCAGTTACCCTATTATTAGTCTCTGAAGAGAAAGCAAGCAGGTCTGCATAGGCCAGGAAACTATTTTGCCTGGAGATACCCTGACCAGATGGAAAAGAGATCCATGTCTCTACCCAAAAGGTTTAACTTTCACACTCTACAAGGCAGCAGAATGGAGGCAGGAGATAGAGCACTGTAGACAGAGAGACAGTGTGAGAGAGAGATGCGCATTCCCCTTTAAAGCAGCAAAGAATCCTGTGGCACCTTATAGACTAACAGACGTTTTGGAGCATGAGCTTTCGTGTATATATACCTGCCCCTGGATATTTCCATTACATGCATCTGAGGAAGTGGGTATTCACCCACGAAAGCTCATGCTCCAAAACGTCTGTTAGTCTATAAGGTGCCACAGGATTCTTTGCTGCTTTTACAGATCCAGACTAACACGGCTACCCTCTGATACTATTCCCCTTTAAGTACACTGCCTTGTTAATTAGATCAGCTTGCTGAGACAGCAGCTGCTGCCAGCAAGCTCCTCCTGTCCTGAGCCCTGTCCTGTGTCCCTCCTGCTCTATGGAAGATAGGGTAAGCAGGGTGCAGGAGCAGGGGGGAGGGGGGACACCCTGACATTAGCCCCCCTCTTCCTCTCGTACCCCCGCACAGCAACCAGGAGTCTCAGGGAGCAGCTCAAAGGCAGAGGGCAGGAGCAGCACATGGCAGTGGGGGAAGGGACAGCTGCAATTACTAGCCTGCTGGCCAGCTGCTGCACAGAGAACTTAGGGGAGCTGATGCGGGGCTGCCAGTCCACCCTGGTTCCAAGCCACACCAGCTAGCTGCAGCGGGCTGCTCTTCCTGCAAGCAGTGGACAAAGCAGGCGGCTGCCAAAGGACGTTAGAAGGGATCATTGCACAACTTTAAACAAACATGTTCCCTAACTGATCAGCAATGTAACAACGAAACAATGTTAACCGGGATCACTTTAAATGAGGAGTTACTGTTGATAAATATAAACCATGTTGGTAATTACTTGCATTTATTTTAGATTTTAGTGACTGCTACTGCTGCTTCCTGATACCAGACATCTCTTAGCTTGTACCAGTGCATCAACATTTTGAGCATATTACTAGCTTGAGGCTATCCTTTGTCTCATTTTGTGAAATCCAGTAGGAATGAGCACAAACCCATTCTTTATGGGTCTATAAATATTGCAAAAATAACAGACATAGTGTAACAAATGTCAATTCTCAGACCATAATCATAATTAAAATCATTTTGGCATGATGTTCTATCAGCAATAGCCATTTAAAGAAGTTATTAGGTTAGATGGGCCCAGTTAGCATCTTTATTGGATGCATCCTATTTAAATAGAAAAATAATTAATGGTGACAAGATAAAAATCCATATTTATTAACATACATACTACATACATACAGTACTTGCAAACATGTAGTATGAAACTGACAACATTGGAAAAAAATCAGATATATTAGACTTGTAAGTTTCTCCGTGACAAAAATGGCCTATGTTTTAGTGAACCAAAATCCCAACATGTGTTTTGCCAGCCACAGCCACCGAAAGGCTAGTGGCTCTCTGAAATAATCTTAAATAAGAATCTAGAGATTCTATGTTTAATCTCAGCAATGCTATGCCCAGGTTAAGATCAATGCTGCGGCTTTTTTCTTTTTTAATGTAACATTAATAAAAAGAAACTTGCCAGTCAACATTTACTTAAGAAAGTTAAAAAAAGGTCTATAGTGATTGTAAAAATACACCTTACCTTTCATTTTAATCTAGGCCTTAAGTAGAATAATTTTTCTCCTTATATTTTAATGATGTTATTCTAGCTAAAGCCTTGTTCACATTTAACAAAACTGACAGACAGCACCAAGTTAAGAATGCAAAGCACAGAGGCTTCTGTTGTCTTCCTCTGACTCTTAGAGCACACAGGAGCTCTGTAGAAATTGCTGAGAAAAGAATAACACTAAAGAACAAATTAATATTCATGGCTTACTATATCTCACACATCAAATAAGGAAGTGACAGTGAAGGGTTGATATTACAGTTATGTGAAAAAACTGGGCAGCCAAATCCATGAAGAATCAGCCAAGGTCCATGAACTTTCTGGAGCCTGGGCCAATGCAGTTTGAGCCATCTCAAGATATTATATATGAAATAATTATAAAAGACTGTAACAGTACTGAGAACAAATATGCAGCAGCACTGAATAAGACAGAGTCCTTAATGGTGAATCGTTACAGCTGGCATCTGTGCAAGAAATGGAGTTATACAGTGTCTGTTGTAAACACAATCTTAAGAAGAGTTATTTTATATACTGAATGTGTTAAGACACCTTTCCCTACAGTAACAGACACACATTTCAATTTTTGTTTACAAAGAGAGACAATTGAAATGTATTTTGTTTAGTATATTCCAAAGAAAAACAAGAACTTTTCAAGCCTTCACATGGGAGTGCACTTAAGCTATGTCTACTCTGGACACTTCTTTTGGCAGAATATGTATGTGGAGTATGTACTTGGGTAGTTCCTCCCTCAGCATAGGTGTAAGCAGCAGTGTAGACAGTGAGGCACTGCTCAGGCAAACAGAGTACAGACACACCTGGAGGGAGTGAGAAGGTATGATAGTACATACCCTATCCGGCTCTCTACTTCCCAAGTCACGCCTCCAGTTTACGCTGATATTTTTAGTGGTATAGTGTCCCACTGCCTCTCAGCTGCTGGAGATTTCCTCTGCTGCAGGGAAAGGCTCTGGCAATGGGGAAAGGTTAAATTTCAGGAATTTTATAGTTGTCATCTCGATGGTGGAAATATAGTGGTGGATATGATGTTTAAGGATTTCACAATCATTTTTTTCCCTCATGCAATCAACGCAATGATCAAGAGTGTGGGTTTGTCTGCTCTGTGGTGTCCAGTTAGATTATTCCATTTTCTTATGATTGTCACTGGGGATGTGGTACTTATAGTGATGTTGTCATTGTTGTGAAAGAATTCTTTGAAGCTGAGCTGGAGGAAAAATTCTTCTAGTTCTCCAGGCCTTGTCTACACTGCCACATCACTTAGTGCTCAGAAACTGTGCAGTTGCGGCACTGTAAAAAAAACAACAGATGAGAGATGCCAGTGTAGACGCCCTGGTCAATTACAGTGCGGCAATTGGCTTTCAAGTGGTGTCCCACAATGCCTGTTTTCACCCCTCTGGTCATCAGTTTGAACTCTACTGCCCTGCCCTCAGGTGACCAACTATGAGCACCACCCCTTAAATTCCTTAGGAATTTTTAACATCCCCTTCCTCTTTGCTTGGTGATGCACGCAGTGGTCGCAGCACATCTTTCCAGGTGACTATGCCTGCTCCATGCATCAGGCAATCCTCTGCTTGGAGCAATGCCGAGATGCTGGACCTCATCAGCATTTGAGGAGAAGAGGCTGTCCAGTCCGAGCTGCGCTCCAGCCATAGGAATTATGATACCTGTGGACAGATTTCACGATGCATGACAGAAAGAGGACATGACTTGGACACACTGCCGTGCAGGGTCAAAGTGAAGGAGCTGCGGAACGCCTACCACAAGGCATCGGAGGCAAACCGCCGCTCCAGTGCTGCTCCCACGAGCTGATGTAGCCCATAAGATTATTTTGCTAGCTATTATATTCTATGAATCCAGCCAGCAGTATCAATTAATATGTTTCTTTTTCTGAAATTAATCCATTTTATTCTTATATTTTATCAGTATTAATTCTTTGGAATTTAGGATGTGTTTCCTAATAATAAGTTTTGCTGAAATGCAAGAAGCCTACCAGCCTGTAAGATCCGGTAACATCTGCTATATAGCAAAAAATATGATCAGTTATGAATATATCAGCATAAAAGCTGCAACCTTTGGCACAGATAAGAATGGTCCCTGAACATTGGAGAACCAAACGGAGGAACTTTCCACATCACATCACAGGTTTATCCAGCATCTACAACCGGTTGGTAACTGCAGGGTACACCACAATTTTAAGGTCATCAAGAGAGCCTAGGTTAGCAGTTTTGGAGTGAGATAATCTTTATTAATATATTTTAAAAGTGAGTGTCATAATCCACTAACCTATAGGAGAAGGGTACCCATACATTTCTTAGGGTACAGAAACAAGATTTGGGTATAGTAGGTTCGGCCTGAATTACATAGGTCAGGATCCTATAAAATACCTTTTAAGAGAGCTCTCTGAAGCTCTTAAAGTCTTAATCTTTTCTAAATTCTTGCTCTTCTAACTCCTGAAGCTTCAGTTTCTTGGGGTGCTTTTTCCAATTCTACTATACTTTAGAGTCTATCTTTTCATCTATTCTATTTTCTATTATGCTATCAGCTCAGCTTGTGCAGTATAGTGTAACTATTCAACATTCCTAACCATTGGGGAAGCCAGCACCATTGCATAATTGGACATGCCAGGAGTGAGGCTAGTCCTTCACCTTCTATTACTAGGCTCCCAAGGAAGGGTGTGAGTATGTTAGGTTAAGGTACTTATAATAGAAATGTTACCAGCAGGAATTCTGGAATTCTTTTACTGTTTTGCAGTTATATGTTTTATTGCATTTCTTATTTTTATGTTAATTTCAATGAAGATTTTATCAATTTGGCATTGTCCTCAGTGTACGTGTTCTTGCCAAGCACCCCAAGAGTCCTCTCTCGATCTAGAACTCTCTGAGTTCTTGAACTCTGTAGTGTGAATTGGACAAGAACCTATAAATCTTCTGGTCGGATGTGATCAGTGGCGAGCCATAACCACTAACCCATCAAATTCAGGTCAATACGGCCATTTCTACAAAGAGCTGGATGCAATACTTGGTGGTGACCCCACCTCCACTGCGAAGGCCATTGTGTATACTTTGGTGGCTGACGTGCCAGTCAAGAGTAGACCGAGCCAGGAGAAGGAAATCTTGGACGCGGACGTGGAGGGGGGCCAGAACCAAGAGGAGGCTAGCCAGTCACAGCTGTCTGAGCTTGGCGAAGCGCAAATAGGAGAGGAGGCCCCTGGTAAGTGGCTTTGATTTGGGGAATGGCTGAAGTGAGTTGTTGGGAGCAGGAGGGTTGCAGAAAGCAGGCTTGTGTCTGTATGATGCATGTACCGCCATGTGTCTAGTCTGAGCAGTGGAACAGGGTGTTGATTGACTCCCTCACTTCATGGGAATCTGCCTCAGAGATCTCCATGAAACTCTCACGGAGTTACTGAGCAATCTGCTGCCGCAGGTTCTTTGGCAGAGCTGCTTTGTTTCTTTCCCCATTGAGGGTAATTTTCCTGCGCCACTCTGCCATTGCTGCACACAGGCGAGCCGCATAAGGGCCATGGAGGAAGCCGCAGTCTTGGAAAAGACCCTCCCTTGATTCCCTGCTCACCCTCAGCAGTGGGATATCTTCCATAATGAACACAGCCTGTGGAGAATGTGGGGACAGGAATGATTATAAGCTTTCCCCCCACCCCAGTGCTGGCTCTCCCCAAGAGTCACATTCCCAGTGTACAGTACATTCCTGGAACACTGATTTCCCCTGCCCCTGCGGTAACTCACCATTTTGGGGGTCTTGTGGCTCATGTGTGCTTGCCTGGGGGCAGCCAGTTAGTGACAGGTATGTGATTAGTGGCTGTGCTTTATATCACTGAATCAGTGGCCCATGTGTTGCAAACAATACTGTTTCTATAAAATGTTGCATTTTGGCTTCACAGGTATGACCTTGGGAGCCCAGCCTCCCTCTTTGGTATCGCCGGCTGAACAGCTGCGCAGAATTAGAAAGCAGCCACGAAGAACAAAAGAGGACTTTCTGTGTGATGTCATGATGCACTCTGCGGCTGAAAAACAAGAATTAAAGGAGTGGCAGGACTGCGAGAAGAGGGACCAAAAGGAGAATGCGGCGCCCCAGGACAAAGCCATGGAGTGGCTCTTAAATGTTGTGGAGCACCAAGCAGACATGCTGCAGACGCTACTAGCACTGCAAACAGAGTAGCTCCATGCCCGCCTTCTGCTGCAGCCGCTGTTGCAAAACTCTTTCCCATGTACCCCACAGACACCGCCAACATACTCTTATCAACCTCCTGGCTCCAGTCTGTACCCACTGCATTCCACTCCTGCCTCGTCACAGTCCAGCCAGGTGGATTCCCAGTACCCACTGCACTCAACATCCATCCCTCTGCAGTTTAGCCCTGCTGAAGTACAGTACCCGCTGCACTGTACTCCAAAGGAGAAGGCTGGATATGATCCCTGGACATACACAAATCTTTAACCATCCTGGGACCCCACCTCCTCCTGGGACCCTCCTCTCCTCCATCCCCTTCAGTGCTGATGTGTTTTTTTGTTTGTCTCTCTCCTCCGGTTGTTGTTTTTTAATAAAATAATTGTTTTGGTTTGAAGGCAATCTTTATTCCATTAATTGAAAGCTAACAGAGCCCTGCAAAACAACAGGCAATTTTCTTACATCTTCATAGTGCATCATCTGCACCAATCACAATCACCTGCTAGCACTACAAGCACTGCACTCCCGAGCATAGCAACAAATATTAGTGGCTTTCAGCTTCAAATTGCTGCCTCAAGGCATCACTGAGCATTATAGCTCTGCGCTGCAACCCTCGAATAGCATTGGTCTCTGGCTGTTCAAATTCAGCCTCCAGGTTCTGAACCACAGTAGTCCAGCCCTGAGTGAAGCTTTCACCCTTCCCTTCACAAATATTATGGAGTGTACAGCACGCGGCTATAAGAATAGGAATATTGTCATCAGCCAGGTCCAACCTCCCATATAGGCAGTGCCAGAGGGCCTTTAAATGGCCAATAGCACACCCAGTCACTCTGCACTTGCTCAGTCTGTTGTTGAACCGCTCCTTTCTGCTGTCGAGGTGCCACTTGTATGGCTTCATAAGCCACGGCATTAAGGGGTAGGCAGGGTCTCCAAGGATCACAGTGGGCATTTTGACTTTCCCTATGGTGATCTTCTAGTCTGGGAAGAAAGTCCCTGCTTGCAGCTTCCTGAACAGGCCAATGTTCCAAAACATGCGTGCATCATGCACCTTTCCAGACCAGCCTGCGTTAATGTCTGTGAAACACGCATGGTGATCACAAGCTCCTGGAGAACCATTGAGAAATACCCCTTCCGATTAATGTACTTGGTGTCTAAGTGATCTGGTGCCAAAATTGGAATATGTGTGCCATCTATCACACGTCCGCAGTTAGGGAAGCCCATTTGTGCAAAGCCATCCACAATGTCACACACGTTGCCCAGAGTCAGTCTTTTGGAGCAGGATGCAATTAATGGCCCTGCATACTTCCATCAACATGAGTCCAGCGGTCAACTTTCCCACTCTAAACTGGTTAGTGACCAATCAGTAGCAGTCTGGAGTAGCCAGCTTCCACAGTGCAGTCGCCACGCATTTCTCCAACGACAGGGCAGCTCTTATTCTCATGTCCTTGCGCCGCAGGGCTGGGGCAAGCTCATCACACAGTCCCATCAGCACCTCTGTGAATGCCATAAACAATCTCATGACATAGCTACTACTCATGGTGAGATCAATGTCGAACTGCTTTTGCCTTTTTAGTTTAAGGAATAACTCCACTGCTACTTGTGTCGTGTGAGCAGCATATTGGTCAAAGGTGCAGGCTCCATTCCTGCAGACCGAAGAGGCAGAGCAGAGGGCACAGTACACAAACTGTTGAAAGATGGCTCCAAATGCAGAAGGAAGCTCAGGGATTGCTGGGATGTGAAGCAATGCATTACGGGTCATTGGGACAGAACCCAGGATGCTCCGTGACCAGGGTCAGTGCAACCACTAGGCGGACTAGGCAGCCACCTAGGGTGTCAAGTGGTTGAGGGCACCAAAAAGCAGTGCCTCCCAGTTTTTTTTTAAACAGCAGAGGACAAGGCTGCTGCTGCTTCCTGCCTCTCGGCTCCAGAGGGGCTGCCCGTGGCACGGCCAGTCCCTCTCCCCGGGGGAGCAGTCGGAGGCGGAGCAGTGAAGGGGAGAGTCTAGCGCTAGCAGCTACGCCTACTTCCGTGCTCTGCGGGCTGAGCCGGGCTCCCTGCCGCCCCCCGGGGCTCTCAGTAGCAGTGGCAGCAGCAGGCTCGGGTGCGGGGGAGCTGGCTGCCTGTGCCACCTCTGAGAGCCCCAAGGGTAGCGGGGAGCCCGGCTCGGCCCGCAGTGCAGGGAAGATGGTACAGCTGCGCTCTGCACTTCGGGCGGAGAAGCTTGGTTCTATTCCGCCTGCAAGTTACCTAGCCGGGCCGTGGGGAGCTGCATGGGCCCATGGAGCACTGGGGGGTGGGCAGGTCCAGTTCCTGGCCTGGGGAATTGTGTGTGTGGGAGCAACCCGGGCACCCCCCCCCCAGCCAGTGTCACCCCCTCCAACATCCACCGACCAGTTACCTTCTCTCCTGTGCACCCCCTGCCCCAACAACCCACCCTGTCCTGTCACTTTCCGCCCAGCAACCTCCCGACCCAGCCACAGTCACTTTCACCCCGCATCAACCTCAGGACTCCCCCCTCCCCCGCTGCCTGCCTTCTCCCTCCTGCCCACCCCTCCCTCCCCTGTGCAAACTCCTCCCTGCCACCTTCACCCCCTGCAACAACCCTGGGCACAGACACCCTCCTGCCTTGCAGCCCCTTGCAACAACCCCCTCCTGCTCACTTCTCCCTTGTGCCACTTCCTCCCTGCCACTGCACCCCCTGCAATGAACCCTTTTTGCCTCTGTGCAATCTCTTCCCTGCCACTACGCCCCCTCTCCCTCCACCTCTTGGCCACCTCCACCCCCTGCAACAATCCTGTGCACATGCCTCTCTGCCACCTTCACCCCCTGGAAGAGCCCATTATGACCCCCTCTGTGCAGCCCCCGCCCCCGTGCCCCCTGCACTTTGTGAACATCTGGGGGGAACTTGGCGGTAGGAAGGTGGGGACTGGACATCGGAGGGAGGGTGCAAGCGTGGAAGTTTCGCCTAGGGCGCAAAATATCCTTGCACTGGCCCTACCCGTGACCCAGGACCAGCGCTAGGGGTTTGAGCACCCTAGGCGGACAGCAATTTCACCACCCCGCGCGCTGGTACCGTGGCTCCGGTGGAGCTGCCGCAGTGCTGTCTGCGGGCGGCCCACCAGAGCCACGCGAGCAGCGGACCCTCCACAGGCACCACTGCGGCAGCTCCACGGGAGCTGCCTGCCGCCCCCTCCAGCGGCGCCCTGACCCAGGGTCAGGGCACCTCCATGGCAGCCGGCAGCCCAGGATTTCCCTGGGCCAGGGGACACCCTGGGCTGTGGGCTGCAGTGGCGGTGCCCTGACCCAGGGGACACCCTGGGCTGCGGGCTGCCGCGGAGGTGCCCTGACCCAGGGGACACCCTGGGCTGTGGGCTGCTGCCGGCAGCTCAGACTCCCTCTCTGTCCCAGCAGCAGCGGCTGCTCAACCATTTAAAAAAAAATTTGGGGGCGCTTTTTGGAGCCCCCAAATCTCAGCGCCCTAGGCAACCGCCTAGTCCACCTAAATGGTTGCACCGGCCCTGCCGTGACCCCCTACGCCTTCCCACAACTCTTAGCGGCAGAAGAGGAAGAGATGCTCTGTGGAATGGCTGCCCAGAGTACACGACTCCAAATACAGCTGCAAGTGCCACACGTGTGAATATGCTATTGCGCAGGCAGCTGACAGTGTGAACACACCACAGTGGTTTCCCTTCAGTGCTCTCTGAGCAGCGCTGTAACTGCCGGCGCTGTAACTCTGCCAGTGTAGACATACCCTTAGTATAGTATCAGGTTCTGTGGTGGGGCAACAGTTCAGTCTCTTAAAGAGCACAGAGTTCTAACTGTATAAAAAATGAGTGTGTCTCAATCATTCAGAGTAACACATCCAGGAAAACCACTATGGGCTCATAGAGGGTCTTTGTCCGCTGAAAACTGGCAGTTGACCATTAAGATAGCCAAGAGTTGAGTGTCTGCTTAATACTGATGGGTAAACTGGCAAGGTTTACAGAAATTTCAATTGTAGGAAACCATTTGAGCAATCTCTAGCTTTAATTATTGTCCCCAGCATGTTGACGGTAGTGGGCAGCAGGAAACTGGAGGCAGCGCATATCTTAATGATAGATTCCTTTTACTTAACTTTCAGAGAACAATCCAAGGAGAAAAACAAAACAAAATCAAAACCAACCAACCAACCTCCCAACCCCTTTTTAAGTATTGCCCCTGAATTCCTTACATAAAGAGAAAATATGGTGTGTCTACATTAATATGCACTAATTTAAAAGCTGCTCAGACTTCTAGTAGAAAAAACGTTAGGCGTTTTACTAATCCTCTTTAACTGCTTCTTATCAATGTGTTATCAGTAGGTGTGGGATTTTGCTTCCAATTCTGTCATTATGGCATCATTCCAACATTTTAATGTTTAAATGAATCTCGATCTTTTTTGTCTGAGACTGAGCTAGTTAATGTATGAATAATAATTCTAATGAATCTGTTGAACAAAGAGGATGATGATGATGATCATCATCATCTAAAACCATCCCATACGTTCTTCATCACCACTGTGTAATGATGTAACCTCAGAGTGTGTTTTGGCAAAGCTTATGCTTCCGATCCATCGTTAGCTTGGCTTCAAAGGAGGAGTCTCATTGAGAAAATTCCTTAAATGTTTTTCCTGATAGTTAATACATGGAACCTAAGAGTGATCATTATTGACTCATTACAGTAATAAATATTACAGCACAAATGTGGCTAGGCAGGAAGATTTATGGATCTGGATGCACAAAAGAGAATATGACACATGCAATATAAGTTTAAATTCACTGGGCACTGGGGAACATTTAGGGAAATGGAAAGCCTAGATAAGAAGGGTTGGGTTACTAAAGTGGACTGAAACTGCAGGGGAATTATTACAACCTGGAACCAGGGAAATCAGGTGCTAAGGAATATCTAAGGCAGTCGTATGCTGGGGATGTTAGTAACACCAGGGAAACTGTGAATCCAGCAATGCAAGGTAGGGCAGAAATTACACCTGCACTGGAGGAAGAGTGGGTTGGGGTCATGAGGTATGATCCAAGAAAGTAACAGTTTTACATAGAGGAGTCACACAGAAATAGGTACACTTAAAGCAGGAGTGGAGAACCTAGGGCCTGCATGCCGGATCTGGTCCATTGCTTAATTTCATCCGGCCTGCAGCAAGTCTCGGTGCCCTACTGTGGGGCTGCAGCCGTGAACTCCAGCTCACTCCACCATGGGGGGAAGCCCGAGCCTCCACCTCCCCCCAAGGGGCTGGAGCTGCGAGTGCTGGCTCACCCCACTGTTGGGGGAGGGGATATCCCCAAGCCTCCACACACATCCCAGGTGGGTGAGTAGACCGTTTAATATATGTCTCTTTAAAAAAACCCAAACCTAAATTAAGTTGCTTTTTACTTGTGTGTGGCCCACAACAGATTTTTCCTGTGGGTCAATGGCCCATGATAGAAAAAAAGGTTCCTTATCCCTGATTTAAAGAATAGGTGGCCAAATCCTCAGTAGTCAGCTCAGTCAAGGAGAGATGTCCATATTTGTGCCTTTTATGCTCCTCTAATCCAGGGGCTGCTCTGACGCAGTTATCTGGTGTGGATTAGAGCAGCTGGTGGCTCCTCCAAACTGTGCCAGTTGCCAATGTCTCAAAAAGGCTATTGAGGCAGATGAGGACTGTTACAGTTCAGAGGCGCTTATACTGGAGTTCTGAAGATTATAATCCTGCTGATAAACCTCGGTGGGTGTAAACATGATTCAACATGGCTCTCCTTTCTCTTCCTGTGGTCTCCTGCCTTATTTATTACACCCATTCCAACTTCTGCAATAAATAAGATGGGGATCCTACAGACAACAGCCTCCTTTTTTATGCAACCATGATTCATACCCAGAGCTCTATCTATTCTCTGCATTTAATGAGGCACGAGTCCTGTAGAAAAAATAGTATAATAGAATCATAGAAATGTGGGGCCTGGAAGGGACCACGAGAGGTCATCAAATCCGTTCCCCTGTGGTGAGGCAGGACAAGAAGTGTTTGTCAAATCTCTTCTTAAAAGTCTTGCTTTGATGGAGATTCCACCACCTCCTTTGGAAGCCTATTCCAGAGCTTTACTATCCTTATATTTAGAAAGTATTTCCCAATATCTAGCCTAACTCTCCTTTGCTGCAGATTAAGCCCATTACTACTTCTGCTATCTTCAGTGGACATAGAGAACAGTTGATCACCATCTTCTTTATAACAGCCCTTACCATATCTGAAGACTTATTGGTTCCTCCCACAGTCTTTTTTTCTCAAGGCTAAACATGCCCAGTTTTTTAATGTTTCCTTGTGAGAAAGGTTTTCTAAACTTTTCATTGTTTATGTTGCTCTCCTCTGTACTCTGTCCAATTCTTCCACATCTTTCCTAAAGTGTAGCACCCACAGTTGGACACAGAACTCCAGATGAAGCCTCAACAGTGTTGAGTAGATTGCCTTTTTTGAAACTGCATCACGTTGTTAACTCATTCAATTTGTGATCGACTATAATCCCACATACTGTCCACTAGTACTACCACCTAGCCAGTTATTCCCCATTTTGTACTTGTACATATTATTTTAATTTCCTCAGTGTAGTACTTTTCACTTGTCTTTATTAAATTTCATCTTGTTGATTTCAGACCAAATCTTCAATTTGTGAAGGTCACTTTGAATTCTAATCATGTCCTCCAAAATGCTTGAAACTCTCTTCCCATCTTGGTGCCATCTAAAAATTTTGTAAGCATGCTCTTCACTCAATTATCCATGTCTTTAATGAAAATACTGACTAGTACTAGACCCAGGACTGCCCCTTGGGTGACTCCATTAGATATGCCCTCCCAGTTTGCCATTAATAGCTACTATTTGAGTAAGGTCTTTCAACCAGCTATGCACTCACTTTATAATAATTTAATCTAGACCCCATTCCCCTAGTCTGTTTATGATAATCCCACATGGAACTGTTTCAAAAGTCTTATTAAAATTCAAGTTATATCACCTCTACTGCTTCCCCCTATCCCCTAGGCCAGTAATCCTGTCAGAGAAGGAAATCAGGTTGGTTTGACAAATTTATGCTGGCTATTCCTTTTAACCCTATCATCCCCTAGATGCTTCCAAACTGATTATTAAATAATTTGTTTCAGTATCTTTTCATGTATCAAAGTTAGGCTGACTGATCTATCTTTTCCTGAGTCCTCTTTGTTCCCTTTTCTAAATATAGGTACTATGTTTGCCACCCTCCAGTTGTCTGGGACTTCACTCATCCTCCATGTGCTCTTGAAGATAATTTCTAAGAGTTCTGAGATTGCTTCATCAAGCCCTGCCAATTTGAATACATCTAACTTATCTAAATACTCTTTAATCTGTTCTTTTCCTATTTTGGCTTACATCCTTCCACTTTGTTGAGACTATTAATTGTGTTGAGTATCTGGTCACGATTAATGTTTTTAATTAAGACTGGAGCAAAATAATTAAGACTTCAGCTTTCTTGGAGTCAACTATTAGCTTTCCCTCCCCACTGAATCGAGTACCAACACTTTCCTTTGTCTTTCTCCTACTCCTAATGTATTTATAGGACCTCTTCTTCTTACCTTTTATGTCCCTTGCTAGGTATAACTCATTTTGTGTCTTCACCTTTCTGATTTTGTCCCACCGTGCTTGTGGTATTCTTTTGTGCTCCTCCTTAGCAATTTGTGCAAGTTCCCTTTCTTCTTCCTCTTTTTTTTTTTTTTTTAGGATTCTTTTTGATTTTCAGGTCATGAAAGGGCTCTTGATGGAGCCATATTGGCCTCTTCTTATGTTTCCTTTGCATGAGGACCGTTTATAGTTTTGCCTTTAATATTTTCAGCTCTCCTGAACGCATTTATTCAGCAACTTCTTTTCCAAAGGGATCTTCCCTACCAGTTCTCTGCGTTTCTTAAAGTCAGCCTTGTTGAACTCCATTGTCCTTATTGTGCTTCTTCCACTCCTTCTTTTCCTTAGAATCATGAAATGTATCATTTAATAATCTTTCACCCAAATTTTCTTCCACTTTTAGAGTTGCAACCAATTCCTCCCTTTTGATCAGAATCAAAATGGCTGTCCTCCTGCTTATTTCCTCCACTTTCAGAAACAAGAAGTAGTCTCTGTACAATCTGATAATTTACTGGAAATTTTGGGTAAAGTACCCCATTATTACCAGTTTGTGTTGTGACAATCAAGGCCCAGACATGCCAGTGAGAAAAAGGGAGTTTGAACCCCAAAGAATAAACAATTGAATCAATTGATTGTATACTGTACTATAAAAGTGTATTAAGTCTTTTATGAAAGACACTAACACACTCATGCTTAATGTCATTGTGAAATGTCTGTATTAAAACTATATGAGAAATTATGGATACTTTCTGAAGTCTGTGACCATACAGAGGGAGAAACAGATTTTCCCAGACAGGAGGGAAGTATATTAAGTGTTGTGGAAACAAAGCAATGGAAGCCCCATTTATGGAAGTCAACAGGGAGATGGGAAGCTAACAGGCTAACAGGCAAAGAAGGAAACAGCATGGCTTGATTACAAGCAAAAGACTGTGAACGTACATTTTCATCTAAGTTAAACAGTCATCAAACGAGCAGGAAGAGGGCCCCAGCTTATTAGAAAACAAACAGCATGACAAGAGTCTGAACCCCAGGGGGTCATTCATATTGTGGGGACAGAATAATGAGTATCAGGGAATATAAAGAGAAGCAAAGAGCCATTTTGGCATCCATCACTTAGAGAAGAAAGGGCTCACACCCTCTGATTCTGTGAATGATGGATTCTCGTGCCTGAGAGGGTGCAGATGCTGCTCAGGCAAAGATTATGACTTGCTAAAACTAAGCTTTTGTCACTAGGAAGCATGGTTTTTTGTTTTGTTTCTAACCCTGTCTCTTTTTTTCTTGCTTAGGGTCACTTAAATCTATATTCTTTATTAAAAAACTTATTCTTAGTTTTAATATAAGACATCTCAGTTCTGTTATATTAAAGTAATGCATGCATTCTCAGCTGAGTCAACAGACTAGTATGGATTCTGTCCTTTGGAGACAGAGGACTTGATTATTTGTTGAGAGTGTCCAGTGGGAGGGAGTGGACATTGCAGAGAGATGCCTCCGGCAGTAATTCTGGTACTTTTTTTTCCTGAACTTCTCCAGCTAGGTTAGACTTCCTCAAATTTTAAATTGTCATTAATTTTATAAAGGCCTCAGCTGGGCAAAGAAAGTTAAGTCTCCTTAAATTATATATGACTTTGACCTCCAATAACCCTAAAACTGGTGAACTCCCAATAGCCCAAGCATTGGGAGCATTTGCAAGCATAAAAATAAAATCTTTAATATAAAAAGGGCTGCAGTAATTTTTTACCTTCGTTTATTAGCATATGTTTCGTGTTTCAGTAGTCAGGTCTTGCTGTTGCAGAGTTGAGTTTGATTTAATTGCTTTTTCTCTTGTAATTGTATATATCCTTTTGTTGACCAGCAATGTATAAATTGGAGTGCAGAAGCTGGGTGCTGTAGAAGCAGAAGAGATGTCTCATGGCATTTCTTTTGCAACACATTAACGCCCATAGTTTTGGAGACTAGCTTCATCGAAATCATTTGGAAGCTAGAAGCCATACTGAGAAAGTGCTGAGTGCTCTGACAGGCTGGGTGGAATTTGGAGCGAGAAGCTGCACTGAGAGAGACTTTAGTAGATCTCATTAATGGGAGTAGGAGGAGAGAAAGCAAACTGCTTGGACATCTTGAATTGCCTAAGCTGAGGCGGGGGGTGGGGGGGAGTGAAGTGTTTTACAGTAGTCTCAGAAAGGAGAAGCTTATCTAATTGAATAGAAAGATGGAAAGCTTAACCAGAGATCTGAAGCAGAGTCTAAAAAAGGAAACAATACTTTTAGAGCTGGTTGGACTTCATCAAGGATGATAAGTATTAAAGCAAGTGAGGGGCAAGAGCTGTGGTGCACAGAGATCTTGATCCCAGGCCCAATGTGATCAATGGTAGTGTTTCCATTGACTTCAATGGATGCTAGATCAAGCTTTGAATGGTAACCTAATACTTATGTGCTTGGAATTTGCACATAAATTCTGGGATAAGAGGCTTCAAAGAATTACGATGCTAGAGGAGCACATCTGTATTCTCTTTGTTCCTGAAGTTTTTCTAATAAGGGACCCAAGTACCAACTAACAAATCACACGGACAGTCTATATTGAAGCAGCAAAGAGTCCTGTGGCACCTTACAGAGTTGTTCAGATGTTGGATTAAACCAGAAATTGCTACACAGAATAGATTAAAAGAAACCCACGTCTCTGTTTGCCCTAATAAATTGCAGACATTATTTATAAACCCTCAGCAAAGGATATGGGCTGTTCCATCATTGGCCTTTGTCTCAGGTACATTTGTGGTCTTAAAAACTTGCTAACAGGTTTTCATCACTGTAGGAGGATGGTCTAGGGCTGCACCATCAAGTTCTAGCAAAGAGAGAGAGACAATAGAAGGAGGAACGAGCCATCAGAGGTGAAACTGATCCTATTGAGCATGTATAAGGATACTTATTCCACAACAATCCCATTGAATGGGAGGTTTTGGGGCTAACCATGACCAGCCAACACATTTTAAACATAACTTACCCTCTCTATACTAGAGATAATGTCTTTTTAAAAAACAGTGTTCATTAAAATATGTTAGCTAACACATTTTAAACACAACCTATTTTCCTATTCTAGACAAAGCTTATGTTTATGTGGAAACCCGGCATATTATCTCCCTTGGCTGTAGTTGGCCACAAGTCACTGGAACTCCCATTGCTCCCACAAGCTCCCCATTGCAGTGTCTGGGCCCCACCCTGGAAATAAGGACTGTTAACTGAAGTTGTGTTGCAAGTGACTTGGGGGGGAGCTTTCTTTGGAGTTCTGGAGGAGGGGGCTGGAGTTTCACAAGAGAGGTCAAACAACTGAGCTGACTAGACACTCCATCTAGTGCATCCTGATGAAAATCTTTTCCACAGGTAGTTATTGGTTCTGTCTGGCTAGGTGGGGTATGCCACTGGTGAAACACCATCAGTACTGGACAGGTCTCTTCTCAGAAGAATTGATCTACTGATGACTTAATTATTCACTCATTAATTCTACACAGTGGAACCATTTGCTTTGCGTGAACCTCTTTATTATGAAAACCTCGTTTAAAAAAATATTAAAAAAAGACAGGCATCACTAGCATTTGCTATCTGAGCACAGGGGGACTTTGCATGAGTATGATATGCACCTGTTAATTCACGGCCTTATCGAAAGCCTGTTGAAGACTTCATTGGGTTTTGGATCAGACTCGAAAGCCTAGATCCTCCACTCAGTAACTAGAATGGTCACGGGGTATCTTCATAGATAGGCTTGGAAGGAGTGGGGCAACAGAAGGACTCCTTCATCAGAGGCTATGGAATGACTGCAGAACAAACTGCTCTACTGCTGCTGCTAGCTTGAGGTTGCACTAGTCAAATGTGCACTATCTGCAAAAGGAGCGGGGTGGCAGGGAAGATCTACTTAACAGCAAATTGTAGGGTCCTGCCACTTCCCTGGGCTTGATGATTTTCTGCTCACTGCTTTAATATAGAACACATAACCCCTGCATGGCACCTCAAACCCATATTCCATTGCTTAGTGAAAACATGTCTGTTCTTCTCCTGGGGAGACTGTCACACCTTCTAAAATTAAAGCCATGCATTACTCTGCATCCTTTCCTCACCGCATACCGTACACGTGTGTTAACGTGTTTGAGCAGTGTGACTCTTTTCTTACATCTGTTCATTTAATTGAACATAATTAGTAGTGCTAATACTAGCTGGATGAGGTCTGAATTTAGGTATTATGACAAACATCATTCTCCATTGTAACATAAAGGGCCATATTTTGCTCTTAGATACACTGATGCAACCGCATTGATTTCAGTCGGTTATTGGCTGTGCAAAGGAACATTAGAGCCTGACATGACATGTTTAACTCTCCAGCTGTGGCTAGCTTGTGTACCACAGGTAGATGTATAACATGGCTAATTTATTCTAAGGCCTAATTTGGCTAAAATAAATATTTTATAAGCTGGGGCCTGTGGTACAACATGAATTAATATTTATATTCAAGATAGAGGTGAAATGTAACTGATATCTTTTATCCTTGGCTACACTTTTCTAATCTGAATTTGTCTAGCTTCAGCTTCCAGCTGTTGGTTCTTGTTATGTCTTTTGAGGCTATATTAGAGAGACCCATAATATCCAGTAATTTCTCCCCATGAAAGTACTTATATACTGTAATCAACTCACCTCTCAATCTTCTTTTTGATCAGATAAACAGATTGAGCTCTTCATGCATCTTTGTGTAAGACATTTTCTCCAGCCTGAGGGTGAGTTTATTTGTTTGGGTTTTTTTTGGATGGTTGGTTGTTTTGAAGCTTTTTTATGAATCCATTCCAACTTTTCCATTAAAAATTACAGAGACCAGGACTGTACATAGTATTCCAGTATCAGTCTGAAAAATATCTTATATGGGAGTAAAATTGCTTCTCTGCTTCACTCATTACTCTCCTGTTTATACATCCAAGGATGGAATTAGACCTCTTTTGTTCTGGTCTTGCACTGGGATCTGATGCTGAGTTACTTATCCACTCTGATAAGTGAGTGGGGAGGGATCCACTCTGATCAGGGGGGGGAGGGATAGCTCAGGGGTTTGAGCATTGGCCTACTAAACCCAGGGTTATGAGTTCAATCCCTGAGGGGGCCATTAAGGGAACTGGGGTAAAAATCTGGGGATTGGTCCTGCTTGGAGCAGGGGGTTGGACTAGATGACCTCCTGAGGTCCCTTCCAACCCTAATAGTCTATGATTCTATGATCCCTAAATCCTTTTCAGAGTCCCTCTACTGTGTGCAGCTCTTTTTACTATATAAAAGGGCTTGATTGCTCTTTCTTTTGAGACACCTATTGTCTTTAATGAGGCCTGCAATGTGCTTAGCTCTAAGACTAACCTGCTGGTAGTCATTAACAACTTTCAGTATAATATTTCAATAAGATCAGTTACTATATGCACATTATGCATATATCCATAATACAGTCATGCATGTATGTATAACAGGGACAGATAATGCATTTGATTACTCTGCATGTATGCCTAGACTTCTATTTTATATATTTGGATTTTTAATTATGAGCCTTAGACCATTGAGAACAGATATGATGGTCACCTTGTCATGAATCTGTTTGTGGCAGAGAGCCCCCCTTTACACTACATGGAGAGTGCATACGAGTCCAAGTACCACCCCCCACACACACCAGTGGGTTCTGTGGGGCATCTTTCTAGTGGGTCAGCACTCACGCTCCAGCCAAGGCATCTTCACTGTCTCATCCGTCCTTGGTGTGCCACAAAACCTCCAGTCATCAAAAAGAGGTTAAAAAAGAAAGGTAGAGAAAAATCTGTAATCTGCTTCCTCCAGCATATGGGCCTGCACCTCTTACTTCAGAGGGGCCCTGTGAGTATCTCTGCCCACCTCACAGTTTACTGGGCTCCATTGCCATTCTTAGTCCTTTTCCCCTTCAACTCAGAAGTTCTATACCCTGTATTTGTGAGGTTAGGGGCTCTGCAGGCTGTCAGTTCTCCCTTCAGGCCTGGGGAAGCTCACTCTGTTGCCTTTCCAAGGTTACCTCCATCTGAGTAGAGTTCCCTCCTTGTAACTCCTCCTCCAGACCTGACATGATTTGCAGGTGCCATGGGACAGGGCCACCCCAGCCCAAAAATGCAGGATAGAGCTAATTTTAAGGGACGCTCTGTGATGAACTGAGTGATAGCCATACAGCTTACGAATTCTGATTGATTTTGTGACGTTGTCTGATCAAAAACTGCTGGGTCATGATTGCCTAGATGTATGTAGATACACCATTGCTGATAGATCCTGTAGCAGGGACACACCAGACAGATACAATGAGAAACACTTAAGGTTAATGGTGGTACTTAGCCCTCACAAAGGCTATGCTTAAAAAAAAAAAGCTGTATCCTTAGAAATTCAATTTTAGCTTAATCACTGTGAAGGGAGGAGGAAGGCAGGAACAGGGGAAACTTATCATGAGTAGAACAAAAGAGACCAAGTGACCAGGAGAGCTTTCAATAAAGAGACACAAATAGATGAGCAAGACAGGAAAGAGCGAGGTCAAAGTTGCTGGGTAAGTGGCCATTTTCTTCAGTCCATGCCAGAGATCAACCCCATGTAACAACCTGTGTGAGACAGGCAGGTCCTACCTTCATTCCTGGACAATGATGATTCCTAAAGACTCCCCAGGGAAAGGTGAGACTGAAAGTGTAATGATTATTGGTTTGTATAATCAATGCTCTCCTGAGATATACAGTGTTACATCTAAAAGAGCATAAAGGTGTTAGTCTCTGCAAAGTGTCTATGTTGACCACTTTACAACTGCTGCATACCCCTGAGAAAGTTAATTGTAAACAAGAAGCTTCACACCTTTGGCATGAAGTTCTGGGAGAAGGGAGTGTGTTAGTAACTGGGATATCGCAGAGATCAGTGTTTGTCTGAGGGCCTAAGGCAGGTAGACTGAGGAACTCCATTTCCAAGAAAGGGCTGACGGACTGAGAATCAATGCCCAAAAAATGAACCAGAAAGGTGAAGGGAGGAAGTGGTGGTCTGCCCTGCGGAGGTTTCAGAAGCTTAACACGCTCCAGGGGATCCAGAGCACAGAGGCTTGTCTTCCCCTTGCATCAGTCCAAGTGGGTGGTCAGGAGGGTGCATTCACTAGGAGCTACAACACACCCACCACTTTTTATTTGTGTCATAGAATCATATTTGGTACAAAAAGCACTTTTTCATAGTGTCTGCTTCTTGCTGAAATAAAGCATTGTACTAGCTTGATACAAAATATTAGGCACCAAATAAGGGACCTCTCTAAAAATAAGGGCTATGTGTTCATAGTCCCTTAAACTTGATGCTCATAGAAAAACTTGCATGGATATAAAAAAAAGTGAAAACAGGAGTTGCAACCCAAATATTTTAGTCCTCTGCGAGTACATGAGTGAACCCAAATAATCTGTTCTCATTGCTCAGGTTGTGTGAAATACAAAAAGAAAACAAATAGAACTTTCATAATTAACTTTATTTCTGCCATTTATGCCATCAGTTTTAGTCATCAAGACAGACATTTAAAACCATTATTTTGAATTTTGGCCATCATTCTATCTATCGTTCTACAACCTTTTCACAGGCTGAAATCCTGGTCCCATTACAGTCAATGGCCAAAGTCCTATTGACTAATGGGATAAGATTTCACCCAATCTACATACATTCACATATGTAGAGGCTGTTACGTCCCACTACACTAAACAGGCATACAGGCTGTTAATTCATTGAAAAGACTTGCTATTGGGACTAGAGCTCAGCTGACCATATATTTAGAAGAGCACTGTGGCAGTTGGACTAAAGTAATTATAGCTAATGTATCAGGCTATATTGTTCATAACTGTTTACTACAGGATCCACTAAATAAAGGGAAATGAAAGGGTCTGTGCTCTTGGAATCATGTGTTTTGCCTTTACTAATGTCTCGTTAATAGTTGTTCTATTTTCAACTTAACAGGTTACAGCTAGTTTCACAGTTGAATTGATAATGGAAATTTTGAGCAGTGGTCTGGCTTTTAAAAGCTCTTTGGTGAATACACAAAACACTGGCTTTTTCTAACAGGACTGGATATAGAGCCTACTGCAGTCAATAGAAATTTCCTTCAGACTTAAGTGGGCTTTGAATTAGGCCCACAGTGAACTCAGAGTTTGTCTATACAAACTGTTAGTACACAGCAAGCTGGGATGTAAGTCTACTTAGTAGCCAGCCATGCACTGTGTGAACTCTGCTGTTGTACACTAAGAGATCCTTAGTGTGCTCTGAGCAGGCTTCACATGGACAGTTACTGTGCAGCAGGCTATTGAGAGGTAGATTTACACCCTAGCTTGCTACACACTAACTGTTTTTATAGACAGAGGGCCATTTTCAGACTAGAACCAGATCCAAAGATCACTGAAGTCAATGGAGACTGTGGGCGTTGGCTGAGGTCCCTGGGTAAATGAATGGAAGTGAACATGCTTACCCTGTGTGTGAATTTGGTCTCAGGTCTGAAGTCCTATAAAAATGTGTGAAAACAGGGTTGGGCCTGAGCCCCAAATTTCACACCATGAATTAGATACAAATCCAAACTTCCCCAGGGTTTTGTGGTTTTTTTTGTTGCAGGGGAAGGGAGTGTTAGTGTTAGAACTAGGTTTGATTCCAGGCCCCCCATCACTTAAAATGTGATTTAGCTAAAACTAATCTTGTCAGTTAAAATTAAAGTTCAACTTCCTCAAATCATCAATATCTACTGCGGGACATTAGTTCATGAAAATGAAATATTTGCTATCACAGAGATCGTCTATGCAAAGCATTACTTGACCCCCCACTAGAAAAAGAAGACTTAGCTGGCTTTGTGTTTTAGTTACACAAGACAGACACCACACTTCCTCTTTCTGATTTGTTATGTCTGATGGGTCTCTCACTGGGGATTTGGATAGTAAAGTTGAGAACTATCTATCCTCTAGCTTCCTCCCAAAACTTGGCTCCCATAGCCATATCCAGATGACCATTTTTATCTCATTATTAATAAGATTCATTCTCCACTGTCATATTTTATTTATGGTTCTAACCCTGCTGGAGAGCCTTGGGTTCATCCTGCTTTCCAGAGCCCTTGCAGGAGTCCCTCTACTGTCCCTCCCAGAAGCCCCCACACTGCTTCATACCCCTCTTTGGTGGTGAGCCTTGGGTCCATTTTGTTTTCCAGCCCCCAGCACTGAGAGGAGTCCCCACAGTTTCCACAGGTAAGGGCCTGGCATGAGCTGAACCCAGGTGCCAGACATGCTACCAACTGTGCATCAGGATCCTAACAAGGGCAGTCAGGGCTAAGGGTCAGAGCAGGGGCAAAGCTAAGGCTGGGAGTGGCCGAGTTCATAGATCCAATCCAGGGTCAATACCAAATGTCAGAGTCCAAGTCAAGTTTCAGGGTCCAAATCAGGAGGTGATGACCAAATCAAGCTAAGTTCAAAGCTAAGAATTCAGGAGGAAGGGCTCAGGAACAGTCATGATACCTACAGAGGAGTCACACTATTGCCTGGGCACTTCCTGGAATGCCTCTTGGATTCATATGGGGCAGAGAGCCAATCAGGAGCCATGAGGCTGCATGCCGTCTGTCAAACTCTCGAGGCAGAACTTCCCATGGGCTGTGTCCACAGTAGGTCATGGGAAGTGGAGCACATATCATTATAGCTGCTACTAGGTGGCGGCCTCAAGCTGCCAGTTACCTGGTAACTCTACAGATCTTGGTTCTAGATGTCTGGGCTCTTATATTGTAAGCAGAGTCAGGATAAGCTCTACCCTGACATCTGGTGGAAAGAATGTGAGAGAGTGTATTTGCATAGGCACGCCTACCCTATCCCAGACTGCTGAGCGGTGGGACTGCTTGGTGACAAATGACTCACCCTCAGTTGGGTGGTACTTGCTAGACAAGGGACATGGGTTCCAAAACCCAGTGAACTGAGAGAGGCTGGGGACAGGTATCTGTGCCTGGTAGTGTAGTCTCCTTGTGGAGCCAGAAGCACCAGTTGCACCCCCTTCTCTCTCCACTGTGGAATGTCAGAGTTGATTTTTTTAATTCCCTCAAGAATCTAAATACAAGTTACTGAGCTGAATGCACTTTGGGCTAATGGTGCACTAGCACTGGGGCTCCCCCACTAAGACCTGAGATCACTAAGAGTTGAAATCACTAAAGAGCTGAAATGACTGAGCTGAGAGCACTGTGTACTGTGCTAACTAGTGGGGGAGCCTGAAGATATACTGTGGAACAGAGCAGCTGGCGGAGTGGAGCGGTTGCGGGGACAGCTGGTGGCAGCAGAGCGGCTGGCAGAGTGGAGTAGCTGTGGAACGGGTGGAGCAGCCCACAGAGCGAGCGGAGCTGAGCAGTTTTGCAGAGCAGCTCATGGAGCAGAGCAGCTGGTGGAGCGGAGCAGTTCCTGAGGACGGCTGGAGGAGCAGAGTGGAGCAGCTGGTAAAGCGGAGCAGTTTGTGGAGAAGGCGGAAGCAGAACCCATGCAGAGGCAGGGCAGTTGGCCCCGGACCATGTAAGGTGCCCCTTTCTACCCAGGCTGGGGGGAGGGACCTCTACAGATAAACTCTCGAACTCTGGGGTGGCATTGACCAGAGACTTTTGGGTTGTTGGACTTTGAGGTGATTGGACTTAAAACCCTAAGGGGAAAAAGGACAGTGCCAAACATACTTGGAGGTGGGTTTTTCTTTATGGTTTCTGTTATAACCCTGTTTGTGGTGTTTCTCCAATGGGATGCCGCATTGATTTCTTCCTTTATTAAAAAAGATTTTGCTACACTCAGACTCCATGCTTGAGAGAGGGGAAGTATTGCCTCCTAGAGGTGCCCAGGGGGGTGTGGTATGTGAGTGTCCCAGGTCACTGGGTGGGGGCTCGAGCCGGTTATGCATTGTGTTACTGAAACGGAACCCCTGGATACTGAACCCGGCCCTTGTTGCTGCCAACTCAGAGGGGCAGAAGGGTTACATATTATGATGTAAACAGGCACAGGATTGCAAGCCATGCATAAACACAAAAACCAAACCCCAGGACATTACATTTTTGACTAGCAAGGCAGTACAAAACAAGCAGCCTGGCAAGTTATAAACTGGCCACATGGCAATCCCACCATAAGCATCTTGATTAAGTCTGTTGTGTGCACCAAATGGTTAATCTCATCCCCAACAGTTAACATTGTTAACTACTGTCTCCTGTCAACTGATCTTAACCACTATGTCCTCCCATTAAATCAACATAGCTTGTTTCTCCCTTAAAATCAAGAATATTGGAATCTTGAACACCAATGGTAAATGTAAAATCCATTACTACTGCAGTGGAAAATGAACCTCTACTTTGCGGTTCACCTGCCAGTCACTGAGTTATAAACCATTATACGTCTTATTGCACTCCCTGATTGCACTACACTGACTGCGGGTTCCCATTTTAGATTTACACACTTAATGGAGGTAACTTAATTTGTCTAAACCACATTTAGATCCACTTACACTTCTTTATTCTATGGAGCAGAATTTCAAATGTTCTCTACTAACAACTGGGACCAGATTTTCAAAGGGACTAAGCTTCCATTTAGGTACCTAAATAAGGGCCAGATTTTCCGGTGTTCAGCTCCCTTTGATGCTTAGGGTCAGATTTTTGAAAGAGCTCAGAATGGTTTAGAGTTCTGCTGAGCTCTCTAGAAAATATGGTATCATCAGTATATAACAGAAAATACTCCCAGAATTATTAGTTAATATGACAATTATGTTTATATTTTACTTGATATTAAATATTAAGATACATTGATAATTATATATTTTAATATTGTATGTATTTTAAAACTCATGAATCCTATTGATACATGAGCCCTATATTTTACAAATTACAGCAGTTACATTTGTAGGCACCTCAAAATCACTACACATTTCTGAAAACCTTGGTTTATATTTTATATATTATAAAAATGTTCTGGTTTCCTATAATTTAAAATATCACATCAATGTTAAAAATATGTTTCGTATATTTGGTGTATGTTTCTCTAAATGTCAGCCCAATATATATTCTTCTGATTGGTGGTGGATGGACTGTGTGATGCTACAAGTAGTTGCTTTGTCTGATGGCTTGAACAGCTGAGAGGGGTGTTTTTAACTGGTTCTTCTTCTGGGGGCTTGTCTACACACAGAAGTTGCACAGGTTTAACGTAAATTGGTAACGTAAATTGGTTTAAGAACCTATTTAAGTTAAATTGGTGCAAACCACTGTGTTGGCACTCATAGATTTAAAACTGGTTGTAGTTTAACTTGAATCCATAAATCAAGTTATACAACTATCAGACAAGTTTAAACCAGTGTCAGAGTCCTCATGTGAAGCTGCACCTGTTTAAATAAACTGGTATAAAAATCACATGTTTAGTTAAACTGGTACAACTTTGTGTGCAGCCCAGTCCACAGAGAAAGCAAGGTAGAAAGAGGAAGAAAAGAACAAACCCTCAGCTTTCTGCATGTGACAAGTGCTGTGGCGATGATCATCTTTCTTACTGGTCTGTGTAAAATAGGTGGGGAAAGGTTCTTAGACTGACAATTATACTAATTATACCATTCTATCCTACCCACCATGAGCTATAGAATCCCAGCTTGGATTTATTCCTTAGAACATAAATCGTTGACATGTGCAGATTTAATTTACACCCTGTTAGCACCTGCCCTGCAGAATTTGGTCACATATTTCTAGTTGCTGGGTTTTTTAAATCTATGCTTGGGCAGTAGTTCTGTTTCCTTTTGTGGCTATGTCATAAACAGATAGCTAAGGGTTAATGTCTCTTTCACCTGAAGCACCTGACCAGAGGACCAATCAGGAAACTGGATTTTTTCAACTTTGGGTGGAGGGAATTGAGTGTCTTTTGTCTTTTGTCAGTTTTCCTGCTTTTCTCTGAGCTTTGGAGAAGTAGTTCTACTTTCTAGTCTTCTGTTTCTAAGTGTAAGGACAAAGAGATCAGATAGTAAGTTCTATGGTTTCTTTTCTTTGGTATTTGCATGAATATAAGTGCTGGAGTGCTTTGATTTGTATTCTTTTTGAATAAGGCTGTTTATTCAATATTCTTTTAAGCAATTGACCCTGTGTTGTATCATCTTAATACAGAGAGAACATTTGTACTTATTTTTCTTTCTTTTTATATAAAGCTTTCTTTTAAGACCTGTTGGAGTTTTTCTTTACTTCAGGGAAATTGAGTCTGTACTCACCAGGGAATTGGTGGGAGGAAGAAATCAAGGGGAGATTTGTGTGTTGGATCGCTAGCCTGATTTTGCATTCCCTCTGGGGGAATAGGAAAGTACTTTTTGTTTCCAGGATTGGGAACGGAGAGGGGGAGTCCCTCTGTGTAGTTTCACAGAGCTTGTGTCTGTGTATCTCTCCAGGAGCACCTGGAGGGGGGAAGGGAAAAAGGATTATTTCCCTTGGTTGTGAGACTCAAGGGATTTGGGTCTTGGGGTCCCCAGGGAAGGTTTTTCAGAGGGACCAGAGTGCCCCAAAACACTCTAATTTTTTGGGTGGTGGCAGCAAGTACCAGGTCCAAGCTGGTAGCTAAGCTTGGAGGTTTTCATGCTAACCCCCATATTTTGGACGCTAAGGTCCAGATCTGGGACTAAGGTTATAACATGAGTGGCAGCCGGTGGGATATAGATAGAATCCAGAAGCCAGTAGGAATATTATATTTTTCTTTTCTCTGCTAAGGGCTTTTTAGCAGAGAGAAACAGTTTGGTTTTAAAAGGGAACCAGAGAGAAATTTTTTTTTTCTGCTCTCTCTGGCAGTTTGTGGCTTGCATGTTAAGCAGAAGTCGTTAAGGACTATTAACAGTCTTTTGTCACACAATAGCACTCCCATTGAGAGTCATACCAGCACTATATGAATGCAAATAAAGTGGTTTTTCTGGTTTCCCTTCATTGAACATTAGCTAGAGAGAGAAAAGGAAAATTAGCTAAAGGCACTGTTGCTAGGCAGACTTCAGGAGGCAACAGAGAACCTGCAGTTCAGAAGATAAACACCGGAGGGCACCCCAACACAAGAAAACAGGAACCATGACTTCTAAGGCAAAAAATTGAGGCCGAAGAACAAATCAAAGAAGCTGAACACAGGCGACAACTGGAAATAAAACAAAAAGAGATGGAGATGAAAGAAAGAGAAGAACAGATCAAAGAGGCAGCCTACCAAAGAGAACAGGCAGCCAAAGAGGCAGCCAAAGAGGCAGCACACAAAAGAAAACTAGAAGAAAAAGAGGTGGCCTACCGAAGGAAACAAGCAGAAGATGAGTTGGCCCACAGAAGGAAGCAAGAAGAAGAGGAGGCGGCCCACCGCCGAGACATGGAAAAACACCAAAAAGAAATGGAAAAACAACAAAAAGAAATGGAAAAACAACAAAAAGAGAATGAAGAGAAGGAAAAACAGAGAAAACATGAACTGGAGATGGCAAAAGCTGGGCTGCCTGTGCCAGCCAACCCTAACAACCCGGCGCCAAATATTGCTCCACAGCACAGGAAATTTCCCACCTACAAGGCAGGTGATGACACCGAGGCCTTCTTGGAAAACTTTGAAAGAGCCTGTCTTGGGTACAGCATCCCCGAAGACCAGTACATGGTAGAATTAAGGCCACACCTCAGTGGACCTTTAGCAGAGGTGGCAGCTGAAATGCCTAAGCAGCAAATGAATGACTATAAACTTTTTCAAACCAAGGCCAGATACAGGATGGGGATAACCCCAGATCATGCCCGTCGGTGCTTCAGAACCCAAAAGTGGAAACCAGAGGTGTCATTTCCCAAACACGCCTACTACATTGCAAAAAACTATGAGGCCTGGCTAACAGGAAACAACATTCAAACCTTGGAAGAACTGAACCTCCTCATACAAATGGAGCAGTTCTTGGATGGTGTTCCTGAAGACATCACACGGTACATACAAGATGGAAACCCCAAGAATATCGCTGAGGCGGGGGAGATTGGAGCCAAATGGATGGAACTGGCAGAAAGCAAGAAAGCTACTGTCAAGGGGAACGATTACCCCAGGGGGCACACAGACCATAAACCCTACAACCGAGGACAGCCAAAGACCCCACATACCACCCAAGTAAAGCCACAGATACCCTACCCTTCAACCTCACCAGTCTCCAGTAACTCACCTCAGCCCAGTGACCCATCAGATGGAAGATGCTTTAAGTGTAATGAACTGGGACATATCAAGGCCAAGTGTCCCAAGAACACCATGCGAGTGCAATTCATTACACCACCATCACACCAAAGATCCCCAGGCCTGGATGCCTCTCAAATACCTTTGGAGCGAAGGGAAAATTTGAGAGTGGGCGGAAAGAAGGTTACTGCGTGGAGAGACACGGGGGCACAAGTGTCAGCTATCCACCAATCCTTCGTTGACCCCAAATTCATCAACCCAAAGGCCAAAGTTACAATTTACCCCTTCATGTCACAAGCTGTAGACTTGCCTACAGCTCAACTGCCTGTCCAGTACAAAGGCTGGTCAGGAATGTGGACTTTTGCAGTCTATGACAATTATCCTATCCCCATGCTACTGGGGGAAGACTTGGCCAACCAGGTGAGGCGGGCCAAGAGAGTGGGAATGGTTACACGTAGCCAAACCAGGCAAGCTTCCAGACCCATTCCTGTTCCTGAACCGTCCACAGAGGCCCCGTCTGTGTTACCAGAGACCCAGACAGAGGTAGTGGACCCGGATTCCATGCCTACCACTGAAACAGCCACAGCATCTCCAGTCCCAGGCCCGGAACTGGAACAGCAACCAGCACCAGCAAGTGCAACTACATCTTCAAACTCAACGCCAGAGGGCGCCAGCGAGCCAAAACTGGCAGAAGCAACAGACAGCCATACCCAAAAGGCTCAGCCAGAGCCTGAAATACCCTCAGGTGCACCAGCGGAGAGCGGTTCACCAGCAACGGAAACAACCCCATCACCTACATCGCTTCCAGAGGGACCAAGCCCAAGTCCACAGTCTGAGGAAGAACTGGTGACCCCAGCCTCAAGGGAACAGTTCCAGACTGAGCAGGAAGCAGATGACAGCCTTCAGAAAGCTTGGGCGGCGGCACGGAGCACCCCACCGCCTCTCAGCTCTTCTAATCGATCCCGGTGTGTTATAGACCAAGGACTTTTATACAAGGAAATTCTTTCTGGTGGACACCGGGAAGAATGGCAGCCGCAAAAACAGTTGGTGGTTCCAACTAAGTACCGGGAGAAGCTCTTAAGCTTAGCCCATGATCATCCCAGTGGCCATGCTGGGGTGAACCGAACCAAGGACCGGTTGGGGAAGTCCTTCCACTGGGAGGGGATGGGCAAGGACGTTGCCAAGTATGTCCGGTCTTGTGAGGTATGCCAAAGAGTGGGTAAGCCTCAAGACCAGGTCAAGGCCCCTCTCCAGCCACTCCCCATAATTGAGGTCCCATTTCAGCGAGTAGCTGTGGATATTCTGGGCCCTTTCCCAAAAAAGACGCCCAGAGGAAAGCAGTACGTACTGACTTTAGTGGACTTTGCTACCCGATGGCCAGAAGCAGTCGCTCTAGGCAACACCAGGGCTAACACTGTGTGCCTGGCCCTAACAGACATCTTTGCCAGGGTAGGTTGGCCCTGCGACATCCTTACAGATTCAGGGTCTAATTTCCTGGCAGGGACCATGGAAAAACTGTGGGAAACTCATGGGGTGAATCACTTGGTGGCCACCCCATACCACCATCAAACCAATGGCCTGGTGGAAAGGTTCAATGGAACTTTGGGGGCCATGATACGAAAATTCATCAACGAATTCTCCAATAATTGGGACCTAGTGTTGCAGCAGTTGCTGTTTGCCTACAGGGCTGCACCACATCCCAGTTTAGGGTTTTCACCATTTGAACTTGTGTATGGTCACGAGGTTAAGGGGCCATTACAGTTGGTGAAGCAGCAATGGGAGGGGTTTACGCCTTCTCCAGGAACTAACATTCTGGACTTTGTAAGCAACCTACAAAGCACCCTCCGACACTCTTTAGCCCTTGCTAGAGAGAACCTAAAGGATGCTCAAGAAGAGCAAAAGGCCTGGTATGACAGACATGCCAGAGAACGTTCCTTCAAGGTAGGAGACCAGGTTATGGTCTTGAAGGCGCAACAGGCCCATAAGATGGAAGCATCATGGGAAGGGCCATTCACGGTCCAAGAGCGCCTGGGAGCTGTAAACTACCTCATAGCATTTCCCAATTCCTCACTAAAGCCTAAAGTGTACCATGTTAATTCTCTCAAGCCTTTCTATTCCAGAGACTTACAGGTTTGTCAGTTTACAGTCCAGGGAGAGGATGCTGAGTGGCCTGACGGTGTCTACTATGACGGAAAAAAAGACGGTGCCGTGGAAGAGGTGAACCTCTCAACCACCCTGGAACGTCTGCAGCGGCAACAAATCAAGGAGCTGTGCACTAGCTTCGCCCCATTGTTCTCAGCCACCCCAGGACGGACTGAACGGGCATACCACTCCATTGATACAGGTAATGCTCACCCAATCAGAACCCCACCCTACCGAGTGTCTCCTCATGCCCAAGCTGCTATAGAACGGGAGATCCAGAACATGCTACAGATGGGTATAATCCGCCCATCTACCAGTGCATGGGCATCTCCAGTGGTTCTGGTACCCAAACCAGATGGGGAAATACGCTTTTGCGTGGACTACCGTAAGCTAAATGCTGTAACTCGTCCGAACAACTATCCAATGCCACGTACCGATGAGCTATTGGAGAAGTTGGGACGTGCCCAGTTCATCTCTACAATAGACTTAACCAAGGGGTACTGGCAATTACCGCTAGATGAACCTGCCAAGGAAAGGTCAGCATTTGTCACCCATGCGGGGGTGTATGAATTCAATGTCCTTCCTTTCGGCCTTCGAAATGCACCCGCCACCTTCCAGAGGCTGGTAGATGGTCTACTAGCTGGACTGGGAGAATGTGCAGTTGCCTACCTCGATGATGTGGCCATTTTTTCAGACTCCTGGCCCGAACACCTACTACACCTGGAAAAGGTCTTTGAGCGCATCAGGCAGGCAGGACTAACTGTTAAGGCCAAAAAGTGTCAAATAGGCCAAAACAGAGTGACTTACCTGGGGCACCAGGTGGGTCGAGGAACCATAAACCCCCTACAGGCCAAGGTGGATGCTATCCAAAAGTGGCCTGTCCCACGGTCCAAGAAGCAGGTCCAATCCTTCTTAGGCTTGGCCGGATACTACAGGCGATTTGTACCACACTACAGCCAAATCGCTGCCCCATTGACCGACCTGACCAAAAAGACCCAGCCAAATGCCGTTAAGTGGACTGATGAGTGTCAAAAGGCCTTTACCCAGCTTAAGGCGATGCTCATGTCTGACCCTGTGCTCAGGGCCCCGGACTTTGACAAGCCATTCCTAGTAACCACGGATGCATCTGAGCGTGGTATAGGAGCAGTGCTCATGCAGGAAGCAACAGATCACAACTTCCATCCTGTCGTGTTTCTCAGCAAGAAACTGTCTGAGAGGGAAAGTCACTGGTCAGTCAGTGAAAAGGAATGCTATGCCATTGTGTATGCCCTGGAAAAGCTACGCCCATATGTTTGGGGACGGCGGTTCCAACTACAAACTGACCATGCTGCACTAAAGTGGCTTCATACTGCCAAGGGGAACAACAAGAAACTTCTTCGTTGGAGTTTAGCTCTCCAAGATTTTGATTTTGAAATTCAACACATCACAGGAGCTTCTAACAAAGTAGCTGATGCACTCTCCCGTGAGAGTTTCCCAGAATTCAGTAGTTAAAAAGTTTTCTTAAAATGTAGAAGTCTGTTAGTTATATACTTAGTAGTATATGTAAAGGTGCATGTGTTGTATTAATCTGTTTATTTTCAAGTTCTAGAAGGAAATCGCCGCCAGTGAGCTTCCCCACTGTCTGCAATTTGGGGGGCGTGTCATAAACAGATAGCTAAGGGTTAATGTTTCTTTCACCTGAAGCACCTGACCAGAGGACCAATCAGGAAACTGGATTTTTTCAACTTTGGGTGGAGGGAATTGAGTGTCTTTTGTCTTTTGTCAGTTTTCCTGCTTTTCTCTGAGCTTTGGAGAAGTAGTTCTACTTTCTAGTCTTCTGTTTCTAAGTGTAAGGACAAAGAGATCAGATAGTAAGTTCTATGGTTTCTTTTCTTTGGTATTTGCATGAATATAAGTGCTGGAGTGCTTTGATTTGTATTCTTTTTGAATAAGGCTGTTTATTCAATATTCTTTTAAGCAATTGACCCTGTGTTGTATCATCTTAATACAGAGAGAACATTTGTACTTATTTTTCTTTCTTTTTATATAAAGCTTTCTTTTAAGACCTGTTGGAGTTTTTCTTTACTTCAGGGAAATTGAGTCTGTACTCACCAGGGAATTGGTGGGAGGAAGAAATCAAGGGGAGATTTGTGTGTTGGATCGCTAGCCTGATTTTGCATTCCCTCTGGGGGAATAGGAAAGTACTTTTTGTTTCCAGGATTGGGAACGGAGAGGGGGAGTCCCTCTGTGTAGTTTCACAGAGCTTGTGTCTGTGTATCTCTCCAGGAGCACCTGGAGGGGGGAAGGGAAAAAGGATTATTTCCCTTGGTTGTGAGACTCAAGGGATTTGGGTCTTGGGGTCCCCAGGGAAGGTTTTTCAGAGGGACCAGAGTGCCCCAAAACACTCTAATTTTTTGGGTGGTGGCAGCAAGTACCAGGTCCAAGCTGGTAGCTAAGCTTGGAGGTTTTCATGCTAACCCCCATATTTTGGACGCTAAGGTCCAGATCTGGGACTAAGGTTATAACAGGCTAGCATTCAGAATAAGACAATACTTGGTGCTATGTAACCCTGGCGGTGATTCAGGTGTTATAGTTCAGCCTGGACAATATGTTTTTGCTAAAAATATTATTATCGCCAAGCAAAAACGAGGCACCAGTCATCTATGATCTAGTTATTATTTAAATTAATGCAAATGGCTTGATTTTTAGGAGTCCTTTGGAGCCGCAGTTGCTCAGTGCCTGTGAAAGTCAGGCCATTAGTGTATAACACCATCCATGAGCAATCTTTGGGCCTGATCCTGTGAGGTGCTGGAGGCATGCAGCACCTTGCAGGATCAAGCTGTATGTTAATAAGACTGCGATATTCATGCAGCAGCTCGTTTCCTACAAGTCACCTTCAAGCACAGCAAGGAAATTCTTGCATGTTCACCTCCAGCAGGCAAGTGAAAGGAATTGGAAAAACCACACAAGTGCCTGAATTCTGTACAGATCTTTACTAGCGTGCAATGATAATGATTCCTTGGCGGCTGCTCAGTCCTTCTGTGGAGATTACAACCATTTTTTTGTTTTTCTGAAGGGATAGCTTAATAATACCAGCTCTCTGTTCTCTCCACACTTTGGCAGCAGGCCAGGTTGAGAGCAGCTCTCCCTGCTATCCCTTTCAGCTCCACTGAGCTGGAGAAACATGCATATATTCTGTGAGCCTCTGCATGCAGCGTGGAGAATTTTAAGAGACAGGCACATAACACTGATTAAGCTGCCCAATGCTTGCAACCAAAAAGTGTGATTCTGACCTTGAAAGGGACTGAAAAAATGGTATTGTGGAGTTTCAAGTTTATTATCTCCCTATGACTTCCTCACTGCACCTGCACAGCGTACAAATACATTGGTGGGATTTTCCCCCCAACTGCAAGCCCTGGATTCTCACCCTGAGATCTGAAAGTCAAGGAAGGTTGGGTTGCACATCAGTAACAATAAAGATTCTGCAATAGGAAAGTTCACAATTCTGCCCATTATGCCGAGTTATTAAAGGATCTCTGGCCACAACAAATTAAAAGAATAGTATCAGGGGAGTGGCCGAAGACTCTCTCCAGTCCTTCCCCTGACAGAAGGCAAAGTGTGAAGGTTGCCTTGTCCCAGAAGAATCTTCAATTTGGGCCAAATTTGCCATTCACACTCACATTTTGCATCAATACTCATAGATTGAAGTGCTGCTGCTCACTATGAGTAAGGAGTGTGTGTGTGGCGGGGGAGAGTGGAGAATCCAGCCTTTGAACTAGTCCTTCTTAGAGTTACCCTGGAGGATAAAAGATTGGGAAGGAGAACAACAAAGACCATGGAAGGAATGGTGAGAGGCAGAGGATATCAGTCATAAGAAAGGCAAGAGCAAGGAGGCCTTTGAAGAAACAAGGCTGTCGAGCACCAACATCTTCACCTCTTGCATCCAGGAAAGGACATAGCTCACTCACTTCTGAAAGAGACCAGGGGATGAGGAGACTAGCAAGAGACATTTTTCCCCTCCTCCTCTCCAACCAGGGCCGGCTCCAGGTTTTCTGCCACCCCAATGGCAGAAAAAAAAAAAAAGCCGCGACAGCTCGATCGCACTGCTCCTCTCTTCGGTGGCAATTTGGCGGCAGGTCCTTCACTCCAAGAGGGACTGAGGGACCCACCGCCGAATTACCACCAAAGACTCAGACATGCTGCCCCAATAGAGGCTGGAGTGCCACCTTGTGGTATTGGCTGCCCCAAGCACCTGCTTCTTTACCTGTTGCCCGGAGCCGGCCCTGTCTCCAAGGACCATGAAAGGAAGGCCATTGTGTAATTATTTTCTTGCCTTCCACGGTGCTTTCAGAAAAATGCTGATACTGACAGTGGCAGTGGTAGCTGACCAAGGCGAGAAGGTCTATCCTAGCAGCCGGAGAGGTCAGCAGACCTAGTGGTCAGAGTCTGGGGAGGTATAGCTCAGTAGTTTGAGCATTGGCCTGCTAAACCCAGGGTTATGAGCTCAATCCTTGAGGGGCCCACTTAGCGATCTAGGGCAAAATCAGTACTTGGTCCTGCTAGTGAAGGCAGAGGGCTGGATTCAATGATTTTTCAGGGCCCCTTCCAGTTCTATGAGATGGGTATATTTCTATATATTTAAAAAAAAGTCACAGCCAGGGGTCAGAACAGGAGGTCAGAAAATGGATACCTGAGCCAGTGGGGTCAAGTCCATAGTCAGGAGTCAGAGCGAGGGGTCAAAACCAGAGGTCAGGAACTTGAGCAAGCAGTGGTTCAAGGTAGGGACAGGAGAGAGGCAAGGCAGGAGCAGCAGGAACTAGGTAATGCAAGAGCCAGCACAGTGCTAGGCATAAGCATTGAGAAGCCAGCAAGCTGTTGCTGGCTTAAAAGCCAGCTTGCTGGCTTCGGCAGCCAATCAGGTTGTATGGTTAATTGGGCAGGTTGTGCAGGCCATTTGTGCTGATGAGGCTGCCTGGAAACTAGCTCTGCAGCAGGTCCTCATTCCTGACAGGCAGACTGGCCAGTGGTCTATTTAAGAAGAGAGTGAATAGATGGTCATGTCAGGTACCCACTTCTCACTATTGTAGGTTGAAAAAAGGGGTTGGAGGGAGTCATAAAAGGAAAAAAAAAGAAGATGTTGCAGCATCCCATCACTTTCTAAGAAATATTATCATTCTCCCCTACTCCAGCTGAGCACTGACACTGCCAAAACATCTCCTTCCAATGGAATGTGAACCTCAGAAGTTTTCACTTCTGTTTCTTAGTTTTGAATGCACACTGCCTGAATGGGTTTCAGATTTACCCGATTTGGGGCAGCTCAGGAATTAACCTGGGCTTTTGTGCATTCCTAATTCAGGGCTTGATCCAAAGCCCACTCATGTCAATGGGAGCCTTTCCAGTGATTTCACTGGGCTTTGGATCAGGCCCTTATGACCAAACAACACTGCTGTTGAAGGCACAGCCCATCTTGGATGAAACTAGCAATCCCAGTTTCCTAGAACACAGTGATCAGAAAAGATGAACTGTTATAATTTAAAAAAAAAAAAGCCTGTTTGTAAGATATTTCGAGGAAATATTTGAAACTGACAACCCACATTTTACAGATGTGCTCCATTTAATAAGTATATTTTCTTTTTTAACTCTGCAATGTTGTTTCTACTAACAAAACCCTGCTGTAGCTAGTGATTTCAAGAAAAAAATTATTTTCAATTCCCCTCATACAAGTACTATGATGCAATCTCTTTATCGTGAAAATGCAACTTACAAATGTAGATTTTTTTTGTTACATAACTGCACTCAAAAACAAAACAATGTAAACCTTTGAGCTTACAAGTCCACTCAGTCCTACTTCTTGTTCAGCCAATTGCTAAGTCAAACAAGTTTGTTTACATTTATAGGAGATAATGCTACCCACTTCCTATTTACTATGTTACCAGAAAGTGAGAACAGCGGTTTGCATGGCACTTTTGTAGCTGGCATTGCAAGGTATTTACATCCCAGATATGCTAAACATTTGCATGCCCCTTCATGCTTTGGCCACCATTCCAGAGGACATGCTTCCATGCTAATGACACTTGTTTAAAAAAAAAATTGTGCCTGAACTCCCTGGGGGAGAATTATATGTCTCCGGCTCTATTTTACCCGCATTCTGCCAAATATAGATGTACTCCAAGGGGTATAGCCCTGGAAATTAAGTTAATAGAATTTAAAGAAAAAAATATACTCAAAACACTGTTTAAGAACTTCTAAGTAGCTATTTATTTGTTTGTAGAAAAAACACTTTTCCGCTCCACTTTCTCGAAACCATTACACAGCATCTCATATATTGGAAATTATAAAATCAAGATGCAGAAGGGAGGGAAGATGGTCTGTGATGCTGTTGCTCGCGGTCACATCTGAGTTTTATTCTGCTGATGATTCCTGTGTCTCCATGTGCTTGGTAGGTCGCTTCACAGCATGATGGAGGCATGGAATTGATAATGAAGGGCAGTGGTATAAAATTGATATGAGCAACCAAGAACTCATTAACACCTAAGCTTTTTCCTGAGCCTTACTTACATGTTGTCCTATTATATGAATATGTTTCTGAATATATTATTTGTATATTTCCTGCAGAACATCACAGGAAAATGTTAGCAAAGCAAGCTATTGCTTGCACTGTCAGTAACAAATTTTAATAAAAGAGACATAGTCCTTGAGGCACTGAAGGTAATTTGGGAATAAAATCCCATCTTCTAATTGCCCTGTCTTCTCTAGAATGGTCCTCTCTTTCTAACTGTATCCTAAAAATAGTGTATGTAGGTTCTTAAACCATGCTTATGTATTTATTACTCCTCTACCCTTCACTCATTTGCACAACCATTTTTCAAAGAGAAGTAATCAGTCTGATAGTCAGTGATTATTGCTTTCAAATAAATACTTTGTGTAAACCTTATGGACTTTAGCAAATCAATCTCAGATTTGCAGCAGTTGAGCTGGAATGGAGAGGGGCAATGCAATGGAATGACTTTTTGACTACATTTTCCTCAGCTGAGTTTTACATGTGACAAACTGGTTCTTTATGGCCTATGATCCCATAACTCACTCTGTCATCAGGAAAGAGGATTGTTATGCTCCAAGAATAGCCCTCCTTGCCCCTCACTATCTGGATTATACTGATGCCCTGACAGTAGTATTTGATTGTTCTAAAAACCTTGAAGACAAGAAGTATGGGGGGAGAGAGGGAAGTGGGGCAACAGAGACGGGGCAGAGAGTCACATTGTGTGTTTGGTAAATAGGGGATAGAAATATAACAAATATTCAGAACAAAAGATCTGGTAGTAATGGGGCTTTACCCAGCCATCTGTTGGAAAACTATAAATTGTAGCTTCAGCAAAAACTCAGAAGAAGAAATGAGATGGATGGTTTTCTGGGGACCAAGAATGCACAACAACTTCAGTTCATAGATTAGCTCAAGTAAGATTTGCAAATGGGTAACTCTCAGGGGAATTGTGTTTAATGGCCGAGATAAGCTACTCACCTTTATGGTAGTGAAGGCCCTGGCTTGTCCGCCACCATGGTCCTCCAAGGCTTGTCGTCTGGCACCTGCCAGATGAAAAAGATTGGGGACCACTGGCTTAGGGGATACAACCAATTAGATATTGGCATTAAAATGTGTACAGGACATATGTGAGGCCCTTAGTCAGTGTGAATCACTAATTTTACTATCTATCCAATTTCAGAAGTGGACAAATGGGTCAGGCATCTGTGGACACTGTATAGGATGTGGGCCCACAGTTCACTTGGAGGTTCACAACTGGGCCACAGTAGCAAGGCTATCTTGAATTGGCATGAAAGGAGGGGCATGCTTTAGGACCAGCTGATGCCTGTCTTACATGCTTTAGGAGGCAATGAGCAGCTGGGGGAGATGATTACCATTCTTTGTGTGAAAATGCTTTGTGATTTTTTAAGGGGGTCTTTTCTCAGGGGTGCTTATACATTGGTTTAAAATGCTGCAGCAGTGTGTGGGGGAAAGTGATGAGCACCCTTGGGTTGACAAGGCCAGAAGGTGCTTGAACAGAGAGGACTGGTAATTATCCAACAGAAAATATATTGGGCCCCTGAATTGTTGAGGGACGATGTGGAATACCTGTCTGATCAGGTAACAAGTGTATTTTTCACAAATTTCAGTGAGGGAACTGTTAACTATCTGGGAATCCAGCTAATACGGGCTGGGGAGGCAGCTAAGTTAATTGCTGGTACCTCCTTGTGGCAGGTGTCTAGGTAAGATAATAACTTCATGGGGGTCCTGTTCCCAGATAAACTGGAGAGCAGGTGAACTAGAGGAAGGGCATTCCCTAAGGAACCTAAGGAACGGGGATTGGGCTCCAAATGTCTGGTACAGCAGGGAGACAACCCTCTTTCCCTCATTGTGGGGGAAAGCAGCTGAGTCCCAGCAACAGGCTGGGCCTAAGTCTGAAGCAGGGGGGAGTGGAGCCCCTCCCTAAATAGGTGGAAGCAATTAAGGAAAAAATGGAGCTGCACTGCACACTTATTACCAGGTATTTCCCAGATGAGTAATAAAGTTGCAGCCTAATTAAACCACATCTCTTGTACCTTGTGTTGCATGGCCAGCACATTAGGATTTGCTTGCTCACTCCTGGGCCAGTAGAGCCTATTAAGACCTCTCTGTTTGAATTATCACAGGACTTACACTGTAAATAAGACTGAGCAGAGGCAGACAGAGGCACAACAGTAGAATTCGTAGCAAAGGCAGATGTAGAGATTTGCTGGAAACTTCTTTAGGCCAATTTCAATTCATTAGGTAGGCCCTGCAAACCATCATTACATATTTTAGGTCAGTTTTAAATAATATAGGCAAATGATTAGCTACTAATGAAAGGGAATTTAATAACCAAGCCAATGCAATGTTGGAGAGGGGGTGGTTTACATTAAAATGAAGCAATTGGGGGCAAGAGAAAAGGAACTAATTGATTAAGTAGATGATGCAGAAAACAGGAAAGGAAAATTAATGTTAAGATGATGGGTGTTTGATTCTAACAGTAGATAGAAAAATCTATCTACATCAGACCTGCTTAGTGCATATATACAGAAGTTTCAAAGGACAAATTTCCTAGCCAAGTATTCTAATCACAAACTTAGCATCCAGCCTTTCAGGTAAAAATTGCAGATAAAAACTTTTAGATTCTCAGATAAACTCCCCTCTCTCAAATCATTTAAGCACTTTATTTTTCAATGACTGCAGAATAATGTAATGTGACTGCAGCAGGTTGAAAATGATATACAATATGAAAAATCCCACCTATGGCCCCAAAAACATAATGCAGTGCTGTGCAAGGACTGGTATGATGTTATAAACCCAGATTCAGCTCAGAGATGCAGCTAGACAATCACATTGTTCCCAGAAAGCATTCTTTACAGTGCAAGTTCGTTCTGACAAGCGACTATACAGACGTATTCTGAGGCTCCATGTTTAGTGGGGCTTAGTGACTCCCAGGCAAATTTGTTCAGGCTAAACATAATTTTTTTTTCCCCAACCGCCAGACCTGAACACTCACCCTAGGAAAAGAAAATTTTGCTGTATTCTTTCTTGCTCATGCTTCAGCCCAGACATAGGGATTCTGCGGATCAAACTGGCTGGTGAAAGAGAAAAAATAGTAGAGACTATCTGCTCTGCCTCTTTCCCCAGGCTCTGACTCTTTTTCCATCTCTTCCTGCAGATCCTATCATGGCCCTTCCTCTTCCCCCAAGGTCCCACCCCTGCTCTGCCTCTTCCCCCAGATTAAAAAAAAAACAGACCTCAGGGCTGTCAAATTGCACCCAGACACATAAGTTGAAACCTGGACTGTCTGGGTGAAAACTGGACAGGGGGCAACTCTACTTAATACAGCTAAATATAAAGTTATACATGTAGGACCAAAGAACATAGGCCATGCTGACAGGATGGAGGACTCTATCCTGGGAAGCCACAACTCTAAAAAGGACTTGGGGGTAATCTGCTGAACATGAGTTCATAGTGTGATGGTGTGGCCAAAAGGGATAATGTGATTCCTGGATGTATGAAAAGGGGAATCTTGAGTAGGAGGATAGATGTTATATTTTCTGTATATTTGGCACTGATGCAACTAGTACTGGAATACTGTGTCTAGTTCTGATGTCCACAGTTCAATAATGTTGACAAATTGGAAAGGGTTCAGAGAACTTGTTTTACAGATAGATATTGAGATAGTGTGGTGGAAATTATTCCCTGACCATTACCTCCTCTGCCTAAGGCTGGGGCATACTTCAGCTATCAAAGCAAATAACCTGTTTGCATTGTAGGATGCCAAGGACTCTGAGGAAAAATACTTCCTTGCTAACAAATCAATGGGGTTGTGCTCCACCATATAGTGTCTCCCTGGCTTCTCACAGGGACACCATAATTCAGATGACCTGCAAATAAAGAAGTAGGAGAGAAGTTGACTATAGCACCAGCTAGGGATCCTATGCTATAGCTGTTCGGGAAGCATCATCACAACCTCTGTGAAGGCCTTATGAGCAGTTCAATCCCATTATTTTGTGAGTAACATCATTCAGACTCAATTTGGTGCCTTCTGTGGTGGCTGAATCTATTTTGTGTGTGGGGAAGATAAATGCTTGTGTTTCAGCCCAAGATGCTTGATAAGGTTCTTGAGGTGTGGGCCACAATGTGAGCAATAATTCATGTCACTCTAAGCTGTTGAAAACCAAATGGAGGATGCTGAAGGACATTGTTTGAACTGAAAAATACATGTGTGGTGGATGGTGAACAAGATCAAAATGAATATGCTGGACACTGTTAATGGACATTTTTCACACACGCTCACCCAGCTACATCAATAAAGCTCAGAAAACTGGAAATCAGTAAATGTGGTAACTGTACTTCATTAGATATAGAAAATATTGCTGTATATCTATATATAGGAAATGATGGAACATTTAGCAGCATTCCACCCCCCCCCAAGTGCAGACCTCACATCTGGAAGTGAGCTCCTCACCCACTCCATGGACATTAGCACCTGTGGCTGAATTAGCATTTCAGCATCCCCTCTCCCCATGAGAAACAACCAACCTTTTAAGAAGGGTCCATGAACAGCCACAATCAAGAGCTGTGCTGTAAGGGAGTAGCAGGGGTGCTCTGGGATGCACAGAGCCAATGCCGGGACACAGGGATCGCAGGCTTTGAGGATGGATCTGTGGCGCTTTCAGCTGGTGCCCCTCTTCCTTTTTTGCATACAGAACGATTTGGAGGAAGCTCCTAGATGGTATCCTTTAGCATTTCCTCTTCTTTAAGCCCCTCTTACAGACCATCTAGACCAGGGATCGGCAATCTTTAGCATGCAGCCCATCAGGGAAATCCGCTGGTGGGCCAGGATAGTTTATTTACCTGCAGCGTCCGCAGGTTCAACTGACCGCAGCTCCCACTGGCTGAGATTCACTGGTCCAGGCCAATGGGGGCTGCGGAAAGCAGCGGCCAGCACATCCCTCGGCCCACCCCACTTCCCGCAGCCCCCATTGGCCTGGAATGGCAAACCATGGCCAGTGGGAGATGCGATCGACAGAACTTGTGAATGCTGCAGGTAAACAAACCAGCCTGGCCCACCAGCAGATTTCCCTGATGGGCTGCGTGCCAAAGGTTGCCGAACCCTGATCTAGACCATGGTGTATGTGTAAAAAAGAGGGAACTGAATGCAAAGTCTGTTGAAGTCAATAAATCTGTTATGTCTCTTTCTTCCTCCCTCAGTAAGGAAGAAATCCATATATTTTTATTCCCAGTTGTCCATATATGTAGCCAAATATTTTTCTTTTTTATGCCAAAAAATAAAAAAAAGACAACTATCCAATTAGCCTACTGCTACCTTGTTTCTCTCTGAAGTGCTACACACCCTTATTCTGGGAGTTTCAATGCTGCAATGATTTTGTAAGGCACTACTCCTGTTTGTAAAGGTTATCTAATCATGGTCCAGAAACCTCACCACTTGACCCTACCACGCAGAGTCAGAATATTAAATATGCAAAGGAGCACTTGGTATTGATCGTTTGTGAAACCCACAGGCATAAATAGGTTTGTAACTTACCAAAGGCATATGATCTGCTCATGGACAATTTGTAAATCAAAACCCAATGGATAAATTGTGCACAACAAAGAGCTCAATCAGCTTTAGTTATAACATCTGCTGGGATTTATGAGACAATGCTTATGGCACAGATGCATAATTTATGACAGAAATGGTTTCTGTTTCTATATTGAAACTCTGTTATTTGTGTGACTATCTAAAAATTAAAGGAATGTAACCAGGTGGGGGGGGGTGCGCAGGGAGTAGTGGGGAAGCAATTACAGAGCTTGAGAGAAGGAAAAGTTGTTGAAATGACCACATATTCCCAGTGCAGTTGAGATAGTAGTTTGTTTAAAAATCAAACCATCTGAACCTTGTTTTCTGGTTGAACATTGTCAGCAAATTATATTGAAACTGGTTTTAAACGTTTAAAAAGAAAATGTGGGGAAAAATACTTCAGAAAGGGCAGGGACATTTTAGGCTAAATATAGACAATACTGGGAAACCTGTACATTGTTGAGCAGATACTCACATGGGTAGGCATATTGAATTTGGTGAGTAAACTAATGTGAATACACACCGATAACATAAGCATTAGCCGAGTTCTGTCAGATGCACATCAGTGAATGAAGAACTCTACTGATTAAAATAAAATTTACTGTGGTCCAGTTTTGCTTCCAGACCACCCTTAATCAGGTCGAAGGAGTAAAAGGTGTAGCTCAGCAGTGGCAAAGTCAGGTCCAAACTCCTAAGATTAGGGAGGCTTTTTCCATACATGAGTAGCTTAATGGAATTTCAATGCCTGTTTAAGTGTTTCTCCAGAAACTTGTAAAATCCTTCAGAATCCACATTAAATGAAAAAAGAAGACTCGAGGCAGCGGACCCAAGTTATGCCCTGTTTTACATATCTACACATGTTCTGAGCAAGGTATATATCCAGACAGAATTTGGCCGAATGTTAAAAAAATTCAGGTGAAGTCCTGAGTCCACTGAAATCAATGGGAGTTTTGCAATGACTTAAGTCAGCATTTGACCTTAGAATATGAGATACAAAATCACTTAAATATTAATGAAGAATGTATCTATGCAGGGAAATATAGAATCATGATGCACATTAAGGCATAATTTACAAATACAACAATTCATTCTTCTTAAAGTATTATTACAAAAAATTGCAGTTTATTGGGGTGGTATTATTCAGTATTATTTAGTATCTTGCTTCTATTCAAATTATTGGAAAAACTCCCACTGACTTGACTGATGCAGAATCAAGCCTTTCATTTCTAACCACTTCAGAAAGTTTTAATTAAAAATATGCTCACTTGAAATAGGTATCAGACTGCATACAAGTTTGGATATATATCACATGGGATATGACAGAATACAATTTGTCAAGGCGAAAACCTCTTTTTTTGAGTCAAAACTGTATTAAAAATAAACTTCTGCTTCAAATATTTGTATGTGAAAAAGTGGGACATTTTAATGGCAATAGCTTATTAGTTTAACAGCTTTTAGCAAAAATGAGAATATTTTGGAATACAATTTTCCTTTATCCTGTCCAGGAGATACTGTGTACTGGGAAATGTTCTAATAATATTCTAAGCTCTCTTTCTTTCTAAAGTTATTGTGTGCCCATAATTACCATTGTTTGCAGTGTGGTTGTGGCTGTGTTGGTCCTAGGATATGAAACAAGGTGGGTGAGGTAATATCTTTTATTAGACCAACTTCTAGCAGTGAAAGAGACAAGCTTTTGAGCTTAAACAGCTCAGGCTTGAAGAAGAGCTCTGTGTAAGCTACAAAGCTTGTTTCTTTCATGAGCAGAAGATGGTCGAATAAAATATATTACCTCACCCATCTTTTCTCCATAATGACTCATGTTTTTTTAATATCAGCAGCATATTAATTCAGAAGTTAGGGTTATGAAAAGGAAAAAAGCAGACAGTCCGTACTTCATGGTAAAACAAGACATGCTTGGTTGTAAACATATCAGATCAAATCAAATATTCATTTTTTACATATTTTGTTCAATTTATTAATAATCTTTTATATATATATTTATGGCTTTGAGCAAAGACAAAAGAAAAAAATCTAACTCGTCCCTGATCATACAGTCATTGTAAGAATCAGTTAAACTCTTGTCTTCCCAGCAGCAGTAAGATCCAACCTTTTCATTAATACATTTCGTCCTGTACAGATGTGAGATTCCATACATATGGGCTTATTTATGTACAGAGAAAATCGGTCAATTCTGGAACTAGCAATGAACATTTATATTACAGGAATGTGAGTCATTTGTTTCTTAACCTAAGTATATATACATTCATACATATATATATATATAATGTATATAATTGAATACCCTGTACCATTTTTATTGAATTAACATACAAATCCTAGATTTTGTCCACTCTATTACAAAGTCATTAAAAAGATTTTTTATGGTTTCACCGAAAGACCATGTGAGTTAATGTTTCTTCATAGTGCTTAAAATAAAATAATATATATATAAAAATATTTCACTACCAACCCCATTATACCTATTAAATGTAAACCTTAAATAGTGTCAAGGATCAGAATATGATCTTAATAAATTGGATCTAATTCATTATAAGTATTCAAATAAAATAAGGGACATTGTACTGATAAATAAATGGTCTTGCAGTGTATCCAAAATGCTTCAAACATTTTTAACAATTGCTTCCTTGTACACTATTCCTGACCACTCCAATGAATAATGTCAGCAGCATGTTAATGGGATAATTACATTGATTTGTACTGGTGAGTGGGAGTTGTCAAAAATTGTAAAAAGTTTTATTTTTTTAAAATTTGATGCAGCCAATTAAGCAAAAAGGCATAACAGGCAGCATGGGTTCAAGCTCTGTTAGTCTTAGAACATCTACTTGGCTCTCTTCTATATGGGATGTACTACAATACGTAGTTTATGATGTTAGGCCTGGTCTACACTGGGGGTGGGGGGTCGATGTAAGATTCACAACTTCAGCTACAGGAATAGCGTAGCTGAAGTCAATTTATCTTATTTCGACTTACCTCCCATCCTCATGGCACGGGATCGATGGCCGCGGCTCCCCCATTGACTCCGCTTGCACTGCTTACTCTGATGGAGTCGACGGGAGTGTCTTCAGGGATCAATATATCGTGTCTAGACAAGACACGACATATATCAATCCCCGATAGATCGATCGCTACCCACCCATCCGGCAGGTAGTCTGGACGTTACTTAATTCTATCACTGATCATTAAGGCCTGCGTTAATGGCAAAAATGCTTCCTCTGAATTCATTCCTTTCACATAGTTAGCCTGCTTTTTCTTAAGGAATATGATATAGTCTTTGTATTATAGGTCATAATGCTGTTTTATCAATAATAGTTGAATTATGACATTCAGTTTCAATTTCTATTTTACTGTGACACATCAGGCACAAATGATTATTAAAGAACTTCTTCTGCGGAGATGCTGTCTAATCACAAGATAATGTGAAGATCTGAGCAAACGAAAGAAAACATTCACAAAACAGTATGCTTTAACCCTGCTTTCTGTCACCTTTTTCCTTCTATTTTTAAAGACTTTAAAAAAATAAACCTCGTATCTATGGGCTATGTTTGACACTACATGCCATAGGATATACTATCCATTTAATTACAATATACACAGACCAAATCGTGCAATCCCAGACAGACTTGATGCTATATTCTATTTATTTCTTTTAAATTAACACCACAGTCAACTACAAAACTACAGTGAAGACACAGAAAGCACCTGAAAATCTAAATTAAGCTGTGGTTTATGAAAAATCCTTTAAATGAAAAACCTCACTTCTATCCTTAAAACAGAGATTCAAAGTCAGCATTATAGGAAATTCTAAGGTAGACACAATTAATGAATGTTTATCGTTTTCTAAAGACAAAGAGATACTGTAAGCCTTTTCCTACAATAGCTGACTGAACTTATATTGGTTTTTTTTTCACTTATTTATTTTTAAAAAGCATGCATGGAATATTTTCAGATGCTGTTTAGGGCAAGGAGGAAAAGTGATGGCATTGGTGAAGTACAAGCAGTTCGCAGGATCAAGCGTACAATTTTGCATAAAAATAGTGCATCTAAAAGTAACATTGCTATTGTAGGTTGCCATTGCATTACAATTTAACAGTTGTGCTGCTCTTAGATTTAATACATTTTAAAATGGTAAGTTAGGAAGTGAAGAGCTGAAACTAAATTCCTAAACAAAGACCTTGCAATGATACACCACACAGCAGCTATTTTTGTTAGAGTCTAAAAAGTTTTTTACAATGACAATATTTATAGTTTTCATAAAAGTCTTTTGCAATATGAAGATAGAAGTCCACCCAGTTTTCTGAAATAACAGAATGATTTACATGTTTTGAGATTACAATTATCCAGAGCAATGATAATGCTAGTTCTTCCACTGCAGACAACTGGAGTATATTTCTTCTTCAATCTAATTCTCAATGGAAAGCACTAAAATAAAATTTGGACCAATAAAATGGGAGATTATTATTGATTTTTCATGATAAATGATTTACAGTTTTTATACAGAAATGCAATTAATGAAAGTTAAAAGATATTATTCAATAGGTGCTATTTCCTAGCTAGCTTGAGAGATTTTTTTTAAGTTTATTTCCTGGAATACATAATACTGTCATTTAACATATAAAGTGTATATCACTGGATTGTTTTTGTCTCTCCTCCCCCACCCACCCCGAAATAGGACATCCCTTCAGAAGTAGAGAAATATGCTAGATTAATTTTAAAGTCAACACACATTCAAAAATAAATAATTTAGCCTTCTTTAATGAAAAAAAGACAAATTCTAACCAAGTCTTTTAAATTCCTTTTTGGATCTATACTTTTTATTCGTTATGAAGGGCAGAGCTGTCTAAAATATTTTGTTTCATAGTAGGCTGCCAGGGTCTATCAGGGAACAGGCTAAAATAGTTACTGGGATGTTCTCAGTTTATTAAAATGTCTCTGCTTTTCACAGTTAAAAAGGATCATAAGTTTGAAGCAAATCGCAGTTTGTCTCCTTCTTGGTCTGTGTTTAAGACTGTGGAAGAATCCCTTTGTAGAACAGCTGTTGATGGCGGGGCCCCTCGGTTAGGAGGAATTGCTCCTGAAGACATCTGACGGAAGAGAGCAACTCTCTGAGGGACAGTGCCTCTGTTCCCAACCTGCATACCTGGACCTTGGACACCAGAGACAGGTTGTGGAATTGAGGCTAGAGACTCTCCCACCGTTGGATGAGGTCTAGAAATCAAAGTGGAAATCTCATGGGGCAAAGAAGGCTGTGAGGCAGAGAGAGGCCTCACTTCTCTTGTCAGGTTAGTGTTATGAAGGGCTTGTGTACTCTTGTGAACTTCATTTTTCTGTGATGAACTAGGTGTCTGCTGCTGCTGCTGCTGTTGCTGCAACAGTGACAACTGTGAAGCAGTTGGGGATGCATACTGAAAAGTTCGACCTGCCAGAGGGCTCTGTACTGGCGGACTACAGACTGCAGTAGTATAAGAGCAAGGAGAGAGAATGACAGCTTGCTGGGGCGTCTGTGCGCTCGGTGTTGGAGAATGCAAGTTTCCATGAGATAGGCTGGTTGCAGTATACACAGGAGGAGACTGTGTCCTGATTCGCGATGAAGATGCAGTGGTTGAAGAGCTAGAATTCAGTGCTGGCATTTGCTGTAGACTAACTGGGGCAATAGCCTGCACCATCTCTCTGTCATGTTTTACTATCTGCTTCAAGATTTCATTCTCCTGATTGTTGAAAACTCCAGTATTGAGATCTTTCTGGAACTTCTGCAGGAGAAGTGAATTCTTCTTTCCTTTAGAAAGAAAGGGGCACAAGAGCAGATGGGTTAGCAGGTCTGGTGCCCAGTAACAGATTCTCACACTCACAGTGTGAGTGCATGCAAGGTGTTTTAAGACTGTGATAAAACACAAAGTCCATTATCAGTCATGCAGTACAGCTCAAGTCCTTGGTGTCAGGCAGTCTACATAGTAGTACTGTAATGATATTCCTAGGGGGTGAGGGATGAAAGAATTCTTCTTTCCTAGCTCTCATACTGCACACACAACCCAGATCAACTGTCTCTGCTACACACCCCACATGCTCTGTAGCTGAACTGCCTGTCTTAACAACCCCGTACATTGAGAGATACGTGAACTTTCTGTAGCAGCATGGTACCCCTTTACTTATAATGCACCATTGTTATTAAAATTATTCTGAACATGTAACCTTGAAAATTTATCAAACAACAGGGAGTGGGAAAAGCGACTAGACTAACTGTAAAAAATTCATCTCTCTCTTTATTAAGATGTCCTAATTTCCTGAATATAAACTGTTCATAAGTTATAAATATATCTGCCATTTAGCACATTTCCTGGAACTACCAGACATTTGTAACTAGTGACTACCAGACTGAGAGAAGTAATCTCTCTAAATATCTGTGATCTAATATAAACTCTCTGCTTATGTGATACCTGGTTGTGTAATAATGACCACTGTAAATTGAATAGCTGGGATCTCTTACGGTTTGACTAATAACTGTCAGTGTTCTGCCCATCTGTGAAGGTGCAGGCAGGCAATATTTGTCTCTGTATCAACTGAATCAGACATACAGGAATAACAAGTCCAACTAAATTGATCTTATTTTTTATACAAGAATTTGTACTATGTTTGTCATCTGTACATTTCCTATTAACAGAAATGCTATTAAATACTACCATTAATAATATTTATTATTTGTTAAGCATTGACCACATGCTTAGCTCTGTGCAAGATGCAAAGAAAGATATGATCCCAGAACAAAAGAACTTGCAGCATCTTGATTTGCTAACTCAGTGCACCACATTCTCAAAAGTTGGTCTCCCTTTTTATGTCTCAAAAAGGTTTGCACAAATATTTTTAAATGTATTTGCTGAATAAATGTTAGCAAAGGTCTGTTATAAACATTGAATTATTTGCCTGTTTTTCATAGTAAATATTTTAAGCAGTGTACACCTTCTTCTATGCTGCTTCTTGTGCCACTTTGACTAACATACTTCAAGCTCCCTACAATCTCCACTTGAAGAAACTTAAAACTAAATCATTTTGGTGAAGTGTTTAAACTCTACTGGCAACACCGTACTGAGTGAAAATTCTGTCTCTCTGTTCCATTAGAGTCTGATCCTGGAAGGTACTTGTGGGAGTTCGAAGTGTCCAGCATCTTGCAGGAATCACAGATTTTAAAGTGAGAAGGAACCACTATGATTATCTAGTTTCATCTCCATCATAACAAAGGACAAATAACTTCTGAATTAAGCCCACAACCAATAGTTGAACTTGAGCACAACTTTGAGAAACAAACCCAATCTTGATGTAAACATTTCAAGTGGCGGAGACTCTACCTCACTTTGTCTTTCACTTGGACATCTTAGACCTGATTTTCTGAACATCAGCAGATTCCAGCGATTTCAATTCAAGCTGCCGATGCTCAGCACCTTTGGAAATCAAATCCATAGCAACCAGCTTGTAAGATAAATGAGGGCTTCAAGCAAGGCACAGAATAGATTCAACTCCCATTGGCTTTTATGGATGTTGAAAGCACTCAGCTCCTCCCAGCATTGGTTTCTTTGATTATGAACTATATAGGGCAGGGAAATATTATCTATTTTTCACTAACCTATAGCCATGAACAATGTGGTGCCTATTAACAGCACTATGTATGATTAATAAATAACAATCTTGATACTTAAGGTATAGAAAATAAACCCCAGAACTTCTTGTCTTACCACATTTCTTATTCATAAGTCAACAGAATATTTCTGCAGTGGAAAAGTAAGATAATTTAAAAGAAAAAAAGGGTTTAATTTTGGAATATTATATTTCCACTCAGAAAAAAGTTAATGTTTTAAGAATAAAGTCAAATAGCAAAGAAAATAATACCTATTCTATCTAGTCTGTCAATGGCCACCGTTTCAAAAGCCCTTCTCATCATGGGGTATTCCTCCAGAACCTCGTTGAAATTATCCACAGAGAGGGAATAGAGACGGCAGTATGTATCGGCTCTGACACTGGCAGTGCGACGGCCCTTAGTCAAAAGGCAAATCTCTGGGGAAAGGGGACAAAAACACAAAAACACACACACACACACAGAGGAAATGAAAAAGTCAGTGAACCATGTGAAACTTCACAGCTAGAAAGTGATTTAGTGCTAACAAATAATAATTCAGTACACAACACCATTGTCGCTGCTGCTGCTCATTAAGGTTCCAGGGGTAATTCTGAAGGAGTCTGGTTCTCTTCAATAAACTGAAGGAAATCAATTTGGTTTAAAGGGAATGATTTCTGCTTATTTTTTCTAAATATATACACATAACAATTAGTTAAACTTTTAAATGATTTTTCTTAAGATGCCTGAAATAACCTATCCAGTTTCAAACTTATCTTGCTGATCTGACTCATCCAAGTAGTTCTGTTGATTTTAGTAGGAATATTCAGGTGAGTGGAGAGACTGGGTCAATATTCCAACAAGTTTGGTAACACAATTTAATGCTTATAATGAAAATAATATTAATATAATAATAAATTATAATATAATAAATAATATTAATAACGGTTATAAGAAATACAACTTTCTAATATTAGCATGGGGAAACATTTGGGATATTAATTAACATTTTACTACTTTCCCTCTTAAAGCTATATAGTAAATCTAAAGCATCTCTGATAGTAGATTCATACTAGATAACAAGAGCCTCAGTCCTGCAACTTGCTCCACATGGGTAGACCCCTGAATCCACAAATGCATGCAGTTGTTGGATAAGGGGCAAAGTTACCTTCAGATACCATACCTGTGCAAGAACATAACAGGGCTCAGTTCAGGCAAGACTCCCCACTGAAGTCACCAAAAGTGTCCAGTACACGCATGGGTATAGATATTACTCTCACATACATTAATGCTTTAAATTGACACTATAGAAGAATAGTTAATTTGCAATTTGCTAATATTCATACCTCATCATTTGCTTTGCCCAATCTTTTCCCCCTGCTCAATGAAGCTGCGTTAGTGAAGTTTTGTAGCACATAATTTGTAATGCTACAGAACATTAACTACTACATATTACATAGCGCTAATCAGAAATTTTTCAACAAAGAATTTTTTGCCAGAAGGTCTAAACCGAAAGTATTCATGGGAAAGGGTCAGTGCTGAAAAATTTCCTGGTTTAAATTTTTTTGAACTAAAAGTTCTGCTTTTGGGGTCAAAATGCCTTTTTGTTTCAAAATGTAAGCTAATTCACAGTAAATTATTTTACGGTAATGTAAAATAAAGAGATTGAAAGTGAAACAAAACATGTCAAAATTATCAGAATGAAACATTTCAGCTGAGCTGTTCTGACTTTTTCAGAGATTTTTGGTTTGCAAAAATTTTCAAGATTTTTACTGTGTCCCATTTCAAGGCAAGAAAAAATGCTGAAATCTTAAAACACTCACATTATGGGAAATCTGTTTCCTGCCCAGCTATAGTATCATAACAAATGTTAAAAACTAAATTACAAATAGATGAACAAAGCATATTGGGTAGGGTGACCATATTTCCCTATGCTGAGTACAGGATGCCTGGTAAAATTACTGGTATTCAAGTGAGTTCAACAGCAATCAATCAGAACTATGCAGTACAAACAAGTTGAATTAATATCAGGTTGACTGAGCTCCTGTTAAAAAGAAATACTGCGTAACTGGATTCTTTTTATTTACCTTCTTATCTTTAAAGTTTTAGAGTTCACACAGGGAGGGGTGACACACACACAGGGAAAGGTGACATACACACATTTCCATATAGCTCTCTCACACAAGGGAGAATGACTAACCAACCCAACTTTCCCTGCCCAGAGCTCTCTGCCCTCCATTTCAGGCTGGGCCCCTGGGATGGACCTGCCTCTCCAGGTACCTGGCACTGCGTCTTCCTTAGGCAATACATGGGTAGGGGGCATGCAGGGTCACATACCCTCCCCTGCCCCAGATTTCTGCCAGAGTTCACACCAGAATGTGGCCACCAGCAGCCTTTTGGCACTGGGTGGAGGGAAGGGACAGGAACTGCTTCCAGCAGCAGGGGAGGAAACGGAGGGAAGAGATGACCTGGCCCATGTTTTTGCAGAGCTCACCTCTTCCCCTGCCATCCCCTGTGGCTGGAAGCAGCTTGTCCCTTCCTGCCCGCACAGTGTTGAAAGGCAGCTAACACCTCCAGGCTGCTGCTGGCCATGGACATAATCCAGCCACCTCTGGCTACAGTGCGGGCAAGAAGGGGTTAAACTCTAAGGATGCATTGTGCACAAAGGGCCCAGGGAACCTGACTGCAGGGGGCTTCAGCAAACCCAGCCAAAGAGGTGGCCCAGCAGGGGAGGGTGCCTAGGGGACAGAGCAGCTCCACTGTCCCTCGGAGCAGGACCCAGGGCAGGTGGGAGGTGAAGAGGGTGTTATGCTCCTGCCCGGGGAGGGTTGTTATGGAGTCTGCAGGGTCGGGGCATGAACAGGCTGGAAATTGCTTCCCCCCACTCCAGAGTTTAGTTGAAGGGCAGAGAGGCTTTTGTGCTAATGCTGGGGGGAGTTTGGCGCACGCAAGGCTTGGCTCCTCCTGGCCAGCGCCCCGGGCCAGAGGGTCTTGGGGTTTCCCAGGGTGCTGACCCAGCCAGAGGCAATGGGGGAAGAAAGGAGCTGAGTGCTCCAACAAGGGGCTGGTTCTCTGCACAGCACTGGGAATGGGATGAGATACGGAGGAGCAGCAGGGCTGTGGGGGTGAAGCGGCAAAGTAGGGAGAAGACAGCAAGAAGGGGAGCACATAAATAGCAGATGCGTGGACAGCAAAGGTGACACTTAACCGGCTGCTGCCTGGCACATGCCCACACGCACCAGCCACTGCAGCGTGCAGCCAGTGCCGGCAGGAAACAGGGTGGGGAGTGGGGCCCTGCTGGCCGAGAGCTTAACTATTTCTTCAGTTCCAATTAATGATTTTAGGTGTTAGACTACAATGAATCTGTAATTCAACTTTCACATAGGTTTACTTTAATTACACAATCTTTTTGGACAATTGTTCCCTGGAACATTATAAAACAAACGGTAATCACAGTCTTAATGAGAAACGGCTATTTGAAAGCACTAAACAATGCTACAGACATCAGTTTATTTTTATAGCCCATTTTTTACATAACTGTGATTAAATCAACAGTTTAATTAAATGGGAAAGTCATGATTTCTACTTTGCGATCAGGGGACTGCTTCACAGATGACACCATACAACTCAAAAGTATACGGAAAGTGGATCAATTACAATGCACATGTACCTTTTAAAAAGTCAAAGTAACATATGTAGTCATAAAAGTTTTACGATAAAGATGTTTTGAGGATTATGGGCATTCATATTGACTATCTGTAATATTAAAACATATGAACAACAATCCAAGTAACAGGCTAAATGAGTGATGCTTACCAGTTATCTTCCTACATGTCAGTATTTAAATAAGTAGGTCAGTTTTCAGACTGCTACACAATATACATTTCCAAAGAAGCCTGTACAAACAAAAGTACATCTATATCTGCAGCATGTAAAACTGAATGGAAAATATGTGGACGTACAAATCTAGGTCCGCAAGCAGAATTTCCTGAAATAATGCATAAATGCAAGAGACTTTCTGGACAGGCACCTCTAGATGCCCAAATGATACAGCTAAGAAAAATTAAATAGGGATGAAATAATTAAGTTGGCCCACACTAAATGAATCCTTAGTAGTTTGGATTAGCACAAGGAAGATCTTTGGAAGGAGCAGAGAGCAGGAAAACAATAAGAGAGTAATGGGCAAACTGACTCATAGAAATAGCTAGTGCTAGCTAGCTGTAGCTAAAAGGGTAAGTTATTGACCTGTAACTGAAGGTTCTTTGAGATTTGTGGTCCCACTGTAGTTTATGCATGTGCACTATGTGCCCAGAGCTGGAGAATTTGAAAGTAATGTCTGGTGGTCTGTGCATGCACCCTGGCTCACCTTGTGTTCCCATCCAACAGGCTAAAGGGTGGGGCAGACTGATCGCCTCTACAGTTCCTTCTCTACTACAAATCAGATGGAGCTGAAGCAGAGGGGAAGGAGAACATAAAGACATAAGTGATCTCTCTGCTGCCATCCATCTCCACCTTCTGACAAACAGAGACTAGGGACACCATTCCTTACCCATCCTGGCTAATAGTCATTAAATGGACTTAACCTCCATCAATTTATCCAGTTCTCTTTTAAATCCTGTTATAGACCTAGCCTTCACAACCTCCTCAGGCAAGGAGTTCCACAGGTTGACTGCACGCTGTGTGAAGAACTTCCTTTTATTCGTTTTAAACTTGCTGCCCATGAATTTCATTTGGTGGCCCCTAGTTCTTCTTTATGGGAACAAGTAAATAACTTTTTCTTATTCACTTTCTCCACACCACTCATGATTTTATATACCTCTATCATAGCCCCCCCTTAGTCTCCTCTTTTCCAAGCTGAAAATTCCTAGCCTCTTTAATCTCTCCTCATATGGGATCCGTTCCAAACTCCTAACCATTTTAGTTGCCCTTCTCTGAACCTTTTCTAATGCCAGTATATCTTTTTTGAGATGAGACTACATCTGTACACAGTATTCAAGATTTAGGCATACTATGGATTTATATAAGGGCAATAAGATAGTCTCTGTCTTATTCTCTATCCCTTTTTTAATGATTCCTAACATCCTGTTTGCTTTTTTGACTGCCGCTGCATGCTGCGTGGATGTCTTCAGAGAACTAGCCATGATGACTCCAAGATCTCTTTCCTGATTAGTTGTAGCTAAATTAGCCCTCATAATATTGTATGTATAGTTGGGGTTAGTTTTTTCCAATGTGCATTATTTTATATTTATCCACATTAAATTTCATTTGCCATTTTGTTGCCCAATCACTTAGTTTTGTGAGATCTTTTTGAAGTTCTTCACAGTCTGCTTTGGTCCTAATTATCTTGAGCAATTTAGTATAATCTGCAAACTTTGCCACCTCACTGTTTACCCCTTTCTCCAGATCATTTATGAATAAGTTGAATAGGATTAGTCCTAGGACTGACCCTTGGGGAACACCACTAGTTACCCCAGTCCATTCTGAAAATTTACCATTTATTCCTATCCTTTGTTCCCTGTCTTTTAACCAGTTCTCAATCCATGAAATGATCTTCTCTCTCATCCCATGACAACTTAATTTATGTAAGAGCCTTTGGTGAGGGACCTGGTCAAAGGCTTTCTGGGAATCTAAGTACATTATGTCCACTGGATCCTCCTTGTCCACATGTTTGTTGACCCCTTGAACGATAACTCTAATAGATTGATAAGACACGATTCCCCCCGCAGAACCTGTTCTGTCCTTCCAATGTATTTTGTACCCCGGAATGATTGAGTCCCATTGATTGTCCTCACTCCACTAGGTTTCTGTTATGCCTATTATATCAATATCCTCTAACACGAGGCACTCGAGTTCACCCATTTTATTATTTAGGAGGGCAGATAGTAGACTACAGATTGAAACGACACATCTCAAAGACCCTCCAGTTTCAGGTCAATAACTTCCTTTTCTTCTTTGAGTGATGTGCCTATTGTATTCCACCGTGGGTGACTGACAAGCAGTACTCAAGTAGGAGGAGGGTGTGAGGATGTAGACTGTAGAGCTAAGCGGAGGATTGCCATCCCAAAGGCGGCATCAGCAGAGGACTCCCGTACTGGGACATGTTTTGCAAACATGTGAATGGAGCCCCACGTGGATGTCTTACAGATGTCAAGGAGGGGAACATCCTTAAGTGATGCCATAATTGTAGTTTGTGCTCTGGTGGAATGACCTCTTTCCCCATTTGAGGGAGTGGGGAGTTCAATAGCTGATGGCAGGGTAGAATGCAGCCAGAAATTCATTTGGAGATTCTCTAGGTCAGTGATTCTTAACCTATTATTTACCATTGTGGGCCGCATATACAGCTCTCTATGTGTTATATGGGCTGCATCCACGCACTATATATACTACCTGTACATCTAAAAAAAATAAGGTTTAGTATTTGTTATATGACAGCAAAACGATTCAAATCAATATAGTGCCTTTCATTTCAACATGGGCATACGTCTACTAAGAGCATTTTGTATTAGCAAAATAAGTGAAAACATAACTGTTACAATTAATTTATGGTAAGGGTGGCACTGCATGGTATATTGCACCTTCTGCTCTAGGTGGAGATGACATGCCCTCTAATTCTTTCTGCTATAGCAACAAATAGTCTTGGGAATTTCCTGGTTGGTTTTGTTCTTTTCAGGTAAAAGACTAAAGTCTTCATTTTCCTGCAGATGCATGCACTTTTGAGAAGAACACTGGTAAGTGAATGGATTGCTTAAGGTGAAATTCTGAAAATACTTTAGGAGTGAATTTGGGATGTAGAAGCAAAGAAACCTGGTTCTTATGGAACATAGTGTAAGGACGATCTGCCATCATTGCTCCATATTTGCCAACCAACCCTTCTAGCTGAGGTGATGGCTACAAGGGAAGTGATCTTCATGGAAAGGAGAGGCATGGAGCAAGAAGCTAAAGGTTTAAAGGGAGGGCCTTTGAATACCAAGAGAACAAGGTTTAAGTACCACTGGGGAGTAGGCTTCTGAATAGGTAGGAAGGTTCTTACTAGTCCTTTCCAATATCTATTGTCAGTGCAAAGACCGAGTAGTTCTAAGAAGGGGATGGTATACACTGATTGCTGCCAACCTGACTCACAAGGAGCTGATGAATAATCCTAATTTCTTCAAAGAGAGGATATAGTCCAGATGAGAGAAATATCTGCAGTTTCTGGGAGAATGCCTCTTTGATGTGCCCAAGAAACAAAACGCCTCAATTTAGCTATGTAACATCTTTTAGCAGAGTCCTTTCTACTATTAGAAAAGATGTCTCACATGGTTGTGGAGTATGAACATTCTAAGAAGGATGTCCATCCAAATACCAATCCCTGAGGTGGAGTGAATGTGGATTGGAGTGCTTGATCTTGCCATTCCACTGAGTCAGGAGTTTGGGAAACATTGGGAGGATGATAGGTGGGTTGGGTGACATGCATAGGAGGCTGGGAAACCAAAACTGCCTAGAACAGAAGTGGGCAATCAGGATGACTCTGTCCTTCTACATTTCGTGTAGAACTCGTGGCAGGAACAGTAGCAGAAGGAAGTTGAACTGCTCCGATGAAGGAAGAAGCAGAGTGTCGCCCTGGGAGTGGCGACCTAGGGTTTTTCTGGAGCAATATGTGAGGCATTGCCTGTTTTCTTGAGAGGTGAACAATCCCTAGTTGGGGTTCCTCATAGAGTGAAAGTATTGCGTGATATGAAGTCACAGAGCTCCCACTTGTGGTTGACTGCAAAATATCTGTTAGGGGTATCCGCACCCATATTTTGCTTCCCTGGAAGGGAGGCTGTTGACAGGATGATTCAATTGCTGATGCACCAGTTCCACAGGCTGACCACTTCTGCACACAGGGAGATGGATCGTGCTCCTTTATGCTTGTTGATGCAGAAGACAGTCATAACATTGTCTGACATTATAAGGACATGGTAAATATGGATGAATGGAAGAAACGTCTTGCAACTCCAGGATATTGGTATGCATCCTGGACTCTCAAGGTGTTCTGGTACCTAATTCTATTTGGCTTTTTGCGTGGACCCCGCCAACTTAATAGGTATGTGTTTGTTGTGATCCTGTGTACCTCAGAATAGCAACCAGGAACCCCCATGTTCACCACTGAGATATGATTATGATGTATGAGGCAACATTTAATAAGTCTTGATTTGTTGAACATTAATATCCTGTTGAATTATGTGTGTTACCATTGAATCTGAAGTTATGAAGTTTTGCTGTGTGTGTGTTACTGAAATATGTTGTCACGTTGGGAAACATCCACAATCAGACTTTCAGTGGCAACAAAGGAGCACCCAGTAAGACAGATTTACATCAGGACCAACCAGACATGTGTTTATGGGCCACTAAGGGGAATCCACTCTCCCAATGGCCATCCCAGAGTCTCCTCAGAGAGGGTATGTACGCAGTGAAGGTGACCTAATCCATGTCACAGCAAGGATCTTTTTAGAATCTGAAAGAACGTATAAAAAAAGGACAGGGACATCATAACTGGGGCTCTCTCCTCCCCTATCTCAACATCTGGAAGATCATCTGGAAAACAAAGACTTTGAACTGGGGAGATTGATCCCAAGCTGAAAGGGAACACAGCCTGTGTATTAAGGACTATGAGCTGCCTGTAACATCTATTAGGGCGAGAATAGCTCTTTGAGTCAAATTTTGCTTAGTCTGTTAAAGTTAGAATTTCGACTGTGTTTCTATTTTTATTTCTTTTGTAACCAATTTTATTTCTATGCCTGCTACTTATAATCATTTAAAATCTATCTTTCTGTAGTTAATAAATCTGTTTTATATTTTACCTAAAACAGTGTGGTTTTGGTTGACGTGCTTGGGGAATTTCAGATGAGGTTAACAAGAGCCACTACCGTTTGTCAGAGAGGCGAACTAATTAATGAGCCTGCACTGTCTAAAGGAGTCTTAGGCAGTGTAAAACAGTATAGTTCTGAGGTGCATGGCTGGGGGCTGGGGAGATTAGCTAGTGCCTCTTTCTGTATGATTCATGAGTGGCTTAGAGACTATTAATGCAATTTAGCTGGATGTGAGTCTCCACATGCTTATGGCTGAGTGGTCACAGTGCCAGGAGGGGTTTGCTGTTTGTCACTGGCATAGCACTGTGAGCGACAGTCCAAGCTGGAGAGTTAAGGGGCATAGCGGTCCCATAGTTCCAGTTTGTACCCTGGACAGGGGTGGCTCTAAACATTTTGCCGCCTCGAGCACGGCAGGCAGGCTGTCTTGGGCGGCTTGCCTGTGGAGGGTCCGCTGGTTCCGCGGCTTCGGTGGACCTCCAGCAGGCGTGCCTGTGGGAGGTCCTCCGAAGCCGCGGGACCAGCGGACCCTCCACAGGCACGCCTGCTGGAGGTCATCCAAAGCCGCGGGACCAGTGGACCCTCCGCAGGCAAGCCGGAGAAGGCAGTCTGCCTGCCACCCTCGTGGCGCCGGCAGAGCACCCCCTGCGGCTTGCTGCCCCAAGCATGCACTTGGCGTGCTGAGGCCTGGAGCCACCCCTGACCCTGGGGATCCCTTCACATTTGTAATAATGGTTCTTTCCAGAGAAGAAGGGATAAAGGGGACACCCACACATACCGGGCAAGTATTTGTCCATCACAGCAGGAAAGACACTACCTTGGTTATTACAATGAGGTTCATGTAATGGCGGTTTTGAGAGTATACTGACTGCAATCACATTCGAAAACAATGAAGGTGGAGCCTTGCAAACAGGGTGGCCTAGGTGCCTGAGGCCATATGACCTAAGAGAAAGACATGTTTTGACTGGTTTTTGAGGGTTGTTTGTGATCTGAACTATGATATTTTTCATGGGCTGGAATCTGTCCTGGGGCAGGTATGTTCTTTCAGTGATAGAATTCAAGGTGGCTGTAATGAAGTTCAGAGATTGTATGGGGTTAAGAACAGATTTTTCTGTTTACGCTGACTCCCAGTGAGAAAAGGAGGTGCAGCATCACAGAAGTTGGCACATAGGCTTCCTGGTGGGACTTGGCAACAAGGAGCCAGTTATTGAGGTAGTGGAAGATAATGAGACAACATCACCTGATATGAGCTGCAAATACCAAGAATATATTGGTATAGAATCTGAGGGAGGTCGCTATTCAGAAAGGGATCACTATGTGCTGATGTGAAAGTGAAATTAATTCTATTAAAAAATAGAATGAATTAAAGAATGTTGTATTTGCCTTTAAGTAGAATTGAAAAGAATGCTGCGATCCAGGTGTCAGGAAAGCAGACATTCAGGTAGAACAATTGCTCCACTTAAGAGCGATTGGTGAAGTATTAGCCTTAGATCGATAAGAGTTAGTAAGGAAGTAGGATATGCATGCTGTACCCCAGGTAAATTTTACAAATTTGTCCCTTTGTTTAGTTCATGCCCTTTTATCTGTATAAATAAGACTGTTTGCGTCTTGCATAGGGGCTCACATTATCTGAATGTATTAGCAAAGGCTGTGCTAATAAAACAGAGTGGTCTTGACAAATTGTGAGTCCTGATTCTAACTTTGAAAATGGTCAGAGTCCACCATAATCTAAGGAAGCATCTGTAAGTGTGATGAACACCTATGTGAAAGTAGGCATTGTTCATGTTGACAGCTATAAACCACATGCCCTTTTCTAAAGATGGGATTATAGATGCGAATGTGAACATGCCAAATCTGAGCTTGCGAATGAAGCAGTTGAGATGGCAAAGGTCTCCAACTGCTCTTCTTCCTGGGTACCAAGTAAAGTAAGTCAAGTAAAACCCACTGACTTGGTATTGAGGAAGGATGTGTTCTATAGCTCCTTGCTGTAATAGGGAGTTCACCTCTTGTTTGAGGATACGCTTGTGAGAGCAGTCCCCAAAGGTTCACTGGGTCGTTAGGAATCTCCCAATGAAGAGATGCTGATTCCAGTTCCAGTGGCAATACCATCAGTGCCGTTGAAGGGGACTTGTATTTTTTGTATGAGATGGGCAACAAACTCCATCCAGAGAAAATGCTTTGTGGAGTGGCAATGGATTCAGATCTCCCTGGTGTAAAAGCGGTTCTACTTGTTCAAACCACAGGAGCTGAAGAGGAAGAGGGTGTCTGAAGCTGGTGGCAATTGGACTTGTCAACGCCAATGGATCCTAAGGTGTGGAGGTGCTGAGGATGATGGAACTGATGGCTCACAGTCTTGTACTGATGTAGCCCAGTGCTTATGAGCTTTCTTGTTGTGCCTCTGGGACTTAGGAGGCGCTAAGTCCTCGCAGGCCGAGCTGATGGGCTTGCTTAGAGCCGAATCTGACTTCTTTGAAGCGGATTTAGAGGAAGACTGAGTCTCATGCTTCTGAGAGTGCTTCCAGGATTCTCTATGACATCCCAACGGAGAGTATGTGGGGTTGAATCTCCTGCTCCAGAGTCAGATTCTGCAGCAGAAGATGCACTCCTTACTGAATTAGACCAACCTACAACAGGATTCCATGGCCTGGGTCTGATCTGGGGCCTCCTGGCCTTCTCCATGAGGTATTTGCAGAGACAAAGTTCCTGCCCTTTTTGGATATGGCTGGGGAATGATGGGCAAATACTGCACCCCACAGTGATGTGGGCTTCCCCAAGGTAATACAAGCAGCACTGATGGCCATTGCTGACTCAGAAGATATGCAGGTACGAAGTGAAGAGTTTGAAGCCCAGAGTCCAGGGCATAGTCTAGTACTCGAATGGAGTACAGGGGCTGGGGGGAGTTCCCCTGACAGACTAAATCTAAATATTAATAAATCCATAAAACATTAAACTATAGACTATAAAACCTGTAAAACTTATTTACACTAAACCTAATTCTTATTTTGTAGGATGAATCCGAAGCTACGGACACTGGAGGTTCCCACCCGGACCATGCGGTGGTGAGAAAGAACTTGAGAGGCGGTTGGTCTGCCGCAGCCTTTATCTCCTTGGCACGAGGCACTGATACATGGACCAACAGGCACTACTTTCACTACTTTCAAATTCTCTGGCTCCAGGTGCATGGTGCTCACATGTGACCCACAGTGGAATACAATAGGGACCATCACTTAAAGAAGAATTTAGGACTTTGGAGAGATATACATATAGGTCTTGACCCAGCTCCACTGAAATCAGTGAGACTTTTAGTATTGATTTTAGTGGGAAGATGATCATGGCCATAGTTAATTGTATCAACATGCCACCTTTGATGTTAACATTTTTTGCCATTTTCTGCCCAATCCCCTACAGAAAATTATTGTGAAGGTGGTGGCAATCCAACTCCAGCTTCATGTATAGGAGCCACTGCTTAAAATCAGTGAATAGAAGTTAATGCCTTTTGGTGAATGAGGAACGAGATAGACTAGATGCCATAACAGGGCTTTTCTATCTCCAGTTGTATGGTCCTACGAAAAAGTGTGGCACCATTCTCTTTTCAGAAGCAGTAAGGCCTAGCGGACACAGTGGAACCTATCCAGTTATTGTCTCTTCATTTCCCATATAAATTACTCTCAGAATGTAATTATTCAACTAGCAATGTCACATTAACATTTGATTAGAGATTGAAAATAAAGTCAAATTAGCAACATAACAGTGCGCAGTTGCCTTGAAGCAATAATTTGGTGACAAAGAGATGAATTATGCTGATACAGGAAACAGAAATGAGTCAAATGGTTAGTTGGCACTTTAGATGAATGTGAACTGGCCCTGTTCATCACATCAGACACTGCCCTAGCTTAGGGATGGGCTAGAATAGTAATTTTTAAAAAAGAAACATCCAACAATTTGGTAGATGGCATGTCAGAAATATGTGCACATACTTCGTTTGAAGTAGGAGCCAAAGATCAGAAACTGTAAAAGGGCTCTAGAGGTAGATTTTTGCTTTACAGATAAATTTAGTACAGAGATGATTAAGTAAACTGGCTGCTATTTATTCTAATGATGGCGCTGCATGTTACAATAAAGTACTACTAGTTGGAAGATCATACATGGATTTCCAAATCTGCTATGTATTTGTGAGCTAAAGAACTTTAAATAAAGTCCTGCTCAGTCTTTTGTTGTCTGCTATAGAATCCAGATTGCAGGATATAATGAACAGTGTCCTTCCAGCTGAGGAAAGCTGACTACTGCTCCAATTTCTCAGCAGGGAGCTAGTGTTTCATCATGCATTAGGCATATTACACTGTTGTCTAAATAGGCAAGCCACTATTTAGGCCATATGGCAGCTTTCATCAGCTGAAGGAGGAAAGAGAATCACAGCAATCTAAATGTTTTGGACAGGCAATCTAATCTTTTCATTTTTTGTTAGGTGAAATGGACAGGATATTAGCATGCTGGTGTTATTTCTTTTTTTATATTCTAAATGCATCAAGAAATAATTAAACTATTACCAATGGGGCTTTAATGCTTAACAGAGGAGGTTTCTGCTCCTCAACTTTATGGCAATTATCTGCAAGCCAAAGAGTTTCCCTCCCTACTAGTAAAAGACTGGATAAAGGATTCAGTCATCAACTTTCCTACTTCACCATTCACAGAACTGGAAATACGATTTCACATTCCTGGATCCCTTGTAAACTTTATCCACTATTATTCTTCTAGTTCAGAAGTCAGTGGGAATTAGATTTTCACTCAGCTATATCCAAAACAGAAAGGGAGAGAAAATGTTTTATATGATAAAGTTTGTTTTTTTGAATGTTGCACTTCAGTATTTCTGCCTTTTTTTTTTTTTTTTTACTTCCCTGCAAACCTCGAATAGGACCTACCTTTTAATGTCATCAATTTTTCACTGGGGCATAAACTGTAAAACCATGAAAGATTCTGTAGTTTGCTTTAGGTCTTTTTGTATAGACTATACACTATAGTGTCAGTCATGAGTATCCAGATTACAATCTGAATGTAGCTGAGGCAGTCTAAATGAGTACTGGTTTCCATTCTCTACAAAAGTAACTATATGCTGTGCTATGCAGCTGTTTAGATTTTTGATTCATGAACAGCTGGCAGCAAAACTGAACTTGATGTTGCAAAATTATCTTGACATTTCTGTTGTGATAAATGAAAGATATCCCTCCCAATCCAGTGTTATAAGAGTCAGTAGGAATCAAAGGACCATGAATCACTCGCACGTCAACAAAATTTAAAATGCAAACAAATCTCAAAGAGAAGATGTACTTTTACAGAAAAGAAAAGAAATTTTAAAAGAAAAGGAAAGGAATACAATACTGCTATCTTCCAAAACCAGGTTTTTTGTCAGGAAGGTTATCACAACTCCACAGCATATTGAGGAGTTGTAAAAGCTTTAGCTTAACAGAGGTGCAGTTCATCGGGGAAAGCCTGGAATTTGTCAAGTGCTTTGTATTATTATTATTATTATGATTATTAAAAGGGCTGCTGGCCATTATCAATTATAATTAAGGATGTAAAACAATTTCCATTCTATCCTCATTTTGAGACACCCATAACTTTCTGAATATTCTATCTAAATCTAATTTACATTTCACCATTTATGCTGCTTCCTTATTTTGTGTATTTCACTCAACTTAAACAATGAAAACAGCCCAGTAATTTTTAATTTTGTTTTTGGTCTTTTTCTGGTCAGTTGCACTTTCTGATTCTGTGTGATTCATAGATTCATAGACTCTAGGGTCAGAAGGTACCAATGTGATCATCTAGTCCGACACCCTGCACAAAGCAGGCCACAGAACCCTACCCATCCACTTCTATAACAAACCCCTAACTTATGCCTGAGTTACTGAAGTCTTCAAATTGTGGTTTGAAGACCTCAAGCTGCAGAGAATCCACCAGCAAGTGACCCATGCCCCACGCTGCAGGGGAAGGCGAAAAACCTGTGTGTCTCGTAGTGTGTTCATTGTCTGATTTCTCTTTGTTTTTTAAAGCCAAAAATGTTACATTTAGGTGCCAAGAGTTAGGAACTTAAATTTATAGTTAGGTGTCTAAGTAAGTGACATGTGTTTTCGGAGATGTAGAGCAACCATATCTGACTTTGCTCCCAGTGTTCACAGATTCTTTTGCTGATGCCATGCTCAATATCTCTCAAAACCAGGCCACTTAGTTAAGATGTCTTAAGGATAGCTTCAATCTTAGGAATGCTAGCTTGAAAATTTTGTCTTTAGATTTAAACTCCTCAGGCAATGACTTTGTTTTTCTGCATTTTGTACAAGGCTGAGCACAAATATTAAAATACTGCTAATAAATAATATTAATTATAAATAAAATTATTCTAATTGAAATCAAACATCTCATGAAAACATTTATATTCAATTTTCTTAAATTCTTCTTATCCACAATGTAAAGGCCTCCTCGCTTAACAAGTTTCAAACTGCAAAATTCAGATCTGGATCCTGAACACTCAAAAGTTTGGATCTGAGTTTTCTTTTGGCCTACTCTAAAGATAGGTGTCACTTGCAAAATCCAATTCTGAGCCCTCTCTTATCCCCAAACTGTAGAGGTGTTCTGATCTTCATTGTGTCCACTACTAAAAACTACTTTTAAATACCACTTCTAGCATGATTTGTACATGTGTGCATAGAAGTGAGGGCCATAATTTGGGCTGAAGAACATTTGATGTTTATATACTATCAATCTAAGATTTGATCTAGTGTGGAAAAAAAATCCTTAAAAAAATCAACTGCATATTTCTGACAATGGCCTGACCTCCATATCCTCTTCCAATAACACAAAGAAGTTACCTGAAAAAAATCACATAAAGTTACTACTTCTGATCCCACGTGTAATGGGTTTCATTTAAAAAAAAAAGAAAGCAAAATATGATATACAATATCACACACAATACAGTGACTAGTCCAAATCAGTCAAGTCAACTCAATTGCTGTATAGTTTGTTTAAAACTGGAAATATATTATCAGAAATTCAGCCCAATGTAGCTCAGTTGAAAACTATATTTATATGCGTAAGTTGGTATGAGGACAAAGAATGTCATCAAGAAAAGCATATAAGCATGTGTTTATCTTTAAGTATGTTCATAGTCCTGCTGACTTAAATGGATCTACTTATGTGTTTAAAGTTAAGCATGTGCTTAAATGCTATGCTGGATTGGGGTGTATACCCTGAAAGCATTAATTCTCCAATGCCTTGAAATTTATATATAATTTGCCATTTGTGTAAAGTGGGTGCAAAACCCTGTCACATCACCCTGCAGAGGTGTATATGACAAGGTGCAAATCAGTGGATAACCAGGTCGTTAAATTGCAATTTCTTCCTGAGTTTAGAGGTACTTTATACTATGATTGCTTAAAAGCACCCCAGTAAAAATGTGCTACCTACAGTGCACCCAGAAAAACAAGAGTGACAAAATATAATCTAAAGTCACTCAATATTTCCTGTGGTATTATTTTCCACTGCACTGACCTAAAATATACTGACAGTTACGCTTCTGAAATGGGGAAGAAGTTTATAAATAATACGTAGATCAAAATAGTTTTGCCTAATTGGTCTTCACCAGGCTGAAGAGAACAGAAGATACAATTTATAAGATGTTCAAGTATGGAAGGATTACTGTTAAAAAGATAGTCAATAACATAATAAAAATAAAATATAAAAACCCCACAGTGTGCTATGAGATACATAGACAACAGTGTTATTGTAAATAACCAGGGGAGAAAGTAAGATGCCATAAATATGTTAATGAATAGTCCATTTTAAGAAAATTAAAATGTCAGCAGGCACAAAAATCTGCTTTATTTATACTGGTAATACCCCAATAAGGCTGTCCAACAGAGTTAGTGGCATTTCTCTAACTTTGAATAAATTGCACAAAATATATTTTGTCTTCTCTCACGAAGCTAGGAACTTGTTCATTGGATACTTAAACTTTGAGCCAGCCCTTCATAAAAATCCGGTATGCATCTCTTTCTGTTAGTCTTATGTCTAGTCCCTGGAAGTTCTCAGAATAAGATGACAGCAAACTGAGATTTTGAGCAATTTATGAACCAATAAAAGGTAAAGTTCACAATCTTGGCTATGTGGCCAGTGGAGAGCCTGAGAAAATAGAAAAGAGGTATGGAAGGATCAATGTAGGAGAGGAATTGGAAAGATACAGCTGAATATGTGTCTTAATCAGAACACAATCAGTGAACACTTGAACATTTGAAATTTAAGATCCTTTCCAGCTGCAGACACAGAGGACATCATTATGGAACCCTAAAGAGTTAAAATTATTAATAATGTACCCTGTCAAATGATGTATAGATATGTACCAGACTGCATTCTTTCTTATATCAGTAATTAGAAACTATTTAATGAAGATATAATTAAAAAGAAACTATAGAGCTAGTGGCTTTGGTTTGGGGTTTTATAGCAATTGGTCAATATTTGATTCCCCTGGGTTCAAAAAGCACATCTGTAAAAAGGACTATAGTTGCTTGGAATGTGTTTCCTGGGATTTGAATAAAGGACAGATTTATATAGACATAGGTAAGGAACCAGACGGAGAGGACACCAGCTAGAGGCAGTTGGCTTGGGGACATAAGGTCTGATCCTGCTTCAGTGAGAGTTTTGCCAGTGATTTCAGTAAGAGAACGATCAGGACAATGGTGAGAAAGCAGCCATTTGTCCATGAGCAAGAAAGCAAATAAAACAACAACAGAGCACTGAACTGGCTTGGAAGTATCTGTTTTAGTAGGGACTACTTAAGAGGCTATAACTAGAAAAGTGTGCTTGAGCTCTCTCGCTCTCTCTCCCTCTCTCTCTCTCTTTCCTAATCCAGAAACATAGATCCCCATCCAGCACATAATTTAAGCATAAAGTTAAAGTCAGGCACATGCTTAAGTGTTAGCCCTGATCCAGCATGGCACATAAACACATGCCTAACTTTATGCTTAAGTGATGTATTAGATTAGGGCTATATAACAAGATTCTTTCCAGTAATACATATTATCCACCACAACCACAAATCCTTTTCAGAGTCACTGCTTCCCAGGATAGAGTACCCCATCTTGTAAGTATGGCCCATATTCTTCATTACTAGATATATAAATTTGCATTTAGTAGCATCAAAACACATATTTCTTTGCTTGCACTGAGTTTACCAAACAATCCCGATGGATCTAAATCAGTGACCTGTCCTTTTCATTATTTACCATTTCCCCAATTTTTGGTCCATCGGCAAACTTTATCAGTGATAGCAGCAAAGAGTCCTGTGGCACCTTATAAACTAACAGATGTATTAGAGCATGAGCTTTCGTGGGTGAATACCCACTTCATCAGATGCAATGGTGATGATTTTAATGTTTTCTTCCAAGTCATTGATGAAAGTATTAAATAATGCAGGGGCAGGAACCATTCCACCCACTCAATGACAATCCTCACATACAATTATATTTTGAGATCTATCAGTAAGCCAGTTTTTAATCAATTTAATAAGTTAATTTTATGTCATTCTATTTTTTTAATCAAAATATCAAGTGGTACCAAGTCAAATGCCTTTCTAAGTATGTTAAGAAAATGCTATTACTTCTATTAACCAGACTAGTAATTGAGGCAAAAAATGATATCAAGTTAGTTTGACAGAATCTATTTTCCATAAACTCATGTTGATTTGCATTAATTATTTTACCCTCCTTTAATTCTTTATTAATCAAGTCCTGTATCAGCCACTCCATTACTTTGCCCAGGATCAACATCAGGCTGACAGGCCTAAAATTACCTGGTTAATTACTTGGGCTATTGCATTTACCCTTTTTAAAAGTTGGCACAATATTATACTGGACATCTGTTGGAAAATAACAGCAGGGCACAGATTATACAACAAGTTAGAGATTTTTTTTTATTTCAGAAGATGGAGAAAACTACTAGGGGAGAGGCTGTTATAGATTTGATTTTAAGAAATAGGAAGGAACTGGTTGAGAATTTGAAAATGGAAGGCAGCTTGGGTGAAAGTGATCATGAAATGATAGAATTCATGATTCTAAGGAATGGTAGGAGGGAAAACAGCACAATAAAGATAATAGATTTCAAGAAGACAAACTTTAACAAACTCAGGGAATTGGTAGGTAAGATCCCATTGAAGCAAGTCTAAGGGGAAAACCAGTTCAATAAATCTGACAATTTTTCAAGAAGACGTTATTAAGGGCACAAGAGCAAACTATCAGCTCCACTGAAATCAGTGGCAAGAGGCCACCCTGGCTTCACCAGGAGATCTTCAATGATCTGAAACTCAAAAAAGAGTCCTACAAAAAGTGCAAACAAGGTCAAATTCTGAAGGATGAATATAAACAAACAACACAAGCATATAGGGATAATATTAGAAAGGCTAAGGCACAAAATGAGATTAAAGTAAGACAAGGTAGGCCCATTACTCAATAACAATAACAGAAAATGTGGAAGTGGAAGTAGTGCTAAATGACTTTTTTGTTTCATTTTTCACCAAAGAGTTTAGTAGCAATTGGACACCTACCAGAGAACATAAACTAGAAAAGTTAGATGTCTTCAAATTGCCATGCTTTGATGAAAAACATCATAGAATACACAAGGAGATGACTGAAGAGATATCAGACCCATTAATGATTAGAACATAAGAACAGCCATACTGGGTCCAACCAGTGGTCCACCTAGCCCAATATGCTGTCTTTTGATCCTTCAGAGGGAATGAACAGAACAGGTAATCATCAAGTGATCCATCCCCTGTCACCTATTCTCAGAGGCTAGGAATTATCCTCCATAAGCTTATCTAGTTCTCTTTTAACCCTTTTATAGTTTTGGCCTTCACAACATCCTCTGGCAAAGAGTTCCATAGTTGACTGCATTATGTGAAGAAATATTTTCTTTCGTTTGTTTTAAACCTGATGCCTATTAATTTCATTTGTATTATGTGGAGTAAATATCACTTCTTTATTGACTTTGTCCACACCAGTCATGGTTTTATAGACCTCTATCATATCTCCCCTTAGTCGTCTCTTTTCCAAGCTGAAAAGTCCAAGTCTTTTTAATCTCTTATCTTTGAAAAGTTATGGGAGAGATTCCAGAGGACTGGAAAACAGCTAATATAGTGCTTCTATAAAAAAGGGGAATAAGAACTACCCAGGGAATTACAGACCAGTCACCTTAACTTTAGCACCCAGAAAGAAAATGGAGCACATAATTAAATAATCAATTTGCAAACACCAAGAAGATAATAAGGTGATAAGTAACAGTCAGCATGGATTTGTCAAGAACAAATTGTGTCAAACTTACCTAATGGCTTTCTTTGACAGAGTAACAAGCCTTGTGGATAGTAGGAAAGCAGTAGATGTGGTATATCTTGGCTTTTGATACTGTCTCGTATTACCTTCTCATAAACAACTAGGGAAACACAACCTAGATGGAGCTACTATAAGGTGGAGGCATAGCTAGTTGAAAAAAACATTCCCAGAAAGTAGTTATCAATGGTTCACAGTCAAGCTGGAATGGCATTTCAAGTTGGGTCCCACAGGAATCAGTCAGGATCCAGTTTTGTTCAATATCTTCATCAATGATTTATATAATGGCATACAGAGTACACTTATAAAGTTTGTGGATGATACCAAGCTGGGACGGAGAGGGGGAGTTGCACGTGCTTTGGGGGACAGAATTAAAATTCAAAATGATCTGGACAAACTGGAGAAATAGTCTGACGTAAATAGGCTGAAATTCAATAAGGACAAATGCAAAGTACACATAAAAAAATGAGAAATGACTGCCTAGGTAGAAGTACAGAGGAAAGGGATCTAGGGGCCATTGTGGAGCTAAATATGAGCCAACAGTGCAACACTGTTGCAAAAAATGCACACGTCATTCTCCGATTTGTTAGCAGGAGTGTTGTAAGCAAGACACAAGAAGTACTTCTTCCGCTCTAGTCTACGCTGATACAGCCTCAACTGGAGTATTGTGTCCACTTCTGGGAGCCACATTTCAGGAAAGATGTGGACAAATTGGAGAAAGTCCCAAGGAAGAGCAACAAAAATCATTAAAGGTCTAGAAAATGTGAACTATGAGGAAAGATTGAAAACAATTAGCTTGTTTAGTCAAGGGTGACCAGATAGCAAGCGTACAAAATCGGGACGGTGGGCGGTGGCAATAGGCGCCTATATAAGAAAAAGCCTCCAAAATCAGGAATGATCCTATAAAATCGGGACATTTGGTCACCCTAGTTTAGTCTGAAGAAGGGATGAGTGAGGGGGGACATGAAAACAGTTTTCAAGTACATAAAAGTTTGTTACATAGAGGAGGGAAAAAAAATGTTCGCCTCCAAAGTTCAGCAGGAGTGATATATTGCCTTGGGAGACTGCGGAATCTCCATAACTGGAGTTTTTAAAATGTGAGCCAAATATATTTCCCCTTAACTTTATTCTCAGAAACATCTAAATCCTTTTGCTGAAACTTTTTTAAAAAATACTGAACCTCAGGCAGACACCAAGTATGGAAAATTTCATCCCAACTGGCTGAAGTTTGGCAAAGTTATAAGCAAGTGAAAACAGAGTCTTTTAATGGGGAAAATGTCAGAAAGCCTTAATTGTAGACATCACTTTCAGCTCCATCTGTAATAATTTTTACAGCCATTGATACAGGACAGAACTTTGAGTTTCCTTTGTTTAAGTTTTGTTTTTGTAACTTGGTTCACCTTTTTTTGACACACAGCAGGATGTTGGTGTTTCCCTTTTAGGGTATAAGTCGTATTCTGGACTTTCACGATATGATACTGTATTGTCCTTGGGAATGCTGCTGTAATTAGTCAACACAGCATATAGACATGCCTTTTTGCTCTTTTGGTCGAGAAGAAGTGTTTTTGACATTTTCAGACTACAGCTCCTTGCCCATCCACTCTCAGGATCAGGAAATCTTTGGTGCACTGCCTAAGCCTAAAGGAGACCAAGGTTGCTTGACTTCTTCATCCTTCAACCTTTTCTATCTCCTCAATCTCCACTCTGTAGCAAATACAATTTTGTGCCAAGCACATGATAGGATAAGTACATGATTCCTTTATTTAATGGATACTGCAAGCACTGGTATAAATCACCTGGAAAGGGCTACTGTGGAGCGACAAGGCCTGCTGGTCAGGACAGTAGGAGAGGTTTCAGCATACTTCTGTAAATGAAACTGGTTAAAGAACTACATGCCCCAGTTCAAACAAGAACTGAGCTAAGTTCACAGCTCTGAGCTTTTCATTTCTGTACATCTAAATGTCACTTGTTAGGCTTTAAATGCAATTAACCAATTCTGAAAGGCTTTTGACATAATTTTTCAGTGCTTCATGGGATTCAGCTAAAATTAATACAAAAACTAACTAGCTATGAGCCAGACCTGCAACTCCAGTAGCAGCTAATGACAGTTCCAGGTGCTCCGCACTTCTGAAAATCAGACCTATTGCTTCTCTTAGTAGAAGATACCTATTCTATTGCATTAGAATATCTTATCACAGCTGATATATTTTCATGCTGGTCAGATATTATATGTAAAAAGGTATATCTTCATCCGTATGTAAATATTTCATATACTTTCAGTTAAACGGAAATAGGATTTTCATTAGGGTTACCACAGAATTGAATTAAATTGGACCAAAATTTATGCTTAGTTCTTTTTAACTTACATCTAACAGGGAGCTGTCTAGTCCATTAGATATTCCAGTCTATGACAGCACATACTTGAACTCTAATCATTGCTGATTGTTAAAAATTATTGTAAGAGCTCTAATACCAGTCTGAAAGCTCCAGGGAGGATATCAGAAGAATCTCATATATTAATGGTTCTTTATCAACTCTCTAACTTTTTTATACATTGGAGTTTATCATGTCGATATACTTTCACATTGGTGTCCAAAAACCCACAAGTCCCTTAAATGTAGATGAATTATGCTTATTTTACCTTAGAAATATTTCAGTCTGTTAAAAATCACTTTGCAAATTATTGCTTTCCTTAGTAAAATACAGCACATTACCTAAGAGTGCTCTTAATTCAATGTCACTTTGAAATCAGACAGTTTAATTGAGAATATTACTTTAGGAAATATCTGAGAAAGCTACCAGCTGTAGAGATAACCTATCACTGAAATGAGAAGCAGTCTCTTAAGTGTATCATTCAAAAATACTGAAAGCACTATTCTCTGCCATAAGAATTCTCTAGGCAACAAATGCTCACCAGACACATTCTAATATCTCTATATGTCTGACATTTGAACGTGTTTTGTTCTAGCACATTCACCCCAAAAGTTCTCATACATTTCCTTATTACTCACCTCCAAAGTAAGAGCCATCTGTCAGCTTCATCTCCTTACTGGATTTAGTGATGACACCAGCGACCCCGTGTTGAATGAAATACATCTTTTTACCCACAGCCCCTTCTCGGATAATATAATCGCCGGGTTGGAACACCTCAAAGCGAAGCTTGCTCAGCATGGCTGTCACGAAATTGGGGTCTGCATTAGCGAAAAGAGGCATTGTGGCAACCAGCTTGCGACAGTTGAAATTGACTATCTCCTAAATGGTAGGGAAACATAATGAGAGTAATAGTCAGCAAACAGACATTCTAGAGTGGGTATGTAAAACAAAAATAAACAAAACAAAGAGAGTGTACACAATAAGACAAAACTTTTTTTCAGTAGAAATTCTGTGTGCTTATTAGACATAACTCTTTTATTTTGTGGCTCGTTTTTAGTCATTTTCATTGCTGTTGCTACTAAAATGGTAAATGAAACAAAAAAAAAAACCAAACCAAACTAACAAAAATCAAAACAACCCCTCAGACTTCCCCACTCCACATAAGAAACCACACCACTATTTCTATATCACTGAGGTGAAAGGTAAGTTCTTCATGGGTCTCCTTGTAACTTATTTATTCTCCTTGGCTTTTAAGAAAAATGATGGACAAACAGACACTACATATGAATTACAGCCACTGAAAACTCTGTAAAAAGGGCACAGCTTGCAAAAGAAGATGGAACGAATCCTCTGCTGGCAGAACTCCAATAAATCGAGTGGAGTTATACCAGCAGAAAATGTGAACTCTTATTTTTAACAATTATATCAATGGTATCTATATAACTGCAGCAGCTTTAGGGGTAACACAAATGCACATTATGGACTTCTTCTAAAGCCCATTGAAGTCAATGGAAAGATGCCTTTGGATCAGGAACCATCAGATCTGAACTTACAGTAACATAGGCCGCAATCCTGCAAAGGAATCCATACAAGTGGACCTTTGCATCCACATAGTAATCTGTTGAATTCATGGGACTCCATGAGGGTTTTAAGGATCCAAGGTAGCAAACCAATTAGCATTATCAGGACCATTGGCAGGCATTACATCCAAAGGAGAATGCTACAAGATTAAATACGCTACCTGTTTTAAATTTAAAAGTGTGTCATTCCTGAAAGTGATTTGTAAGATAAATCTTGCAGACCTTACTTTGTCTTACATTAAAAAAATCCCTTGGACAATATATTCGATTCCATGCACAGGGTTTACAAGCTACCACACTGAAGAACATTTCATGAGATTGATTGGTATTGGACATGAAGAGGGATTCCAACAGGACACAGCCCATTGGGTACAGTTAGCAACCAATGTATTAAATGTTTGACAAAATGTTATATATGATCATCTGTATATCAGTGCACAACTGCATTAAAACACAAAAACATGCAAACAGTGGTACTATTTATATCATGCCAATTGTCCTAGAAAGCTCAATGTTACTTCAGTAACAGCAGTGTATCCTAGGCATTCACTACAGCAAGTACAAGGAGGTTTATAGGTAATGAAGCAAATACTGAGGTAACGTCATCTAGGAAGCTTTTAAGGGTTCCCACTAGATGGCGCCAATCACAAAGATTGCCTTAGGTTTTACTAGATTTGTGTTACTTGCTGACCAAGGAAGCACATGTGTGGCACAAGAGTGAAGAGAGAAAATCCAAACTAAAGAATGGATCCTCCAACATGAAAAAAATGAAACTGGAAGAAGAGCACAAGGCAAAATAAGTGTCCCAGTGGCAGGAAGTTATTATTCCCATCCATTTCTTACTCCCCACTAAAAGAAGATCAGGGCAAATGTACTTGCTTCTCCTACATCTGGGACAGAGATATGACATCTTAGGACACTCACTCAGGAGAATGTCACTATGTAATAACAAGGTGAAAATAGTAGGGTCTCTAAGGACAAGGGGACTTTGCCTCTTTAGAAGGAGAATTATAGTCATTCCCTTTGACCTTGGTCTCAACAATTCAATAGTTCTGTACTTAGCTCTGTGCTATGTATGCTTTTCCTTCAGCTTCTTCTTCTTTTGGGTGGGGAGAGCAGGTGACAAACAAAAATTACACGATAACAGAGGTGGGACAAAGAGGGGCAGGGATAGCTCAGTGGTTTGAGCATCATCCTGCTAAACCCAGGCTTGTGAACTCAATCCTTGAGGGGGCCATTTAGGGATCTGGGGCAAAATCAGTACTTGGTCCTACTAGTGAAGGCAGGGGCTGGACTCAATGATCTTTCAGGGTCCCTTCCAGTTGCAGATAGGTTTATCTCCATATATAACACAAAGAATGGCTAGAGACTGCAGCTTTGGCTCTGGAAGTGTTGAGACAGTGAGTGAAGAATAAGATATGCATCAACTTGTGCAAAAAGTAAAGCTCTAAGAGGTGCAAAATGGGTATAATAGGCACAAAAAGGCAGATGGTGAAATCCTGATGTCAATGACAAGCCTCAGATAGACTTCAATGGGGCCAGTATTTCACTTTTATTTGCAAGCTCTTCTTTAAACAATGGAGAGAAAATAAAGACAGTCTCCTTTACTCAGTTTTCTTTCTTTCTTATTGTCTTAGCTCCCAACCCATGAGTCAGGCTCCCTTACAAGGCATAAGCCCACTACATAGGGAGGAGCATAGTGATTCTTGCTGATGTGACTGCTGGAGCCAATTAGAGGCAATGGTAGTGTAGAAAATAAATAGAAGGAACATCTCACCTCCAAAAACTAACCCTTTCCCTGTATTTACTCTGATTGGCTCCTATGAAACCAGTGGTAGGAGGAGAGAATAGCCGCAGAGGAAACCAGGACAGATAGAAGAAGAGATGACTGAGAGTTGGGGCAATTGCCTTGCTCCTTCTCAAAATACAAAATCATTGCTTATCTTTGGCAGAAGCCAGAGCAACATTAAGGCATATGTCCCAGTCCTAAGGCCTTAGCTCCTGGACTCACATGACATCAGAATCTGAGATTTTATTTAAAAAAAAAAAAAAGCCTCTAGCCCTTGTGTTTGCTAAGAAAAGCTAGAAAACATGAAGCGAGTGTAAACTGATGCTGTGATGTCCATGTGAGTCTGCAGACAGCCTGAAACAAGAGCTCTGAAAGATATGAACTGTCCGGTTCTTTTCCATGAGGGACTAGGAATCCAGAATAATTGATCTCAGGGGTCCTGCTGAGACTGCCTGTCAGAAGAGGGAGGAGAAGAGTGCAGTGACCCAGCCACCCAAGTGGATACACCCCATATGTTGGGATAAGTATTGCAGGGAAAGCCCTGCTGCCTCTCCTGTCTCTCTGAGGGGTGAAGAGACACCTGCTTCTTCTCCCTACTGCCAATTCTTAGTGGGGATTAGGGGGTTCCTTGCTACTGTCACTTCCCTCTCTGGGAAGGGAGCACCCTGACATATCCATTCAGAGTTGGGGGTGGAGATATGGGAGGGACCTATGTCACAAGTGTGCCTGGGACATCAGATTGCCTTAATTTGGCTTTGGCTAAAGCCAGGGAGAAGACAATAGCTGGCAGTTCCTTGTTTACGTGTCCAATGATTTCAAGGCGCCTCCCATCGAGCCATTTGACCCCAGACTGTTTTCTGTTTCGGTAACAGCACTGATCTCTTCTGTAAGTGCAGGGATGGAGAGAAAGGAAAGCCACCAGGGAAAGAGGGAAAGTTGGGTTGTAAGAGAGCTAGAAGAGAGATGTGGGAACTGGAAGGCCAGGAAAGTGAGAAGATGACAGCGAGCTGGTAGACAGGAAGGGAAGGGGAGAGAGAAATGGATGGAACAGCAGGGAAAAAGAATGAAGATGGAACTCAGTGAGAGAGAGAGAGATAAGGGATGAGAAATGAAAGAGAAAAAAAGGGAAAGACAGAAAGAAGAAGGATTGAGGGGAGAGAGAACAGGAGGAGAAATAAAAGTGAATTGTGAGAAAAGAGACTGTGATGTGGGATCTTCAGGGAAGGGGAGGAAAAACCTTGCAAAAAGGCAGGCTAGGGTAGGAAGAGAAAGACATTATGTGGCAGGGGAAGAGGAAATAAGAAAATTGGAAAGGGGATGGTGAGAAGGAGAGAATGGAGGTGATGGGTGAAATATGGAAATAACTCCAGAGCAAGACATAAAAGGATACCAGGGGGAGCTCATCCATCACACACAGAGCTTCCAACTCTAAAAGAGAGGGAACCACTGTCTACTTGGAAAATACATCTAACCATAGGTATAAGTCTTTCTTCTTCTCTGAAAATATATATTTCCTCTTGAGAACTCATCTCTCTATCAGCTTCTCTTTCTTGCTATGTATAAGTTATATCTAAACCCGTGTGTACACTCTCTCTCTCTCTCTCTCTCTCTCTCTCTCTCTCTCACACACACACACACACACACAGAGTTTATCAGGTAAGGCTGTCTTGTGGTTGCTTTGATTTATACAACCACTGCTGTGATAATTTCAGTCATTATTGTTCTAGTGAATGCATTCATTTTACGAGTTTTTATTTCCATACGAGCTTAAGCTAAAATACAAAATTCCCTTATTTAAAATGTGAGAAGGTGGAAAATTACCAGAAAGGGAGAAAGAAAAGCATGAAGACTGAGCAACAAAATGACATTTTTAAGTGCTTTGTTTTTCCTTAAATTGTTCTTTTATTTAGATCTGTCAAGATGACTAATATAGATTTTTTTTTGTTGGTCTTAATCACAAGTCATGCAGTAACCTGAAGTTCTTGTATATCATATTACATCTTGTATTAACTGGCCAAATAGAAACGAGTAATATTATGGATGTGGGTTTTATCTAATTGGAAAAGCACTATCAGAAATAGTAAGAACAAACTAAAGGAACAATACTCAGTCCTGAATTCAGTACACAGAAAAATTTCTCACAGAAGTTTTTCCCACGTAGGTTCTTCAGGATAGGACCCAGACTGTGCTACATGATATGGTACCATCAGGATAAAGCTTCTTGCTCCTCCCCTCCACACCAAAAAACTACCCTACTGAGTGAATTCTTAGGGAGAAAATATTTATAAAGTGGTTAAAGAGAAATCAGCATAGAGACATCTAAATGGGATGAGTCTGATTTACAGACTGCTCTATTACACCTTGGATTCCCTGACAGTTTTGTTCAACCTTTGTTGAAATCATCAGATCTACTTGCTCTGTATGACTTCAATACGCCTGAAGATGATTGATGACCTTTCCAAAGGGCAGTGGTTGCTATGACAACCATGGGACTGTCAGTTTGTTTGGGCCCAGCACATGAAGCTGGTCAGATTCTATATCTTGGTTGTGGTTTGGTGGTGAGAGGGAGATGTACACCAGTGCTCAGTGGATGGAGAACTTCCTTAAGAAGACAAGGAGGACATAAGGAGTTGTTCCATGTGGAGCGTAGAGCTGGCATATCTCACTTTACATCACTTGTGCCCCCTGGTGGGAGCGAGAGGACTTGCTAGAGCAGGCAAAGAGTGTGACAGAGGCATGAGATGATGGAGCTGGATAGTGATGTGCTTGGGATGCACTGGAGTGGTCCCTGAGGAAATGCTCTAGCTGGGGGAATTTACAGCAACCATTATACTCTCCAAAATTATGCCAGTGACAAGGAGCACTCTGGACAGTTAATGTTCAGTAAGACTTAGAAACTGGGGAAGTTCCAGAATCTAATGTTGTGCCAATATTTTAAAAGGGTAAATACACCATCTGCATAATTATATACATCGCTCCTAGTAAAAATAATGAAACGGCTGATATTGAGCTTGATGAATAAAGAATCGAAGGAGGGTTATATAATTAATGCCAATCAACGTGGGTAAATAAAACCTGTCAAACTAATTTGATATTTATTTTTGGTGACGATGCAAGTGTGGCGGATAAAGGTAATAGTGTTGAGATAATATATTTAGACTTCTGAAAGGCATCCAACTTAATATCATATGATATTTTGATTAAAAATCTAGAATGATACAAAATTAAATGCACATTAAATGATAAGCTGGTAAACTGAGAGATGTCAAAATGTCATTGAAAATGGGGAATTGTCATCGAACAGGTGTTTTTCTAGTGGGGTATTGCAGGGATGGGTTTTTGGCTCCACACTACTTAACATTTTTAACAATGACCTGAAAGAAAAACATAAAATCATCACCAGTAAAGACTGATAATGACACACAGCCTTTGTCTACTCTTGCAGTGGCTTGTAGGACATGAGTAGCTAAACCAAACAATGTGGTATTTAATTCAGAGAGCCTCTGATTTATACTCTTCTCAAACTCTGCTTCTGCTTAAAAGGAGAAAGAAATGTTTCAGGAAACTAAAAATAACTTGTGACCTTTAGCTCAATTTCTTGGTCTTTTGACAGAGTAGGCTGCACAGAATATAGTCAATATTCATCTTCCAGAGCAAGTAAATTATCCCAGGAAGAGATCAGCACAAAAGGAGCAGTACTGAGAAAATAATTTTTCTTTGCAAGTAAGAAGAGACAACTACAGGAAAACCTTCAGAACATTATGCCCAGGGACTCTGGAAGCTTAAATATTTTTTTTAAACTGCTCTGATATCTTGTGATTAATCATTAACACTGCACTTTAAAAATATTTTACTTATACCTGAAAACTATATAGTTACACATTGATCTGTTAGATCAATGACATTTTCATCTCTCTCTCTCGCTCGCTCTCTCTTTTTTGTTTTTCAAAGTGCATTGACTATTTTCCTCTGTGGTCAAAAAACTGGCATGGTGCTAGGTTTAATAGTCCAGTGTTTAATATTAACTTTCTTCTTCCACTGTTTGAATATTGGAGTAATTAGCACTTTTAAGAACACTCAGGCACCAACTTGATTTCACCTGCACCCGTTTTACACTAGGATAATTCCAAAGGCTTCACTGCAGTTATTTATAACTTTCATTAGTGTAAGTCAGCCTCCATAAATGCATAAGATAATGCAGAGTCATTAAGATAAGGTAATTGTGTATATGCAACCTATGTTTCCTCTTAATCTATGACTGCTTACTTTGCTTAAGAGGCTTTGGTGAAGTACCTTGCCAAAAGCTTTCTGAAAGTCCAAATACACTATATCCACTGGATCACCCTTGTTCACATTCTTGTTGACACCCTCAAAGAATTCTATTACATTGGTAAGGCATGTTCACAAAAGCCATGTTGACTCTTCCCCAACTAATCGTATTCATCTATGTGTCTGATAATTCTGTTCTTTATTATAGCTTTGACCAATTTGCATACTTCTGAAGTTAGGCTTACTGGCCTGTAATTGCCAGGATTGCCTCTGGAACCTCTTTTAAATATAGGTGTTACATTAGCTATCCTCCAGTCATCTGCTACAGAAATTGATTTAAGCAATGGGTTATGTACCACTGTTAGTAGTTCTGCAGTTTCACAGATGAGTTTCTTCAGAACTCTTCAGTGATTACCATCTGGTCCTGGTGTCTTATTAATATTTAATTTATAAATTTATTCCAAAATTTCCTCTATTGATACCTCAGTCTGGGACAGTTACTCAGATTTTTTACCTAAAAAGAATCACTTAGGCCTCATATCCTCTGCATTGAAGACCATGGCAAAAGCATTATGCAATCCCTGGATACATAAACAAGGAATCTCAAGCAGGAGTACAGGAAGGTTACGATACCTCTGTATTTGGCTCTTGTGTGACCATTACTGGAATACTGTGACCAGTTCTCGTGGCCACAATTCAAAGGATGTTAATAAATAGAAGATTCAGACAAGAGATGTAAGAATATTTAAAGGATTTGACAACATGCTTTATAGTGACAGACTCCAGGAACTCAACCTGTTTGACCCAGAGAAGGTTAAGGGATGATTTGATCACAGTGTGCAAGTATTTACATGGGGAACTGAAATTTTATAATAGAGAATTCTTCAATCTAGCAGACAAAGATATAACAAGATTCAAGGTCTGGAAGTTCAAACTAGACAAATTCAAACTAGAAATAATATACAGATTTTTAAAAGTGAGGGTAATTAACTGTTGGACCAACTGACCAAGTGTTATGGTGGACTCACCATCACTGGCAATCTTTAAATCAAGAATGGAAGTTTTTCTAAAAGATTTGCTCTAGTTCAAATGGGAATTAATTCAGGGAAGTCCTATAGCCTGTGTTATAGAGGTCAGACTAGATGATCACATAAATGATCCCTTCTGGTTTCATAATCTATTAATCTACTAAACATCTTGTAGGTTGTGCAAGTCTCATCTTACTTTCCAAGTGATGGCATTTACTACAAAAAGGACCCCCATATTTTGTAATGAAACTTATAGAGGCTTTTAGTTTTGACTACATATCAGATATTTCAGTACTTCAAACATATAAATATTTTAACCAACATTTTAAAATTGGGTGGTCTATATATCCAGTAATTTTCCCCATATTACTCTTCATACAAGGGTCCAACTATTGTTTGGTTAATTAGGTTACTGTCCTTATTTCAAACATTTCTTCAAGTAATTTACTGTATTTTTAAGCCTTACATTTGTTTTGTAAAGAAGCAAACTATTAGAGACAAAATCATAAAGAATAAAGCACAAAATGAGTTACACCTACCACGGGACATAAAGACAATAAAAAGAGGTTCTACATGGCAGGGAAGAGAAAGATGAGAAAAAGTGTATGTCCACTATTTAGAGGGGAAAGAGAGCTAATAATGGACAACACCAAAAAGGCAGAGCCATTTAATGATTATTTTACTTCAGTCTTCATGAAAAAGATTAATTGTGACAAGTTAATACAATTAATATTAACAACTAGTGGGAAGGAATGCAAGCCAGAATATGGAAAGAAAAGGTTAAAGAATATTTAGATAGGCTTGATGTATTCACACTGGTGGGATCTGACAAAATTCACGCTGGGGCACTTACGGAACTAGCTGAAACAATCTCGGAACCATTAATGATTATCTTTGAGAACTCATGAAGGACAGGAGAGGTCCCAAAGGACTGGAGAAGGGCAAACATAGTACCTATTTTTAAAAAGGGGGAAAAGTGAGACCCAGGGAATTATACACTAGTCAAGCTAACTTGGAAAGATACTGGAACAAATTATCAAGTAATCATTCTCATAAGTAAACTAGATAAATGTGGCCTAGGTGAAATTACTATAAGGTATGTGCACAAGCAGTTGAAAAACTGTCCTCAAAGAGTAGTTATTAATTGTTTACTGTCAAACTCAAAGGATGTATCTAGGAGGGTCCTTCAGGAGTCTGGAACTATTTAATATTTGAATTAACAACTTGGATAATAAGGTGGAGAGTATGCTTATAAAATGCATGGATGATACCAAGTTGGAAGGGGTTGATAGCACTTTGGAGGACAGGGTTAAAATTCAAAATGACCTTGATAAATTGGATAATTGGTCTGAAATAAAAAAGCTGGAATTCAGTAAAGTGCAAGGTACTACCGGTTTAAGAAGGAAAAAATCAAGTACACAAATACAAAATGGGGAATAACTGGATGGACATTAGTACTGCAGAAAAGGATCTGGGAATTACAGTGGATCAAAAATGGAACACGAATCAATGTGGTGCAGTTGCAAAAAGACAAATGTCATACTGGGGTGTATTAACAAGAATGTCATATGTAAAACATGGGAGAAAATCACTCTGCTCTACTTGGTATTGATGAAGATGAGTATTGTAACTAATTTTGGGCGCCATGCCTTAAAAAAGAAGTCTTCAAATATGTTAAGAGCTGTTATAAAGAGGACCGTGATTAATTATTCTCCATGCCTACTGCTGGTAGAAAAAGAAGTCACTGGCTTAATCTGTAGCAACAGAGATTTAGGTCTCATATTAGGAGAACATTTCTAACTATAAGGATAGTTTACCAAGGGAGGTCATGGAATCCCCATCATTGGAGGTTTTAAAGAAAAGATTGGTCAAATACCCGCCAGGGATGGTCTAGGTTTACTTGATCCCACCTCAGCACGGGGTGCTGGACATGCTGACCTCTCAAGGTCCCTTCCAGGGCTACATTCAGCTTTGAGCAGTAGCATACCAAAGCCCTGTTTGTGCATGCACAGATTTGTAACAACATTATATCATTGGCTCCCAGCTTCAGCTGATTAATGATGTGCTTGAAGCAAAACCATAGACATTAACATCTTGGCTTTTGGGGAACCTGACTCAGGATCTGAATGACAAGGTGGGTGAGGTAATATTTTTTACTGGGCCAACTTCTGTTGGAAAGAGAGACATCTTGTGTCTCTAATATCCTGAGACCGACATATTTACAACTACACTACATACAGGATCTGAATGACACACTGGAAATATATTTAAAAGCCAGCCCTGGGATGAAATCCTGGCCCAGTTAAAGTCAATGAAAATTGACATTGATTTCAATAGGGCCATGATTTCACCACTGGATCTGAACATCCCAAAACTTTCGGTAATTTTGAACCCAGTTCTTGATCAGAAGTTTATTGTTTGGGTCCATCTTTGTAATTGATACAATAAACAATAAACGGAAGTTTGACTTTTCAGGTGTAGATGAATGTACTGGTTTTGGTAAACTTAAATCAGAATAGAAATGTTATTTTTACATAGTATTGTGCAATTCTAATAGATGTAGCTCCTATTCCTCCTCTTCTATTTCTACTCTCCCTTTCCTCTTTTCTCTTCCTTTTGAGTTGACTTCGAACAAATCTGTATTGAGTAGTGGGACTGTGAAGTAACTCATCTCCACTTCTTTCCCCAACCTGGTATTTTCCTCTGTTATCAGAGCAAGTTAAGGCATGAGCCTAGTCAGAAGGCAATAAGCAATAGTGAGGTAGAGTAGCAGGTGATAGCTCAGCACACAGCTGAGCTACCTGGGCTGACTCACAATGGAGGGAAAGAGGACTCAGCAGTGAGCAGAAGAAAACAAATCACCTGGGGGGTCAAGCGTTGGGAGGAAGAATCGGTATTTAGGATGCCACTGTGAGATAGGCTGGGACTGAAAGAAAGGACTAAAATAAAGAAATGAATTATAGGAAGAGCTCACAAAGGGCTAGGAATAGGGAGGAAGATGTGTCCATGGCACATCCAGGTCAAATTTCAGTCTCAGTTACTCTTGATTTACAATGGTGTAAGTGAGAACAAAATTTGACAACCTGTCCACTGCTGCCCAGGAGCTCACTGGATCTGTGCCAAGATATTAAAATCACTCTGTCCTCTCCTCTGTTTCCACCTCTGCCTCTTTGCACTCCCTCCCACACTTCCCTCTTCTTTTCTGATTTGTCCTCTTCTTCAGATCATCTGCATGCTGCAGTCCTATTTAGTGAAATGAAATGAGTCAGCAAATGAGAAGGCTCTGAAAGGGACATACTTTTTCAGGATCCTACATATATAGCACAGCAGATGCAATAAGAGTAAAAATTATTTTTTTAAAAAACCAATGGTGATTTGTGCATTTATATTTTAAAAAATATCTAAGGACTTTTGGTTCAGAAATGCTGCTATCTCATTAATTGGTAGATTAACAGTTCTTTCCTATTATGACTTAAAAGCCCATAATCTCACTGTATTAAATGATGTAATGGTTTAATTAAATCTAACTGATTATACTGGATAAATCATAGTTAGCTGAGCTTTGAAATATCAACATTCAAATTATGCTTAGCATTTTCACAGTTACATTTGTGTTTTCATCTAATGTGATTTTTAGCCACTCAATCAAGTTCAAATTTAATATTATGAATGGAGATGAAGTTAGGAATTAATTTTTTTTACTGCATTGATATGGAATGAACATAGTCCAACATTAGGTAAAGCACAGCATCAGAAAACATGGTAAGAGCAGCCATTTAAAAACTCTTAGATTAATTCTGCTTTATTTAAGCAGGAGAAACAAGAGAACAAGTCATAATCTTATTTACTACAAATTAGGATTTTTTTTCAGATAAAAACAAGGTTCTATACATCTCACAGGGATCTAAAGGGAAAGACAAACAGGAAGGAGAGAAGAGCATTTTAAAATAGATTTTATTACCATCTTTATCACTGGTTTACTATATGACCTGGGAAAAGTCACTTAGAACAAAATTCTGACTTGCCTTGCTTGGCTGTGCTATTGGGGATGGACACTGGAGCAGGATCAACTAGTATTCTCCTGAGTGCTAGGGGTGGTGATAGGTGGTCTAGCTAACAATGTCACTAGTGTTCTATAGTGCCAAAGCAGTGCGGTCAGCCACTGTGTGGCAGGGGTGTGATGAAGCCCTTATCCCAAACTATAGCTAGCTAGTGCTGTTATCACAATTAGTGCTACCTAAAGTCTCAGGAAGACTGTATCACATTTGTTAATCCTGAAAGTATGAGCCGACTATATCTCCATAAGCATGCAGAGCTAGAATAATAATGAAAACAGATTTTGGAGCACAAATTTACAGCAAAGTGTGTGAGGGATGTCATCCAATAAAGTGATAGTCAGCTGATAGAGGAAGCCTGATGAGTTGTGACCAGAAGAGAGCCTTTGAACAGCTGATAAAACTGACTATGAGCTGTCCTTGAGTAGCCTAATGGAAAGACACATGTCGGGCTAGGGAGCTGCTGAAGAGTGGCTACTGATGATTGGTAGTTGTGGCACAAGACACATGCACAAGGTGGACAGGATGTATAAAGAGACTCAGCAACTGTTGGAAGCACAAGAAGAAACAGCTGACTGAAGGAAGAACCTCAGTAAAGGACCAAGGATGTTGGATAAGAAACAATTAAGGGGGAGAGAGGAAGAGAAGACAGACTATCAGGAGTAGAATAATCTGGACAAGGGCACTAGAGTAGAATCAGTTCTTGGGACTCTTTAAATGGCCGGTAGCCAGCCAACTTTAAAGGGGAAAAACTTGGAATGGTTGATTGAGATACATCTCTAATTCACAAATTTCATGAACTAAAGAACAAGTTCTCCAGTGGGCGACTTTAAGACAAAACTGAGGGACACAGTGAATGGGATTGTGGGGGGATTGCTCAGTCATCTAAAGAGGGTCTTATAGTCAGACTTTCAGATGCAGAAGACAGCAGGCAAAGCATGTAGGCCAACAATGAGAGTGGCAGGGGGACAATGAAGAAGAGTCCCTAATGTGACCATCAGGCGACACACAGCCAATCCCAAGCCTAAACCTGGCAGATACAGGACACAAAGGCTAGATTTTCAGTTGGTGTAAATCAGCCAATATATCTGCTGTAGATCTAACTCATAAGATTTCCTTTCCAGAGAGTGTGGGAATTTAGTGGGAATATTAATAGTGGATCCAAGAAGCCCTGCGAGATAAGGATAGCCTTGTATCATTGTACTAGACTATGTCCTATGGTCTTATTTAGGAATTATGCTGTATTTGTTCTCAATAACTAACCCCAAAGACTTTAGCATTTGCACCCTTTCTTTCCTGCAAAGCTAGAAGGGAAGACTCTTTTGCACTGGATATATCTCTTAGTGTGTATTGGTATACAACCAAATGCTAGAATCTGTGGACCCTAGTAATGATCAGGCCACTAAATATCTGAATGGAACTGGTGTACCATGACACTCTCAGTGAACTCAGGAAAGGGGTCAGAGCAATATGGAAGACATTTTAAAAAGAGTATTTAAGTGAGGCAAAAACAATCGCTGTTCATTTGCAGACCTGAAGCATTACATTTATTTAACAGTTAATAGCTTTTAAGTTATGTGCCCATTACCTACCTTATGAATTAAATATGGACTGAGGATTGTTTCCATAAGAAATATGGTCCCATGACTTATTCAGAAAGTTTCAAATTATGTTAAACAAGGCTACATCTTAATTTTTATTTCTATGAATACATTTAAACTCTACTGATTTTATATCACAGGAAATCACTTAAAAGCCCTGTTATTGCAGTACAGAGTAACACAATATATTATAACTACAGGTTGGTGGCATAGATAATGCATATCAGTGATATATTTTATGAGTGACAAGTGAAGCTACTATACTATTGAATATGGGATACCTCTGTAGTTATCAGACAGGATGTATATTTCTCCATCCTTTCTTTGAATAACCTGTCAATGATCTCGTGTAAGGGCTTTGATACACTAAGTCAGCATATTTTAACTTTACAAATACAAATTGAATTTTATAAATAATATGTCACATCAGAACTACATTTGCAATTAATTTCACTTAAATGTCAGAGGAAGCTAATATCATTCATTTAAAGATTTATGCTTGTATAACTAAAGTACATAATCTATGTACAAAAAGGTCAGAGGTGAGAAGATTCTTTTCTCAGTCTTAATTATGTTCTCTGGAAATTAAATATCCCAATGTTCTATATTCTGCAAGGACACATGATCAGTTTCTATATTCAGCCAACATCTAGCACTGTGGCCTAAAAATAGGCCAGCTATGAACTTTAAATAGTGGCTCAGAAAGGGTATTAACCTCATTCTCACACACTAAGTTTGTCACATTGCTATAAGTATTAATATAATAAGACTGTCTGGGGTTAGAGAATGACAAGGCACACTGTATATCAGCCAAGCTCTGCTCAACAGATAGGCAGATGTCTTAGTCTTTACAGTCTTTCATGGTTTGTTTGTCACGTTTTTAATGAAGTTAGGCATAATATTAAAAGCCTCTCTCTCTGCAGGGCCTTGTTTTGTGACAGATGTCAGAGAACACAACCGACTTTACTTCTACTAACCATTGATGGGAGACTTTTTATACTTGGTAGAAAATTTCCACATTACCTACTGTACAAATAGAACTTCTACTGTGATCAGAGATAGGTTAAAGTAGGGTTCTAAAATATCATTTTATAAAGATCTGGGCATAAAAGTACAAATTGCATTTACTCTACTCATTATGATAATCATAACATCCTATCATCTAAACATGAAGATCCTGCAACTCACCCACTAACTGATGCCAAGAAGATGGGCCTCATGGTATGGATGGAAAGTTAACAAATACGAACTCTGGCAAACCATAATAGAGAACAAGGATCTTTTGAGGAAAATCACCTGCCAACAGCCCCTCCTTATTTAAAGCTGGGGGCTATGACTCAGCACATCCACTGATCACAGATGTGAGAGAAATGGAATCTCCGATAAACTAGGTCCCAATTCATAATGTCCACGTGCTCTCAATGTGAAGACCAGCTTAATGATTAGGCACCCACATTCTGTGCCATCTCCCCTTCTGGAATATTGGTATAGAAGGGTACAGATGGCTCAGGAAGGACAGGCAGGGGAAAAAGGGAGAGGTTTTGCCTTATATATTAAAAATGTATACACTTGGACTGAGGTTGAGATGGAAATAGGAGACAGAGTTGTTGAAAGTCTCTGGGTAAGGATAAAGGGGGTAAAAAACAAGGGTGATGTCATGGTAGGGTCTACTACAGACCACCACCAAGAAGAAGAGATGGATGAGGCTTCTTTTAAACAACTAACAAAATCATCCAATGCACAGAACTTGGCGGTGATGAGGGACTTCAACTGCTCAGACATCTGTTGGGAAAATAATACAGCAGGGCACAGATTATCCAATAAATTCTTGGAATGTATTGGAGACAATTTTTTTATTTCAGAAGGTGGAGACAGTTACTAGGGGATAGGCTGTTCTAGATCTGATTTTGACAAATAGGAAGGAACTGGTTGAGAATCTGAACATGTAAGGCAGCTTGGGTGAAAGTGATCATGAAATGATAGAATTCATGATTCTAAGCAATGTTAGGAGGGAGAACAGCAAAATAAAGACAATGGATTTCAAGAAGGTAGACTTTAGAAAACTCAGGCAGTTGGAAGGTAAGATCCCATGGGAAGCAAGTCTACAGGGGAAAACAACAGAAGACAGTTGGCGGTTTTTCAGAAACACAAGAGTAAACTATCCCACTGAGAAGGAAAGATAGGAAGTATGGCAAGAGACCACCCGGGCTTAATCAGGAGATCTTCAATGGTCTAAAAATCAAAAAAGAGTCCTACAAAAACAATGGAAACTAGGGTAAAATTACAAAGGATGAATACAAAGAGGAAGACCAAGGACAGTGTAGGCCCATTACTCAATGAGGGAGAAAAATAACAACAGAAAATGTGGAAATGACAGAGGTGCTTAATGACTTCTTTTTTTAGGTTTTCACCAAGAAGGTTGGTGGTTATTGGACGTCTAACATAGTGAATGCCAATGAAAATGAGGTAGGATCAGTAGAGGCTAAAATAGAGGAAGAACAAGTTAAAAATTACTTGAACAAATTAGATGTCTTCAAGTCATCAGGGCCTGATGAAATGCATCCTAGAATACTCAAGGAGCTGATCGAGGAGAGCTGAGCCATTAGCAATTATCTTTGAAAAGTCATGGAAGATGGGAGAGATTCCAGAAGACTAGAAAAGGGCAAACATAGTCAATCTATAAAAAGGGAAATAAGAACAACCCAGGGAATTACAGACTAGTTAGTTTAACTTCTGTACCTGGAAAGAGAATAGAGCAAATAATTAAGCAATCAATTTGCAAACATTTAGAAAATAATAAGGTGATAAGTGACATCGAGCATGGATTTGTCAAAAACAAATTGTGTCAAACCAATCTTTTCTGACAGGGTAACATGCTTTTTGGATAGGGGAGAAGCAGTAGATGAGGTATATCTTGACTTCAGTAAAGCTTCTGATACTGTTTCGCATGATCGTCTCATAAAGAAACTAGGGAAATACAACCTAGATGGAGCTACTACAAAGTGGGTGCAAAACTGGTTGGAAAACCATTTCCAGAGTAGTTGTCAGTGGTTCACAGTCATGCTTGAAGGGCATAATGAGTGGGGTCCCACAAGAATCAGTTCTGGGTCTGGTTCTGTTCAATGTCTTCATCAATGATTTAGATAATAGCATAGAGAGTACACTTATAAAGTTTGCAGATGATACCAAGCTGGGAGGAGTTGCAAGTGCTTTGGAGGATAGGATTAAAATTCAAAATGATCTGGACAAACTGGAGAAATGGTCTGAAGTAAATAGGATGAAATTCAATAAGGACAAATGCAAATTACTCCATTTAGGAAGGAATGTGAAATGATTGCCTACGAAGGAGTACTGCGGAAAGGAATGTGGGGGTCATAGTGGATCACAAGCTAAATAAATATGTGATCAACATAAATATGAGTCAACAGTATAACCCTGTTGCAAAAAAAGCAAACATCATTCTGGGATCTATTAGCAGGAGTGTTGAAAGCAAAACATGAGAAGTAATTCTTCCGCTCTCCTCTGCAATGATTAGGCCTCCACTGGAATATTGTGTCCAGTTCTGGTCCCATATTTCAGGAAGGAAGTGGACAAATTGATGAGAGTCCACAGAGTGACAAAAATTATTAAAGGTCTAGAAAACATGACCTATGAGGGAAGATAGAAAAAATTGGGGTTGTTTAGTCTGGAGAAGAGAAGTCTGAGAGGGGACATGGTAACGGTTTTCAAGTTATGTAAAAGGTTGTTACAAGGAGGAGGAAGAAAAATTGTTTTTCTTAACCTCTGAGGATAGGACAAGAAGCAATGGGCTTAAATTGCAGCAAGGGAGGCTTAGGTTGGACATTAGGAAAAACTTCCTCACTGTCAGGGTGGTTAACACTGGAATAAATTGCCCAGGGAAGTTGTGGAATCTGCATCATTGGAGATTTTTAAGAGCAGGTTAGACAAACACCTGTCAGGAATGTTCTAGATAATACTTAGTCCTGCCACGAGTGCAGGTCCCTTCCAGTTCTATGGTTCTATTATTCTCAGATGGCCCCTCTCATTGCACTAGTCTAGTCTTGAGGTGACAAAGGCATATAGTAGAGTTATTCTTGCTAACCACCAGAACTCCCAAACACTAACCTCCTATAGCTCTAGATTCTTATCATGGTGAATCAATTCAATTCACCATCTTATTAGGTAACTGCCTCTATTCATGTGGATGCATGGCCATGCGTAAGTTATCTCTAGAGGTATTGGAAGACATACTGAAAAGAACATATTGAAAAGATGTAAAGGTGTAGTGAGAGAGGATCGTATTTGGGACAGAGAACAACCATCAATCCTGTCCCTATTACATTTTAATCTCTTGTATAAGACTTGCCAGCAAAGGACCTAACATGCAGAGGTTATGTTTTGGTATTGAAGAAAAGATCCACACCTTTTCAGGATTCAGTAATTACAAGAATAAGAAGGGATTGCTATATTAGACCCAGTTCAACTGAAAGTGATAGAATTTTGACAAAAAATATTTTTGTAAATACCACCATTACTATTGTGCAATGTCTCTCAATAATGGTCCAAAATACCAATTTACAGCAAAGGTACTATTGTATTTGGGGCTATTGCTGTAGAATACTGCACTGTTGTTGTTTTTTGTTTGTTTGTTTGTTTTTTATGAGTGCCACTGGAAAGAAACCCACGTATGATAAGAAATCTATTCTTGCACTGCTGTGGAGAGGATTAACTTGGATAACTTCCTTAGCATTAATAGAATTTACCCTCTTAAACTGCAAGTGAATCAGCTGCAGAATTCACCTGTAAAAGAGCAGTCAGGGCATTTCTTGCCTGGTTTCCTTACCCTGTTCATGCATTGCAGTTATGTAGGGCCATATTTTCAAACAGAAAAGCTGGAAGTTTGCATGGAAAAATGAATATGCAATTTTTCCTATTTTAAACATACATTGTCATAACTTCAAGTGCAAAGTGGGTGTCTGTGTGCACACAAATAGGCACATCCATTTTCTTCAATACCAGTCAATGCATGCCATCATGTTCACCTCCTCCTTGTGGTGAACAACAACAACGTGCACTTACAGTGGACAAACTTACGGGACCTGATCCAAAACTGACTGAAGTCAATGGTAAGACTTCCATTGACTTCAAAAAGCTTTGGGTCAAGCCCATATATTCTAGTTTCAAAGATTTTGCCAGACCCAGAAACATTCACTCTCTTCATGTTGGGTTGAATGTTATAAGTACACCCACTCTATCCAGAATTTTTTATTTCAAGTGATCCCAAAAGCACTCTACCAATTTCAAGAAGATGTAGCAGTATATAGGGATTTCCAGCCTGCCTTTGTGGTCCAGGTTTAACCTGTATTTTTCCATAATCAAACAGGCATCTAAGTTCCATGAATTAAAAGAAGGTGCATGTTCTGAAACACAGAAACCACAATAGGCTCGTTACTACACCACAGTTTCCCTCTCTTATGCTTGGCAGATAATTACTTTTTTTCTTTATCACAGGCAAAATCTCAGACTACAGTAAAATTCTGTATTTCAAAAACCATACATTTTGGAGGGGAAATAGAGACTCTTGACACATGCTGTTAGCATTTTACACTGGAACTCTTTGTCATGTCACACCTCTGCAGAACCTAGTATAGCATTAAAAACACATTCTATAATTTGATACTTGGATGGCTTACATGCATCTGATGAAGAGGTCTCTAAAGTACCAGAAATTGTAAGATAGCGATAAAGGTAATTCAAAATTATATTTTTTTTAAAACCTTTACATAGAGAGAGAGACTGTCATCCAAGAAAAAGCATGAATGCTGTTCAAAGAAAATATATCAATTAGTTCTCATAGAGGAAACTAGCTCAGCAGGCACGTGTAGAGTATGTAGTTCATGCCTGCCACCCAGGAATTCAGTTACTACATTTGTAAGTGCAATAGTAGTTTCACATATTATAGGAATGGTCATGCTGTGGTAAGCATAGTCTATTATATATTAATTTCTCCTGGCTTTTTAGCAGAAGCTGTAAAAGCTACATAAAAGAAACTGATGGCAGTAATCAGACTCTGAGAAGGAGCCTAGGAGAATAGTCTCTCACTTTATTTGAAGTTGACAGGAACTTGGAAGCGTGATGCTGAACTGAATTAGGCAATGATGAGGAATACTCTTCTGATGGACAGCACCACTGTTACAATGTCTGTTATTCTCTGAAAGAAGCAAAATTTGTTTTCTAAGAAAGCTCTTCTGAATGGTGTGATTTATTCTACCATTATTATTAATTCCACTCTCCAGATGCTTTAATAATAGATCACAAAGCACAAGATATAGATCGGGGTAGGCAACCTATGACATGTGTGCCAAAGGTGGCACACAAGCTGATTTTCAGTGACACTCACACTGCCCGGGTCCTGGCCAACTGTCCGGTGGGTTCTGCATTTTAATTTAATTTTAAATGACGCTTCTTAAACATTTAAAAACCCTTATATACTTTACATACAACAATAGTTTAGTTATATATTATAGACTTAGAGAAACAGACCTTTTAAAAATGTTAAAATGTATTACTGGCATGTGAAATCTTAAATTAGAGTTAATAAATGAAGACTCAGCACACCACTTCTGAAAGGTTGCCGACCCCTGATACAGATTGCATGTACCCTACTATAACTGACTCCTGATGATTCTCTTACACTTTATTTAGTTTGATGGGTTTAACTAGCATTTTGTATCTACATTCCTCAACATTTTATCAGACAAGTAACTTTTTTATTGAGATCAATTACTGTGCTGTTGATTTGGAGTTTGCATTAGATTAATACATTATTTAAAATGATCATGAGAAGATTCATGTTGAAATATTTTTTAAGTTATTACAAAGGAACCACAATGAGGTTGTTAAAATGATAATTAATTATATTTATTGTGAACATCAATATCTGTATTGTTGGAATAAGGTACTTTTTCAATTCTGGACTTCACACATTTGCAGCTGGTTAGATATCTACAGTATATTACAACACTTAACCAGCCTATGTGGTCATGGTAGTTGCTGCCAAACTTTGAGGAGGAGGAAAGTGAGAGATTTATATCTAGGGCCCTATCAAATTCAGGGCCACGAAAAATGCATCATGGACCATGAAATCTGGTCTCCCCCTGTGAAATCTGGTCTTTTGTGTACTTTTACCCTATACTATACAGATTTCATGGGAGAGACCAGCATTTCTCCACTTGGGGGTCCTGACCCAAAAGGGAGTTGCGGGAGGGTCCCAATGTTATTTTAGGGTGGTCATGGTATTGCAACCCTTACTTCTGCGCTGCCTTCAGAGCTGGGTGGCTGGAGAGTAGCAGCTGTTGGCCGGACACCCAGCTCTGAAGGCAGCGTCCTGCCAACAGCAGTGCAGAAGTAAGGGGCAGCAATACCATACCATGCCACTATTGCTTCTGCACTGCTGCCTTCAGAGCTGGGTGGCTGGAGAGTGGCAGCTGCTGACTGAGGGCCCAGCTCCGGAGGTAGCAGTGCAGAAGTAAGGGTGGCAATACCATACCGTGCAATCCTTACTTCTGTGCGGCTGCTTTCAGAGCTGGGCTCCCAGACAGCAGCCACCACTCTCCAGCTGCTCAGCGCTAAAGGCAGCATCGCCGCCAGCAGCAGTGCAGAAGTAAGGGTAGCAGTACTACAACCCTCCCACCCACACATCCTTTTTGGTTCAGGACCCTACAATTACACCATCATAAAATTTCAGATTTAAATAGCTGAAATCATGAAATTCATTCTTTTAAAAATCCTATGACCATGAAATTGACCAAAATGGACCCTGAATTTAGTAGGGCCCTACTTATATCCTAAATCTTTCCCAGATGTCAAAGTTACTGCAAACCCAGTTAGGAAGGAATCATTCATTAATGGAACCCAGAGTAAGTGGAAGGAACTCCCATGGAACTTTCTGGGGCAAAATCAGTGGTGTTAAAAGTGGCTGGGATAATCAAAAGCTGAGTGTAAATTGGCTAGAAATAGATATTAGAGGATATAAGGGGCAAATCAGTGTAACTAGCATCAATCTGGCATTCATGGATTATGGAAGTTCAGTGTAATTTACATGGCAATAAAGAAGAAGAGTTTTGGTAAAAAAGAGCAAGAAGGGTGTGTACAATAGGCAGGAGGTGAGGGTCTGCTTTTAACGCCCCATCACCAACATACCTGGGAGTTCAATGACTTGTCTTCACTATAAAGTTAACTCATGTTAAAATTTGAGTGTTCCCTCTAACTCAACTCAGCCTGAACACAAAAACCCTTGAGTGTTGTGGTGCTTTAAACTTGAATTGGGTGGCCCAAGTGATGTCATAGGCTAAAACTTGGGTGAGCACAGACAAATTCTCCCAAAAATCACTGGGAAAGAATTCATAGAGTTGCTTAAATTACTCCAGCACTCAGAATCAATGGATGGACCAAGAAATCAGTGCCACACACAAATGAGTGGAGCACCAGTGTGGACACATCATCATGAGTTGTATTTCACACTGTGGCTGCTTTCACTTGAATCAGGCTAGCTTGAGAGGAGTAACTCAAGTGTAGATAACAAGGTAGTCTACAGTGAAGACATATCAAAACTGATTTGCACTCTTATGTCAGGGATAAATTTTGGCCCCAAAGAATATCAAATCACTGCAAATTGAACTTGTTTTTCATAAGGAAAAATTAGCATAGGTTACTTTGCCACTTCAACATCCATCTGGCGTGTAAATTACACCATCGTGTCATTTAGGACAAGTGCTAAAGTTCTGACATAATATGCCTCCATTACTGAAGCAGTTCTATTCATTTTCTAAGGAAGATCATTTTGTTGCAGTAATATATATCTCATGTCATAGTATTTTTGTATCACACTGTACAACAATAAACAATTTCTCACTGCAAGTGATACACTTGGGTGCATTGCAAACACTCACTGGGAACTAGCCTTTGTTGGAAGACTTTGTTCATAATTAATGTTTCTACCGCCATTCTCAAGACATATTTTTACCCAAGATTTTTTTGAATGTCTGCAATAACATGTACTTATTTTGCTGTTAAATGAAATCTGCAGAAAGGCAAGTCAAAAAAATTACAAGGGTTATCCTAAGCTTGTAGGTTTGTTGGAGGAAATGGAAGGCAGGAAGTCTATGATTTCCTGTAAAAAGGCCATTTACATTATTTGCTTCCTTATCTTCAGGTGGGGATATCCATTTGATAAATTAAAAATATGATAAGTAATCCAGCAGACAAGACATTTTCTGTCTCAGTCCCCAAATATGGAATTTCCTTCCAAATATTCACATGCGCAGAGGAGACATAATCCATCCTGCAAGAGTGACCAGTGTTTTAACATACAAACATAAGATTTCTGGAAACTCGAAACAGAAGTATGATAACATTCAAAAGAAGAGATTTTCAATTTCCCAAAAAGACTCAGTACTTATGGACTCAAGCAACGAGACAGAAAAATAACATTTTTAGATTAAGAAAACCTTCTGAAGGTAATTCTTATAAATTTTTATGACTCGGCTTTCTACAGATGGCAATTTTGGTATACTTTACAGAGAACAACAAAGAATAGCCCTCAAACATATTTTAACAGTCTATTAAAGTTACAAAATATTTTTTCTGTAGCGTCTATAGAATACATAGAAGTATGGTATAAATGCTTTATCAGCATTTTGTTTGAGATTATTTTCATAATTCATTCATGGTTTCAACACTAAAGAGTAATATGGCAACCCTAAATTTGTGATGATAAAACGGTTATATTCTGTACATAATCTCTTTCACTGACCCTGTATAACTACATATACAGGCATCTCTGTATATGCATACACATGTATAGATGTGATTCTGATGCCATGTTTTCACCTGTTCAAGCTGGACACCCAAATTTATTTGTATTTGAACATTTATGAAACCATGATCATAGAATCATAGAAGATTAGGTTTGGACGAGACTTCAGGAGGTCATCTAGTCCCATCTCAACTAAATCAGCTCAGTCAGGGCTTTGTCAAGCTGGTCTTTAAAAACCTCTAAGGAAGGAGATTCCACCACTTCCCTAGGTAACCCATTCCAGTGCTTTACCACCCTCCTAGTGAAATAGTTTTTCCTAATGTCCAACCTAGACCTCCCCTACTTCAACGTGAGACCACTGCTCCTTGTTCAGTCATCTGCCACCACTGAGAACAGTCTAGCTCCATCCTGTATGGAACCCCCCTTCAGGTAGTTGCTGCTATCAAATCCCCCCTCACTATTCTCTTCTACAGACTAAATAAGCCTATCCCGTCAGCCTTTCCTTATGAGTCATGTGCCTCAACCCCCTAATCATTTTTGTTGCCCTCTGCTGGACTCTCTCCAGTTTGTCCACATCCTTTTGGGGGCGGGGAGGGGTTGGGGGACTGGATGCAATACTCCAAATGTGGCCTCACCTGTGCTGAAAAAAGAGGAATAATCACTTCCCTCGATCTGCTGGCAATGCTCCTACTAATGCAGCCCAATATGCCTTTAGCCTTCTTGCCAACAAGGACACACTGTTGACTCATATCCAACTTCTCGTCCACTGTAACCCCTAGGTCCTTTTCTGCAGAACTGCTGCCTAGCAACTCGGTCCCTAACTCGGCCGGGGACAGGCAGCTGCAGCTACGGCAGCAAAGTTCTTCCCCCGCGGCCCGGCCCGGCCCGGCCAGCAGCCACAGTGTGGCAGGCTCCTTCCCGACGGAAGATGGCGAGGCAGCGCTGCCACCCGCACGCGCTGCTGGGGATTCTTCTGTCCTAAGTGCAGAAATTTGCACTTGTCCTTGGTGAACCTCATTAGATTTCTTTTGGCCTAATCCTCCAATTTGTCTAGGTCACTCTGGACTCTATCTCTACCCTACAGCGTATCTAACTCTCCTCCCCAGCTTAGTGTCATCTGCAAACTTTCTGAGGGTGCAATCCATCCCATCATCCAGATCATTAATGAAGATGTTGGGGCACACTGCTTGATTCCGGCTGCCAACTAGTCATCGACCCATTGATCACCACCCATTAAGCCCAATGATCTAGTCAGAGTACTAGCCACCTTACAGTCCATTCATCCAATCTACACTTCTTTAACCTGCTGGCAAGAAAACTGTGGGAGACTATCAAAAGCCAAGGTATACCATGTACACCACTTTTCCCATATCTATAGAGAGCCAGTTATCTCACCATAGAAGGCAATCAGATTGGTCAGGCATGACTTGCCCTTGGTGAATCCAAGTTGACTGTTCCTGATCACCTTCCTCTCCTCCAAGTGCTTCAAAATGGATTTCTTGAGGACCTGCTCAATGATTTTTCCAGGGACTGAGGTGAGGCTGACAGGTGTGTCGTTCCCTGGATTTTCTTTCTTCCCTTTTTAAAATATGGGCACTATATGTGCCTTTTTCCAATAGTCCAGGACCTTCCCTGATTGCCATGAGTTTTCAAAGATAATGGCCAATGGCTCTGCAATCACATCAGCCAACTCCCTCAGCACCTTTCGATGCACTGCATCTGGCCCCATGGACTTGTGCATGTCCAGTATTTCTAAATAGCCCTTATCCTGTTCTTTCACCACTCAGAGCTGCTAACCTCCTCTCCATACTGTGCTGTCCAGTGCAGCAGTCTGGGAGCTGACCTTCTCTGTGAAGACCAAGGTAAAAAAAAGCATTGAGTACGTCAGCTTTTTCCTCATCATCTTTCACTGGGTTGCCTCCCCCATTCAGTAAGGGTCTCATACTTTCCCTGACCTTCTTGTTGCTCACATACCTGTAGAAATCCTTCTTGTTACCCTTCACATTCCTTGCTAGTTGCAACTCTAGTTGTGCTTTGGCCTTCCTGATTACACCCCTGCTTGCTCGAGCATTATTTTTATACTCCTCCCTAGTCATCTGTCCAAGTTTCCACTTCTTGCAATCTTCCTTTTTCTGTTTAAGCTCACAGAAGATTTCTCTGTTAAGCCAAGCTGGTCTCCTGCCATATTTACTATTCTTTCTGCACATCGGGATGGTTTGTTCCTGTGCCCTCAATAAGGCTTCTTTAAGATACAGCCAGCTCCCCTGGACTCCTTTCCCTCTCATATTAGCCTCCCAGGGTATCCTGCCAACCAGCTCCCTGAGGGAGTCAAAGTTTGCTTTTCTGAAATCCAGGGTCTGTATTCTGCTGCTCTCCCTTCTTCCCTTTGTTAGGATCCTGAACTTGACCACCTCATGGGCACTGCTGCCCAGTGCCATCCACTTCTACTTCCCCTACCAATTCTTCACTGTTTGTGAGGAGCAGATCAAAGGAGCACAGCCTCTAGTTGGTTCCTCCAGCACTTGCACCAGGACATTGTCCCCAACACTCTTCAAAAACTTCCTGCATTGCCTGTGCACTGCTGTATTTGCTCTCTCAGCAGATGTCAGGGTGATTGAAGTCCCCCATGAGAATCAGGGCCTGTGATCCAGAAACTTCTGTTAGTTGTCCAAAGAAGGCTTTCTATCTCATGCGCCTGGTCTGGTGGTCTGTAGCAGATGCCTACCACAACATCACCCTTGTTGCTCTGACCTCTAAACTTAACCCAAAGACTCTCAACAGGCTTTTCTCATTTTCATACTGGAGCTCTGAGCAACCATACTGCTCTCTTACGTACACTGCAACTCCTCCCTCTTTTCTCCTCCCTCTGTCCTTACTGAACAGTTTATATCCATTTATGACAGTGCTCCAGTCATGTGAGTTACCCCACCAAGTCTCTGTTATTCCAATCACATCATAGTTCCTTGACTGTGCCAGGACTTCCAATTCTTCCTGCTTGTTTTCCAGGCTTCTTGCATTCATGTACAGGCACCTAAGATAACAAGCTGCTTGCCCTATTATCTCAGTATCAACCCCACATGATGGGTACCATTTATTATGAAGGGATCATAAGACAGCTCTTCTATGAATACAGACAAATATATATAAAAGTTGTTATGAAAGCAAAATATTTGAAAGCTCCAATATTTGACTAATTGCTAATACTTTATGGGTTTTGTCACATTCATTAATTCTTCTGCTATTGCTTTAAGGCTTGATGGAGTATACCAAAAACATGTAAGACTTATGCTATAAAACACAGCAGGGTGTGTATTATAATCTAATAATGACACACATCAGTAGCTGTTTTTTTACTCAGGCCACTAACTCTGGAGATGTTTCAGTATTTACCGTAGTCCACACTGAGAAGTTTCAATGAAAACACATCACAAAGTTTATTAATTCCTAAAAATAAACATGCAACAGGAGGAGAAAGAAGTAATATCTTATTAAATTGGTGTAAGTTTACACTTGAAGCAAATAGTCCCAAATATTTCAAAAGTTTTACTGAGAATAATTATTACTAAATAACTGAGGAAAAATTAATGAAGTAACAAAATTAGTCATTTAAAAAATTGATCTGAGAACTGGTATGAAATATTTAACTTGCAAAAAGAATCTACACAGTACACTTTCTTGGGCTTTGTGGACTGAGGCTGATGCTGAATTGTAGTTCTTCTTTCAGGGCTTCTCATCACAGTTGTTTTATGTTATTGAGGTAATTAAAATTATGCAACATGCGGTACCAAACACGGTTAAAAATGCTTTGAATTTATCTAAATGAACAGAACAGATGGCGGATATTTTGGTCCATTTTCATTTTGAAATGTGCATGATTTGCACACTCTTTCTGTGCCGTTGCACATAGTTACAATTATTGCATGCATACATGTAATTAGCTAGGTGTCTGGTCATTTTCACATGCAGTTGCCTGAATTGCAAGAACAGTCACAATAACTTCTTATGTGCATATAATTATGAAAATTTGAACAGTTATTTTTGTGAAGAGATGGCTTAGCTAAAATCTTTTTTTGCCCATCGAAATTATTTGTGTTGTGGTAGTGCCAGAGGCCTAAATTAGGATTAGGGTCCCATTGTGCTCAGATGAGAGAGTTCCTGCCCCAGAAACTTAATATCTAGGAAAATTATCAGTATTTCTGTCCTTCTAAGAATCAGAGACCTTTCCATTTGTCAATGACTGGGATATGCATGGTCATGCCTAGTGGCTGGAGCAGCAGCCATGCCTAGTGGTTGGAGCAGGAGTAAATAGCCAGGAATCAGAGCCCAGGGTCTGAGCCAAGTTAATTGGAGTGAGGCAAGGCAGGGGTAGGACTAGGTCTAAGGCGAGATCAGGAGCAAGGCTGAGTACAAGCAGGAACAGGAGCTATTGCAGCCATGGGTGAATGCTTTGAGCAGCATGCAAATTGCTGCTACTGCTGGGCTTAAGAGCTGGTCTGCTGACTCTTCCAGAAAATCAGGTGGTGTAGCCAATGAGGCAGTATGCTACAGGCCAGCTGCACTTGTTATGTTGCCTGGAGACTGCATCTGCTGCAGGCCCTGATTCCTAGCACCATGTAAAAAGTAACAAACGATGCATTAAAGAAACTTTTTTCAGGGGGAAAAAAATGTTATTGGTAAAAGGTCATTTAAGTGACCCAGCTAAGCAAGTTTAAATCCTTCCATCTGTGTGTAACAAGCAGCTGCTAACAATCTTTTGACTAGCACAATTGGGTAGTGGTCCGTGACTTGTGCTCCTAGGCACTATGGTAATACAAATAATAATAAATAATACATGTTTGGCTCTCACTGATGCTGGGAGGATGATCAGAAAAGTCAGCTTGAAAAAAAAGATATACTTTTCCCTGCTGTGATTGACATTTCTAAGATCTTTAAACCTGAATCCAATCAAAAATATATTTTATTCTCACTTTACAAGCCCCTTTCAAGCAGTGATACAAAAGTAGAAGAATGGAACGTATGGTGAAGTCTAGTTCAGGTGGTTGGATCTGATGGCGGATCATTACTTACATTTTCATGGGAATCATGTAGCTAAAAGCTAAGATTTTTAAATCCTATTTTGTGATATATTCTATCTACCTTTTGTGTACAACCTTAACTCTACCACCTTGTGAAGACAACTCTGTCTTTAATTACATGGTCATGTACTACAAGGCAAATGCATCACTTTTCCAACTGTGAAGCACCTAAGGTATATCTGAGAGGAGTTTCTCATTGCACAACTTATAAAGCGTGCATTAAATCACTCTCAACCCTATTGCCAGTTATAGAGTGGTTAGGAGCCCTTTCCTCTGCTGCAGGTGTCCTTGCCAATTCACAGCAATATCCATCACTTTATTTTTTATCTATACAGTTAAGTTAGCTACTCACACTTGTGCAGCGCATCCTTCCTTAACTGCACATTTTATTAAGTTAGTCAAAAAGTCTACTGTGATCAGTATACAATTTTCAGGGGTTCAGTTAAATGAAGATCAATTTCTCTATCGTACAAAGTAAAGGAATTTCTCCTCAGTGAGGATACTCACATCCCATAGTGATGGATATATAGAACCTGAATAGAAGAGCATTCCATGAAAATTTCCACTTCTGACCTTTAGCCCTTTTAGCCGTAGAACTATCTTGAAAAGTGATGACAAAAGTTTTTTTATATAATGCAACACTTACATTTTTCATACTTTCCTCAGACTCAGAAATGATTGAGCTGAGTTTGTTCAAACTTGAAAAAAATGATCATTTTTGGAGCAAGGGAAACTTGGAAAATTTTAGCCTGAAACATGAGAGTTTGAGAGACAGAAAACAAGGAGTTAGAATAGAAACCATCGTGCGACCTTTACTACAGCAGTTGCTGATGTTACTGCTATAATTATACTGTACTTGTTGTGATTTTTTTTGTTCTCCTTACCATATGTGAGGAAATCGTGTTTTTAGATGAATGCCTTCATCAGAGGCTACATTCATCTTGATAAATGTGCCCTGCTTAAATTATGAAAGTTTGATTCTCATGCTGTGCTAAATTCAAGGTATAATAAAACAACATAAAATTCAGTAACACTTAATACATTCTGTAAACAATTAGACTTGAATATATTCAATCAGATATTTGTTTTAACTACTATATGTATTTTGCCTTCTACTGTTGGTCACAGATGAAATGGGACATGTTCTTTAAGACCTAGAAGAATTGTACTCAGACTTCAACTGCAGAAGAGCCAATTTATGGTTGAGTAGTCAAAGAACCATTAAAAAACCGAATACTTGGAGTACAAAAATGTCTGTAATGTAGTAATAGCTAATATATTCTTTGAAAGACCTAAACCAATCTGAACAATGTTTTTGGGGCTGAATAAGAAAGCTGCCACTAGAATGCTGTCACCAGTTTTGAGAAGCCTGCTTCTGTCAATGTCACTACCACCCACGTCTGTGTTCCTTTAGATTTCTAGCCTTTAATTCAATATTGACATTTTTCTGAGAACATCTGCTACATTTTCATTAGGACATTAATCTTTCAGGTGCACAATGTAACTCCTGATGGAAGTACTCAGCTGAAATGATATTTTCCCCAATATACAATATGTAGAACAAAAGAAATTACAACATATATTGCAGAGGCTGTGACTCCCACAGTTAACATTTCATAACAGTTTCCACTCTTAGTCCATGTTTTTAGTTGCTCATAACTCTCACCTTTTCCATGCTTTCCAAAAGTTATTTTTCAAGCTTGAACAAGCTTGCTTGTGTTGTTTTTGAGTATATGAGGAGTGAAAAATATAAGCTTGCTGCATTATAAATACATTTTTAACAGCTCTGCAGCTGAAAAGTCTTGTGGATAAAATTTATAATTTGGTAGGGAAATAGCCCTCATTGCGGAGAAATGCCTAAGCTCTTTCCAGACAAAAATAGTTTTCATTTGACTAGCTTATGACCCTTTGCAAGTTAAAAAATGATCACAAACAATAGATTTTTTTAACCAAAAGAAAGGCTGCATGCAACTCAAGAGTCATAGGTTTACTATCTCTGGTCTAGATCACCTTTTTTCTGGACTCTCTTGTTCCTTCATAATTTTGTCTGGAACTTAGATGTCAAGGTGTTAGGAATCTTATATATTGATATGATTGAAGAGAAGAAAGGAAAAAAAATCCCCCTCTCGATCATGCACAGAGTAGAGTGTAGGTGTATTTTCACAGTGCATTTTGCTCTCACTTTCATGAACAGCACTTCAAATAACATGAAGAACCAGTGCAAAAAATCCAACAGAGTTTCAGATCTACAACATAGCAGATAAATTTGAATATGCTTGGGTACATTGTGAGTGATATATAATTATAACATATTATAAAACTTCTAACACAGTAATGTAGTTGTCATCCACAAAAAGTTATGGGGCCAAATTTTGCTCTCAGTCACCCAGTGACTTATGATTTCCATGGTATCATACCCGAGTAACTTAGGATTTACAGCGGTGTAACTTCGGACAGAATTTGGTCTATTGTAAGGTAAGGAAGTGGGTTCTGCCAACACTTACTATTTCTGTTGCTGACAGTAGTAAGCCACTAAGGAAAAATACATTTCAGATTTTAGGAATCCAATTAAACATGTGTGAATTGGGCACCACAATGAGAACAGGAGAATCCATGTGATGCTACAAATAAGCAATTACATTAAAAGGTGATAACATAATGCTATTTGTGCATCTTGCTGAAACTTAACATGGTTTATAGTTGAAAGAATGGCTTGCAGCCATTTTGAGTTCTTGGAAATTGCACAAGATTTCATAATGCATTCACACAACATGTGTGTTTCACTGCTAGTAGTTCAGAGATCTGACATTTATATCAGAGTGCACCATACAGTACACATAAATTGCTGTGTTGGCAGTTGGAATACTATGGTAATGAGAGCCTGGAATTTCCATGAAAACTATTTTGGGAGTTTTGGGTAAACACTGGGAGCTGGTAATAATGTGTAGCCTTTTCTCTAAAGATGTGCCAGATTTGAATTACCTACCTTCACTAGTGAAGAAAAACAAACTAATATTTTAATTAACTGTCTGTGAATCACCTTAATACCTATGCAAGAGAAAAATGCTACACTGGCAGAGTGACAGACTAGGTTATTTCTGTGATTTATATGTCAGGAGCAAAATGTCAGGAGCAAACACCACAGCTGAGTCTCTTCATGGGACTGGGGAAAAAATATTTTAAAAGATGAAGTGTCTTGTTTACTGCAAACCTTGCTAAACAAAACCCCTCACACATCTTTTCAAATTGTACAGCTGCCATGAGGTACTGTAGTGAGTTATGTTGAGTGGTATGCAGCATTATACCTCCCATGGTAGGAATACAAAAAGGCACTTAGCAGAACCCATGACAATTTCACAAATTGGTGGGTATATCACAACAGGTGGTTCTCTCTCCCTTCCTCCCTTCTCATGTCTCTTCTTTTCTCTACTTTCCTCCCTTTCCCTTTTCATCTTCTGCTCTCTATCTTTCCTTCATTTTCCCCTTTTCTCTCTCTCCTGCTATCCTTCCCACTTCCTCCTCCTTAGAAGGCATCCTCTTTAGACTGCAGCCACTAGAGGGTATTAGGATCACATACACACACTTGAGTAGGTTGCCAGTGACTTACTATCCAGTATAGGATTACATGATGAAGGGCTCATCTATATAATTGTTAAATATATGGCTTTGTTAATACTAATTAACCCTTTCTTTCCCCTCACTCAATATCCCCCTCCACAGAACTCCTTAATGCCTCCCACATGCAAAATAAAAACTAGCACAGGCTATTTCTTCCAGAAAAGTACTACTTTGTTTTGCCATTTTATTCTTTTTTGCAGTCACAGTGGGTTTGACTGTGCTTTTGTGCAGCACAGCTACGCTATCCCAAGAGGAGGCCCTTAGGTAGTGTGTCTGAATGAACAGAGAACTGGCTTCTATTCTCAGCTCTACCACTGGCCTTGAGTGTGGCTTTGGGTGAGTGATTTCAAAGCTCCATGCCTCAGTTTCCCAATTTGTAAAATGGGGATAATGATACTGACCTCCCCTGTAAAGCACTTTGAGATCTACTAATAAAAATGCTATGTAAGTTAATAAATAAATACATAATAATATAATACTATTAGCCAGTAAACTGCTTCCCTCCTGCCCATTTTTCCAAAGCAGTACAGAATGGCCACAGAAATAGTTTTTTTATTAGCATAGAAATCTCCCACACCAAGGAGGAAAAGTCTTTCCAAATCAAGCAGAACTATATTTGTTTGTTTGTTTCTTTTTGTCTTACCTCCCTAAGAGGATCATTGAGCTCATTGAGAATATTGTCCTCATCAAAGATCTTGCCTTGGTAACGGTGTTCGTAGTAATCGTGGATCTTTTGGCGCATGTCAGCAGGTAGCTTGTGAAATGACATGTATTGTTCCACTTGTTTGTACTAAAAAAAAATGGAAAATGAAGAAGAAAGTCAATAAAAGATCAGTGCATCACTCTTTTACAATCTAAAGCGATCTAAAGTGCCTGTAAAATGAAACCTAAATAATGCAGTTGCTTAAAGAAAAGGAGAAGCAATGCTGAAAAGCTTCTATCTTACAAAGAAACACAATATACCCATGGAAGACAGGTGACAGCACATTGATTGAAGTTGATTCCAAACACTGACAATTGATATAATGTTATTTATAAAACATATGGGTTAACAAAGAACCTGGTATATTCAAAAAAAGCAAGTCAGAAAAAAGAACAATTGAGCCATATGAAGAGTTGATAAATGTAAAAACAGTCATAAAACAAATAAATTATCCTTCTAAATGATCAGGTTAAACAAATCTGAATGATAACTGCTTAACAAATATCAGAGGGTAGCCGTGTTAGTCTGGATCTTGATGATGTGTTGGAGGGATTTTAGCTGGGGGCTGTATGTGCTCTGACCCCTCAGACAGAGACCAACACCTACAAAATCTCCACCAAGCATTCTCAAAACTACAATACCCACACGAGGAAATAAGGAAATAGATCAACAGAGCCAGACATGTACCCAGAAGCCTCCTACTGCAAGACAAACCCAAGAGAGAAACCAACAGGACTCCACTGGCCATCACATACAGCCCCCAGCTAAAACCCCTCCAACGCATCATCAAGGATCTACAACCCATCCTGGACAATGATCCCACACTTTCACAGGCCTTGGGTGGCAGGCCAATCCTTGCCCACAGACAACCTGCCAACCTGAAACATATTCTCACCAGTAACTGCACACCACACCATAATAACTCTAGCTCAGGAAACCAATCCATGCAACAAACCTCGATGCCAACTCTGCCCACATATCTACACCAGCGACACCATCACAGGACCTAACCAGATCAGCCACACCATCACTGGTTCATTCACCTGCACATCCACCAATGTAATATACGCCATCATATGCCAGCAATGCCCCTCTGCTATGTACATCGGCCAAACTGGACAGTCTCTACGGAAAAGGATAAATGGACACAAATCAGACATTAGGAATGGCAATATACAAAAACCTGTAGGAGAGCACTTCAACCTCCCTGGCCACACTATAGCAGACCTTAAGGTGGCCATCCTGCAGCAAAAAAACTTCAGGACCAGACTTCAAAGAGAAACTGCTGAGCTTCAGTTCATCTGCAAATTTGACATCATCAGCTCAGGATTGAACAAAGACTGTGAATGGCTTGCCAATTACAGAACCAGTTTCTCCTCTCTTGGTTTTCACACCTCAACTGCTAGAACAGGGCCTCATCCTCCCTGATTGAACTGACCTCGTTATCTCTAGCTTGCTTGCTAGCACACATATATATACCTGCCCCTGGATATTTCCATTACATGCATCTGAGGAAGTGGGTATTCACCCACGAAAGCTCATGCTCCAAAACGTCTGTTAGTCTATAAGGTGCCACAGGATTCTTTGCTGCTTAACAAATGAACATTCTAAACAAACACAGTGTAGCTATTTGGTGATTCATCTGTAATAAGGTTTGTTTTCAAAAAGGTATTAAAACAAAGATCATTCTAAAGGAAGGTCATTGACACCTGATATAAGGTCAGATATCCAGATATAAGATATGAAGTAAGTAGCATATATGCTGACATGGTGTCTGCCATTGCACCAGTTATGGAGATGGATAACTTTCCATTCATGATGTGTACACATGAACTATGATTTGTAAGGAGTATGTACTTTATTAAGAAAAATGTTTTATATGCCGTAAATGTGCACAATAACTTAAATAACTTAGAATGTTAAGGTTATACTGGTGGCAATGCAACCATTAAAATCAAAGAAATCATCAGTTAAGATATTAACATCCACACCATCCTCAAAGCCTTGCTATCCGAACATTACAAAACCCAAATGCACTCTCAGAATTCTCACACCTACACCAAACTCCCTTTACTTTCCAACCTCAACGAAAACATAGAACTCCTCCGATGAAGTGGGCTATAGCCCACGAAAGCTTACGCTCAAATAAATTTGTTAGTCTCTAAGGTGTCACAAGTACTCCTGTTCTTTTTGCGGATACAGACTAACACAGTTGCTACTCTAAAACCACTAAATTGAGTCACCTTAATTTCCAACTCAGTAAGATAGCTTCATTTACCAACAAGTGTTATTGGGAAAAAAACTGTATATTGTGTTATTTCTACCTCTTTAATCCTGAGGTTTGAGTTAAAGATGTGCAATCTGAGGAGCTGGATGTGTTTAAATAAGTAAATATCAAAAAGGGCTTTCGTGTGGAATGGGGTATGAATTTAGAGGAATGGAGGGTGGGACTTGGAACTGGAATGTATGATTGGAATTAGAGCCATAGAACTAAAAGATAAGTAACCTACCTTCCGTAATCAGAGCTCTTAAGATATGTGCCATCCCTATCTGTATTCTATTGTTGGGTACGCACGCACTCTATGTGCCGGAGACCAGAAGATTTGTGTTAGTAATTTCCATTGGTCTGTGCCCATGTTCTTCCTTTCCTAATGCTCTGAACCTCATGCTCTACTGTGCATAAATTCTACAATCTGAAGCAGAGGGGAAGGAGGATGGTTACTGGAATACAGACACAGAACACACAACTCAAAGAACTGCTGGTCTCTATGTGTATTCCTGTGTGGGTGCCTGACAAGAAGCACTCAAGAAGGGGCTGGGCCCCAGCAGTATTGAATCCTCAATGTTTCTCAGCTGAAATCTGTCCATAGAGAGGTAAGCTCTGGTTCTGATTGAGTCTGGAATTGCTCCAATAAATTCTATGGGCTGTGTTGGAGCTAAAGTGGATTTTTCAATGTTCACATAAATTTGTAGCTAAAAGACTGTGCAGAGATGAGATTGATGCCACTACTTCCCAGCGAGATTTCCTTATCAGAAGCCAATGGACTAGGGATGGAAAGAATATCAAACTGTGGCATTGGATGTGTGCTGCCACAACTGAAAACACCTTTATAAATACTCTGGGCAATGTTGTCAGTCCAAAAGGAGGCACCCTATATTAACTGTGATTCTCATCTATCATGAACCTCAGGAATCTCCTGCGGGAGGGAAGGATATCTATATGAAAATAGGCATCCTTCATGTTGAGAGCCACGAATCGTTAGTTTATATTTATGGATATCATAGTCAATACTGGGGTAACCATCCTGAATCTTACTCTTTGGTTAAAGACATTGGGAGCCAGAGGTCTAAGATGGGTCTTCATCCTTCTTTTTTCTTGGAGATCAGCAAGTATTTGGAATAAAATCCCTTTTCCCAATGCCGACGGGGTAACAGCTCTATGACCCCTATTGGAGTAATTAGAGCACTTCTTGCAAGAATACCTTTTTGTGAGAGTGGGCCACTGAAAACAGACAGGGAAGAGGGTTTTGAAGGAGGAGGGGAGAGGAACTCTCACCTGGGTTGGTTCTTAGCTCCCAAAGTTCCTGTCAAAAGTATTTATTGACAGGTGATTGCAGTTGGAAAGAGGAGAAAGGAGTTTTTTGCACTGCACCCTCTGTTGATGTCATGGCAGTGCATATGTTCTATGGTGATAGAAGTGCTGTGATATTGTCTAGGCATAATAGGTTGTCTGATGTACGACTTCTTGAATGCTGGTTCTATATACCTAGGGAACAGAGAATTAGCCTTGAGTTCCTTAATGAGTGCAATGACTCACCAGTGTTCTATCTAAACAAGTTGTTGCCCTCAAAGGGCAAATCCTCCACAGCAAACTTCCCTGGGAAAACCCAAGGAATTAAGGCAGGATTCCCAGTGCATCTCGATGGCAGTTTCCATCAATATAGAGGCTGCATCTACAGTTGTTTGAAAAGAAGACCTGAATACCAGCCTACCTTCTTCAAACTGAGCTCCAACTTACGAGGGCCTGGTGGACCCCAGGAAATTCTGGATGCTCTATCAGGGCTGATATCTCTGAGTGGAGGTGATAATAGTCCTTCTCCCATAACGGAATCACCCAATGAAGGGAATGTTGGCTCCAGAAGTGGTTCATCAAAACTTCTGATGAAGAAATACCCCAACTTACAGAGGAGATGCAAGATCAATTTCTCTCACAACATACAACCAATGGTGCCAGGAACTCTCTTGTAAGCACCAGGTCAGATAGTAGGGGCAATTCCAAATCCAGCAGGATGGTGTTATTCTTCAAAGTGGTGTATTTGTCACCCACCACCAGGGCTTGTAAACCTTTGGTGCCAGCGTGGAAGTATGTTTCAGTGCCGATGATATATGGAGTGCTTCTATATCCTTAGTGGGTATTAGAGTTTGTACTGGTCCTAGGTACATGCTTCTTTTTACTTGATCCCAATGAGGAGGGGCTCTTAGTCTTCAAAATCTGTGAGTCAAGACCATGATCCTTTTGGTCTTTTAGCTTCCTGAACCAGATGGGAAGAATCACTTGACCTCGAGGGTGTAGGGGAATCAGCCCCTCTCTTTGAAGTGGATCTGCAGGGAGATTTTTCTCTAGGCTTTAGAGAAGGTTTCTTATTCTTGTCTTGAGCTTAAGATGAGGAGTCTTATAAGATGGGCAGACTCCCTGTACTTCAGGCAGAGGCATTGAGAAGTGTGTCACCAGTACTACCAGAAGCTTAGTTCCAACTGAAGCCTCATAGAATGCTCCAAAAGGTGTTTTCTAAATCTGAACTCTGGTGTTTGTTGGGCTCGTGGCAGAAAGGAGTGCTAGATATTGCACTTGGCAGCAATATGGGCTTCTGAAAGATAACAGAGGCACCTCTGGTCAACATCACTAACTGGAAGGAACGAGGCCAGGAGATTCTGTTTCTGAAGCCTGGAATCCTGGGCATAATTGGTGTCCCATACCGGGAAGAATGGGTCCAACGTGGATGTCGGCCAATTACTCAGTAACTTGGCTAACACACTTAACTAATAACTAATTACATTTTTCTATCTACAATAGTTTATAGTATATACTATTTACAGGTTCAATATTGAAGGAACAGCTCGTGGACACTGGAGGTTTCCATCTTAGATCGTACAGTAGTAAGACGAAACCAGAGAGGCTGTCAGTCAACATCACACCTTATGCCCTTGGTTCAGAACATAAGGAAAGGAAGACCACAGGCATGGACAATGGATGCTACTGGAAAAAATCCTCTAGTCTCATATGCCAGGAGCACATGCGTATCCAACAGCAGAATACATTTAGGAGCCAGCACTCAAAGAATAACTAGGAAGCAGGTCTAGAGATTGGAACAGGCATAGGACCCAAGCGTCAGAGGGACTCACATTCCCCTTTCTCAATATATCTTGCCTCCTGAGGTCTCTAGACCTTCTGCCCTGTCTGCTTCCTTGATTCCAATACTATAGACTTGCCAGCTCCTCACTCAACCCCTCGTGGATATACCTTACAGAAGAGGAAGTCCCCATCCAACAGACCTTGTAAAATGTGTGAATAGGACATAGCGTATGAGGTTCACCAGATGGAAAAGCTGCCATGATTGCAGAGCAACAAGCTTCACCAGTCAAGTGATTTTGCGTGCATGTCCCCCGTTCACCTTGCCCCCTCCATACCTCCAGCTTGTGGGCACTGAGTCATGGTGGGAGGGGTCAGGAGACGAGGAAGCTCACAGGTTAAAGGGAGGGTGGAAACTACCTAGAACATTGCTTTCTTTATTCTGAGAGTCCATATTAATTTTTTTCTTCCTGTGTATTTTCAAGCTTAATTAGGTAATCTGAATTCTGCTTTAAATGAATAACTCAACACGGTCTTCATTGTGATGTCTATGGCATTTCCAACTATGGTAGCACTACAATGCAATTAAAGGTACATATATCTTACATGTCCTTTCAATTAAAAATGGTACAAACCTTGCCCTGCATGTGCAACTTCTACAGATGAAGCATACAAATCCATTAGAATCAGTGTTCACTTTGTGAAGGGTTACAGGATTTGATGGGTCTACGCATGCGGTGTTCTCTCCCTGTATGATGTGGAGACTAGCTTTGTGAGAGGTTAACAGCTCAGCAGCATTCAGAGGATACATTAGTCTCGGTTATCCTCTCTCTCTGCACTTCCATTCTGCAACCTTGGGGAAGGATTCCTCTCCCTTTTACTCCAAAGAAATACTCAAGGACCCGTCTGAGAGACTCAGGCTGTGTGCTCATGGTTGGTTTGCCCCATAGTAAGTGGAGCTGTAGTATTCTGTTCTGTCTGTAGCCACTTGAGATCAGTTACCCATTAAAAATATTCAAATAGAGTTATCCTACAAATCAATTACAATTTATCTGCATACCAAAATTTTCAAATGCTATATTTGAGTAATGCTAATAAAAAAATGAAATCTCAACATTTTGCACTAGTTAAAAATGTATGCTAGTTTGAGATACATAGAATAGAGATTCACAGAAGACTTTCCTACACAAACAGCCTTGAAGAAGAGAACATTGATAACTAACAGCAATTTGCTTTGCCATTAATGTACACTACTCACTTTCATTAGTGCAGTTATTTGTGTTTCAGTGGGAATTTTCTCTACTTTCTACTTGATTCTGTGCTTAGTACATGAACATTTTACTGAGATAGAAATTGTAAAACTAACAATATTTCCAAGTTATATAGTACTTGTTTACCAGTGGGTGTCAAAGTGCTTTTACAACATTAACTAATAAGCCTCACAATACCCCACATGAAGTAGGTATTATTAACCTTCATTCACAAAATGGTAATCTGAGGCACAAATAAATTAATTAGCTTGCCTCAGGTCTTTCAGTGAGACAGTGGGAGAGTTAGAAATAAAAATTATGAGTTCAGACTCTGAGTTTCCCCCACTCCTGATTTAAGCCAATTTTGTGATTTTCGGAGGCCTGATTCATAATATTTGAATGCTTAGGTTGTCACTGCTAGATATTGGCAGTTTGACTTCAGTTCACATATTGCTAGGAGACATCACATTCTGACCAGGAGAAAATGTGTGAAAAGGGGTTAGAAAGGGAGTAGAGGGGGGAAAAACAGCAAAAAATGAATACAGACTCTGTATGTGCTGTACAGTAGGCCACACAGTTGTGCCAGCCTAGATTGGTAGAAAGGTTCTTTTGATTCTAATTAATAGCACAGCTGTCTCTTTCTCTACAAAACCATGTTTCTGGAATTGTTGTTCAGCTTAATTAGTATTATTTTAAAATATTTGTTCTCATTTATTATTAAGACTGTATGCAGCTACTGCACAGCCAATTGGAATAGCCTCAGGGAAAGGAATCATTCAGTTAAATTACAGGAGAAAAGATTAATAAAATCCCATTAGTTTTGCACACCCAAAACTGTTTGAGAAATGTTCAAACCCACTAGGCTTCCCAAGGTTTGCTCATCTCTAAGTGCGAGTTGATGACTAGTAAGAGATGAATCTCCAGTGGTATGGAGTATCACTTTAAAAATCATTGATTAATCTGATTTTACTCTCCAGTCTCAAAGAGCCTCGTTCAACTCCCAACATCGCCTCCCTGATGACCAACTGGCCCCTTCCAGAACTTATAAACATTCTAGTATGCTAAAGAAGTAAGGGAAAGGAAAATGGGGTATGCTCTGCCTGCTTGGCTCTGGTTAGCTACTTTAATCACACCTTGTATATTTTAGAGCCTTTTGGCCAGAGGACCTCAGAATGCAGTGATATCCTCTACTTTTGATCCCGAGAAGTGAAGAGCCAGGCCAGCCTGTGCTGATAGACAGATGAAAGGACAAAAGCTACTTATCACAAATCTTTGAAGCTAGAACAATATTCAGTTTGTTTTGGTGAAAAATTTCAGATAAGATTCAGGTGTGTCTTACTGCAGTGGCTCTCAATCTTTCCAGACTACTCTATCCCTTTCAGGAGTCTGATTTGTCTTGCATACTCCCAAGTTAAAAGATACTCGCTTACAAAATCAGACATAAACATACAAAAGCGTTAGCACACTATTACTGAAAAATTGCTTACTTTCTCATTTTTATCATATAATTATAAAACAAATCAATTTTGTACTACATTTCAGTGTATAGTATATAGAGCAGTATAAAGAAGTCATATGAAATATACTGACTTCACTAGTACTTTTTATGTAGCCTATTGTAAAACTAGGCAAATATCTAGATGAGCTGATGTACCCCTTGGAAGACTGTTGTGTACTCCAGAGGTAGATGTACCCCTGGTTGAGAACCACTGTTTTATTGCACACAAACTGGCTGATCTGTCCTCAATTATTACTTCCATGCATGGAGGAGTTAGGGAAGAAGATGGATGTGCTGTACATTTGTCCAGGCGCATAAATGTGAGAGGAAGAGAAGGCAGGTTTGTGAAAGAGAGCAACATAGGAGCATAGGAATTGCCACATCAGATCAAACCAGTGGTCCAGCTAGTTCAGTATCCTCTTTCTAACAGTGATAAACATCCAGTGCTTCTTACAGGATGCTGTAAGAAAACTCATAATGGATTGTTGTAAATCAAGTGCATATGTGTGTTTGTTTTTTGTTTTGTTGATTTTCAAAACAGCTTGCCTCTCATTCCTGCGTCTCGAAGCCTGCTGGCCTCTCTTGAAAATCTGACAACTTATTAGGTACCTACATGAGAACTGTTGGATGCTGACATTTTGGAAAATCTGGCCCTTAGCACTCCATCCTGCAAGATGCTCAGCACTCTGGCCCCAGTCCACCAAAGTACACATAAAGATATGCTTAACCTGAAGAACATGCATTGCAGACAATGGAACTACTCACATACTTTGTTAAGTAACATGCTTAATTGCTTTGCTGGATCACAGTTCGAGCACTAAGTACCTTCCAGGATTGACTTGTAAAGGCTAGATTTTCCAAAATGTCAGCACCTAACAGCTATCTAATAAGTGGTTAGATTTTCAAGAGATTCCAGCTCCCCATTACTGAGAAATTAATGAGAGATGAGCTGTTTTGAAAATGCAGCCTGAATTATATGCGTTATGCACTTAGTGAAAATGAGGGCTAGATTTTCAATACTCACTAAGGCTTCCTCTAAAACTGTCACTATGAAAACCATAAAATCATCATTAAAGTTGTATTATCTTAATTATCTTTCTAGTTTAAAAAATGCAATCCTGCTCCCTGAAATAAATTAAGATAATAAATTATAAATGCTAATGACACACACATTTTTCAGATGCCATATAATAAGCTTATGTAAAATAAATCATATGTTGAAAGGGAAAGAAAACAGAGTTATGATTAAAAAGGAGCAGAGAGAAAAATCAACAAAGTAAAAACAGAACGGTGCAAAATATACTTATATTTTATAGGACAGTTTCCAATTTTGAAGTCAAAGCCTTTTATAAAAAGAATAGTTTATACAGATATTTAGAAAAAAATAAAACTCTGTCTATAATTGCCATGAGGGAAAAAAACAAACAAAAAACCCCACCTATATCATTTGTAAATCCCCTCAATGGAATAAAGCAGTTTAGGTCCCTAGAACAGTTATGGGCCAAATCCAGCAGTGCTCTAACATTGCCTGAAATCTGCACGCTACAAGAACAGTAAGAACCTATAACACCACTACACCATGCAGGAGATCATTACAATGGGTATATGCAACACAGCAGGAAGGAAGGCAATTTGAGAATCAAAAAGATACCGAAACTGTCACCTTGCACTACAATTCAACAAATTGGGGGCAGAATGCAGCAACAGTGACAATCACATCAGCTGGGCTTTAAGCTTGCATAACACCATAGAGCTTCACATTTTAGAAGCCCAATAAACTACAAGTCTAATTTAAGCTCTTTTCTTTAAATTTAAGTTTCTCTCTCTTTCCATTTGTAGTAGAGGAAAAACTTAGAAAATATAAACCGAAGAGGATTGAAAGTTCAATACAGTGGTGTTTTGTGAGTTATTTATCTTCCCCCTATAATTGACAAATGCTGACCTTTGATATTGGTTGAGCTCACAGCCTTGGGTCTTTCAGTGTCTTGGAAGAATTGAGATTGATTCATAACTGGAAGACAGTGTCTGAAAATCTGGCCCTTAAAAGAAGTTTAAAAAATTGCAGTTCTCTTTTAAGTATATATTGGAGATCTGGATTTATGTGCTCTTCTGGGATTGTACAATGTAACTTTAAAATAGGAGGACTGTGCTTCAACTTCTTGTGTTTAATATTAAAATAGAAAGAAAAAATGTAGAAAGATCACACTCCTTTGGGACTATTTATATGTGTTCTCTTGTACTACATCAAGAACATTGGCAGTTATGAATTATATATGTGATAACAAAAATAACTGATAAGCCTCTTATCCATTATATAATGAGTGTTGATCATGTCAATACGTCCAGAACCAGCATCAATGAGTATTTGTGTATTAAAAATATATATAATCTATCTAGAGTACTACACATGTATATCCTAAATAATAAATAATCCAGTGGAGAAAAACCTACTATGCAACTGCACTATGTAAATAATGGCATTGAATCCTCAGGGATCACTTTAAAATTCAATAATTTGTCCTTGTAATTATGTTTTTTTTTTAGAAACCAAAAGGATATAATACAACTTATAGGGACTAAATGGATTTAAAACAAATTTGGTGATAGAACAAAGAAAACATGGGAAATGGTGAGCATTCTCAAGGCCTTTATGTTTCAATTATCAGCTGCAAGTAGCTTCTATTTTCATGTTCCATAAAAAAGCCGCTTACACTGGAATTGTAGACAACTCTTTTAACCATAGAGGTGCAGTAATTGGGTTCATCTCAGGATTTCAGTAAGCTAATCACAGTTAGTTTGGTAAAGCTCAATTGAATGAGGACTGCTAGGATCCACAGAACTACTTAGATAAGTGCAGATTTATTTTTAATAAAACAGGACAAATAAAGCCCTTTCTCCTTTTGCCTAATCTTCCCAGTGTTGTAACCTAGCCTGAGATGATTGTGCTGAACTGCATCTCAACTTGCAATCTTGTCTGATATTTCTATAACAATCTTGTCTTGTCTTGAACGGGCTATGACAAAAATGTTAAATAAAAAAAAACCATTCTAAAATATTTTCAGATTCTGTTTTTTACCATTCTGAGTAGCACATGACATACATCTGTAATGTATTTCAATAAGCACATTATACTGACTGTAATACTTATTTTTAACAACTTTCTGATGTTAATATTAGACCTTGTGAAAGGTCTCTGGCTTGACACCCAGGACATCTTCTTTGCCCATAGAACGAATACGACATGAAGTCAATACAACTCTCTTCCCTGTGGTAAAATGCCATGAGTCTCAGTTTTTTCGCTGGAGAACCATGGAGTTCAGTCTCTATGTTCATGAAGTGCTTGACAGTAGAGTTTTAGTCAAAAATCAGAATTTACATCCCATAGAAAATTTCAATATTACAACATTTGTTTTTATCCTGAATTGGGACAAAACATTGAAATATAAAAAGTTTCATACAGTGGGAAATTCAGAAAAAAATGATTTAGAAATGGCTAAACATTTCATTTTGGCTCACTTTGACTTTGAAGTTTCTGCCTGAGCTGCTGCAGTACCTCATAGGAGTTTTTTTTTTGTTGCTCCATGGCCCCATTCTCCCCTATGGGAGACTACAGCTTGACCACATCTTCAAAGATGCACCACAGCAGTTCAATCGGAGGGCAGACTGTGATGCATCATAGGAGATGTAATCTTTCCAGGGAGCCTAGCACAGAGAGAATGGAGGCATTGGCATTTGAACTTCAGCTCCCATGAAGCATTGTGGCAGCTCAAGCAGGGCCAGCTTTAGGAAGTGCGGGGCCCAATTCGAACATTTTCGGTGGGGCCCTGGCAGGGATGACTTAAAAAAAAAAGTGGAAAAAAACCCCTTTCATTTCTTTCATGTATTATTCACTTTCCCTAACTATATGAATAATAAAATTATATATTATATACATTGCATCATATATGCTGTTGATTGGCTATTAATGACTGCCGTTTCACATGTGTGGGTCCCCGCCACTCCCTGGGGGTGTGCACATGTGTTGGTCCCAGCTTCTCTGCCCCCCTCATTGAAGCAGGTGTGCAGGGTTACTGCCCTGGAAACGGCAGGGCAGCAGTGGACATGGGTCTGGCTGGAGGCAGGGCAGGGGCTGACTGGAGGTAGGGTCTGGCTGCAGGCAGGGCAAGGGGTGTGGGGCTGGTTGGAGACAGGGGGTGTGGGGTGGGCTGGCTTCAGGCAGGGCCACAGGGGGGTGCAGCAGGGGTTTGCAGGGCTGGAGACAGGAGTGTGGGACTGGCTGGCTTCAGGCAGTGGGGTGCAGCAGAGGCTGACTGGAGACAGGGCAGGGGGTGCGGGCTGGGCATGGTGTGCAGGGCTGGTGTGGGCAGCAGTGTGTGTGGCACTGGCTGGCTTTGGGCAGGGCTGCAGGGGTGTGTGGCAGGGGTTGGCTGGAGACAGGACAGGGTTTGGCAGGGGCTGCTGTCCAGAGCTCCAGCCGGGGTCGCGGGGCTTGCCGCGCTCTGGCCGGAGCTCCAGACGGGAGAGCAGGGCTTGCCGCGCTCGCTGCACTCCGGCTGGAGCGTGGAAAACCCCGCGGTCTCGCTCTCCCGGCCGGAGAGCGGCAAAGCCTCGCCGCTCTGCTCTCCCGGCTGGAGCGCGGCAAAGCCCCGCCGCTCTGCTCTCCCGGCCAGATAGCGGCAAAGCCCCGCCGCCCTGCTCTCCCGGCCGGAGAGTGGCAAAGCCCTGCCACCCTGCTCTCCCGGCTGGAGCCCTGGCCGGAAAGCGGCAAAGCCCTGCCGCCCTGCTCTCCCGGCCGGAGTGTGGCAAAGCCCCACCGCCCTGCTCTCCTGGCTGGAGCCCCGGCCGGAGAGCAGCAAAGCCCCACTGCCCTGGCTGGAGCTCTAGCTGGGAGAGCGGGGCCGCACTGCGCTCCCACCGGCGCTTCGCTCAAAGGAGCGGGACCATGGAAGACCCCGGAGCAGACCGCAGCCGGGGACCAGGGTAAGTAAAAAAAAATTAAAAGGGTGCCTAAGGTGGGGGCCCTCTTAGGCGCGGGGCCTGATTCCCCGGAATCGGCCAAATCGGCCTAAAGCCGGCCCTGAGCTCAAGGACACAGTGTAATATTGAACTGATCCAAAACAAAACATTTTGATTCAGTTCAGCAAACCAAAATAAAGTATTTTGTTTTATTTTTCTGAAGGTAAATTAAAAAATGTTGGGAAAATCAAACTTTTCACATGGAAAATTTCAATTTTGCAGAAACTACATTTTATTACAAAAAACATTTGGAAATTTCCTGTTCATCTATATTATGTAGACTACTAGTTAATATCAACTACATAGTAGGGGAACTGCCTTCAAAGTGCAATCAGATGATAAGTATCAGAGAGGTAGCCATGTTAGTCTGGATCTGTAAAAAGCAACAAAGAGTCCTGTAGCACCTTATAGATCAGGAGTTGACAACCTTTCAGAAGCGGTGTGCTAAGTCTTCATTTATTCACTCTAATTTAAGGTTTCACGAGCCAGTAATACATTTTAAAGTTCTTAGAAGGTCTCTCTCTATGTCTATAATATATAACTAAACTATTGTTGTATGTAAAGTAAATAAGGTTTTTAAAATGCTTAAGAAGCTTCATTTAAAATTAAATTAAAATGCAGAGCCACCCGGAGCGGTGGCCAGGACCCAAGCAGTGTGAGTGCCACTAAAAATCAGCTTGCGTGCCGCCTTCAGCACTCATGCCACAGGTTGCCTACCCTTGTTATAGACTAACAGACGTATTAGAGCATAAGCTTCTGTGGGTGAATACTCACTTTGTCAGACACATGCCAGATGATAATCAATTTTCATTACTGATTTGGACCCTAGTTGAACTGGCAACTCAGAGAGGAAAGGTCTAGTCCATGTCCTGTTATCAGAATCCTGAGTAATAAAACTATTGTGATGGGGCAAGGCCAGATGGCTACAGTGAAGTACTGAGGAACAGGTATGTTAGTCCCAGGCTAAACAAATCCCTAGGACCGTGGTAACCAAATTGCAGTTGCTCCAGGTTAATCAAGGCACCTGGGGCCAATTAAAATCTTTCTAGAAGGCAGTGGAGATAGCTACTTTGATTAGAACACCTGCAGCCAATCAAGGCAGGCTAAACAGGGCACCTGGGTTTAAAAAGGAGCTCACTCCAGTCAGGCAGGGAGGAGCTAGAGGAGAAGGAGTGTGTGTGAGGAGCTGGGAGCAAGAGGCACAAAGAGCTGAGACTGAGAGGGTGTGCTGCTGGAGGATTGAAGACTTATCAGACAATCAAGCATTATCAGACAGCAGGAGGAAGGTCCTGTGGTGAGGATAAAGAAGGTGTTTGGAGGAGGCCATGGGGAAGTAGTCCAGGGAGTTGTAGCTGTCATGCAGCTGTTACAGGAGGCACTATAGACAGCTGCAATCCACAGGGCCCTGGACTGGAACCCAGAGTAGAGGGCGGGCCTGGGTTCCCCTCAAACCTCGCAACTCCTGATCAGACACAGGAGGAGTTGACCCAGACTGTGGGTTCTACCAGAGGGGAAGATTGCTGAGGTGAGCAAATCCACCAATAAGTGCAGAACCCACCAAGGTAAAGGAGGAACTTTGTTACACTATATACTACTAAAGCTCCCAGCTCTACTAAATAATGTAGGGTAATTACTATCTTTGGAATAACATCTCTTTCTAACAGTTGGAATATTTTGATCCCATACATGATTGAATGTTTTGGTGAAGAAAACTGTAATTAGCACAGTGTTTGCAAATGCATAATTGGTCTTGGTAAATAACAACGGAAGCAGGAGTAGTTCATTTTTAAGATAAATAAACATTCAGAAATATCAACCCTTAGTCAAAAATGAAACTGGTATCAAAATCACATTCTCAGTTATAGCTCAGTGAAACAATTGCAATCTTCATTAAGTTCATTTTGTATTTAATTAAAGCTTGACCAGATTGCTTTTAGGAATTATATGATGGAGACATTTTAAAACTCCAAATACAATTCTTAGAAATGGCCAGGAGAGGATGTGAAATTAATTTTTACATTTAATACTTTTCATCACTGTCTTTCATTTATTGACCTTTTGTTTCTGCCACAGCAGCAACTAAAATTGTTAGAGTGCAGGCTGAATATGAAGGGGAAATGTTTTCATTAATCGGAACAATGAGGAAAACAATTTTTATTTTGTTTAAAGCAGACAACCAATTTCATTCATTAAAATATACTCTTTATGAATAAGAGAAGATTTAGAAAAGTCAATATGAAGGCTACAAAATGGGAATACGAGATTAGCATTTTTATTGAGACTCCCTTGAATGTAAGCATTTTACAGCAACTGCACTGTTGAAACACTTTTTTAAAAAGCTGATTTAATTAAAGTCCATATATTCCATTGTTCATAACCACACAAACAGTATGTTCAGACTAGAGTTGATAAAACAACCATAATGAGTAATTTCCTTGGCAAATTTCCCTCTTTTGTGGGGGAGGAATTATCTGAAAACAAACTATGATTTTGCTGTTTTCATTGTTCAACACAGATTTGTGAATATAAATCTCAGCCAATATTAAACAGAACTATTAATGTTAGTATTCAGTAATCATGAATCAATAGCTGAGCTGTGTGATCAGCTGGATAAGGTCACTTGACCTTATAGTAATGGGAGACTTTAACTACCCAGCCATCTGTTGGAAAAATAATATGGCAAACACAAAATGTCCAATAAGTTTTTGGAATGTGTTGGGGACAACTTTTGTTTCAAAATGTGGAGGAAATAACCAGGGGGGCAATCATTTTAGACGAGATTCTAACAGGGAGGAATTGGTGATGAATCTCAAGGTAGCAGGCAGCATGGGTGAAGATGATCATGAAATGATAGATTTCATGATTCTAATGAAATGAAGGAGTGAGAGCAGCAGAATAAGGGCAATGGACTTCAAAAAAGGCAGACTTTAACAATCTCAGTGAACTGATAGGTATAGTCCCATGGAAAGAAAACGGAAAAAGGAGTTTGGGAGAACTAGCAGGTCGCAGAGACAATATTAAAGGTACAACAACAAACTATCCCAATGTACAGGAAAAATAGTAGTAATAGCAAGAGGCCAACATGACTCAATCAAGAGCTCTGTAATGATCTGAAAATCAAAAAGGAGCCCTACAAAACTAGATATATGGACAAATTGCTAAGGATAAGTACAAAACAATAGCATCAGGATGTAAAGATAAAAACCAGAAAGGGTAAGGTAAAAAATGAATTACAGCTAGCAAGAGACATAAAAAGCAATAAGAAGAGATTCTACAAATACATTAGGAGTAAGAGAAAGTTGAAGGAAAGTGAAGGTCTCCTATTTAGAGGAGGAGAAGAGTTAATAATGGATGACACCAAAATGGATGAGGTGTTTAATGCTATTCTGCTTCAGACTTCACTAAAAAGGTAATCTGTGGACACTAAACATAATTAACATTAGGAACAAGGGGCAAGGAACACAAATCAGCATAGGGAAATAGAAGTGTAAAGAATATTTTTATAAGTTAGTTGTATTCAGGTAGACAGGTCCTGACAAAATTCACCCTGGGCTACTTAAGGAACTAGCTGAAGTAATCTTGGAACCATTAGCAATTATCTTCAATAATTCATTGTGGACAGGTGAGGTCCCAGAGAACTGGAGATGGTAAACATAATACTACTGTCTTTAGAAAGGGTAACATACAGGACCTGATGAACTATAGACCAGTCAGCCTAACTTCAATTCCTGGACAGATACTGGAACAAATTATTAAACAGTCAATTTGTAAGCACCCAGAGGATAATAGATTCATAGATTCTAGGGTCAGAAGGGACCAATGTGATCATCTAGTCCGACCCCCTGCACAAAGCAGGCCACAGAACCCTACCCATCCACTTCTATAACAAACCCCTAACCTATGCCTGAGTTATTGAAGTCTTCAAATTGTGGTCTGAAGACCTCAAGCTGCAGAGAATCCACCAGCAAGTGACCCATGCCCCACACTGCAGGGGAAGGCGAAAAACCTCCAGGGCCTCTGCCAATCTGCCCTGGAGGAAAACTCCTTCCCGACCCCAAATATGGCGATCAGCTAAACCCTGAGCATGTGGGCAAGACTCACCAGCCAGCACTCAGGAAAGAATTCTCTGCAGTAACTCAGATCTCATCCCATCCAACATCCCATCACCAACCACTAGGCATACTTATCTGGCAATAATCAAAGATCAATTGCCAAAATTAGGCTCTCCCATCATACCATCCCTTCCATAAACGTATCAAGCTTAATCTTAAAGCCACATATGTCTTTTGCCCCCACTACTCCCCTTGGAAGGCTGTTCCAGAACTTCACTCCTCTAATGGTTAGAAACCTTCATCTAATTTCAAGTCTAAACTTCCTAGTGTCCAGTTTATACCCATTCGTTCTTGTGTCTACATTGGTACTAAGCTTAAATAATTCCTCTCCCTCCCTAATATTAATCCCTCTGATATATTTATAAAGAGCAAGCACATCCCCCCTCAACCTTCTTTTGGCTAGACTAAACAAGCCAAGCTCTTTGAGTCTCCTTTCATAGGACAGGTTTTTCATTCCTCGGATCATCCTAGTAGCCCGTCTCTGAACCTGTTCCAGTTTGAATTCATCCTTCTTAAACATGGGAGACCAGAACTGCACACAGTATTCCAGGTGGGGTCTCACCAGCGCCTTATATAACAGTACTAACACCTCCTTATCTTTGCTGGAAATACCTCGCCTAATGCATCCTAAAACCGCATTAGCTTTTTTAACGGCCATATCACATTGGCGGCTCATAGTCATCCTGTGATCTACCAATACCCCAAGGTCCTTCTCCTCCTCTGTTGCTTCCAACTGATGCGTTCCCAATCTATATCTAAAGTTCTTATTATTAATCCCTAAGTGCATGACCTTGCACTTTTCACTATTAAATTTCATCCTATTACTATTACTCCAGTTTACAAGGCTGTCCAGATCTTCCTGTATAATATCCTGGTCCTTCTCCGTGTTAGCAATACCCCCCAGCTTCGTGTCATCCGCAATCTTTATTAGCATATTCCCGCTTTTTGTGCCACGATCGGTAATAAAAAGGTTAAATAAGATTGGTCCCAGAACTGATCCTTGAGGAACTCCACTAGTAACCTCCTTCCAGCCTGACAGTTCACCCTTCAGTATGGCCCGTTGTAGTCTCCCCTTTAACCAATTCCTTATCCACCTTTCAGTCCTCATATTGATCCCCATCTTTTCCAATTTGACTAATAATTCTGCATGTGGAACTGTGTCAAATGCCTTACTGAAATCTAGGTAAATTAGGTCTACCGCATTTCTTTTGTCTAAATAGTCTGTCACCTTCTCAAAGAAGGAGATCAGGTTGGTTTGGCACGATCTACCTTTAGTAAAACCATGTTGTACTTTGTCCCAATTACCATTGACCTCAATGTCCTTAACTACTTTCTCCTTCAAATTTTTTCCAAGACCTTACATACTACAGATGTCAAACTAACAGGCCTATAGTTACTCGGATCACTCTTTCTCCCTTTCTTAAAGATAGGAACTACGTTAGCAATTCTCCAGTCGTACGGTACAACCCCTGAGTTTACTGATTCATTAAAAATTCTCGCTAACGGGCTTGCAATTTCATGCGCCAGTTCCTTTAATATTCTCGGATGAAGATTGTCCAGGCCCTCCGATTTTGTCCTATTAAGCTGTTCAAGTATGGCTTCTACCTCAGATGTGGTAATATCCACCTCCATATCCTCATTCCCGTTTGTCATCCTTCCATTACCCCCAAGCTTCCCATTAGCCTTATTAAAGACGGAGGCAAAGTACTTATTTAGCCATTAATTTTTCTTTTTAAAATAAGTATTTAACAGTAGATAGAAAGTAATTTAATTTTAATCTGCATTCATATATATATGAATGTGAAAGCAATGTGAAAATAATAAGCTAATATATAAGGTTTTTAAGGCCTGGCTTGACAAAGCCCTGGCTGGGATGATTTTGTTGCAGTTAGTCCTGCTTTGAGCAGGGGGTTGGACTAGATGACCTCCTGAGGTCTCTTCCAATGCTAATCTTCTATGATAACTGGAGCTGGGCAAGATGCTAATTTAGTATGCAAGTTTTGCTAAAGGCATGATACCAGGTGCTGATTTTAATTTCTGTGGAATGTTCCTGTGTTGCAGAAACTATGCTATAGTCAATCACTACTTTTAACAGACAGAGGTAATAGACATTTCCAGAAAACAAACTGAGTGCAGAAGTGGTGATTGAAATTTGTCACCATTTGTTCAGAAGCATATGTCAAGTGACTTGGTGATCTCAGTTGTGTTCCTGGTAGACAGATGTCCCTATCACAAGCACTACAGCTGGCACTAACTGGCACCCTTGCTAGGAGCCAAAAGAGGGATTGAGTGGACATGAAGACTAAACTGATTGCTTTTACCCAAATGGTCCCCATTCTGCTTGGCAGGCACATTGGTGTGGGAAGATCTCACACTACTACTTCAATCTTCATTCAGTCTAGGGATTTTTTCACAGGTGCCTGAAAATTTAAAGGAGCCTCTCTTTCTCTCTCTCTCTCACACACACACACACACACACACACACACACACACACACACACACACACACACACACACACACAAGAAAAAATACTGAACAAATTAACTAGACACTAACTTCACTTTAGGCTCAAATCCTATTTCTCTCTACTCACAGGTGCTTAGGACCCAGACTGATAGCAGAAACAATGCAGTTTCATTCCATTGTAGAGTTCCTTTCTTTGTGTAAGGTCTATGCTCCCGGCATACTGTGCAGCTGAGATTTGAAGTGGCTTCATCTGTGGCAGCATGGAAGAGGGATAATTTGACCTTTAATTTCTTGAGACTTTGTCCCATTTAAGTCAATGAGGTTTGCCATTGTTTTCACTGGGAGCAGTACTGAGTCTTTATTTTTTTTAGGTAAAAAGCTGATTTGTATGGGAATTGGCTGAGAACATGAATTCAGGAAATTCACTATAACTTAATTAGTCAATCACTGTAATTGAAAAGAACAATAACGAGAGGTTGCGTATTTTGTGGCAATTGAGAGGAAATGTTTGATTATTGCCTGTAAGTAAAATGAAAGCATTCTTGCAAGCAAGAGAACTCTGGGGGGTAATCAGTAAACAACAGATATTGCCAACAGATGATAGCTTTTAGGCTAAAAAAATCATTTCATTGTCATCAGTGATAAAGAGCTGATGGAAAGACACATCATACACCTCTTCAGGAAACCAAAGGAGTTATCCTATATTATAATCTTTAGGGCACATAATACATTGGAACTAATCAGCACCCTCCTTGTTTCACAGTCACTGACCTCTACATTGCATGTCATACCTTGATCTCTAGGTGATTATACACTACATTTTTCTGTGAAAATGTCCAGTGTCCTAAATAGAGTAGCAGCATAAGGAGGGAAAGCTGCAGGAACGCCCTGGGTTTTTTAATTGATGTCTGAATGAATAAAGCAATTTTAATGACGTTAGTGGGATAATTTTTTTAATGTTTTTGATTTTTTAATAAATAACTGTCTACATAAAATTAAATGAAGTTTTGAAACAAAGTAATTTTGAATCAAAAAATATCAAAGTGTATTGTCTTAACTCTTTCAGAATTCTTTTTTTCCCTGACCAAAACAATTTGGCAAAACCAATATGAATTTTCTAAACATTTCAATATTGCTGAATTATGGTATTTTTCTGTATTTTTGCCCTTTCCCCCAAAAAAACAAAAGTGAGTTTTGCAGGGTTTTTTTTCCGCAGATCTACCTATAAGGCTAGGGATGGGTCCTCTTGTGCTCCACATTTGTGTCATTAACTGTATCCTAATACTGGAACCCCCCACTATTAGCATATTTCTAAAATGCAATGTTATTGCAGCATATATAGTCATATCTGAGTTTGGTCTGATCTAGAGCAGTGGTTTTCAACCTGTGGTCTGTAGACCCCTGGGGGTCTGCAAACTATATCTAAGATTTCCAATGGGGCCTGCACCTCCATTTGAAATTTTTTAGAGGTTCACAAATGAAAAAAAGGTTGAAAACCACTAATCTATAGAGCTAGCTTAAATAAACATAGCAGTGAAGTCGAGGCAGCTCAGAATGTATTTAGGAACCTGGAGAGACGGGGGGCTAGCTAAAGGATTTGCAGTCACATCTCTGACTGCAGTGTAGACATACCCTTAAGGAACTGGAGGCTCTACTGGTAATGGGAAAGGCCACTGGAAATGAACACTGCATTGTATCTGCAGTCTCTCACAGATCTGCATTTTTTTTGTGTATTCCCAGTGTTTTTGGCTGAATTATAACTTCAGTTAAGAAAAATTCTAACACTTCTGATGGCAAAGAAATATTTAAGTACACCTCTACCTTGATATAACACGACCCGATATAACACGAGTTCGGATATAACACAGTAAAGCAATGCTCTGAGGGGGAGGGGGCACTCTGGTGGATCAAAGCAAGTTTGATGTAATGTGGTTTTATCTATAACGCGATAAGATTTTTTGGCTCCTGAGGACAGCATTATATCGAGGTAGAGGTGTACATTCATCAGTGCAGAGCTGTTTTTTTCTGAGCCTCCAAAGAGATTGAAAAGAGAACTTTAAGAGTTGGCAATTGCCCCTTTTATCTCTATGGGGTTTTAACCCTTAAACTAATTATGACCATTAAATGTCAACACTCTCAATTATTTCACTGCTGACCACTTTAACAAAAGTATTGGTTTATCTAGTGTATCTGGGCTAACTCAAAAGCTACATGTTTTAAAGACACTAATAAATGCATGTTCTATCCAATATTTGACTTTTTTTTTTCTTCAACCAACGTACGGAATGGGGGGGGAAAGGGTGATATATCTCTGGAATGGCATCAGGGGGAAGTATTTGGGGAAGTCTCAAAACTGAATGAAAGATCTCAGTGAGGTGAGCAGAATGATTTCTTTAAAAATAGGTAAAAACAAGTCTATTAATAAAATAAAAAGTTAATGAAAAACTTAAACAGTAAAGGTATAAATGAAACAGTGATCCCTTCTGAAGAAAATCCATAAACTAAGAAAAACATAAAACAAAACAAAAAGAACAGTGGAACTAACATAATTGCTGTCATCATATTGTTCACTCTGTGTGTTATGCCTCTTCCCCTATGCTCTGTCTGTCTTGTCTATCAGATTGCAAGCTCTTCAGTGCAAAGACCGTCTACTACTCTGTATTTGTGCAGTGTTTAGCACTGATTTGACTATTTCATTTGAAACTAAAATCTGAAAGAAGCCTAACTGCTTAAAGCCCAGAGGTGGTGATGGCTACCCAATGATGGATGTAGATGGACCTGAGCTGAGCAAATTTTAAGTTGTCTCTTTACCATAGAAATTGATTAATAATAACTTCCAAATCAGTTATTTTTTTAATGTTACTGTGAAAGAATCTTTGCTGCCCATTAAACTTTCCCCACACAAGAGTCTGAGAGGGAAATGGAAAATGTTTCTGTGAAATTCAACTGACTTTTGAGCACTCACAATAGTCCCCCAAATAAGTTATCCAGAAAAGCTATTGATGTCAGAGAGAGTTAATTTTACAAGGGGACTAACACAGAGTAAGAATTCTGAAAAATGGCAGAACCCAAGAGGTAAATCTGGCCTTCATATTTTTTAAGTGAAAGTGAAATTTCCAAGGCTCAAAGCTACCCGTGAAGTGCTGGTGAGTGTTAAAGTGTGTGTGTGTGTGTGTGTGCGCGCAGGGGGTGGGATAAGTGAGGGCACATGGAAGTAGGGGAGAACATTATGGTGGCATGGATATTAGCTTACCCTTAATTCTATTGCTTGTATTGTTGTTCAGCAAGAATTTGTATATGTTTTAAGATATTTTATTTATTTTTTATTTTCATTTTTACTAAACACAAAGATTATTTTGGTATAATACATTGCTTATGCAAACAAATTGCTTTCAAATATTTTCATTGTTTAAAAAAGATTGTATTTGGCCCAGGCCATTTTAGAATCATCATAAGATAGTCTTGAGAAGAAGTTACCATGTGACAAGTTACATATTGTTCACTTAAAGGCATTTGACCTTGCATCTAACATGCAAGGTGTGACTGAATAACTCACAAAGAGTGTCAAGTTTTACTTATTAAACACACATTTTTCTTACAACAGGGCTTTTGACATTAATGCTATCTTGTAACTATATCATAGCTAAATTGACAATAGAATTAATTTATCTTCCTTTTTAGTAATTTCCCTCTCCACTTCTATTTTCTAATGCTGTGCAATTGTGTTTAAATAATGGTTTTCTCCACATCATTCTTGTCTCCTGTTACTTCTTCCTTTAGTGAAGTCTTAGCACCAGATCCTTACCAGGTGTAAATCTGCATAGCTTCATAGAACTTAATGGAGCTATGCCCCTAATCTTCAAATTATGGCATCACAACCATTTCCATGTCTTCAGTATCAGAGGGTAGCCGTGTTAGTCTGGATCTGTAAAAGCAGCAAAGAATCCTGTGGCACCTTATAGACTAACAGAGGTTTTGGAGCATGAGCTTTCGTGGGTGAATACCCACTTCCTCAGATGCATGTAATGGAAATATCCAGGGGCAGGTATATATATGTGTGCTAGCAAGCAAGCTAGAGATAACGAGGTCAGTTCAATCAGGGAGGATGAGGCCCTGTTCTAGCAGTTGAGGTGTGAAAACCAAGAGAGGAGAAACTGGTTCTGTAATTGGCAAGCCATTCACAGTCTTTGTTCAATCCTGAGCTGATGGTGTCAAATTTGCAGATGAACTGAAGCTCAGCAGTTTCTCTTTGAAGTCTGGTCCTGAAGTTTTTTTGCTGCAGGATGGCCACCTTAAGGTCTGCTATAGTGTGGCCAGGGAGGTTGAAGTGCTCTCCTACAGGTTTTTGTATATTGCCATTCCTAATATCTGCTGAGTTTCAGTTTATCTGCAGATTTGACACCATCAGCTCAGGATTGAACAAAGACTGTGAATGGCTTGCCAATTACAGAACCAGTTTCTCCTCTCTTGGTTTTCACACCTCAACTGCTAGAACAGGGCCTCATCCTCCCTGATTGAACTGACCTCGTTATCTCTAGCTTGCTTGCTAGCACACATATATATACCTGCCCCTGGATATTTCCATTACATGCATCTGAGGAAGTGGGTATTCACCCACGAAAGCTCATGCTCCAAAACCTCTGTTAGTCTATAAGGTGCCACAGGATTCTTTGCTGCATTTCCATGTCTGTTACCCTTACTTTAATAAAAAAAAAAAAAGGAAATACTCTCAAGAATTCAAAACATGCTAAACTTTCTATGTTAGTTTCTTCTCTCATATTGTATGTTATAATAATATTATTTCTAAAAGCAAGTACTTTACTAGATTAAAAAAAGACATAGTCAAACAATTTATTAGCTGTTCATTCAGTCACAATGTACCAAGAGTTCCCTGAAACAATGCCAACAATTGTGCATATTAACTTGCAAAAACCATGTTTATATGTGCAAATACATGTTTGCAAACAGATATCATGTGACTTCAATCAATTAGGACTATTTATGTCATTGGTGCCTACATGTACCACGACAACCAGCTCCTCGCCGCCACCACCATACATAAGTCTGGTTAAATGTCTCAAGAGATCTGCAACCTTCACACCCAGATGCAGTTCTCTCAGTCATCACAAACCCAGCTATCTATGTTTCTAATGATTAAATACTCCATTACTATTACCTTCTATTACCTACTATTCCTTGTCTCTTCCTAATACTGGAGTTCCCTCCCCTGGACAGGTACCCTCAGTGTGAGAGGATACCAGGGTATCATCTGGAAGAAGGGTCCCAACTATGGAATCGCTCTGCTCCGCTCCAGTTGTGGCTGGCTAAGAAGACTCTTATTAAACAGAATACAATGGGGGAGGGATAGGAAAAAGAAAAAATAAGGTAGGGAAAGAAAAGGACACATTAAAGGTAAAGGGAACAACAAATTCTCACATCTCAGATGGTGTTCAGGATTTAATCGGAGCCAGTGGAGGTGGTGATATCATCTGGGTCCCTCTCTTTGGCTCAGTCTGGTCAGGAAAAATTGGGTTTTCAACTAAATAGTGTATTGTGAAAAACCTTTTTTTCCAAGAAAAAATTTTTCACTGAAAAAAAACAAAAAAAGTTTCTAGCCATCATTTTAAAATGTAAAATCAGCTTTTTCCATGAAAAATGTGTATAAAAATGGGTTTTTTTGCTTTTGTTTTTGTTAACATCTGAACTGGAAAAAAAAATCCCTATTTTTTTTGACCAGCTCTGCCTGTAATGTAAAATGATAACGTATGAGGGGCGGGGGCTCTAAAAAATAGCAGGTTATGTAGATAAATATGTGGAAGTTACATTTTATTTTTCTATAACCATATTGATAATGCTTAGCTTTAATGCATTTTTTATCTAATGGTATGCTTTCATTATGTTTTTAGAATATTTACAATGTGCACAAAACGAGTTTAAAAACTTTTTTTCAGTATCTGAAATGAAAGGAAATGTATTATAAAAAGGTGTATATATTGACCAGCATGTAAAAAATCAGCTAAAAGTACTGCACTTTAAATTTAGCACAGACAGTCTATTTTTACATGAATACCTAAATTAGAATAGATTTTCACAGCTAGGAGCCCGGCCACAAAGTATCGCATAAAGCTCTGCATTGCAAAGGGAGGGTCATACTTTCATTCATTTCCGGTATACTCCATACTCTTTATGGATCTATACTACATGTCTTGGTTATACAAATTATTACGTTCTGAAGGTAGAGGTGCATGTGCTCTTAATTACTCAAACCTCAGGAAACCAGAGGTCAGGAGAAAATTGAGAGAATCCTAGAATACACACACTGAGAAATATTTTGTCAGTCATAACATAGTATTAGAAAAATACTGAGGCTTGTTTCCTTCTACACAGATGACACAATCAGGACCACTGGTACAATTGGGATAATTACTGGCAGCTATCTCCATCTGGTCTGAATCATATACTTGTCTCCCATTAAAAGGCAGTTTCTACCATATTCTAAGACATACATTCAGAAACAAGAAGTTATATGTACCTTTCTCATTTGGAAAAAGTAAGCTATCCTGTAATCATTACTGCAAGAGACAACACACAGAAAGAAACAAAGAAAGCAGGTTGTTTGTTAGATCTGAGCCCAGTATAACTTGATGCTTTCAAAGCTAATTTAATATAATTATGAACATGGCTGCAATTGTAATGAGCTTGCTCCACATTTTCATATGGAAAACTGCTAGAAACCTTATCTATACTGGAAGCCAGCAGATCATTTTAAAGGTAATTTACCCATGACGGAGCAATAGATCAAGGACTGTCCCATCTGTCATTATAGAAGCAGTGAAGTCTGTTACAGTTTCATTCCGGAAGGATACAGCAGGGTGGGTAGCACTTGGCTACAGAGTACATGTTATCTGAAGAAACTGATATTTGTTTGAAGGTACAAGGTAAAAATAATCAGAAACCCCTAAGACAGGTTACAGCAAAAGTGAATCTAGAGCACAAAAATGGAGTATTGTAACAAGAGAGAAAAAAAAAGAATATTATAGTAAGAATGTTCTGATTGATTTATATTCCCTTTTACAAGACTATAAGAATTCTGTTCTAGACAGTGAGTACAATTGATGTACATTTGAAAAGAAACAAATGTCCATTATTTTATATCTTTGATGTTTAAAATTAAGGTGAATAACCTCTGTGATTTTAAAACATTTTTGAGAACAACAATTATTTCCCTAATATACCACAGACATATTTAATGCCTTTCCCCGTTTCAAATTCTGGTCTTTCTCAGAAAAGGCCCAAAGTCAAAATACATGCTATATACACCTTGCCCCTTCCCACTCCCCCCACCCCCACAAAAAATTCCAGTACACATTACAATTATAATGAATGGAAATCATGTATGCAGAACTGAAAAAATGAGCAAGACTGAGTGACTTTAAGGCCCAGTACATTCACAAACCGCCCACAATATTCAAAACTTTTTCTCATCATGAATGTGCCATAGCACACTTTGTGCTGGATGGCACATTTACAGATCAAATCTGTGTAGAACTGATAAATGAAATTGTTTTTAATTGTTCATTTTATTAATGTAACTTCTGTTCACCATTCACTACACTTGCCTACACTGTAACTTCTGTTCCATATTGTAATTCAAACCCATTTTAAAACACTCACTCCATTTTGTAAAAGCTTCCTCCAACCTTCATTTTTGCAAAGCCTGCTGTAATCTTATTAGTTTAGTTTAGATGTGTGAATGAGGTACGTATGAATGATGGAATCAACCTCCAGCCCCAGCCTGTCCTGATGAGATAAAGTTCAAATACCAACGGCTGAAGACCTAGACAACACCCCTAAACAAAGTAAGAAGCATCCACCCTAAAAAGAAAAGGACAACAGAAGGAAGATCAAAGCCAGGTTCAAGGCTGAAAGTCACGCCTGCAATTGATGGGTGATCAATCTAAACCAAGAGGCAGCGTGACACAGCAAGACCTATAGACTTTGAATCCAAACTAAAAGCCTATAAAAAAGAAGGGTGAGATGAGAGACTCTGGGTAACATTCTGCTGCCAACATGGAAGAACATCGGTGCCTGCCCAACAGAGATCCCGCTCAGCCTTGTGCCCAGCTTTCCTGGCCAGTTAGCTGCCACAAGCTACGAACCCAAGCTGCAAAATCAAGCCATGAACTTAAGCTATCTTCAGGACTGGTAACTATGCAGCAGCTGCAGAACACCTGATGAATGTGGGTGTGTGTGCGTGAATATGTGTATGTGTGTGTGTGTGTATAGGTATTAGGTATAGTGTGTGTGTGTGTGTGTGTGTATAGATATTAGGTATAATGTGTGTGTGTGTGTAGGTAATAGGTATAAGGTGTGTATATAAGAATTAAGATATTAATTATTAGTCATAAATTATCATAATAAATGTGGCATCTTTGCCTTGTCCCCTTTAATAAGATCCTGCTGGTTTTTACTGGTCTAATATAATTGGTATAACTTCTGCACGTATCCTTTTTTTAAAACAAGACCTTACTGTTGAAGAGTTATACAGTTGACGACATCTATGCCTGTAGTCCCACAGTTGTCATTAAACATTAATTTATATGTCAGCATTTTGAGTTCATGATGGATCAAGTTGATTATTTGGTCCTAATTGTGCACTGAAAATATTTACAGAATACCCACTAATAAAAGAACCTACAAATCAATCAGAAATATAGACTTACAGAACACCAGTATGCCTTTTGAAATGGAATATCTGAAAAGGTCCTCCTTCTGAATGCCAGACATTATTTTTTTCCTTCTAGACAGTGTGTAAATGTTACAGCTATCATCTTTCGAAATAATACTTTAAACTCATATTGCATCTTTGTATTAAGGATTTTAGAGCATTTTACAAAAATTAATTAAATGCAGGAAGGTTACATGCAGAGCATCAACTGATGCCCACAAAAGACGACATAGTGAGTTGGTATTAAGCTGCAAAAAATGCAGAAATCAAGATTTCTAGTCTCATCTTCTAACCAGTAAATCATATGACGATCCAAGTAAGAACATGAAATTGAAAAAGAATCTTCACATACCAAAAACAAAGCAAAGCTAGTGATGCAGAAGTCAACATACCACAATTCCCATTCTTTTTTAAGGGTTAAATAGTGAATTTGAGTTTAATATTTTTGGCACAGAAGTCATAATTAAATTAGTTATTGAAGGTATGAGCCACAGATAGCATTGACTACATCTGTATTTACTGTAATGATCAGGTGATCACTTGTGGGATTTTTGACAAATTCTTTTCAGCATCAAATATTTCACTGCCACGAAGCGAAGCAGGAAATAAAATCCATGCAGACTAATGACTATTTAATACACAAAGAAGGGGAATAAGCTGTAACATTACAAAACATCTTTATGCTAGGATAATTGTTCACACTAGTGATTGTACTGGCATAACTATATCAGTAAAAATCACACCCCTAACCAAAATAGTTATAACAGTTACAAAAATTATTGTGCCTTAGCAAAAATTCCACTTAATGGAACATTCACCAGTGCCAAAGGATCACCAGTGGTGTTTAACCAGGCGTTAAAGTAGGGGTAACGTTCAAAGCTCTAGTGTTTTAATATAGAAGTTGCCTGATGGAGTATATAAGTATAAGAAGTAATAAAGATAAAATAGAGTAAATAAAATGTCTAATTTACTTTTATTTAATCCATTATTTTATTTAATTTTGATTACTTTATCCTGTTTTGTTTTGAATGTCCTCCTTTTAATTGGGATAGCAGCTTCATCGGGTGGCTGTCCATCAAAGTGTTCCCATTAAGAGGGTTCTTTTGCATGATACATTGTGATTGAGATACTGAGTATTTGATCCCATTTTAAAATATATTTGAGCATGTTGCCCTGTTCATGATAAATATGTTTTTAGTACTTCTTTTTTAAGGTTCCCAGAGCTTTATTGGCATGGGTACCAAAATTCAAAATAATGTATTTTGTTCAGGTGAATAGCAGTGTTAAAGAAAAACGAATCTACGAACACTGGAAAAGAGAATCCATCCTTTTTCACCTATATTTTTCTTGACTTCTGAACGTCATAAATCAAATTATTTCTGAATGCTAGTTAATATGTTCAAATGGTATATGTAGTGTAGCTTAAGTTGTGTGAAATACTGAGGCCCTATGGTTTTGTTTAAATTAAAATGTAAATTTATGAAAACATTAATAATCAATTTAAAAAATGCTAAGCACAGTCTTTGTAAGCAGTGTTTGGATTCTAAATTAACACCTATGTAGTCAAAATCAGATAGCATTACATAGCTTAAGTTTAGACATAATGCCAAAAAGATATTATCATTCAACCCTATAATTAAGTAATTTCTTGAACGCAGAAATGGATGGAGAAAATCTCAATTTTCTTTCTTTGCTGCAGTTTTGAACATTTGCAATCTTTTTCAATTCTTAAAGAAAACTGAAACCTTGTTGTTTTTATATCATCTTAAGATACTGTAAGGCATTAATGGTGGCACCTGTAGAATGCCTTTTAATTATGACTTAACTATTTTTGATTTCAACAAAGATTGCAATGTTCCTACAGACTCTGATGATTACACTGATTTTTTCTGTCCATAAGAACACAAGAATGGCCATACTGGGTCAGACCAATGCTCCATCTAGTCAATATCCTGTCTTCCGACAGTGGCCAATGCCAGGTACTTCAGAGGGAATGAACAGAAGAGGTAATCATCAAGTAATCTATCCCCTGTAGCCCATTACTAGCTTCTGGCAAACAGAGGCTAGGGACACTTCAGAGCATGGCTTTGTACCCCTGCCCATCCTGGCTAATAACCATTGAGGGATCTATCCTCCATGAACTTATCTTGTTCTTTTTTTGAACAAGACTTGCTATAGTCTTGGCCTTCACAACATCCTCTGGCAAAGAGTTCCACAGGTTGACTGTGCGTTGTGTGAAGAAATACTTCCTTTTGTTCATTTTAAATCTGCTGCCTATTAATTTCATTTGGGGACCCTTAGTTCTTGTGTTATGAGAAGGAGTAAATAAAACTTCCCTATTTACTTTCTTCACACCAGTCATGATTTTATATCCCTCTATCATATCCCCCCTTAATCGTTTTTTTTCTAAGCTGAAAAGTCCCAGTCTTATTAATGTCTTCTCAAATGGAAGCTGTTGCACATTCCTAATCTCTCTAGAGTGGTCAATTCATGTTTCTAAATAACTCTTAATAAACAAATGGATGTTTCCTTACCGTAAACTACAGAAGTTTTCAGATTTTGACAATTTAATATGGAGTTAACAAAATGGAATTACACCTATAATAGAAAAAGCCAACATATTCTAAAATGTATACCTGGGTAGCAAAAGAAAACACAATGTTAACATTCTGCAAATTGACAAGTGGTCATTAAAAAAATCATACTGAAAATTCTCATATATTCTATCTGGCAATCCAACATTTTAGATGCATATTTCTTCTTTATGGAAAGAACATCTGTCAGGCTAATCTATTTGTTTCTTGAGTGCTGTTGCAATGGACTAGATCCAAAGCCCACCAAAATCAAAAGAAGACTTTCCAGTGACTTAACTGGGCTTGATATCAGGTTCTAGGTAGCACCATCCATTTCTTTAGCTTAGAAATATTTTTTGATTTTGTATTGTTCATCAGCTTAGTCTGTTAATTTATCATATATTTTGAAATGGATTCTAATGAAAGATTAAATAAAGGTCATATTCAGTTAGAGTATCGTGTATACCTCTGATAAGGATTGTTCCTTTAGCCTGCAAATTGGATAAATGGATGTTTCACAGACAGGGCTGGCTCTAGCCATTTCGCCGCCCCAAGCATGGCGGCACGCCGCGGGGAGCGCTCTGCCGCTTGCCGGTCCCGCGGCTCCAGTGGACCTCCCACAGGCGTATCTGCAGATGCTCCACTGGAGCCGCGGGACCAACGGACCCTCCGCAGGCACGCCTGTGGGAGGTCCACCGGAGCCGCCTGCCGCCCTCCCGGCAACCAGCAGAGCGCCCCCCGCGGCATGCTGTCCCAAGCACACGCTTGGCGCGCTGGGGCCTGGAGCCGGCCCTGTTCACAGACCAGTTTTTGCTGTAACATTTTGTCAATTAAAGATTGCAAAAGTTTCTGAATGTTAAAAATAGTCTTATATTCCCATTGCCGGTAATTTGAGAAAAAGTAAATCAAATCTGCAGCCAAATTAGGATTATGTAATAAAAATGTGGCAGATGTGGCTTTATACTGAATGAGATTTTGTTGTAGTTATTGCACTTTGAGTTCAAGATATTTTGAGAGAACTGATATGCATTATTAGATTTCTTGGATTTATATATTAGTATCTTCACATTGATACATCAGTCTTACATGCAGCATCATGGACTTGTTGGCTCTACTGTATGCAAAAAGAGGAGAGCTATTGCACCTAATGAGGTTAAATTAAGGGCATTTTTGAAGAATGAGATTAAATTAGAAATGAGTGATGAGAAGGGAGATGGTGCTTAGTTTCAGATCTGTATTAGGTTCGTGTTGACATGATTTTTGCATCTTTTTTTCCTATGTTGGTTCCTCTGCTCTGGATGAAATAATAATGTATATATATTTCTGTAGAATCCAACTGAATGCAGGTACTTTTACTACTTACAACAGAAAGCTGTTCCAAGTGGCATGGTTCCTGAAATCGCCATCTCTGCCCCCACACAAAATAGGAGCCTATTTAAAAAAAAGACCCAAAAATCGGAACTGTCCCTATAAAATCAGGACATCTGGTCATCCTAGCAAGATTCATCCTTTACTTTCCATAATCTCAGCCAAATTTCTTGTTCAGGGCCTCATTATATTCAGCTTGGACTACTGCAATATCTTTCTCTCTTGCCACCCTAGCGCACACATACAAAATGCTCCTCTTTGCTAGTCAGTTTGATCATATCACTCCCTTCTTCAATTTGGCTCCCAAGGTGTTATCTCATGAAATTTGAGCTTCTTGTCACCACCTCCAAAACACTATAAACTGTGCACCTCCTTACTCTCCCTTGCAATGTTTCACATTCTCTCTGCTCTGCCAGCATTCCCACCCTCATCTATCCATTTGACACTTCTCCTTCATTTACCTCTGTGTTTTCATTAACAACACCACCTATGTCTATTACCACCTTCTCACGCTTGTCCAAAAGGCCCACTACCCCAACCACATTTAAGTCCCTTTTAAAGACCCATTTCTACCACGCTGCCAACAGTAGATCTAATTGTATTACTTGAAACCAAACCAAACAAAAAAAAAAGTCTGTTGGTCCCTTTCCCCTAAATTCTGTCTACCTTTCTATCTTTAGACTGAGAGCTCCTTGGGGCATACCTTCCTTAATATTTGGAAAGCACCCATAACACTGTAGGTGCTATTGTAAACTAATAAATATTATTTAAATTAATGTGAATAAGGACTGCAGGATCTGACCCTCTGAAGGATTTTCAGAGTTAGCTCTAGATAAAGCTCATTAATCTTGTCAGCCTAGAAGTCTCTAAGACATGGAACATCCTGGTAGTGTGTTGGTGTCTGAGAAGAAACAGCATCAGCTTCTGAATATTTCAGAAGCTAATGAAAGCCACTGCTGTCCACTGCAACAACATAATTTCCCATGTTCAACTAGTGGTCAGAAAAAAGCTCCCATTGTCTTCAAGGACAAGAACTGATGCAATACTTTTACACTAAACAATAAATTAAAAATCACAAAATATTGTTCACTCATATCCAAATTCTCACCCAGAGCACGGGCACACAGATCTGCATATGTATTGACTACCATGGAATTGCACCAGGGATGAATTTGGCCCATTCTTATATTTCTGCACGTTCAATAAAGTTAACTGCAGTATTCAACTCTACTAGGCTACAGCATATGGATTTGTGACTTATTTCACACTGAACACAACTTGATAATCACTCTTGAAATGGAAGATTCATTTTAAAGTAATTACCTTCTCTTGATATTGTCGTCGTGAGGAATCCAAAGACTGAATTAGGGCTGTGGCATGACCAACAAACATGGCATAACATGTGGCCCCTACAATCATACTCAACATGGTAATCCAGAGATCGGACATGCTGACAGGGGCCCGGGCTCCATAACCAATACAAAGCATGTGGCTCATGGCTTTGAAGAGTGCATACGAATACTGCTTTCCCCAGGAATCATTCTGCAAGAAAAGAGAAAAGTGACACAGCCAGCGAGAAGGTGGAGGACAAAGTATTTTTGACCTATGTAACAGGAACATTATAGATCACTGGTTTTGAAGGAACATCCTGGTAATGTATCCTCTGTGTATAGGAATGAGAAATTCTTTTAAAGTCCACTATTACGTAAAGCATTGGGAAGATTTTCGGATATTACTTAGCACAGTGACAGAAAATAAGTGGACTATTTTAAAAACAAATATTTTTTCTCACACTTGTATTTTAACCTAATAAAGCTAAGGATAAAAGTCAATTTTACTTTAAAGTCCAGTGTGGGGAGTTTAGAAAGAGCCGAGCATCCAGACCTTCCAAGAACACACATGCAATATTTTGGTTTAATGTCCAGTAAGACAGATAGAAGTGATGTAGTTCGTTCTTTCTTTCTTTTCCTAATTAATTGTTTATGTTGACATCTGTGAGTGTGATAGTATAGAAAATACACAAAGCTGCTTGTGGGTTTTTTGTTTATTACCACTTTCATTTGGAATTTTATTTTCTAATATTTTAGGCAAAATTCTTCTGTCTGTTGAAAAGACTTTCTGCTCCCCATCTGTGAACCCACCATTTCTGCAAGTAAAAACTTCAGCTATACAGACATTTCAGGCTCAATTTGAAGAAATGTAATCAAACCTCTCTACTAATGAAAAGTATCCCACACTGTGTCCACCTCTAAGAGTTATTTGGTTCCCACACTGCCCTTTTATCCTGTGTTCTGCCTGCAATGAGGTTTCAATAGAATAAGCTGTGGATGCCCTCACTCACAGTTATTACAAGAGCCATGCATTTTGTTTTAACAAGTTTAAATAGATAAATGTTATTTACAATACAACAGCATTTAATAAATATACAATGCATCAACACTGGCTTATGGCAATTTTAACAAACTGCTACATCATTTTCAGCTATTAGCTATTTCACTTCCCAAGAAGTGGGATTCTCATAGGTGAATGATGCGTTTTTCTACTTATTTTTCTGTCTGTGATATTCCTAGTATCACAGACATCAAAAACATGACAATTCACAAAGAATCTATCTACATATAATCTGCACTCACAGAATGACTTACAGCTCATTCACAAGCTTTTAAAACTGTATAGGTGTTTGCAAAGTGCTGCTTTAGTCTTGTATAGACTCAAAGGAGCTACATCTAAACAGGACCAGACGTAAAGCTGATAAAGAAGCCATGGGATTCATTTTGGATTTTTCCTATTTTCTTTGCCAGAGGAACACAACTAATACTGCTTTAAACCAGTTAACCATCTGTTGCTCTTATTAATAAATCGTGCTATGAATCTCACAGTACAGACATGAAACAAAATGATCTCTGCCACAGACAGTTTCCAGTATAATGTCAGATATGACACCATGAGGGTGTGTGGGAGGAAAAGCAGTGATGACATCAACAAGATTCAGTGGTTACTCAGCAAAGGCCAGTGCACAGCACAACATAAGCAAACAAATTGTTTTTCTCTCACAGAAATTTGGGGAGGTGTAACACACACACACACACACACATACACATACACACACACACACACACGTCAACTACATTCACTGGAGTCAGCACGGCAGAACTAGGTCTTTAGCAGTGATTTAAATACATAAACTCAGATTTTGTTGCACAGAGCACTCATCCAGTAACCCCATTATTTTGCTTAATAATCAATTAATTCCTAAAAAGTGATCTGGAAAATTCTGGTGTGTGTATGAGAGATTGAGTAGGAGAGATATGCTGATTCAATACTATTTTTGGGAGGGAAGGTGGAGTTTCAACAGAATTCAAGAAGCTGCTGTCTTTGTTCATTGATCTGTCCCCAAAAATAGCATGCGCTTAAAATAAAATGTGCTGTTTTCATTTTTTTCAAATTAAATACATCACACTAATACCAAGTTTAATCTACAGAAATAAGAATAAAGATGATCTCAGTATTTTCAATGCATGTTCTTTAAGCCTAGGGTTTGTCAGTATCAGCCTTAGATTTGTCAGTGTCACAGGTTGGAATTTTCCACAACCGGACACCAAAGTGCTGATCTTTGCTATAGACAAAAGTGCAGAGTGCATCATTCCTCTGTTACCAGAGTATAGAATTCTCTGCATGCAGCATTTCCCCACCAACTCCAGAAGGCAATTTTACGTGATGCATTCGCAATTAATACTGCTGAACTACCCAAAGTCCATATTATGTAGTTAACCATGTTTTGTTTACACATTCAGCTTTCCTTTAATACAATTGTTGCCGTTTAAAATATTTCCCTAAATGACCCATATTCTGTTCCTGTTGTGGGGAAAAAACCCTCTATCCAGCCTTTCCAACCAGTAGGTAAAAAAGGGCATTTAATTTCTTATTTGACAGTGAGCTGATCACTAGTTCCAGATTAGCAGTAATCGGTTTAAACTGTTTTAAATGGAATGACATTAATTTGGAATAAACTATTAAAGACAGTAACTGTGAGAAATACCAAAGCTGTTTATCCAAGGACTGATTGCATAATCTAGCTTGATAACACTAGGAAATCCTCAGATGTCTAAAAGTAGTGATCACTGATCATTTACAATTAGTTTTGGGAGTATAAGCATTAATTTAGAGCTGTTATCCCACAGAGCACATTCAGCACAGTGCACTCTCGATGTTTAACGGTCTTATACATTGAGAGTACACTTGTTTCCTCTGATCGAAGGATGTTATCCTCCCCTCAAACTCCACATAAGCCTATTATAAATAACTATTTTATAATATGTTAACTTCCCAGCTCATAAGCATAATTTCACAGAAAGGTTATAAAACACATGTAGGTGACAAAAAGGAAAGCTAAACTATGTTGCTCAATGGAATAAGAGTTTCTGTTTTAGTGGAATCTGAAGAGGTTATTACTAGAAGATTCTGTTGTCATCAGACAGATCAATTCTGCTCCCACATTGCAGTCCTTGCCTCAGGCACAGCTTATAATTAAGGCTAAGATTTTATCACAGTTATTTTTAGTAAAAGTCATGATGAGGTCACAGGCAATAAACAAAAATTCATGGAGCCCATGACCTGTCCATTACTTTAGTAAAAATAACGGGGGGTGGGGAGAGAGAGGAGCAGGGCTAGGTAGAGGGGAGGAATGGAGTCCCATGGGAGGAGGGACTCATAGGCCGAGCCCCCCATCATGGTGCAGTGGCGGCAGCGGGGGGCACAGCCACAGGGGGCACACAGCCCCACTCCAGAGCTGGCCCATCTACAGTACAGGGTTTGAGTGGCCCTGACTGCAGCCCCCACAAAGTCTCGACTGCAGCAAGTGGGGAGGGGGGATGACACACCTCCCTGGGAAGCCGCAAGGAGGCGCATGGCCTGGGGTACAACCGCCGGGCAGGGGTGCACGGCCCCAGCCGCAGTCCCTACAGGAAGCCGTGGTGCTAGGGGTTACAGGGTACTGGTTCCAGCCAGCCCCAGTAGGGCAGGGGCACACAGTCCCGCATCCTCCTCCTGAAGCCCTAGAAGTCACAGAGGTCCAGAAAAGTCACGGAATCCGTGACTGACATTACTTCTGTGACTAAATTGTAGCCTTACTTATCGTCAGTCGGCCTTCCCCTGCATTCAGATATAAACTGATTTAGAAATCTTGCAGCAAGCAGGTTATTTCACAAATGGCAGTGGGGTTTTCCCATATTCTGATTCCACTCTTTCCCCCACCCCCACCCCTTCCAGATTATGCTAGCTGCAGGTGTCACAGGAAGGTGCAGGTGAGTTTGCAAGGGCATGCTTTACTAACTGTGGACCAGACATATTTGTTTTGAACTACTCAGGGGAAATTAAATTGTTGTATCCAAAATCTCTGATTTTGTACCCCCCTCCCCACCCTCACCGCAATACTGCAGTAGCACCCAGGTCCCTGATCAGGACTAGGGCTATATTGTGCTAAGTGATGTATAAACTGAGGTAGACATAGTCCTTACCTCAAAGAGCTTGCTATCTAATCAATGGAATATTTTCTGGAATGACCACTGTGTGAAAAGACGTGTATTAAGAGGGATTTGATAAAGGGAAATTGGGAGCCCATCATACTAGAATAGAAATAGTTTAAAGCGCTAGAGTTTTAGCTGGGCCCATTTTTGCTATAAATGCACTGCAATATAATGCAACATATAAAGCACTATAAGCACAAAAACAATCAACAAAAAATTCCACTGGAGTCAAAGAAAGTGTAAGGAGGCAGAACGTATCTTTACCAGCTGCGATGTAGCTCAATAGTGGCTCTAGAGAAATGTCTTACCAAAATCTTGAGGACATGAGCCAATGCTCATGGAAGTCAACTACAGTCTTTCCAACAACTTCAATGGGCATTTGATTAGGCTCTAATACCCTAAATTTGATTCTATTTTAACTTTCTCATTAAATATCTATTATCATTATCTAGAATACAACACAAGATGGGCACCTAGAAACTGACTTTGAAAAGTTCTTAAAATTAAAATTCAATTAAGAAACTAATCAATCATGCATAGCACAAGCATTTGCATAATATATTAAACACTCTTACAAAAATTGAGAGTTGAGAGAGGACTGGTAATTAACACTCAAAAGGAGGAGAAGGAGAAAGAGGTTTTGAATAAGAAAGATGTGCCATACATTCGTTATCAAGCTCTGTGTCACCTCCCCTTTCCTTTCTCCCCTCCCCTCCAATATAGAAACTCTGAATGAAGTAAATATATAAATGTTTGTGTTGGTTTTCTTTTTTTAAATCCTTTCACTCAGTCTAGTATCCTTAAGGAAATGCAGCAAGGCTGTTTTTCCACTATTCCGTTTTCCTGACATTCTCACTAGTACCTCGAGGGTAAAATCTTTGATTACAAACCAACTCAACTTTCTTTTCATAGAATATTGCCCACAATGCAACAGAACATGATCAACTGTGCCTTTGGTTTTGCACACATTACACGGCCCATCTTTATGTCTTTTTAATATGTTTAACTTATCATTTAGGGCACAGTGACCTGTTCACACTATAAAATGACTTCACTTTTTCTGTTGTGGTAGTGGAGCATACTATTATCCTCAATTTTGAGCATACAAAACCTTCAACCTTTTGTTTCCTTTGCCCACAGTTCTCGCCATTTCTTCACAAGTGCCTTTTTGACCACACTTTTAAATTCTTCTGTACTTAAGGGAATGTTAATATCCACCTCCCTTTTTTTGGAGCTTGTTTTGATGCTTTGTCAGCCACCTCAGGTATTCCAATATGCGCTGGAATCCATGCTGTTGTTACACAGATACCTGCTTGCACTATTTCCATAGTTAAGAACATTATTTCACTTATGTCATTTCTGCTTCCTAGAGTCTCTGTTCTCATTGCCACTATGATTGACAGGGAAGCAGATAAAATTACAGCTGCAGTTGGCTGCACATCTCTTACCCAGGTTATTGCCACTAATATCCTCATTAGTTCAGCCACCAGAATGGTCACATAATTTGATAGCCTTTGAGATTTCTGGATTCCAATACTAATAACACAAAAGGCTGTTATTACTCTACCTGTGCTGTCATATTTTGATCCATCTGGATCTATTTTTCATAAACAAATTCAGAAATGTCATTGGTCATAATGTGTTTTTATTCCTTCCCTCAGTTCTTTCATACCATTCCAAATCCACAAATGGGAGAATAATTATCCAGCTGTAATTTGATTTCCCATGACTAATAATTTTTAGTTTTTTCAGTTTTTCTTTTTTATGTATCTCCTTTACATATTTTGACTCTGATAGTATAAGAAAGTTTGTGGCAACCTAAATTATTTTGTCTACTCAGCTCCCAGCAGTCCTCATAAATTGGTTGTGTACTTCTATTTTCATGATTTTCATTTACCTTTCCCCAAAATGTTAGATCTAATACAGTGTTTCTCAAACTGGGGTTGCCGCTTGTGTAGCGAAAGCCCCTGGTGGGCCGGGCTGGTTTGTTTACCGGCCCCGTCTGCAGGTCCAGCCAATCATGGTTCCCACTGGCCCTGGTTCGCTGCTCCAGGCCAATGGGAGCTGCTGAAAGCGGCGCAGGCTGAGGGACTTACTGGCTGCCACTTCCAGCAGCCCCCACTGGCCTACAGCGGCGAACTGCGGCCAGTGGGAGCCGCGATCAGCCGGAACTGCATACGGGGCAGGTAAACAATCCAGCCCTGCCCGCCAGGGGCTTTCCCTACACAAGCGGCGACTCCAGTTTGAGAAACGCTGATCTAATAGCTTCAACCTTTGATTTATAGATGCTTCTCCAGTGGCTATTTGCAACACACACATTGGTGTTATCATTGCACCACATGCCAATTGCAGAGCTGAGGCCTGGAGTAGTTCCAAGTTTCTAAGAACTGTTTTTGAGGTTGAACCACAAGCTTGGCACCCATAAACTGGTCTTATCAATGCTTTATACAATCAATATCTTCTTATCTGCATCCCATTTGCTTCAAGCTACACTATTAAGTAAGTTCATCCAACTTTTACAGTTTTGGAAAAGTCACATAGATAATATCATACAATTTAATTCATCAAACACTACTTCTTGGAACATAAACTTTTTAACTATCTAAATTTTTTCACCATAAAAAAATAAGTTCCATTCTTCCCTAATTTTTTTCCTGTTAAAACGCATTTCCTTAGTTTTTGCAAGTGAAAATTTAAATCCCCAATCATTTCCCCATTTGGAAATTCTCTGGAGTGTCTCATTTATCTTTTCCACAGCTATTTAAAGTCTTTTCTGCTTAGTCCATATAACACAGTCATCTGTGAAAAAGGAAATACGTACTCCCATCTGCACACTTTCTGTAAGGTCATTTATCATAATGGAAAACCAAGTAGGGCTTCTAATAACTTCCTTGAATTTGATTTTTAATCTTGTAGGTTTTCAATAAAGCTGTTCCTCCTTTCACTTGTATAATTTTTTCATTTAAAAGTCCCTCATCCACCAAAACATTCTCCCTTTTATTCCAATTTTGGCTGGTTTATAAAGGAGGCCTTCCCACTATAGCATGTCATATGTTTTTTCAATGTCCAGGAAGACTGTTATCATAAGAACATAAAAATGGCCACACAGGGTCAAACCCATGGTCCATCTAACCTAGTTTCCTGACTTTCAGCAATGGCCAGTGACAGATGCCTCAAAGGGAATGAACAGAACAGGGAAATTATTAAGTGATCCATTCCCTGCTATCTAGTCCCATCTTCTGGAAGTTGGAGGTTTAAGGACACCCAAAGAATGGGGTTGCATATCTGCTCATCTTGGTCAATAGACATTGATGTACCCATCCTCCATGAACTTATATAATTCTTTTTAAACCCAGTTATCATTTTGGACTCCACAACATTTCCTGAAAATGAGTTCCACAGGATGACTATATGAAGAAATAATTCCTTAAGACTGACTGAAAAAAATACAAATTGTAATCCTGTTAACCTAAATATACAACACAGAGGAAGAATCAAAAACTTTCCCCAAAGGTCTTCAGAAGTACAGGAAGAAATATTTAATGAAAATAAATATAGGAGTTCATTTTCAAAGATTTCATAATATTAAATTTGGCTGGGCAAACAAGAGAAGCAGCCCTAAAGTTCGTTAATTGATGAGGGAAAGAAAAACTCAAGGTCAAAGCCAAGGCATGTGACTTAATGGTAGAGAATTTAAATCCTTCAAGAAACCTTTTGAATGAGAATTTTTAAAATTGGGGGATAATGACAGAGATTCTAAAATCTTATGCGGACTAGAAAGACAACAACAATTTTATTTTTCAGATAGTTAAAAGTTATAACATGATGTTATAAGCATTGTAAGTTGACAGATCTGGAGTAATGAATCATTCCATTTATGAAATGTCATTATAATGCAAACATCAGGAAAATATTTGAATTTACAAGGTTGACAATGAGTTATATAGCACAACTCTAAGGGTACGTCTACACTACGGGATTATTCCGATTTTACATAAATCGGTTTTATAAAACAGATTGTATAAAGTCGAGTGCACGCGGCCACACTAAGCACATTAATTTGGCGGTGTGCGTCCATGGTCCGAGGCTAGCGTCGATTTCCGGAGCGTTGCACTGTGGGTAGCTATTCTGTAGCTATCCCACAGTTCCCGCAGTCTCCTCCGCCCCTTGGAATTCTGGGTTGAGATCCCAGTGCCTGACAGGGCAAAAATCATTGTCGTAGGTGGTTCTGGGTAAATGTCGTCACTCATTCCTTCCTCCGGGAAAACAACGGCAGATAATCATTTCGCGCCCTTTTTCCCTGGATTGCCCTGGCAGACGCCATAGCACGGCAACCATGGAGCCCGTTCAGCTTTTTTTTTACTGTCACCGTATGTGTACTGGATGCCGCTAACAGAGGCATTACTGCAGTGCTACACAGCAGCATTCGTTTGGTTTTGCATGATAGCAGAGACGGTTATCAGTCGTTCTGTTCCGTCTGCTGCAATTGTAAATTGGCAGTAAGATGACGGTTATCTGTCGTTCTGTACTGTCTGCTGCTATCATGGGTGCCCCTGGCTGAGGTTGGCCGGGGGCGCAGAGGCAAAACTGGGAATGACTCCCCGAGTCAATCCCTCCTCTATGGTTTCTAAAAATAGAGTCAGTCCTGCTTAGAATATGGGGCAAGTGGGCTAGAGAACCAGTGTATCAGAGAGCACAGCTGCTCCATGTCAGATCCCACAGAAATGATGAGCTGCATGCCATTCACGGGAGGTGCCTCTGCAACAAACCCACCCGTTGCTTCCCTCCTCCCCCAACCTTCCTGGGCTACCGTGGCAGTGTCCCCCCCATTTGTGTCATGAAGTTATAAAGAATGCAGGAATAACAAACAGTGACTTGTTAGTGAGATAAAATGAGGGGGAGGCAGCCTCCCGGTGCTATGACAGTCCAGGCAGGACATTAAGCAGTGCGGAGGAGAGGAGCCCAGCATCCCACTGCTATGATAGTCCAGGCAGAACAGAAACTTTTCTTTACACAGGAAAGGGAGGGGGCTGATGGAGGTCAGCCCCCAGTTGCTATGATGAGGATGGTTACCAGCCGTTCTGTACCATCTACTGGGAATGACAAGGAATCATTCCTATTTTTACCCAGGCGCCCCCGGCCAACCTCACCTGAGGCAAGCCAGGAGCACTCACGGGCTGATGGTGATGACAGAAATCAGTCATATTGTACTATGTGCCACCAGGGAGGGGAGAGGAGCGGATATTGCTCTTCACTGCTGCAGCATCGCGTCTACCACCAGCATTCAGTAGAGATAGGGTGACATTGAAAAAAGTCAAGTAATGATTTCTTTCCCTTTTCTTTCACGTGGTGTGGGGAGGGAGTAAATTGACGAGCTATACTCTGAACCACGCTGGACAATGTGTTTGAATCTACAGGCACTGGGAACTCAGCCAAGAATGCAAATAGTTTTCGGAGACTGCTGTGGACTGTGGGATAGCTGGAGTCTTCAGTACCCCGTCCCTCCCTCCATGAGCATCCATTTGATTCTTTGGCTTTCCGTTACGCTTGTCACGCAGCACAGTGTAGCCTGGAGATTTTTTTCAAATGCTTTGACATTTCGTCTTCTGTAACGGAGCTCTGATAGAACAGATTTGTCTCCCCATACAGCAATCAGATCCAGTATTTCCTGTACGGTCCATGCTGGAGCTCTTTTTGGATTTGAGATTGCATCGCCGCCCATGCTGATTAGAGCTCCATGCTGGGCAAACAGGAAACCAATTTAAAGAGCCCTTTATATCGATATAAAGAGCCTCGTAGTGTGGACGGGTGCACAGTTAAATCGGTTTAACGCTGCAAAAATCGGTTTGAACACATAGTGTAGACCAGGCCTTAGAGGCAGTTCAAGGAGCAGAGTGATATAAACCTGACTAGCAACTCCACAGCAAGCTGACTTACTAGGAATTGTAAGTGGAATCTCCAGTTTGCAATGATATTTACAAGCATTCTACAAAAATGCAGCAGCAGCAGCTAGGGAACCTAGTAGGAAATGGCATGTGTGAGTTCCGCACACAGCTCAGAGTAGACAACACATTATGCAGAGTTCCTGACCTGAACTGATGAAGTGTCTTAAAGATAACATAGAAAACATTCTTTGGCTTTGGAGCTTTATTCCTTTGGGAGGTGTCATCATTAGTTTCAGAATCACTAGTGACTGCTGGAATTCATGTACAATAAATTACTAACTAGACAACATAAAAGACTCACAAATAAGTCTGCCAAGAACAAAATAATTTTCCTCCAAATACTAATCAGAGCCTACTGTTTGTCTTCGCCAGGAACATTTTCAGTTTTAGGTCCACATAGACACAAATTTATTTTGCTCAGATAAGTAGTCCCAATGAGTAGTTCTCTTGGGTTGGCAGGCTCAGGCCCTTAATAAGAAATTCAGCAAAGGAAATATTTGACTGTAGATTATAATTTTTTAGCAATTAAGTGGGAATGGTCAATAAGTATGTATTGTTCTCACTTTACGTATAGTGAAACAAAGGGTTTGTCTACATAAAGCAGTTGCACTGGTTGAACTTCAGGTAAAAATTTAAACCAGATTAGTTAAACTGACGCAAACCCCTTATTTCAATTTAAGAGTAGATAATACTGGGATATTTGGGTCCACATTTAAACTAAAGCAACATAATCCACCCTTAAACTGATATGAGTGTCCACAAGGGTATTGGAACAAGTCTAATTAAATCAGCTTAAATGAATGAAGTTTAAACCAATGCAACTTTCTTGTGTAGGCCTAAACTGACCTAAACCAGAAAGGCTAAGTGACTTTCAGAAGGCTACCCCAAAAAAACCCATGTCAGAACAGGGATTAGAAATGAGGATTTCCACATTACCAGACCTATGTTTAAGAATGAGACTTCATCTTTCTCTTAATGGCAAACCGCAGTTTTGTACAGATGAATGAAGGAAATACAAACGTTTCTTTCATTAGTCTAAGAAGGGATTCATTTTACACCATATCTTTTGACTGTGGGGTACATCGTTGTTATGGTCACAAATTCAGTACTGTTGTTAAAAGCTTTAAGAGCCCCTTCCCAGCTAGTTGACATTCTACACTATTGATAACAGGAAGCAACTGAGTTTCCATTCTAAGTCCTATTTTGGCACCATAAACAGAAAATGTATTGTCCTCAGAATGGATCAGGGTTCAAGGATAATTTATTTTCCTACCACATTTGAGTTTAATTGGAAGATGAGATCTTGAATTATGACACCCCATAAAAAGAGGTGCCCAATAAGGTTCAAAAAGTCTTCTAGGGCAAATATTTTACAAGCACCAAATTCCCACTTTTAAAAGTGATTTGGACATGTATTAGCCTGCGTCTCATTGAAATTCAGTGTGACGTAGGCATCTAAAGTAACTACGGAGAAGGATAAATGGACACAAATCAGATATTAGGAATGGCAATATACAAAAACCTGTAGGAGAGCACTTCAACCTCCCATGCCACACAATAGCAGACCTTAAGGTGGCCATCCTGCAGCAAAAAAACTTCAGGACCAGACTTCAAAGAGAAACTGCTGAGCTTCAGTTCATCTGCAAATTTGACATCATCAGCTCAGGATTGAACAAAGACTGTGAATGGCTTGCCAATTACAGAACCAGTTTCTCCTCTCTTGGTTTTCACACCTCAACTGCTAGAACAGGGCCTCATCCTCCCTGATTGAACTGACCTCGTTATCTCTAGCTTGCTTGCTAGCACACATATATATACCTGCCCCTGGATATTTCCATTACATGCATCTGAGGAAGTGGGTATTCACCCACGAAAGCTCATGCTCCAAAACGTCTGTTAGTCTATAAGGTGCCACAGGATTCTTTGCTGCTTTTACAGATCCAGACTAACACGGCTACCCTCTGATACTAAAGTAACTTACGCACTTTCAAAAAAATTACCTCCAACTTTGTTATTTTATAGGAAAACATCCTCTAATACAAACAAACGAACAAACAGAATGCAGGAAAGAAATAAAACAGCTAATTGCACTCCCTTTGCATAGCACCAAAATGTAGTTGACTAAATTCTAACTTTCAAAAGCTATACACTTTTGGATACAGAACATCAGATGGTTGCTGGGGATCTATTGAAAAGATCGGGTGTCAGGCCCTTTTCCTTGCAGAGATAAACTTCGAAACACACCTCTAAACTGTTGTTCATTCTCAAATGACACCAAGAACAGGTGGCCATGAGAAAACATACCTCACTGCATCTCACACTATCAGGCTCTTAATGAAGAACGAGCCATGATTGCCTTCATTAGGCTGTCTAGTCAGCAACTTCAAACAGTGTGCATATTGAGTAAAGAAGGTTTTAAAGCATCATGATCACTACTTAGTTAAAAATAAGGCATTCTAGGTTTTGTGACTAATAAAATGGAATTTATGAGCTGAGAAGGTGACTTTCAGGACATTGCTGTGATTTGGGGGAACAGATGAGACAGTCTGGAGTTTCGGTGCCTTGTCTTAGGATTTTGAAACCTAGGAAATGCAGCCTGCATTTTTGAAGAGTTTATTTTTGTTCATTTTTTAAAAAAAATTCTAATGTTCTTGAAAGGTAACATTTCAGTGGTTTGAATGCATTTGCCTTTAACGTTAACTTCACCACAACATTGTTGGGGTTTTTTTGTATGTGACTGTATAAAATTTAACTAGGCAGCCAAAAATAGGCAAAAGATATAATTCCAATGCAGAAACAAAATTTGAAAAGATCTGTGGCCAATCTATAAACATTTTTTTCCATTCTTAGGTTTGCACAGTTTAGTGAATACAGTAAAGTGTTCAATAATAAGTAATAAAATTTCTGTAGGTCTAACTTCTCTTCAACCATTTGTGCATATCTCACCTTCCTACAACTCAATAATAATTATTCATGAGACAGCTGTTCTATTCACGGAACAATGGTAATGCTATTTAACTGCAGTAAACGTTTGGAAAGCTTATGGAATGCCTTCAGAGCTGTAGCATAAAAGGCAGGAAAGTATCTATGTTAATCTAAAAATTAAACCACAGTCCTTTGATTACAGGAGCTACAAAATTAGCCTGCAGAGCAAGTATAACAGCCACCTGCTGGATAGTTTAAAGGAATCCAGTATTGAAATTGAATATTCCAATTCTGTAATTTAAATGGATATTGTCATGATAATAGTAAGAAAAAACAACTCAGTCTTCTATGCCCTAAGAGCAAACACTGGGGAGAGGTAGTTACCTGGATGCGGGAAAGAAGGGGAGTAATGGGAGATGAAGTCAGTGAGTGATGGAACATTTTATTTAGTGTTATATTAGTCCACTAATCCTGTAAACCATTTGGAAGAGTCATCAGAAACAAAGACCTCATTCCATCCCTGAAGTGTTTATAATCTATGGTTGCAATCCTGCAGCACAGTCTGTGTAGGCAGACTTTTAAGCCAGTGTAACTTCATTGAAGTCAGTGGGACTCCACCTGGGTGCGACACACCATGGCTACACTGGCACTTTACAGTGCTGCAACTTTCGCGCTCAGGGGTGTGAAAAAACACACACACCCCCCCCGAGCGCTACAAGATACAGCGCTGTAAAGCCTCAGTGTAATCAGTGCCGCAGCGCTGGGAGCGCGGCTCACAGCGCTGCAAGCTACACCCGTAAGGGATGTGGTTTACATGCAGCACTGGGAGAGCTCTCTCCCAGGGCTGGTGCTCCGACTACACTCACACTTCAAAGCGCTGCCGTGGCAGCGCTTTGAAATTTCAAGTGTAGCCATACTATAATGAGTGGGAAGCAATAAACAGTACAGAGGGAGTGTAGAGAGGCAGGACAAGGTTTCTAGCAATGAAATTATGTGTTCCCAGTACAGACATATGAACATCTTGGCCATTCCTTTATATTTTTGTGAACGTGACAAAGTACAGAGTACTGAGAATAAGCTTTTCAATTTTCAGGGCAAACATTTGGATATTTGAATCTATCTCAAAAAAGAGAGGAACATACTGAAATTACAAAGTATTAAAAATATCCCCAAAGTCATCCATTTCATCCTCACCCATAATAATTTTACATTCAGCAACAAATACTTTGCCCAAACCATGGGAACAGCTATAAGTACTAGGATGGCTCCCCAATGTACCAAGCTCTTCATGGGCCACCTTAAAGAAAAAATTCCAGACAAATGAACCATAAACCCATGATATACCCCTGGACAGACAACCTAAACTGCCATACAGATTTCCCCCACAACTTCATCACCAACACTCATCCATTAAACTCTCTCTAGAACACTCCCACACTAACATCAACTTCCTGGACAACATCATTAGCTTCAACAATGGAACCCTACAGATGATTCTATACAAGAAACCCATGGATCACCTATCCTCACAAATCCAGCAACCACCTCAAACACTCAGAAATCTGTTATCTACAGTGAGACATTCAGACACCACAGAATATGCTTTTAGGAAAAAGTCCAGGATATATACACCTTAACATAATTAAAACTGCCTTCAGCAAACAAGGACACTCCACCAAAGAAGTAGATCACATCATGAAATGGGCCACCCAAGTGCCCTGAAAGAACCTGCTTCAATACAGAAATAAAATTCCCTGCGATGGCATACCTCCAGTTGTCACCTACCACCCCACAATGGAACCCCACCCCACAATGGAATCAAACAATTACAGCCCATACTCAGTGGGACCACATCCTGAAAGAAATATTTCCTGAACCCCCTCTTCTGGCTTTCAAAGAACCCGTTCCCCCCCGCCACAACCTGTCCAAGTTCATCATCAGAAGCAAGCTTCCCACAGACCAGGACACATTAACTCAAAGTGGCACCAGACCTTGCCAGAGCAACAGATGAAAAGCCTGTAGACATATCTGCACTGCTATGATGATCAATATACCCCATACCACATATTTCAAGATCCATGGGTCCTACACATGCCTATCACAACAGGTGGTGCATCTCATCTAGTCATGGGTGGCAGGTGACCTGGCCATTAGGGGAGGCTGGCCCCTCTCCCTGTGCCCAAGGCCCCACCCCTCCGCTTCTTCCCTCCCCCACTTCACTGTCATTTTAGCTCTTTGGTAGTCTAGCAGAAACACATTTTTCACATGGCTTGCTACTCTGATATTTCTTGGTCTTTATGTCTTTCAATGTTTGCATTTCAGATTTCATCTTAGCCTTCCTAATACCCATTTTACCTGCCATAGTTTGTATTCCTTTCTGTTGACTTCAAGAGGGATGGATTTCTGTTTTCCTTTGGAATATCTGTTCAGCTCAAATAACTTCTTCTATCTTGCTACTTAACAATATTTGTTTTCCTTAACTTCTTGATTCATTTTTTGAAGGGGGGCACACATGAATTCTGTGGTCATTACCATTTGCTTGTGTAGTGTCCATGCAGAGCATAAGGGCTTATTTCTTCAGCTTTGACATCAGAGGCTTTTTGCCTAACTTCCTCTCCTTTATTTAAATACCCCTTTCTGAATTTTAATAGCATCTACTTGGGAGGCCGGGGGGTGGGGCCCCAGTCCCAGTGGTCCGGGGGCCCCGCCGTGGTGCACCAAACAGCCGGGTGCTGTGGCCAGCTTCGGTGCGCCAGGAGGCAACACCCCCAGCTACAGTGTTCCAGGATGCCGGGCGCTGCAGCTGCAGTGCCCCCAGTTCCAGTATGCCCAGTGGCCCGGGTGCAGTGTGCCAGGCGATGCGAATGCAGCGCCCCCAGCCCTGGTGTACCAGGCAGCGAACCCCAGCACTAGCTGCCCTGACTCCCTGTGGGAGACAGGCCGGCCAGCCAGTCCCGGCCCCCAGCCTGCCTGGGCCAACCAGAACACAAAAGGAAACATCTGAATATATTTTCCAACTTTAATCTTGAGAGTTAAGCCCAAGTGCTGTGAACAAAATTTCTGTATACATGCATTCTTCACAATGATAAAACCTGTTTTTCCAGCAAAGTGCAAAGATGTGTAAAGTGAAGAAAATTGTTGAATATATATTGTTTGTCCTTGAAATGTAGACAGGAATCATTGCACTCAGGAAAAATTTTTGCTGGCTCTATATTTATGTATATTTAACTGAACATCCATACTAAATAAAGCTGAAAGAGTTCTATTTACAATAGGAGAATAAATGGATTATTAATAAATCTTCTGCTATTCAACTTCACACTGTCAGATTTTAAAGAAAAAATAAAAGAAACAAGCTTTTAAACTTCTTCATTCATTTGCACTGTACATATTCCTCTTCTATTTCTTCCATTATGTCATAAACAAGTTAGTCAACTGTACTGGCTTATAGTGACAATCCTTAATAGGAAATATTAATTTAAGATATTACACTTTCAGAATTTTTTTAATGGTGGTAAGAGGAATGTAAACATGTTGTCATACAAATTTTCCTTCACAATTTAACCCAACCTGTTTAGATCTAATTTACCTTACCCTTTTGCAAGGTATGCCCAGTATTATATCTCCAGTCACCATCATTAAAAGCAGTGAAGTTATGTAATACTGTCATTTCTAAGGACATATGACATTTGCAATATGTGTTCCCTGCAAATATTTGTTATCCTTTTAGCAATCCACTGCTGGGTAAAGATGCTACTTGCTAAAGCTCAAATGGCAATCACTCTTGAATATTTATTCTCTTCAGAAACAGAGTTGACTCTTAAACATGCTTTTCTTAGAGTAAGTTTTGTAGCATTTTAATTCTAAATGAAATAATATGGTAAGATGTTGCTGGAAAAATAAACATTAGAATAGCAATTCTATATACAATATTAGAAAGTAAAAGGAGAAAAAACAAAGAGGAACATTTGATACCTTCTGCACTTGCAGCCATGTATAAAATCAAATAATATGGGTGAGAGTCTCAAGGTGTCACACACGTGAATTATATGACTTATGTGAGCTGAAATTCTCAACTAGACATTTAAATAAGTGCCAAGATTAAACCATTCCAATTCTGAATCTGTTCTACTGTAGCTGAGATTTAGCATTCTTGTCCATTTCCCATTATTGTACTTCCTCATAGAGAGCTCTGGATTAAATCATATTTTCTCTTTCCAAACTCAAAATCTGAATTAGATCACTGCTTCTTATCTACTGTAAATTCCTGTTGCACAGCATATATCTGCTTTAGCCTCTTAGGAGAAATGTACAAACAAACCATTTTATTATGTCAATAGATTTCACAACTAAATCCATAGGCACTGACTTTTGTTTTTGCCAGTGGGTGCTTTTGAGGAGGGGAATGTGTGTTTGCCGGTGGGTTCTTTTGAAGAGGGGAGTGCGTGTTTGGGGGGCAGGGGGCACGCTGCCAGTTTTGGGGAAGGTTATTTTCAGCATATTTATACAGTTCTTTCATATTCTAATTATTGAATGGGTCTATCATTGATATCTTTACTATTTTAATAATTATTCAATTGTTAATGAACTACATAATTACATTATCATGAATTACAATATATTAAGATCATTGCAATCACCTACAAGCTGTCTTCGCTAATGTCCCAGTTTAAAGACATTATATCTCACTGTAGCTTTTTGGATGAAACTGTCAGCAATCTTATTCACATCTAGTTCCCTGTTATTGTTTTGATGCACTTAAGGACAGCTACATTATTCAGTTACATCTGTCCCATTGATGACTGGAGATAATTTTTAAGTTTTCTGAAGCAGAATGAGCATTCCACAGTTCAAGATGACAGAGGCACAGTGAGAAGGATTCTTATGAATTTGCAGTACTCTGGAAACAAAGTGCTTCCAGAGTACTGCGAATGACTCCAAGATCTCTTTGCTGATCCGTAACAGCTACTTTAGGTACTTCATTTTGTTGGGATTATATTTTGCCATGAGCATTACTTTGCATTTAATATTGAATTTAATCTGCCATTTTGTTGCCAAGTCACCCAGTTTTCTGAGATCCCTTTGTAACTCTTTGCAATCTGCTTTGGATTTAACTATTTGAATAATTTTGTATCATCTTCAAACTTTGCCATCTCACTGTTTACCCCTTTTTGCAGATCATTTATGAATATGTTGAACTGATCCCAGACTAGTACAAGCCCCTCAGGGGACACCTCTATTTACTTCTCTCCATTCTGAAAATGGACCATTTATTCCCACCACCCCCTTTTTACCTAGCGTGCCTGGGAATGCTTTCAGGATCATCTGAGGATCCTTAATGTAATGACAAGCCTTTTGTTATCTTAATCATCCTACCTCTGTTTATAAACAAACTCTCTGCCCCAAGGACAGACCTTGTTAGCAGCACAGAACTCACCATATTCCACACTCAAGCTCTGACTCCTGGGTCCTGAGCACCCACTATTTTTCCCCCTGGGTGCTTGAGCCCCAGAGCACCCACAGAGTCGGCGCCTATGACTAAATCACTCATGCACTTTTTTAAAGTTGACTTTGGGCTCAGGCATTAAAGCCTTCCGAGTCCTTCCTGACAATGGAAACAGGCAAGCCAAGGGATTTTCACTTCTATGGGGTGATTCTTTCCCTGTTTCAAATGTCTTCAAGTGGTTTTAACTTGCCTATCTATTCTGGGCCAACATTTTCCCCAGTAAAACCTCTCTCATGGATTAACTAAACCTATATCCAAACAAAGTCCGTATAGAAAGAGAACTACTGAGGAAGAGGATGTTCAAATCCAGAATCTTATGTTTCCCCTCTCAGCAACACACTATGAGCTTAGAACAGTTCTCATGTGATACTAGCACTCACATCAACTTATAAAAGTATTAAATGCCAAAGTATGTTGATCAATCCCAATACACTATTTTGCTTTAATCCAGGAATATTAAAATAAAATACTTAATATACTTAATAAAAAGTATTAGAATAATTTATGCAATTATGATACAGAAATTTACATTCTCTCTTTTATGAAAATAAAAGAAGTCATGGGCTAAAATATGAAATGGACGGAAAAAAAAGTTGCATTAGTCATCTGTACAGATGAGAACTATTTTCTTGACTCATTCACATGACACAGAATATCAGAGCTAGATGAACATCAAGGAGATTGTTTGTTCTTCTAGCACTTCTTTGGCAGCACTGCATTAGTGCATAATTTTGAAAAGTATATCAGTATAGTAGATTTGTCAATGTCTATGCCTGTATGCTTAAGACATATAAGATCAGGATGAGAAAATTTGTTACCAACGAATGAATGAATGAATGAATAAATAAATAAATAAATAAATCACCCGACAGCATGGCAAGAGCAAAACAATAAGAAAGGATATTTTAAGATTATTGCATCACGTTTCTGCACAGTTTAAATGAGTCCATACTTACAGAACCAATCAAGTAGACTTCAGTAACTGTGCTACAGAACAGCTTATTTTAATGGCCACCTGGGTGAATTGCCAGTGCTAAAAACAGAATCCCACCTGCACAATAACATTGCAAAATGTTAAGAGATGTGTGAACCAGTGAAGATCACCATCAGAGGACATTTTGGTTTCTGTGCTACCAGCTACATCAGAAAAGAAAATGTAACTGATAGAAACATCCACAGACAAAGAAGAAAACAAAACATATTAAAAAGGTGTCTTTATTTTATACGGTTTACAGGGCACTGATTCAAGAAAGTGCTCACAGGTTTGCTCACAAAGAGGCTATGCAGTTGGCAGTTTATTCAGAGTTCAAGGTATATGCCACAGGATTCTTCACACACGCTCCAAAAACAATGACATAAGTAATAATGTTAACACAACAGAGATGCTGATCATTCCACGAGCCAGGTCTAACTGTGCCTAATGACCCCTGCAGTATATTTCCCTTACAGCAAATCTACTTTTAGAACAAGAGTTGCAGTAACCTTTATAGCTAAGGTTGTATTGTGTGTTTCTATTCTAACCTTTGTTTTCAATTACATAACTTTCGGAAACATTCACTTTATAACAGAATTATTCTAGGTGATTTTGTGTGTGAGCTGAGAGACAGAGCACTCAAGCAAGAGATAGTTCAGACATTTTGGAAACAGGAGATTAAAAGAACCACAATTTCTGTCTTATGTATAATTCTTCTACCCAGAGCTGGTGAAAAATTAAAATGTCTGTCCCACAGGAAATGCCAATACTTTGACATTTGGTTTTGTACTGAATACGGGAAAAATCTTGAAATACACCTTTACCCCAATATAACTCTGTCCTTGGGAGCCAAAATATCTTACCGTGTTATATTGAACTTGATTTGCTCCGCCTGAGCGCACAGCCCCGGGAGCGCTGCTTTACTGCGTTATATTCAAATTTGTGTTATATCGGGTCGCGTTGTATCAGGGTAGAGGTGTATCATTTCTTTTCATGGAACAGAAAATAATGGAATAAGAAATGTTAGTTTCATATTGAACTGTATGTACCTGCGGTGCCTTATGGGAGTTGTAGTTTGGGTTGCTTATGCTCACATTCTCCATTAGCAGTCCAGCCAGGGAGCCCAGTGTTCCACCCAGAGGAAAGACTGGTGCATCATGTGAGATGTAGTCCAGCCTGTGAGCCTGGCTCATACCAAATAATGAAGGCATGAGCATCCAAACTTCAGTGCCCCCAAAGCACCACAGCAGCTCACAGATGGATACAAATTAATGTTGAACTGACCCAAAATATAACATCTTGAGTGTCTGACAAACTGCAGTGTATTAATTCAGAATAATGTGGCCCAAAGCAAAATGTTTTGCTTTGATTTTCCTGATGGAAAATTTAAACATTTAAGCAACACTGAAGTTTTGCTGTGGAAAATTTTGATTTTGCATAAATTGTATTTTCAGAAAAAAGAAAAAAATTGTGAGGAATTGCAGTGGAAGAGGTGGGGATTCACAGGAGACCCAGCTGTATTCACCACATATTTAAAGGTAAAAATGCATAGTTCTTAAGGGGCATGATTCAGCTCCCACTGACATTAACAAAGACACTCATATTGCCCGTAATAAGAGCTGGATCAGGCTCAAAGTGTGCAAGTGAGGGTCTCCGTTTGTGTGCTCCTTCTAAAGCACATGCAGTAATGTGTGCCAGTAACATCTAGGCACATAACTCCATATTATATTACCACTTTTTACTGGAGGTAGGGGACAGGAGGACAACTCAGGAAAAGCCTAGGAAATTTAATACAATTTTATTATATATATATATAATATATATAAAAAATATAATATTGATCAAGTTTGTACAGTAATGCACTCAACAACAGGAAATGACAATGATGCATAATCTTATCTTATATTCATGCATAACGATAGTATCATTAATATATTACTAAATTCTGATACTATATTTCATACTATGCAACATATCATAATTTATATTCTACAACCTCAAATACATGAAGTGCAGTATCTTGTGGTACTGCATATTATGTGTACGCCAGAAATAAACCATTAAGGTAATTTACATGAAGAGGTCACAATAATTCCTGGTCATTTATACTACCATATAATCATTAATGACTACATCAGGTTGGAAGAAAATTGTTGACATAAACTTTGATGAAAAAATGACCAAAATAACCCACATTTTCTTTTCCATCTTCCAGTTGACTAAGGATAATATGGGGAACAGTGTCTCATAGCTAAGGAAGACTTTGCTGCTGGTTGAATTGATTTATTAAAGAACATCTGTTATAGACCTAATTTCACACACACTAAAAGAGGAAATGCCAACATTTTCAATCATGGGAGACCAAAATTAGGCACCCAAATCCGTATTTAGGTATCTAAATAAGTGGCCTGAATTTCGGAAGTGCTGAGCACTAACAACTTCTCATGAAATTCTATCTCCATACTAATGCCATCTCTACACACACAGTCTAAAATAAATACTCTGTAATTGAGTTTCATAAAATTTTGATAATGGGTAGATCCAGGACATATGAAAGCTCATCAGTTCATAACATTAAGCCACATAAGTATTACCTATAGCTGGTGGAATACTGCTTATTGAATATATTATTTGATGGAATTTTTTATTTTCATTTTTTCATTTTGCCATATTTAGTCAAATAATTTATTTGACAAGTTGGTTTTCCAGTTTTCTACCAGTTCTTGTAGTCCTCTCTAGAAGCTTTTGCCTACTTAACTTTTAACAGGAGTAAACCTTTAGCCCTCTGAATTGTAGCACCTTATGAACATCTTACACCATCTATGGGTATCCCTTTACACAATCTTTGAGATCTACTGATGAAAAGCTCTAAGAGCCAGATACTGTTTTGTATTACTACAAAGTTGTTAACATATATAATAAAACAATATCTGGAAATATAGCTATGGTACTAAATTAGTATCAGGTTAGCAAACACTGACAACTGGTTTTCATACAAACTAAAAATAGTAAAATCAACAGAGTTTTGCTATATTCCAGAAAAGTAGCAGAAAAAAAATAACACCATGTCTTGCACTGAACAGTATATGTGAATTGAGGATGAAAGGGGAAGGCAACAAACCCTTGATCACAATGTTTAATTATATATAATCTTCAAGATTACAACCAATGGACATGATAGGAATAACTGCGAAGGGAATGCACATCAGTTGTTTGCTAAAACCAATCACAGCCATTTTCTTAGTGTCTGTAATCCATTTCCTATTGGTAAGTAATAATAAATAACAAAAAAGAAGTAATGGATAAGTTTGCATTAAATAAGAACCACAGTGAATGTAATGACTTCTGTTGGCTAAGCACATCACAAATTTCCAGTCAAAAATAAACAGGCTGGAAAGCACACAGGACACATCAGTGAAAATATGACTTCACCAGACAGGCAAACACAGAAGAGCCAGGGGACATTATTAATTTCTCTTTTCAAGGTGTTCTACCTTTTCAAAAGAAGATGGCCTTATAACCTACCACAGAGTGGAAAAAACATAAGCCAGGTCTTGTATAGTCTTCCTAAAGCTTGAACAACTGTTGTAAAAATTAGAACTTGTTTTGCTTTCCTCTTCATTGATCATGACACACCGAGTTAAATCAGCAGTATCCTCAGTTGCCCCATTCCTGCAGTACTTGCAAGCTTCACATAAAAATTCAGGATTGCAGTTAACACGTGTCTTCTTTTAGCATCAACAATAACATGTTTCTTATACTGTATCTAAAAGTTACACACGATGACAGTGTGCGGATGTAGCATGCTACAGTGTTAACATACCTGAACTACTGTATTCCCAGGTCTACAGCATGATTCCTAGCCCCTTAGGTCAGATCACAAACCACAACTCTCTGAAAGCTATATATATCTGAAACATCAGACAATGGATTACCCGTCAAAGAGTGACTCAGTAATCTCCAATATGAGGAGCGAGGAAGATTGAAGAAATCATTTTTTTGCAGTTGTATATGATTAAACGGACTGTCATCCTAAATAGGCCCCAAAAATATAAATACATTTAACTTTAATATGTAATTCTAACACTATTACTTTATTCATATGTTGTATCCTAATTGTATGTTGTACTCAAGTACGGTTTATTTAAATGAAAAAGATGCTATTCCTGTTTCATTAATATCATGCTCCTAGACAATCTCAGCTAGGGAGCATGATTACTTGCCTGTTGCTAGAAGTACTTGCTGTAAATAAATTTGCATTCCATTTATTTGATTTGAAAATTCAGAAAATGCACCAAAAATTAATATTTACAGGACATATTTCTAGTTCTAAGGTATATTATACCTCACAAAAGCCATCAGACCTAATGCTATTATAGGTGAACTGGTTGCACAGACTATTATTAAGATTGCCTGACACCTCCCAATATAAGGTCCTATTTTCAGTTAATGACTTTTTCAGACTTTCACCATTTCAGCTGAAATATTTCCATAATAGATGTCTGCTTCATGCTGAATTGTGGTGGAAAATTTCAGCCAAGAACAATGCTAAGAAAAAATACATTGTTTTGACCATATTAAAAAATTCTGGAGACGTTTTCTTTAAAAAATCTGTAACTCCCCCATGCTTTGGAGCTGAGACTTGAAAATTTGGCAGAGGGCTGACCTTCGTGCGAGGATTGTGCCTTTTCCTGTCCCCATAAAAATCTGCCCAAACTTGGCCAAGTTATAAGTATTTGGAAAAAAAATAACAGTTTGCACATGCTTAGGATAAATTGTTAGAGCTTCACAACTAGCTTCCCCAAAGACTGCATCTTCATGTGGCATGTTCCAGCTGTGGGCTGATGAGGATATTCCCAGCAGTTACAGCTTTTGGCCACAGCAATCCTGTCAGTCCTGTGCTGGAGGCGACCAGAACTGCGACTCAGTTCAGTGTGTGAAATGTGATGTTAAACCAAGCATTCACAGCTAGTCACTAATTGTGTGTTCCTCATTTGCTGTGGGCCGACCTGACACCCTGGGGTCTGATTTGCAAAACTGCTGAGCACTCCTAACTGAAGTCAGTGGCAACTGTGCTTTGAACACACAAATGGCTATATAAAATGAACCACTCTGAAAAATCAGGTTTTAGGTGTCTCAAATTAAGCATACAAAACTAGTGCATACTTTTGACCTTAATTTTCTGTGCTCAGTTTCCCATTTATAAAACTGGTATGATAACACCCACTCACCTCAGAGTGCTGTTGTGAAAATAATTCAATGTCTGTGAAGTATCCAGATACTGTAGTGATGAGCACCATAGAAAAAACGTGAGTAAATGGCATAATTTTGTCTTCAGGGCAGGGTTTGAGTAGTGTGCAGTAAATAAGGGCTAGGATCACACATTGAATGATGAGAAAACAAAATTCTGAAGTAAGTACTGTGCATCTTCTGCACAGAATGAAATGGGGTCCTGTAGAAAAAAACAGCATGTTATCATGTATTTAAAAACTGCATCATGATGCATACGGGGAGTGAATTAAGGTTGCATGGACAACCTTAAATTCAGCATTCCTAACTTTTGAGTGCCTTATTTTGAAACCTTAAAAATGTTCTTTGTGTGTAATACTAAATGAAACACCGTATAAACTTTGGACAATTATATAAGCTATCCTGTCCATTTTCAGATGTCACTATCACATCTGTAGCCCATCTATTCATTCTGTGCCAGAATTACTTGCAAACCTGAATAATGTGACCCCCAGCCAGACTCCTCGCCCATTATAACAGCACTGTCAGAGATGAGGGTGGCGAGGCTAGTTACAAGGACCAGAATTTCTGCGGTCCCTGAATGTTAGCAAATGGCATGGCACAGGGGAGATTTTAAAGCATAGGAAAGCATCCAAAGATGGCACATACTCATTGTCCAGAGATTAGGGAAGTGCTGCAAGACAAATTGCAGTAGCTATGAGGTTCTTGCTGAGTAATTGCTGACTCACTACAATCAGAAATACTAGCAAAATAAGCCTTTCTCAAATACCTCACAAGCCCTTTTCACTTTTCAAACGCAGGCCTCAGGTTAAATTCTATAGTTTCCCGTTTGACATTTATTTGATCAAGACAATAACGTTTGTGAAGAACATGGAAGATATGGTATCGCAATGTTGCTGTAGCCATACCGGGCCCAGGACATTAGAGTCAAAGTGGGTGTGGGAACAATAACATGGGAGATACAGCTCATTTCAGAAAACTGCTGTCAAGGCTAATTCCTCATTCTGGCATTTCGAGTGCAGAAGGTGGGGGCCCGCAAGGATTCTAAAAATTAATACAGGCCACTCCAGACTTGTATTAAACTCCCAAGGTTTTCTCTGACCTTGGATTGGTAGATGCTGCCACCGGTTAAGTGCAGAACCCCTTTGAGAGCCCAGGAAGGTGCACTTGGGAATTCCTTCCTGAGGGGTACCCTCAAGCCCTTTCACCCCCCTCTGGGGAAGAGCTGAGAAAGAAAAAAAATCAAGCTGTTGCCACCAGCTAATTAAACAACATATGCACAAACTTCTTAAGACATAAAAATCCAATTCTGTTCTTTAAAAAGGTATATTTTATTAATAAAGAAAAAATGCATCTGGGAACTCAGGCTATTGCCAGATTTTTAAAAGAAAAACTACAAGGTTTAAGCACCAAGAACAGCTTTCTTGAGGTCCCACTTAAAGGTTACAAGCAAAACAAAAGCACCTGGGATTAGCACAGAGGAGTCCACAAGCCATAAAGAAATAAAAAGAGATAAACCTAATCGCGTCTTACTAGACATTTCCTGATCTACTTACATATCTGGGGTTTTAAATTAGTAGTTTCTAGATATGATACTGAGAATTTTTCAAACCTGGCTCCAAGTTTATTACAGCATAGCTGCTGCCCTGTCCGCCTCTCCCCAGGAGAACAACAGACAGACAAAAGGGGAGTCTTTTTTCAAAAGTTCTAGCCTTCCCATTGGCTCTTTTGGCCAGGTGCCCACTCACTTCCTTTTACCTATGCATGGCAGTGAGACTTTTTAACCCTCCAGAGGTAGAGCAATTAGAGAATAGCTACTAAGAGGGATTTTATAGCTACTGTCTGGCTGAGTGTTCATAAAAGGAAGCTCTTCATTTATCACAACTGCCCTTGTTTGAAAGACGATACATTTTTGGTAGCCATGCAATCATTGGCTACAAATAAACTGGCTGGAAACTGTATGTTGTTGATCTTCAGATGGTATCGCTTCAATGATGATTTGTCTTTCTAGCGCTGTAACAGTTTACATCATGATATAGTGTCAAAAGGAAAAGCAAAACCTTTCAAAATCCAGCAACAACAGCATAAATCTTTCAGGAGAAAGATATGCTCTCTGCATATTACAGGTACTAATGCTTGGACAACCAGCTAGGAACAGTATCTGAAAATGTTTTCTTTCATCTCAAGTTTGCTAGGAAACTGTCCCTTTATCCCAGGCTACAGTGACACTGCACACTTTTTTTGGTGGTGCGTAGCCCCTCTAGTATGGGTATGAACAGCCATGTAGCCAGTGAGGCATAGGTTAAGCAAGTGACAGGTGCAGATATGTATACAAGTACTTTCTCTTCTCACCTAAGCCCATGCCTCCCCATCAGCACTGCTGTTTGTAGCAGTGCAGTGTCCCGCTGCCTCCCTGGTGCTGGAGCCTTTTCTCTCCTCAGGTAAAAACTCCCCCTCCCCTCAGTGGGAAAGGCTCTGGCAAGGGAGAGGCAGCAGAGAAAGGCTCTGTTTTTCCCCACTGTCTCCCTTCTGCCAGAGCCTTTCACTCTTGTGTACCCACACACTGCAGTTTGGACACGGGCTGCTGTTCATTGCAGCATGTAGTTACCTCATATACCACACACCGCTGGTAGTAGTATGTAGTGCAGACATAGCCCCAGTCAGCACATGGCCACACTGACTCATGCATTTGTCATGTCCAGGCTGGATTAATGTAATTCACTGTATCTGAAGCTAAATGTGAAGGAAAGTATACAGGGTCCAGCTGGGACAGAATGTGGCTGCCCACCTACTGCACAGGTTAGCCTGCCATAAGCACATCAGGTCCATGTTGAAATCCCTCCCCACAGGCCCTCAGTCAGCTCCCCATGACAGCTGAAGGTTTTGATTCTAATTTTCAAAGCAATCAATGGATCAAATTCCAGATATCTTAAAGACAAAATTTTGATCTATGAACCACTGTGTATCTGTGCTCCACTTGGAAAATGCAGATCACAAGGCCCAGGATGAAGCACATGAGAAGCTGGGGACAAAGCATTTTCAAGTAGAAGAGATCCAACAATCTTTCAGAGGAGATCAGGCAAAGCCAGAGTCTGACCAACTTCAGGAAATGCTGTAATACCTCCCTCTTTGAAAAAAGCCTTTCTGTGATAAGATCAACACTCGCTTTTACCCAATAACCTCCTACCAACCAACAACAAAAGAGAAAATTAATAAAACTAGTACTGCATACCACCTTGAAAGACAGAAGGCGATGATATTTGTCAGTTGGAATATCAAAGAGGGCAGAGTTAAGGTAGTGGGGCAGAACTGGAGTGTGCCTTAACTCTGCATTTCCTTGTTTTCAGAGGTTTAAATATAGGTGGACTAAATGTTCTGGAAGGGTACACGATACTGTTGGTCAGCCATAACTCTGCATTAATGATGAGCTGGGGTGGTGAATTTCCCTTGTTTTGGGAGAAATAGTATTAGGAAGGGGGCATGATTGGGAGCCATATGTGGAGGGGCACTAGGAGGCTCCCTTGGAACACCTCACCCATTCAGCCACCAGCTCTGCCCCTCTCTTGGGCCCCTCGGCCTTAGCGGGAATATGGAGGAGCCATACAGAGGAAGGAAGATGGTAACCGATAAGCTGTGAGGAGTACATCTACTGGATATGACAGTTGACAGGAACCCCGGACTCCATACTCCAGTTTGGGGGACAGTGGAGAGGGAAGATGACTCTGCACAACCATCTGCAGCATAGGAGGATCATGAAGTGCCCCTTTAATTTTAATGGGATATTCTCAGATGAAACTTATCACCCCCTGGTGATGAGGACAGACTAACATTAGCCCTGTGATGTGTCAATTGACTCACTCTCAATGGATGGTCTCCTCTCCACCCTCCCACAGTCAACTCCAGCCTCAGTCTTCAAAACCAGTATTCGACAACAATTTTGTTATACTCATGGGTTTCATAGTAATTGGAATATTAAAATCCACAACTTATTGGCTGGAGTTGTGTCTGAGGAACCAGCTATCCAAATTGCTTCAATTTAACACCAAAATATATGATGCTGCCCCTATCATGGCATAACTGTATTCAAGATAATCTCACTCTATTTCAAAAATTAAAAGAAGCTCATAATGTGAGAGACTATATATTTGGGATTTCTCAGTCAAAAGACCCCAGATTTTCACCCCAGGATCTGTTTGTAGCATACCAATTTTTAGAAGAGTTTCCCTATGCATGTGCATGTTAAAGCACTTTAATTATTGAAATCAGATCCTTATTGTGGGGGAGGGGAATGACAGCTATATCTAAGAAACCTTGTAGTCAAGTTGGTCAAACTTGTCCCGCTAACTCTACAGTGCCCCTAATTTGGCTCACCATTCTTCTGGTGGATTTCCATTTTAACAGGTGAAAATTCTCTTCTGGATTAGAACATCACTTTTAAATGTTTACTGTAGCTTGTGCAATTTTTTATTTTTCTTTAGCAATTTCTGGAGGGAAATGTCATTTGAGGTTTGATAGAACTGTTCTAAAAAAGGGCCAAGTGCCTGGAATTTTTCTAGTGTCCGTCATTTATATCAGACCCCTTTTTCAATGAAACTAGAGCACTTTGAAGGATGAAATTGAAAAGTGTTAACCTTGGATTCAGCTAAATTGAATACATTATTGTATGAAGTTTAAATTTTTTGTGCTTATTTTTCATAAGAAGTTATTTTGACTTCTGATAGTATCCAGCCACTGTCTTAGCCCATGCTGACCTTGCACCAGTCCTCAGAACAAGGTTGTCTATACTGGTGTTTTCTGATGCTCAGCAACGCCTTTCATCATGATGATATTGATGAAAGTCACAACTATTTGCTTTTCTTTGATCACACTCAGTCCCATTGCTCCAGAAAAGAATGATTTCATTACCTTAATGCTGCTGTTTATGGCAGTTTTTCATCTTCCCTCTGGTTAATGAATGATATTTCCCTTGACAATGAAATGTTAATATCACAGAATTTTAAGGGGTTTGTCTCAGGAATCCCTTCCTCAAATAACCTCAAACTTGGACTACTAACCTTACCTCAGACCCCCATGAGGCACAGCAATTTTCAAGACAATGAGAATAAACTTGGAAAAATTGGATGTTAAATAGTAAGCTAGTCTCAGTCTTAACTCTAGTGCCACAACCCCCACTATAATATACAAATACAAGAAGACAGATGCCTAAAGAAGAGTACTTCTTATGTCATATCACAATTGACATTATATGATGAGCACAAGACCTTTGTTTTTACGTCACCAAAAACTGACTTTAGATGGTGCACATGATCAGCACTTGACATCATCAAACCCTAATTTATAGGTGTGACTCCTTGTAGATTACAGAAACTTGCATGCAACATTCGGAAAGATTGCAGCTGCTCTAAGATAGCAAGCTGTCAAACCAAAATACTGTAGGACCAAGACAAAATATTTAAATAAAAATGAAATAACTTCCCCTTAAAATGCTATCATAACAAGACATTCCGCTGCATGTGTCTCCCTCTGGGGAGAGTATGAGTGAACAAACAACATATGACAGACATTAGTTGCCAATGGACGGGCATTTAGGTACCACAGTGATAAGCCTTGCATAGGACCCTATATAGTATTAGTGTAGGAACTGTATATGCTAGAAAGACAATATTATTTAGCCTTGGAGGGGAGGCGGGGTCACATTGTCTCTCTCAGAAGCTACAATGCCAGCTGACTGAGAAGCAACATTATAAAGTTTCTAGGGAGTTCTGTCTATCTCTCTCTTCAATCAGAAGGAATACTGCCTTCCATGCAGAGTTGAGCATATGGAGGATGACAGGAGGAGGTCCCAGAGGGTGTGCACAGACCTCTGAGACAAAATGGTGGCTAGTGGGAACCTCCTTTCTGTTTCTACAACCTAAGAAATAGGAATGGCTTCAAGTTGAGAGCCTTAGTTATTAAATATTAAATCCTGTTTGAAACAAGCACTGTACAAGGTATATTTTCTTTCCTCTCACTAGCTGATTGTACCATGCATGTCTGTAGGGTTTTTTGTTTTCTTTTTTACACACTTTTTTTAACGCTCTGTTAGCTTTTTGGCAGTCCAGTAGAAAATGTGGAAAAGATATCAGAAAGCAGAATATAGAATGCAAAGACATGCCAGTCAGCATCCTGGTGACCTATTTTTACTATAGTAATTACATATTTGAAGATATGTCACTATTTTGTCACCAAAGCTGCAAAAAGCGATGTCAGCAAATGTGCTGCTTATCATTAAAGATGTAACTTGATATCTGCAAACATTTGTCTCTGACAACTTAAGGCAAAGGACTCCTGCAATAATACTCAGTATAAAATTACTATCACAAAAACAACAAATACTGTACTTCTGCAATAGTATATAATGTTTGGTCAAACATTTGGGACTGAGCAGGCTACAAAAGACCTTTGTTTGATAGAGTTTTGGTGGGAGCTCAGGGTATATTCTCCAGAATGATGAAGGATGGGAAAAAAAACAGTTTTGCAGGTGGCAGGCTAGCAGGTTTCTTTTGAACAGTTATTTTATTTCTGCTTTGGTTCTGGAGTAAAATTAGTTGTATGATAAGGTGGCTAGAGTCTTGTATTGTCATATTATTTAAATCAAATAGATAAAATATTGTTTATTATACTGGTGCTGGCTAGGTAACAAATATAAATTCAATATATTCACACAACAGTGTTCTTAATGCATTTGTTTTTATCTTAGACAAAGGAGAAAATAAAACTGATGTGAAATGTCACAATGTGGCAGAGGAGTTACAACAAGGAGAAAAAACACAGATGATGTATATCGGTAGGGAGGACTTACAAAATACAAAGGGAGATGTCCTGGAAGACAAAATTATATTATTAGAGAAGAGTCTTAAATCCAAAGCCTCCACAATAACCTCCTGTGAAATGCTCCTGATTTGATACATAGGAATGAAAAAATAGGTTTGTAGATTAAAAGTGGTGTTGGGAAGATGCTTTTAACTTCATTTAACTCTTAGGAGAGGTGAGCATAGTATCCATCTTAACAAAAAGAGAATCAGACAACTGGCAATGAAAATGAAGGCTTTTTGGAAGATTGTAGGAAAAGCCAGTGGATGTTGAGGATGTCTCATATGAACAAATAAAATTTGCTAGGATAATCAGGAATAAAAAGTGACAAGATAGACAGCAATTATAGTTGGAATAGGAAAAGACAAAGAGATGAACAAAGACATGACCAAGCTGATAAATGTCCATAACATTGCAAATACAAAAGAAGTGTCTATATATGGGACCAATATGAAACACTTGGAAAGAAAAACATAAGTGATTTGGAATTCCATGTTTTAGAAGGTGAAGTCATAGTGGTGGAAATTAGGTTGATGTGGCACTCTGTATCTCAAAGCAGCATACTGGAACCCCGATATTCACCCCTGTCATAGAATCAGGAGATATTTCATACCAACCATGCCATGTAAGATATCATATGAAAGGTCATGATCTGCTGAAATCCATTCTCCTGTCCAAATATGTAAATTGTTAGTATGTGTGAAGTTATGAGATTTTTGTTATTGAAACATGTTGTAAGTTTGCCAGCGGCAACAAAGGAGGTGAACCACTCCCCGGATGATGTTAAGCAACCATTAATCAGCAGGAGAATTGTAATCAAGAGATTTACAATGCTGTGAGGGCTGCACAAGTATCACCCAACAGGGGATTGCCCCAACTCTGTGATTCAGCAAAGCCCACCAGACATGTCTGTGCTAATATTTTCCAGGCACAAGGACTGAAGGTATAAAACAAGGGACAGTGGTACCATGCCTTGGCCTTTCTCCTCCCCCACCTATGCTGGAAATAATAAGAATGCTGGGAAGACAAAGACTTCAACTGTGTAGACTGGTCCCAGGCTTAAAAGTGGAAACCTGTGTATTAAGATCTATAACATTCAGTGGGGTAAGAAAACTGCTTGATCTAAATACTGCCCATTGCAATAAGGGTTAAGATTTAGACTGCATGCTTATCTTTTATTGTCTTTGGTAACTATTTCTGATCTTTTGTGCCTACCACTTATAATGATCTAAAAATCTATCTTTCTGTAGTTACTAAATACGTTTTATGTTTTACCTAAAACAGTGTGTTTTGGTTGAAGTGCTTGGGAAATCTCAGTTTAGTTTACAAAGGCTTGCATATATCCTCTTCACATCAAGGGGGGGTGGACTGGGTAATAAACACACACTGGTCAGGCTTCAAGACTACAATTCTGGGATACAAGGCTGGGGAGCTGGGGGGAATTGGCTGGTGCCTCTCTCTTTGTGATTCATGAGTGGCTCAGAGAACATTCATGCAATCTAGCTGGGTATGGGGCTCCATGTGCTGTTATGCTGAGTGACAGCAGCGCCTGGAGGTGCTTGCTGCTTGTTGCCAGCAAAACATTGTGAGAGACAGTCCAGGCTGGAGAGTTAAGAGGGCACAATAGTACCCCGGAGATCCCATCACAGTTGATTTTGTTTTCTCCTCCCTCAAAGGAAATAAGAATCATTATGGATAACTTTGGGTATACAAATACCAGCATAAGGTTAAGGGCTCACTAATGGTCTCTATAATCAGAGGCAGAACAGAGATTTGTGGGGTCCTGGGCCACAGCAAATGAGGGACCCTCCCCACCCATTCTGCCTGCAGTCCCCTCCCTGCCCCGCACTACTGGTTGGGGCAAGGGGCATTGCCCCACTCCACCAGCCTGGCACTCCTGCCAGGGAGCTGAGTCAGGGTATGAGGGCTTCCCCCATTCCGCAGCAGAAGCATCAGGCTGGCGGAGTCAGGCAAGCCCCTATGCCCCAACCCTGCTCTCCAACGGGTCGGGGCCCGGGGGCACCCATTTTTTCAGGCACCTCCCAAATGGCTGTGGCCCCTGGGCATGGATCCATTGGCTCAGTGGCTAATCTGCCACTGTCTGTAACAGAGAAATAACAGTGAATACAGAATGCTGAGAGTAGAAAAAGAGCCAACGCAAAATCCCACATCCGCACATTTCCTAACTTTGGGGATGTTCAGATCCAGATCTGAACTTCACAGTTGATCTCAGTCCTGTCAATGGGACAAACAAAAACACCAGATCCAAATATCTTTACCTACAAATGATGGAAAAGCTCCAGACCCAGATATGGACATTGTAGCTGAGGGTCATCTCTAGTTAGGAGATATGGAAGAACAATAAAATCTTCTGGAACAGCAAAGATGGATGATTTTAAGCATACATTGGCTGAAAAATCACCTTTGGACATAGTTTGTTGCAACTATAACTTGCTGCCTTAAACAATTGATTCTCAGAATATTTCCTTTTCTGGAGTTTCCAATATGAGAAGTTTTTGTTGACTTTCAAAGTCATTGGGACATTTCTGAAAAATCCAACCATTACGCCTAAGTAACACAGGAGGTGGGGTGTGGCTGAACAACTAAGTTAAAAAAAAATCCAAGGGGAAAAAATAGCCAGAAAATAGCAAGATATTCTTTAAGTACTGTATACCAGTAATAGTAAACCCAGAGAACACTCAATAGATCAGTAAGATCACCAAATTGTGAAGGGAACTGTAGCCGGGGGTGTGGCCACCCTCCAGATGGATGGAGGGACAGCCACGACCACCCCTTGGTGAGCAGAGCCAGGACATCCATGCCCACCCTGCTAGAAGCAGAGGAGTGGGACAAGAACTAGAAATATAAAAGGCAGGCCCTCAGGCTCAGCTGGAGAGGAGTCACCAGAGGATAAGGATGTCTACCACCCACTGCTGGAGCTCGGATCTGACAGCAGCCGCTACAGAGCCCAAGACCCGGAGGGACGGCCGGAACCAGCTGGCGTCAAGGAAATATTGGGGCTGCCTTTAGCTGTTTACCCTGGCGAGATGAACAATGCCTCTGGGACTCATGGAGTGGAGGAAATGGCCCATGAAAGCCAAATATAGTTTGGCTGTGTTGCTGACAGTCGGTCAGCGTGTTGCAGCCGGATTCCCTGCCAAGCCAAGGGTGGACTACTCTACCACTGTTAGGGCCCTAGGCTGGGACTCATTGGAGTTGGGTGGGCCTGGCTCTCCCTGCCCCTTCGCACCCCACCTGGGGGCAGCAGGCTAGCCACTCTAGGCCAAGAGGCCCATGTTTGTCAGTGGTCTGCCAGAGCCGGAACTCCCGTCTGTTTGCTGCCTGGCCCTGACTACAGGTTTTTTGGTGTTCCACCCTGTTGGAGGGCCTGGGTGCCTAGACTCATTACTGCTCTGCCCTAACTGCAGTAGAGAGTTCTCTGTTTGGTGCCCTACCCTGGCTGAGGGCCTGGGCTGTGAGGTTACTGATTGCTTTATCCTGCTGAGTGGCAGAGGCCTCAGTGTTAATTCCCCCCTCAACTGTGCCCCTCCAGAGGCCTTGTAGTTAGGGGGTGTGGCCTCCCCCCAGACAGATGGAGGAACAGCTGCACCCAGGCACTATCAAGGAGGTTAAGCAAATATTTTTGAGACAAATAGCTAAAATGTCATGTGGGGTACACATTTGTTTGAGTAAGAATACCACCATCATCAGTTGCATAAACTAAGATAAAATTACAAAGGTTGTAAATCTTCATTTCTTAAGGCATAGGCTGATCATCAACTAAATTAGAGAAAAATGTCCCTTGATGTAGTCTGATGAACATGAGGATTTTGCACTTTCCTTTGAAATATCTGTCATTGGCCATTGTGAGAGACAGAATGGATGTTACATAGGAACAAAGGAATTGCCACATTAGACCAAACCTATGGTACATCTAGTCTAGTGTTCTGCATCTGATAGCAGCCAGCACCAGATGATCCAGAGGAAAGTACAAGAAATCCCATAGAAGGGAGATGTGGGGTAAAATTTGTGCTTGTGAAGGCCTCATCAAAATCTCTAATTAGAGACTAGTTTAAACCCTGGAATAAGTTCCATATGGCAACTGCTCTGTTCCAAAATGATGAGAAGATGAGTATATTAGATTGCTTCTCATCTCAAAACATCACCTTTCCCCAAATCTAACTTAAGAGAGACTAGTCCATGCTAAAAATGGGAGTTCATTAAACCATGCACTTGGGCAGCAGCAGCTGGACTCTTCATGGCTATTAATCTACACACTTATTATTCATTCTTTATCACTAGCTTCATCTCTTATCTCTCAACTATAAACAAAAGTGTGATCAAAGAAATGCTTCACATAAGTTTTGAAGCAAGCAAATCGCTCAGCATTTCCCTCCCTTTGGGACCAATCACATTGGATCGGGTTCTCATTTACACTAAGGCCTCTTTACAAAACACTGGTACTCTTAAAATGGGCCTACACACAATTCAAGCCAACTTTAAGGCCAGAGTGATATAAAGGATCCTTCATGTAAATGAAGAGAATAGCTGATGTATCGATGCATGTGAATGAATGATCCAGTAATTACTATCATTTAAGTGTGGTGCTTGTCATTAAAAAGTCAAAATTTACCAACAGTTATCACACAGCAGAATGTGAAATACCAACATTATTTTCTATTCTTGGAATAACTGTGGTAACTCTCCAGTTTAATGGACGATCACAATGACACTGAAATTTTGATTTTAGCACTCCTAGACCAAAGATAGATTGGATGTTGAACGGTTAACTAGAGAAATTATTCACGAATTCACGACAGCAGTACCTTCTTTCATTTGTTCTATCTATTGCCATGCCACTGCAACCACTGCAACCTCTTCCTTATATATGTGTAGACGAGCGCTTCGTTGCTCGCCGTACAAATTCGTTGGAGACCACTCTTTCACACACCAGAGCCCTTTTATTTCCCAGTATTTTCCCATCACTACGTAAATACAGTGCAATAACAGTCAGGTAGCCCCTTAGGGACCAGCCTGCTCTTACAGCAGCTGGGAGCAGCAGGCCCTCACTCCTCACTTTCCTGTTCCCCCTTCCTGCTAGCTTTATAGGCCTTCCTCTCAGCAGGCTCACAGGTGATTGCTCTCAAGCTCCTTTAATGAGCCACACCCTGCCAGCTCCCCTTGATGGGAGCTATGCTAGCAGGTTCTGAGCTAACAGGGGCTGGTTCAGTGCCTCTTAAGCCAGCACCCTGTTACAATATGCTTTTATTTTCTTAGTAGAAAATGAGTATCATCTCTTATTTCAAATGACATGTATTGTCAGCTGGTCACTCAGTGCTTCCTAACCAATATATTACTTGCTGGCTTTCTTTGTTGAGAAAATAACATTGGATTTTATATTTTGATTGCCCACCGAGACAACGGGCTTTTTGTTGGACACAGAGTTGCTATTTTTTCTCTCACAACATCCACTATATTTCTCTCTCTCTCTTTTCATTATTTACACCATGTTCATCACCATGATACCTAAGCACCTAACAGAGGTTATGTAATGTACACAGGCAGATCCTTGTTTCCATCTTTGTTACTGGTATCTTTACTGTCACCACCACAACCAGCAGTCATTTTCTTTAACATGTTATATACACTTATTATGCACAACAATACCCACATGCCACACATTAAAAGAACAGTAACATCACAAAGTCAAGCACTCAGAAGTTTGAAAATGCCAGAATTAATTAAGTCTTAATCCAACCCCCTTGTGATAGTCTTTAATTTCCTGTCCCCTGCAACTTTCCCCTGTCCTAGTGATGTCTTTTCTCCATCCCTAGCTCCTTGTTCCAAGTTCCATTCTTCTCAAACCAACTCTCCACTCCTCAGGCTTTTCATCCCAGTCTGTCACATAGCCAAGGCAGACCTAGTTGTCCTCTCTGGGCTCCCCATCTGAGTCTTCTTGCCCAGCCAGTCCTCATTCTTCCCTCCCAGCTCCTCATCAGTTGCCTCTCCCTTCCATGCTGGCTTGCCAGTTGCTCTCCTGCATGCTGCCCATTTCTCTCCCTCCCCAGTCTCCTCATCCAATCTTGTTCACCCCATTAAGCATACACACACTCCTCCCTGGCTCCTAGTCCCAGTGTATTTGCCTAGCCAGCCTCAGTTTTTCCCTGTCCCATTCCATCCACACTGAGTCCCAGCTACAGTCTCCTTGTTCAACTAGTCCCAGTCTTGCCCTAGTTTCTCCTCTGATTTCAGTCTTCCCTCCCAACTGGCTCCAAATACCATCCTCTGTTCCCCATTTCCCTCATCAGCTCCCAGTCTCCTGCCCAATGAGTTACAACCTCCCCTCTCTCTCAGATCCTGTGGCTTCCTTGCCCAATCAGTCCCAGTCTTCCCTCCTGCCTCTTTACCTAACCATTCCTAGTCTTCCCTCTTCCCCCCACTCCATGGTTCTAGTCACAGTTTCCCTTTCAATCCCTCACTGCTGTCTCAGCTGTGGACATGGAGCCTGGTGAATCTACTCCTCCTCCATGCCTAGTCACGCACAGGAGCTGTGAGGGGATGAAGCATGCTCAGTGAGGATAAACTTTGGAGATTTTACTTGCTAAACTCTTAAGTCTCTACTGACCATGTGTAAATTGAAATTTTTCAAAGGCTTATAAATTAGCCAAATTTGGGAGGATTCCTGGAGATGGCAAAAGGCACAAAGGCCACTGCTTTGCCATATTACAAGTCTCATGACCGTCTCAAAGAAAATACCATCCACATTCTTTTTACCTTTTCAAAAAACATTTTCCCCTCATTCTCGGAAATGGCTGAAACATTTTGGCTGTAACTTTCCAAAAAAGTTCAGCCTGAGGAAGACATAAATGGAATCCTAACAATGGTGTTGCTCCTTTACTAGATGGAAAGGATTGAATTGTCAATAATAATGCAGAAAAGAAAGATATGTTCAATAAATATTTGTATTTGGGGAAATACAAACCCAGATGATATATTCATTGATGATGATGAAATACTTTCCATTTGAACAATAACTAAGAAGAATGTTAAACAGCAGCTTAAGATAGAAGTTTTTAAGTTGGCAGGTCCAGACAATGGGCATTTAAGCATTTTAAAAGAGTTGGCAGAGTTGCTCTCTGGACCACTAATGTTGATTATTCAATAAGTCTTGTAATACAAGGCGGGGAATTTCTGGAAGAAAGCTAATATTCTGACAATATGTAAAAAGGATATTTGGGACCACTCAGGTAATTATAAGAACTTAAGTGTAACATTAATCCCTGGCAAAATAATAGAATGGTTGATATGGGACTTGATTAATAAAGAATTCAAGGAAGGTAATATAATTAATGTAAATCAGCAGTGGCTTATACAAAGCAGATTTTGTGAAAACTAATTATCTTTTTTAATGCAATTACGAGTTTGATTGATAAAGGCAATTGTGTTGATGTAATATACATAGACTTCTGTATGACACTTGACCTGGTACCATAGAAGATTTTGATTGAGAAACTAGAAGAATACAAAATTAACTTGGCACATTCCAAATTGATTAAAAATGCTGGCTGGCTGGCTAATTGATAGATTTCCAAATGCAATTGTAAATGAGGAATCATTGAGCAGGTGTGTTTCTAGTGGGGTTCCTCAAAGATTGGTTGTGGCCCCTACCCTATATAACATTTTTATCAGTGACCTAGAAGAAAAACATAAACAAAATCACTGATAAAGCTTGCAGATGACACAAAAATTGGTAGAAAAGTAAATAATGATGGGTGAAGGTTAATGAGATTGAGTGATCTAGATTGTTTGATAAGCTGGGCTCAGGAAAACAATGTGTGTTTCATTATAGCTAAATATGAGATCATACATCTAGAACAAAGAATTGAAGCCATACTTACAAGATGGGTGGCTCTATCTGGGGAAGCAGTGACCCTGAAAAGGACTTCTCAGGGTGGGGGAGAAGGGGGATGGTGTCCTGGTGGATAATCAGCAGAATGTGAGCTCACAGTACAACACTGTGGCCAAAAGGTATAACACAGTCCTTGGATATATAAACAGGAAAATCTTGAGTAGGAGTAGGGAAGTTATTCTGCCTCTGTATTTGGCTCGGTGGTGACTGCTTTGTGACTGCTTTTGGAATACTGTGTCCAGCTCTGAGGTCCACAATTCAAAAAGGATGTATATAAATTGGAGAGGGTTCACAAAAGAGCCATGAGAACGATTAAAGACTGGAAAACATGCCTCATAGTGACAGACTCATGCAAGCCAATCCCTTTAGTTTACAAAGAGACGTTTAAGGAATGATTGATCAACATTTACAAGTACTTAAGTGAGGAACAAAAATTTGATAATTGTTTCTTCAATTTAGTTAACAAAGTTATAACAAGATCCAAGGGCTGGAAGTTGAATCTAGTCAAATTCAGACTAGAAATTAGGTGCACATTTTTAACACTGAGGGTAATTAAGCATTAGAACAACCATTAGAGCGAAAGTTGTGGTGGATTCTCCATTACAGATAAACATCCAACCTTGATTTTAAAATTATCTAAAAGATATGCTCTAATTCAAACAGGAATGAATGCAAGGAAGCTGTGGCCTGTGCTATACAAGAGGGCAGACGAGAAGACATAGTGGTTGCGGGTGCAACTACATTGATTTGCATTTTGCACCAACTTATGCCATCAATGAATTTGTACCAAAATGGATAGCGGCAACAGTGTAGGGATATTGTTTCCCCCTTCTCTTCTTCTTACAGGCATTTTCTAAATATCTGATTGACATTCTTTTATCCAGCAAAAAGATTTTCCTCCTTTATTCCTGAAATTTATTTTTTGCTATATAAAATTGTACTTACTTTTAAGTAAAAGACTATAAAATGATTTCTCTAATTTGAAAAAAAAAAGATTCACTCCTTTCTATACTTCATACGAACACAAAGATACCTGTATAAAATATTTTTTCTTTGATTAAGAACATCTCTCTCTTCAGCTCTTAAATTCTAGAAATGACAGGTTGGAGGTGGGGGGTTGTCTCTTTGCAGTGTTGTTCTAGCCTCATTGGTCCCAGGATTTTATAGAGACAAGGTGGGTGAGGTAATATCTTTTATTGGATCAACTTCTAGTTGCTGAATGAGACAAGCATTTGTGCTTACACAATTGTGTACCTGTCTCTGTACTGTCTTTCTCTCTCTTTTATAGAATAAATGTGCTCAGTAAATGGTGGGCTTCAGTAAATGGTGTGCTCAGTAAATGGTGGGCTATATTTATATGCATATAGTGTTTGGCTCTGGAAAAACATGAGCTTGGAAAAGTTCTCAAAACAGCAGCCTCATTTCAACCCTGCAAGGCTTTCATTAGCTGAAAATAAGGCCAAATAATGTAGTCCATTCTTACTGTGGTTGCATGTAATGACATATTTTAGTAACAAAAGGTATGAAAAAAAATATGTGCTGCTACTATTGACCACTAAAGGATTTGTTTGTTTGTTTGTTTTGCTGTGTGGCTCCATTGAGTATCAGTAGAGTAGAGTTGCTGCTTTTAGATCTAAGCCTTTTTGGTTCAAATCTCAGCAGAGAGATTCCTTGCTTAAACACTTCCTTGATGTTGTCTGTACCATCAACAAACTGAGACAGACACTGCCAAAAATTGTTCCACTTATTGGATTCATTCACTTGACAATTTGCCCAGTTTCTGTGATGTTTGGCTTATCTATTTCTAAATGGGTTTCTGCTTGTTTTTGTTTTTATTTTACTTCAATCAAATTTTCCCTTCCACATATGCAATATTGTGTTGTTCCACATAATAATAAGAAATCCTAACGGTGGAATATATTAAACTGGGAAAAGTTTCATTTTAGCATCTTTTTAACAGATTTCCCAGTGTATCAACTATTCTTCATCATCTGAAGTCTTCAACACAAACATCACCTAGCTCTTTGAATCTGTCAGCCTTCAAGACGGTTATCAAAGCTGTGTAGCTCCATTTCTCTTACAACAGAGGAGAAGTAACACAAATGCAGCCAAGTTCTGCCCTTGACCTAGCACTTCGCACACACACCCCTTCCAAGTGAAGTAAACCCTTCATTTTTCCTCATACTAAGGAAAAAAATGGGAAATAACTTCAGGATTTGGTTTAAAGGATGTTGTATTCATGTAACTGAGGGCACAACTGGACTCATAACACATGGGTAAAATGTCTTTTCAATAGACCTGGTGGGATAATTTCCAAAACCTTTTCCTGTTGAAAAATGCCAGTTTTTTGACAAAATGTTCATAGTTAAGATTTTTCAAGCCCAGGATGTCATTTCTGGTGAGTGAGAAGGAGAGTGCAAGAGCCCAGAACATACGGGTGGGTACCTGGTGGTTAGGGCAGTTAGCTGGGATGCTGGAGACTCTGTGCCTGCTATGCCCAATTCAAAACATAGACTTGAACCTGGGTCTCCCACATCCCAGGTGAGTAGGAGACCCAGATTCAAGTCCCAGCTCTCAATTAGACATGCTGTTTCTCACCTTCTCCTGTTGCCACATTGGAACAAAACCAAATTTAGATTTTTTTGTAAAATGGAAATCTTTTCTGGCCAGCCCTACCTACTAGTCTTTTTTAAAAGTTCATACTAAACTTCATCCAACTTTCTTCTAGGTAGTTTGCTGAGAGAGTGGGGATTAATAGATAAAGATGAGTTTAAAACTGAAATATCTCCTGATTTTGGACAGTCATGGAAAACAACTAGTTCTAGCTGTGATTCAGTGGTTTGGGTTACAAAAAGGTAGTAGCCAGTAAACCAACAAAAGAAAAAGGCAATCTTAAATATTAACATGTAGTGCAATGTAATACTATGTACTTTTTTCATTAAAAAGTTTAACTAGCAGTTTACTGATAATTTAGAAGAATGTTTGAAAAACACAATGAAAAATGAACAATACTTACAACCATACCATTTAGGGACACCCAGCAATCTGGTGGGAAATCCTGAAGTAATGGTACTAAGAACTGAAGACAACCATCCCAGTGGCAAAGAAGTAGCATCATTCCAATTAGATTAAAGATTCTCACCACAGCACTGGCCAGATCATATGTCATATGGAAAATCTGGAAAAAAAATTACAAATTATTTAGATAATGAAATTCAGGTAATACAACATGAGATTTTTCTCATCCAAGCAAACTAAAGAGAAGCAAGCACACTGTGATTTTCTTACAATACTCTGATATTAATTTATTATATAAAATCACATCACCACATTTCACATATAATGCCAATATTTTGCACTTCTAAAGTGCCTTTCATAGATTCATAGACTTTTAGGCCAGAAGAGACCATCATGACAATTTATTTTGACCTCCTGCATATTGCAGGCCACAAAATCTTACCCACTCCTGTAACAGACCCATAACCCCTGGCTGAGTTATAGAAGTCCTCAAATCATGATTTAAAGTTTTCACCTGAGGATCTTAAAGTGCTTAACAAATATGAATTATGCCTCACCAGTGAAGCAGTTATTACCATTTTACAGTTAAACAGACTAAGGCATAAAAATGCTAAATTCCCAGTGTCATGCAGAAGACAATGACAGAACAGAACAGATTTCATGAATCCTACCCCTTAGACTACTACAACACCTACAAGAGCACAATTCCCCAAATTTTCACCTCCATATAAGGCACACTGTGTAGTGAAGGAGATATCCAGGTATAAAAACTATCTTTATTACTTTATTTCATCTATTTAATCTAATGTCATATAATTTAATCTATATTAGGATATCTGTCATTGTAATATTTAAGCATTTTCAAACGAGAAATTTCACAAGAATTTTCCTTCAATCTTTGATAGTAGTTTTATGCTACTATATCTCTGTGTGTGTTCAGTCCCTTTTCAATATGCGCTAAATATAAATGGAGAAAATGAAGAGTAAGAAATAGCCTTTATTCATATTGGGGTAATATTCCTGTATTCTTTATTTCCCAGTTCAGTACACAAACACCTGCCCTACTATACCACAATCATACAGATGGAAGTGTAGATTTCACGGTTATTAAACACTATTAATTTTCCTAATATATTGCAATTTACAAAACACCTGGACCAATTCATTATAATTTGGTGTGTTCGATTAGTCCCTTCATTGCTGGACAAAAATGCTTGTATGTGCATTATCCATTACAATGAAAAAAACCCTATATAAACACATGCGTGAGAACATGCAAATACTCACACACCACATTATTAAGGGCAATTTTGCTGGACCTAATTAGCATGTTCAGAAGCAGACACTTTGTTCACTGACATACAAAATAAGAATTATATTCCACATTTAAAGGAAAAGTACTATACACAAGTATCTCAAAACATTTTCCAAACTATTAATATTTTATGTGAATCAATTCAGCTACTCCTGAAATGCAGTCTGCTCCAGGGTAAAATGTGCTACCTGTTTAACAGTGCACACCAACATTATCCAACAGTTCAGGTAAAGAAGGCCCTGTCTAATCAAAATTTGAAGGGATTTTTAAATAGAATATACTTCTTCATATGAAATTGAGTTAGGAAACCTGAGCCCTTACTGCTGAAAAAGGCAGCAGTTTCCCACAGCCACCCAGAATGAATTATCCTGCAGGTGGACATAGAAGTAGCAAAGGAAAAGAAGAAAAAAGACATAAGATCTAACTGCTCTCAAAAAAGACTGGAGGAGGGAGAAGGAAGAGGGAAGACCATACAGTCCTCCAAAAATAAGCTTCCTTTTGAGAGAGGGAAGAAGGAATAAAATAATTATGCTGAGGATGATGAACAAATATGCAATGGGTTTAGCATGTGAAGAAAATCTACAGCAACATCATATTACTGACATTACACAAACACATTGTGTACTGTTACACTGAATCTATGAATGCCATTGAAGCGCAATTGAAACTATTTTTACTGAAGATCCTGTTGATTTTTACTCCAAATTATAACCTTTTACATGATACATTTAGAACCTCCTACTTGACATAGTAAGAGGTCAGACTACATAATCATAATGTTCCTTGGCCCCTTCTGGCCTTAAAATTTGTGAATCAATTAAACTTACAAACCAAAGACAATGATTTAAAAATTGACTTCCATATTTGCACACACAGTTTTAAATAGAATTTACATGTGGAATTTTTATAGATAAACTGTTAAATATGTAAACTGAATGAACAATTTCTATTACTTGCATGTGTAAATGAGTACAAATGAAATCTTTTCAGATAAGATTAGGCACCTTCTAAAACGTTGTTGATATTTTCTGTTAGATGGAATGTGCCCTACTTTAAACCTGAAAAATTATAGTGTATTTTTCAATCTAAAATCCAAAACTACTTAAGATATTCAAACACTTATTTAAATAGTAATGTTATGTATAAAGTATTTTTCTCTCAGCCAGATTATTGTTAAAACATTTGTCCCAAGTCCCAATTTTGACAGAAATGGATGACAGGTGCTTATAACATTATTCAAATGTCATGTGTTACCCAAATACCATTTCATTCCTGTCAAAACTCAGGCTGTGGTACTGTGAGTTCATGGAGAAATTACTGAAAATGGGAATAAACAGAAAAAAACTAGTTTTGCTGTTTAAGAATTTTAAATAGAGATGTAATTGTTGTATTTTGATTAAAAGGTTGTATGTTTTGTTGCACGGAATGCACCTAGAGACTAGGCAGGAAATAACTTTATTTAAAGTAATTGACAGTAAATAATATGGAATATGTATTGTTGAGGAATACGCCAAGCTAGGCTGCAATTGAGCACCTGTCTGTCTGTCAAGATACATTTACTACAACCATAATCACTTCTGGAAGTGAAATTCCAACCCTATTGAATTGGGAGCCTGGCCACTGACTTCAGTGGAGCCAGGATTTCAGCCAGAATACCTATTCTAGTTATGATAAACAAATCTGGGAAATTTAGTTAGTAGCAATACATGGTTTGCATGTACTTTGCACCTTGACCCAGACTCTTCAAATGTTGTACTAACATACATGGTAACATCCCTATTGTATAGTTGGAGATACTAAAGCAGAAGATTAAAGGTTAGATGTTTAGAAGAGCTCTGTTAGCAAGTGGGCCATATTTTCAAAAGGAGCTTGGCTTTCATTTACACACTGAAGTAAGTGGTGAGATTTTCATTAAAAAAAAATCAATACATTGGGTGCTGAGTTCTTCAGAAAATTTGGTCAAAAGTGTGACAATAGGAGTTGTTGAGCATTGAGATCAAAATCTTCCCTTTTCTTAGATGCCTAAATGAGAGCATAGCTCTTCTGAAAATAGTGTCCTTATTGTTGGTGCTGAGCATTTGAAACTCTGGTCCGACGTGACTTTCCCAAACTCACACAGCGTTACACTGCCAGAGCTGGGAACAAAACACAGATCTCCTAACTCTCATCCCTCTACTCTAAGCAGTGCTTTAGACCACAAAGACGGTTGTGCATGTACCCACTAGACATGAATGCATAAAAATTGATTAGCCAGAGCCATTTCACTTGGGCTAGTTACACCTTTGGCATAGTTTTGGGCTGGGGAAGGGCCTGACAAGCAAAGCTCAGATCTTGATTTATGTTTTCCCAAAGTTGGGAGAAGTTTATTTGTGTGGACTTGATCCTGATCCATCTTTATTTTAGACCCTTTAAACTGGGTATTACTCAGTGAGGTGATGTGGGGAATATATAGGGGGATGCATAACAAAGCAAGCGAGTGATTGCACTACCAGGGAAATTTACATGAACTACTGTAGGGAACTAACATGACACCTACATGGTTACAGTAACAATAGTAGCATAAGACAATATCTGCCCCTGGTTGCCTGGTGAAACTGCTTGCTGACTCAGTGTGGCTCTTCCTGTGAGTCACAAGGATTAGTATAAATAAGGAGCTATCACAGGGGCAGGCTAAAATTTAAACGTAGTAGTTGAGGCACTTTGCTCAAATCTTTGGGCCTTAGTGAGGGATTGTGGCTGGGTCTGCGATTGTGTGTGCAAACTGGGAAACCATTAGCTTGGTTTCCATTAGCAAGGACTGTCCCAGTGCCTATCCTGTAACAATGGCTGGCCTGAATAAAGTTGTGTCCTTTTGCCACCCTGCAAGTATGTCTGTCTCTGTCTCTTCATTAGTGGTGTGCCTTTACAACAGTGATCATAGATTATAAGAGCAATAGCACGTGTTGAAAATTTTATGTGAATCCACACTCCAAAAGAGGAGTGAATAGTCAGGATGTGAGACTGTAATCTTTCATTGTTTTTGAAAGCTTTCAGTTAAGGAATGACTCCTGTATTTCTTAGCATTCAGGATCAGTATTACACCTGCATTATTGTGTTCTGGATATTATCTAGATAGCTTACTGTGATTTCAACCATACTGTTTATCCATCCTATCTTAGCACTCCTATTCAATACAGTTAGTGTTTACATATTCTATAGTTTTATAGTGCTTATTATAATATTTTGTGCTGTGCAAAATTCCCTTATGAATATCAAAGAAATAATAAAAATCCTCAAGTCATAGTATTGATAGACTACTCTGATATATTTTTCACTAACAGGGCAGACAACCTATCTTAGAAATCGGTTACGTAACATTTTCTATTTGCATAGTAGAACAATTGTCATACATAGAAGTAAATTAATAGCTGTAACAATAATGTTCACTGGAAGACATACTGGTACACATACAAGGTATCATAAAGTACTTTACAAACATTCATGAGTTAAGCCTCACCAAAACTCCTATGAGATGTATAAAATCGGGATAACAAAATTTACATATAGGGTAATAGAGATACAGGAAGTTAAGAGAAATCTATAGTCTTTCCAATTTCAATCATTATTGACTTGGCCAAACTGCAGCAAAGAGGGCATACCAGTAGCAGGAATAGGACTCAGGTCACCTATCTCCCATTCCATGGGACCAAGAGTTTAAGCCAGATCCTTTCACATTATAAGAGACACTGTCAAGACAAAATTAATAGCTAAAACTTTAAACTTTTGTACTTAAAGTTAGGCTACTAAATCCATACTCAGACATCTAAATATAAGTGGCCTGATTTTCATAAGTGCACTCCACCTGCAATCTTGTGAGAGCTGCAGGTACTGAACACCTCTGAAAATCAGACCACTTTTATTTTGGTACTTAAATGTGTATTGAGGAGTCTCACTTATGCACCACGGTTAGAAAAATTTGGATTTAAACAATTTTTACTAACACCACCTTAAATTACTAAAAACGGGGAAAAAATAAAACCTAATGTATCTTCCACTGTTTTTCTGAACTTGTTTACTATTTGCAGTTAACTCTGATTTGACAAAGATACTACTCCTTCTGACTATTGTCCATTTAGCTATCTAGCTTTTATGCACTAACAATGCTAAAATGTACAGTCTGCAAAAACTTCAGGAAACTGTTTACCTATATAAATCTGTTTTTGCTGATTTCTTAAAAATCAAAATTATTTTTATATTAACTGTATAACCCCTTTCCATAACACTTGAACCTGAAGTTTTGTCCCTAACCTAAGTTGACAATGTCCCTTTAATTTAATATGGCTGAAATATAACCTTTGGGTGAGAACATTTATGAATGTTTTGGCAACACCTACTTCTTAAGAATAGAAATTTGCTCTAAGAGTCAAAGCGCTTCCATGATTATCTCAGCTTTCAGTCACACTTTAGTAATGATTCTTTTCACTCCCATGTGTGAAGGATAAAGCAGACTTTATCATGCCTTCCCATATTTACAATACAGTGCATACTCCAAAGTACAGAAACTCTAGCTCTGATTTTTGACTCAAGATGAAGAACTGTTGCAGTCCTAACTGCCAACTCACTTCCTTAATGATACTGGAGGCAGGCTGTCATATTAAGTTAATAATGTATCTATTGATCTCCATGTCAGGGAATGCAGACAGTTAAACCCTGCTGCTTTTTGGTTGATTTTCAGGTTGTTTTGGGTAAATGCCATTAACTCTTAGAGGAAGGCAAAAATCTGAGGAGTGCTTGGAAAATGTTACAAATTGTGATGCCATGGAATTTGTTCAGGTATCTCTTCCCCAAAACCATTTTGTAGAACTGCCTTGGTGCCAAGGGTGCTCAATATTGAAAGACTGGCACAACTGGCAACAGTATCTTTCTTTTAATTCTCATATCATGATTTGAATCATGCTGCAGGCAACATGAGATGACACTTGAACTAAAGGAAACTACACACAGAGTCTGAAATATTAAATAGCCACTCTGGGCAGATCTGAAAAGTAGCTTGTGGACAGTGATTCTGAGTGTTTTCTGAAATCAAATCTAAAGATCAACAATAGAACATTAAAACAGGCTGAATGGAATAAATATCAATAATCAAAATTACAGTCTTTTTGCTTTCTTCTCTGCAACAGTATGAAATTACTGGTTTTATCCTTCAGAACAGCACATGGAGACAGACTGAAAACTGTAAGATCCAGAGTCTCCTAAATGAGCTTAGTTTTCATGTGGCCTCCAGCAAGCTAATAGTTATATAGGGGCAAAGCTCCACAATAAATAAAATAATTTAAAGAGAGAGAAGGGGAGAGAATAAAGCCTTTCTTTTGGACACCATTTATGCCAGCTTGAGGGTGCCCATTTAAATCAATATGAGCTATTTGGGATTCTCTGCATCAGGGGTTCTCAACCTTTTTCTTTCTAATCCCGCCCCCCCAACTCCACAGCCCACCTGTGCCACAATAACTGGTTTTCTGCATATAAAAGCCAGGGGCAGCAAGCCGGACAGTTGCCCAGGGCTCCATGCCACGGGGGCACTGTGAAGCTAAGTTGCTCAGGCTCCTGCTTCAGCCCCAGGTGGTGGGGCACAGGGCCCCAGGCTTCAGCCCCATGCAGTGGGACACTTACTTTCTGCCCTGGGCCCCAGCAAGTCTAACACTGGTCCTGCTTGGCGGAACCACTGAAACCTGCTTGCAGCCCCTGCCACAGGGAGCCCTGGACCCTTGGCTGAGAACCACTGCTCTACGTTGTCATTTCATATATTCTGCACTACATATGCCAGATATTGATGCCTATAGCAATTTTCTGTAAAGATCAGTGAGACACAGTGATCCTGATCCAACTGTTAGCACAATCATTCCATTTGATCTCAGTGGGAGATACTCTGGCCCTACGGGTCTATGTATTTTGTAACAAATTACAAAATTCTAAACTGTAACTATGTCTGGAAAAGTAGCCTGTAAACTCCTATTGATTGGAATGCTTGGATATGCCTAAATGGTAGCATTGTGTATTCAACTGAATCCTGATACCTGTGGTTAATTTTATCATACATATTTTATAGCTAATAATTGTGTAGTGGGGAAGGTATACAACACTATTTAATCTAGTTATATTCAGAACGTTAAAATGCTGACAAGAATAACAATCTGCATTCACTTTAGTTGACCCTGGAGGGAAAACAGCAGAGTTTTAATAAACAGAACAAACTATTTTTAATCAAACGTATCTGGAAAAAAGAGCTGAGGGCAGCCCATTTTACGTGACCTTTTAAAATTATTTTCTAGAACCAGTCAATCTGACAGTCAATTTATTACACAAGCCACATTTATTCCACTCCAGGGCATGTACAAATGGAAGCCAGTTTGTGACTAGCAAAAGGAACTGCATCACTGCATATAAATGTGGTAGAGCTCTAAATCTTGGTTAAACATGCAAGCTATAACACAACTAATTTTCTGGAGAAAGAATTAAGCTGGCCTTGGAAAGGTCTAGTATAGCTCAGAAAGCAAGCTTTATTAATCTGCCATAATATTTTATGCAGCAAATTAGCCAATACTATGTGAATTAACTAACTTCTTCCACCAAGTCTAACAATTTCGAACCGCTGATGTCAGAAGTACCGTTTCACAGCCATGAAACACAAACAAACTCACAGCACTAAAATAGAAACACTCTCTGGATGCCTAGGACACTTTTGTCTGATGTGTTTCCTCTGCTTAGTTAGTTAGAGTCGGTGTTTCCTACTTGCTTGTGCCTGTGTGTGGTGGATGGCGGGGAGCAAGGGTGCAAGGTGCTTCTTCCCATTATCCCTCATACACAGGCCAAGGTCAATCGCAATGCTGGAGCAGGCAGGGGCAAGGACCATCCCTCTCTGTACTTTAATCGATGAGGGGCCTTTAAGATGCTCTCTCCTTCAAAACTGGCTCCATATCTTAATTACATCATAACAGCCTACTCATGTTTCTTTCTTGGGGTTTTGGTTTGCAATATTTATGTTTTCATTTTATTTCTTTATTTAGATTTGAACTATTTAAAAAAAAACCATCCATTCTAAGGCCTGGAAATGCAATTCACACATAAACAGTCTCACAAATATCCTCTGGAGGCACTCCTCTGGTAGCAATATGACTATAACAATTGTCAGCAGAATTCTCTAACCTGACAGTAGCTGCCTTTTGCTTCGCTAATAGCAGCTGAGAATTTAACTAGAGTCTGACCTCCCCCCGACTTCAAACTGCAAACTCAATCCACAAATGGTAGAGCTATGCCCTCAGTCAAAAGGCCAAAAGGCAGTTTTATTCCTGCCATAGCTTCTGGTTTCATAGAGTTTAGGGCCAGAACAGACCATCAGATCGTGTAGTCTGACCTACTGTATAACACAACCCAATACATTTCATGAAGATACCCTTACATTAAGCCTAATGTCTTAGCTCAAACCATGTCACCCCTCAGGAAACTGAACTCTGTGCTACAGGCAGAAAACAAAAGAGACTAAGGTTGCCACCAGTGCTGAGGTCCCTGAAATAGCAAGGAATTGAGAGAGATTCTAGATGATTCCAGCAGGCCCTTCATGTCCCATACTGCAGAGGAACCCGCAAGGTCCCTACCAATGTGTCCTGTGGGAAAATTCCTTCTTAACTTCAAATCTGAGCATTGGAGCAAGAAGATACACCATCCAAAAATTTAGAAAAGATACTGAGCCACCCTATATGGTGTCTCATATCTAGATGTGGCCAATCTCTGATGCTTCAGAGGAAGGTATTCTCACAGAATACATCAAGACAATGGGCATCATGGAAAAATAAGTCCTTATCTCTGCAGGAGACTGACTGAAGACCTGAAGGGTGAGATTTGATTATAGTCATTGTCTTACTTCAGAGCTGCAATTGTTATGAGCATATTGAGGGGAATGCAATCAATCCTCTTCTCTCCATGGCCCATGAAGGAAGGGAAAAGCAGAAAGACATACACATTGACAGACTGCAAGAACAGAAAGGAGCACTATGACCACCCAGCACAACCTTCTGCACACAGGCCACATAATTTCTCCCAGAAGTGATTTAAGGTAAATCTTTTGGAAAGCAATGGTGAGTCCTCCACCTCCTCTGATAAGCTGTTCCAATGTTTAATTACCTTAACTAGTAGAAAATCATCTTATTTCAAGTTTGAATTTGTCTAACTCCAACTTCTAATCACTGGTTCTTGTTATGCCTCTGTCTTCAACATTGAAAAGACCGTACTACTAGACATCTTTTCCATATTTTCCTATGCACTATGACCATGATAAGCTGAATGAGATGAGCTCCATAAGTCAACATCGTAAAGCTTGTTTTCCAGTACTGATCTTTTTTGTGAGTCACCTCTGAATTCTCTCCAGCATGATTCCAGCAGATACCAGAACTGGACACAATTAGCCTGTCAAGGTTCCTTCCCCACTCTGAACTTTAGGATACAGATGTGGGGGACCTGCATGAGAAGCTCTAAGCTCAATTAACAGCTTAGATCTGGTCTGGCTGCCACCACCCCCAAGCACTCCCTTCCCTGGGTAGCCTTGAGAGACTTCACCAATTTCCTGGTGAACACAGATCCAAACCCCTTGGATCTTAAAACAAAGAGAAATTAGCCATCTCCCCTCCTTTCTCCCACCAACTCCTGGTGGATCCAGATCCAACCCCCTTGGATCTAAAAACAAGGAAAAATCAATTAGGTTATTTTTTAAAAAGGCTTTTAATTAAAGAAAAAAAAGGTAAAAGAAAAACCTCTGGGAGAGATTAACATACCAGCTACTCTCACAGACAACAGATTCCAAACACAGAGGATGTTCCCTTGGGCAAAACCTTAGTTACACCAAAAAAAACCAAACTCAAATACCCAATCTGATTCTTCTTCTAATTGCACAAGACAGGTTACAAAGAAATAAACATAAACCAATTTATTCCTTTCTAAAACTTACTACTCTGATAAGAGACTGGTTCCTTGATCTTTTTCACTCCAGCTGAAAAATGAAAAACAGACTAAACAAAGGAAACTTCTCTCTTTCCTTTTGAAACATCTTGTTCCCCCATTGGTTCCTCTGGTCAGGTGTCAGCTAGTCTAGGTGAACTTCTTAACCTTTTACAGGTAAAAGAGGCATTAACCCTTAACTATCTGTTTATGACATAGCCCCTTTTGCCACAGCATTGCTCTGAGAGCTCATGTTCAGGCAACTATCTACAGTGACCCCTAAATCCTTCTCTGAGTCACTGCTTTCTAAGAGGGTACGTCCAGACTACCCGCCGTATTGGCGGGTAATTATCAATTTATTGGGGATCGATATAGCATGTCTTGTCTAGACGTGATATATTGATCCCAGAACGCGCTCCCGTTGACTCTGGAACTCCACCACAGTGAGCGGCGGTAGCGGAGTCAATGTGGGAGCCGTGGCTGTTGATCCTGTGCCACGAGGATGGGAGGTAAGTTGAAATAAGATACGTCGAATTCAGCTAAGGTATTCCCATAGCTGAAGTTGCATATCTTATACTGACCCACCCACCCCAGTGTAGACCAGGCCAGAGTCTCCCATCCTGTAGGTATAACTTGTATAGTAGGTTCCCAGATGTATAACCTTGCATTTGGCTGTATTAAAACACATTTTGTTGGATTTTAGTCATTTAACCAATTCAGATCACTTGAACCATAACCTGTCCTCCTCATTATTTACTATCCCACCTTTCTTTGTGACATCTGCAAGCTTTTCCAGTACAGATTTTACATCATCATCTAGATTGTTGATATTGAAATATTGAACAGTGTTGGACTGATAATGGATCATGGGGATCTAGCTTAAATAGCACCACTAATCAATACCACCACATTAACAACATTTTGAAATCTGACAGTGAGCCAGTTTTTAATCAGCTCATCTGTGTCTATTAGTTCCATATAAACACAAGTTGGGTTTTTTTTTGTTATTTTTTCCATGGGGTACTAAGTCAAATCCAGGTACACAAGCTCAACAGAGCTGGTTTTATCAGCCAGAGCTATAATCCTGTCCAAAACAAAACACTTCCCACCTTAAAATTATGTTTACAGTCAGTTATGCTAACAATTGCTTAAAGCCTTGAAAAAGTGCCCTCTTCAAAATTCCAGATGTACATGTTAATGGTTGCTGTCATATTCTGTTTGCACATAGTAAAGGTAACCAGATCATGGTCAATGGTATGTAACAAACCAATCATTTTTAGACCAGCAATTAATTCTTCTTCCTCCTTTGCTTCCCTCAAGAAACCAGCACTACCCTCCTCTAGTCTGGATGGAGTCTCAGCTAGCTTGTTCTCATCCAAGCCACAGTCTCCCTTAGATGCAGAGTAATGCGATCAGCCACTCCACCTGTAGCCATTGAGGTCAAACTCTAGTGCTGAATGTCCTTATACATCACATTTATATACAATTACACTAAATAATATGGAAAATGTATTGACAGAATGTCTGTATTGTAAATAGGTCTTTTGTGCTTTAGGACTCTATACAAGAAAGAAATACAACTCTATATCTGCAAACTAGAAATTATTCATAGTTTCTTTAGTGAAATATAAGTTTCTACTACACAGTAAATAAAATCATTTACTGAATTGGACCACTAGAGTTAAACACTATCCTCACTCAATTGATACAACTCCACTCACTTCAGTAGGAGTTTTGCCACAGACTGACAGCAATATTTGGCCTTTGGGAAATAACTCTCATAAGACAACACAGTAAATCTTTCACTTAAGGATACTAAATACCCTAGCTAATTATACCAGTACTTTTAGTTTTTAATGTTACAAGAGAAGTAAAAACAGAAAAAAAATCATCATAATTTGGTTTGGATTTTTCTGGCACAGATATTGACCTCAACTGTAAATTTGTGGGTCAAATGAATATGACAGCAAATGAGTGATGAGCAAAATAATTAGACCAGTAAAGAAGTTAGTCCTAGGTGTTTACAGAGTTAATACATGGTTTATTTCCTCTTGCTATACCGTATAAACAAACTTGTAGAACATTCCCATGAACTTAGCGTGCTTGGGAGATATTCTTGCATATAACAAGGACAATAGGTCTCACATTTCTTTTTGGGTATAAGTCTATTAGCATCGGTGGGAGTTATGTGCACACACCAAGAGCAGAAGAGATTGTTAAAGCCCCATTAAAACAATGAAAATATCTGTGCCAGCTGAACCCATTTATAAAACAGCTAATGAGGGTTTAACATACTTTGCCTGATCCAAGTAAAACACAACACAATTTTGGTAAATAATGTTCTAGGTCAGTTCATATAATTTATAATAAGACTAAAATCACCCATGGTCAACACTGATGAAGGGATCAAGTGCTGATGGGGGAGGTTGTTGGTGACATCAGGTATCCGCAAATGTATCTCTGAAATGGGTACCTAAAGTCAGTGTGACAGTGCTGCCTGTGGGAGCCCACTGAGGTCACTCAGTTAGGGTGAACTGCAAACAGAATGGGGCAGACAAACCCCAGACACTGGAGGTTATTCCAATACTTAGATTTACCAAGCCAGCACAAAACAGCTTCTACAATACCTCACTGGTTACTTAGAAGTTTCAAACACTGCAGTTCCCTTAAAGTGCCCAGTCTCAGGCCTCTGTCCAGACACACACCTCAATATGATGATTACTGAAAATCGTATCTCATCATATAAAAGAAAAAGTTCTTTCAACCCCAAAGGGTCAGCCACACACCCAGGTCCAATTATAACTTAGATCTTACCCAAAATACACGCTATAGCCAATTCTTATTAACTAAGCTAAAATTTATTTTAAAAAAGAAAGAGTTGGTTAAAAGATCAATATACATACAGACTTGAATTCAATTCTTGAGGTTCAGATACATAGTAGAGGTGAGCTTGTAGTTGCCAAAAGTCCTTTTATAAATAGTCCATGGTTATAGTCCAAGGTCCATATTCAGGGTGACTCCAGTCAATGACTGGGGATCTCACATGTGTGTGTGTGCATGACAGAGTATGTGTGTGTGTGTGAGAGAGAGCTAGAGAGCCAGTGTGTGTGTGACTGTGTGTTGAAGGACTATTTGATAGAGTGTGTGTTGGGGAGTGTGAGTCTGTGTATATGTGTGTGTGAGAGACAGACAGACAGACAGACACAATCTGTATTGGGGGACTGTAACTCGTGAGAGGCAGTGTATGTGGGTGTGAGAGCCAGTCTGTGTGCGAGAGAGACTGTGTGTGTTTTAGGGAAGTGTGAGAGTCCGTGAGCGCACTGTCACTTTAATTCCCCCCTTCTCCACCACTCCCACCCTCAATTCAAGTGGAAGTTTTGCTCCTCCTGTCCTGGCCCTGCCCCAACCCAGCCCCTGCCAGAGACTGAGCAGTGCAGGTAGGCAGCATCTAGGGAGAGACTCCGCTCCAGGCGGCAGTGGGCTGGGCCACCATGCCCCTCTGGGCTCCCCAGGGCTGGGGCGGCAGAGCCAGAAGCTGGAGCCCTCAGCTGGCCAGCTGAAGAGGGAGGGAGGGGGCAGGGAGAAGCCCACCTGCCCAGTGTGGGGGGAGGCAATGGGGGGCCAGGGCGGAGAAGAGAGGATTCCAGCCACAGCCAGCAACGAAAATGGTGCCCCAAATTTTCCGGTGCTCTACGCAGCTGTGTATGCCTAGGGACAGCCCTGACCATTTGCATTTGATGTAGTTGAAGGAAATTTAGCCCACTATGCTTAATTTGGACAACAGAGATGTTTCAGCATTTATGTCCTCAAAGAGACAGAGGGCTTTTTTATTTCTGTCTTTAAATTGAAATCCGGCAAGTGCTCATATTCTAAACCATCCATGCTGAGTCTTTTGACTAAACTCTCATTGCTTTGATTTGAGCGCACTTTACCCAATCAAAACATAGGAATAGTCCACCATGTTGAACAACATTATAATCAAAACAGCTAATCAGGAATTCTCGAACATTTGTAACCATTTTTTTTATTGATCTTACAATAAAAACAGAGCATGCCTAATGTTTCCAGTGCTCTCTTCCCAAGTGTTTTGGTTCTACTTATAGCCATGTACCATGTTTCTCTCTAAACCCTAAACAAAAAACAGACCCTTTCAAAAATTGTCTCTGCTGCCAAAAGGAGGCTCTAGGTTTAATTGGAATATTCACAGGTGTAGTTTGGTGTTACTTTGTAAGAGACATTATTTCTATCATGCAGTATTTCCACTGAAGTCTAGTTTGCTTTTTTTTAAAGAAAAAAGCAAAGTTATAATAAATGTGTGGCTGGAAATACTTTAAAGCGTACAAGTAGTTACTAGTATATCTCAACATTAATAATAGAATGTACCAAATAAATATTGAGCAAATGTAACTAACATTTATAGCCACAAATTATTTCCAGACAGACACATTTGCTAAATTTAACCTTCTATAGCTTTTTAAAAAAATTATTCACTCTTTAATATTCAAATTGCATGCACAATTCCTGACATTAGCTGAAATTAAACATACTGTACATTTTAAGAACATGGATGAAATACAGAGTTCAGATTGCATAAATATCTAAAAGCCTGAGTGTTTATCGAAACTTTATCTGAGTCTGCAAAACCAGTCTACAATCCTCTCAAGATGGAGTATGCCTTTCATTAGATTTTCTGGGCATCATGCTTCTAGTCAGACTAGAAATACTTCAATAAACTACTTTTTTTTCCTGTCCCACTCAGAACCAGGTACTTCTGAGGCACATGAAAGAGTGAAAAGAAAGATATCCCACATATGTTGTACCTCAAAGGGGCTCACTTTGAACTTTTAGGAGATGATTCATGTCAGTTCTTATTTTATCACTGTTGGGTCTTTTTGTACTGTACCTAACCTCAACTTCAGAATTCCTGCATTTCTAAACTAGAAATTAATATTCTAGCTCATCATAATACATAAGAATAGAGGCCTGATCCTGCACTACTGAAATCAAAGTCAGTGGGTCTTAAGGAAGGATTTGAAGGTGCTAAGGTGAGTGGCTTTCTGAACCACATTAGGGACAATGTCCCAAGCATACAAGGAGACACCGAACAACATGCGAAGATGATCTGGGGAAGCACTAAGAGGTGGATGAGGCTGGCACTGCTGGTGCAGCAACGGTGGAATGGATCAATGTGCGAAGATACAAGAGAGAAGTAGGGACGAGGAGACTTAGGAAGACCCTTAAAAGTGAGGACATGAAGTTTGACTTGAATTCGATTCATTGTAAATGGAGGAGCCAGTGGAGAAATTGAAAGAGTATGATATGGTCAGCACAGTGGTTGAGGAAGATTATCTCAGCCTCCTGAATTGATTGATGGTAGGGCAGTATAGTGACAAGGAGACAGGAGAAGGAGAGACTGAACTACTCTGAATAAGAAATTAGGATAACTCTCGGAACCAGAGTTTTAACTGCAAGGATAGGGAGAAAAATCCAGATATTTTAGAGAAAAACATAGTAAGATGTGGATATAAACTAGATATGTGGAAGAGAGGAAGGAGTTAAAGATGACCCCCTGGTTACATGCCCAGGTGACAGAGTATATTGAGTATAATTTTGTTAACAGTAATAGATAATGGGAAGAACATGCACGGAGGGTTTCAGGGTAATGATAGAGTTCAGTTTTAACCATGAGCAACTGTGTACTTTATGGATATCCACTGGACAACAGAGGTTTCCAAGCAAAATCATTCTCTAGTCAACAATAGCCATGTTCAATAGTTGGCTTCTGGTGGTTTCCATTTCAAGCTGGAAATTACAGGCACACTTTATTTCTCCATATGCCTGTTTTAAGAGCTAAAAACATTTATTGTAGCAGTTTTCCACATTCAGAATGGTATATTACAGGTCATGCCTCCATAACAATAATGGCTGAACAAAAGGAGTTGAAAATTCAAATAGGATTAAGATTGAGGATGGATTTTAGCCTGGAGTAGCACTGGCAGAATAAGACTACATACCATCAAAGCTACAGGACATAAGATAGAGTATTGACTATTGAGCAATCCAACTAGTTAAGTATTATTAACTCTCAGATTTAGTACTTAAGTGATCAGAGAATGATATAACAGAGTGCAAGTAAATATCATCAGTACAATGCTACATGATGAGAATTACAGCTGGCTGGAAACTGGCATTTCCTTTCTGAGGAAAATTCTAACAAAAAAATTGGAAAAAAAATTGTTCCAAATTAGGGGTAAAAAAAGGTGGAATTTTGTAATTTCCCATGAAACAAAAATTCTGAAAAATTTCAATTCAGTACCATCAAAATGTTTTATTTAGATAATATCAGATTGTTTCATTTTGCTAATATCCAAATATTTCATTTTGATAAGGTAAAAACATTCAGTTTTGCCCATCTTTTCTCATAATGATTGTGTGTATAGTGGCTGCCATAAAAATAAAAATAAAAATGATCATTTGTTAGCAGTTACCACATAGTGGCAGTATTTCCAACCCCAGACACTCAACAAAAATCATGAGATTGGCTTAAAAATAAATCACAAGATTAAGATATAAACTAATACATTTTAGGGTTATTTTTATTTGCCTTCTGGTTTTTGAACCTTTAGGATTCATGTTTTCAAGCTATTCTCAGCAACTATGAGGGCATTAAAAAAAGTAATCTGAGAGTCTCTCATAATTATATGACTCCAGGAGTTGGACTTTAAGGAACATACAAATATTATGAGACTTACGATAATATTGTGAGAGTTGGCAACACTGTTAGATTATCACAGTTTCCCCAATGTTTAGAATAGGACATTTGTGATAACTGTGTCATAAGAGTTGCAAACGTTGAAGTCTTATACCTGCTTGCTGTGTGAGGCTAACAATGATGCAATTGTAGATGGCTGGGTGGTACCACAATGTAGATGGAGCAATGTGGTGTCACACAACTGCCAACAGACAAATGCGAGATGGAGAGTTATATTTCTCAGTTACTTATGGTAGAACCCACTCTGCTACGTGCTTTCCAGATATTCAAGAAGGGAGTGTCTCTGCTCTGGGGGCCTCACAATCTAAAGATAGACAGAAAAGTAAACAGAGGGGATAGAAGAAGAACAAAAATTAGCAATTTATATACATGTCAATTTGCTGTAAACAGCATAGCAGAAAGGGGTCTTCAAGAGGAGCCTTGTGGAGGAGCTCAGATAGGGCATATGATGCAGAAGTGGGGTCTACATGGAAGAAAACATTGAGGTGATTGCATGAGAATTTCACAAGCTGGAAACAATGGTGGAACAGTGAATTGCAGTAAACTGGCCAAGATCGACTACTCTGAATGTGATATAGCATAGCACCTGTGTCAGCCAGTCCTAACTGTTGTGCAGTTCTCCAGTGCCCACATGCTAATAACTATCTGTCATTTTTCTGCTGACATCGGTGTCTGTCCATTATGGTTGCAGAGGATATGTTGAATTTGGCATGTAGGGTACCTAAGTGTCTCTGTAATTAGAACATCTGTGTGGGGATAATGGCAGCTTGCTTTTGCTACAGAACAGTTTATTTTCCAGTGACAGTGAAATTAGGGTTGTGGATGCCCTGGAATGACCCTGTTGCTGTACACTGGCGGTATGTCTACACTGCATTGTAAATCTGGGTCCGTGGAACCCGGGCTTGTGGACTTGGTGTTTCCAAGTCTGCACTTCAGTGTCCCATCCGCAATGCTGAACCTGGATTTCACAGTCACAGTAACAAGTCTCTATTGCACTACACACACCTTCTGTGGTTTGATCTGCATCCACACTGCAAAATTATGGGGTTTGGACCCTAGTCACAGTGAGTCTCAGGCTTTGACCCACCCCTCTAGCACAGTCCTGACCCGAGTCAGATGGATTTGGGCTCAAACCTGAGTCAGAGCCTGGGATTAATGTGCAGCACAGATATACCTTGGAAGTTACTCTACCTCTGAGTTTGGAGTATCTTTTCAAGATACTCCATCTGCATAGATATTTGGACCTTACAGTGTCGGAAGCAGTGGTCCCTCAGTCCTGTAAAACCTACTTGTGACAGACTGACAATATCCTGTAATATACTGGACACATCCTATTGAACTGAGTGTCATACCTTTGGAATTCACTGTATGAAAAATGCAATCATCTATGTGTCATTGAGGATTGTATATTTTTCCATGGGAAGGGTAAATAGGAAAACAGCAGGGGGGCAATTAGGCAAATTCACTCAGGTTGTAACATCTCCAGAGAAACATCACTTCCTGGAGAAATCCACATATACTAGTTCAAACTGGATTCTCCAGGAACCAACAAAGAAAGAATATTTTGGACCAATAGCCTGGTTTTAAACTGGCTCAGTATCACCTATCTGAATCAGCAAACCAGGGCTGCCCAGAGGATTAAGGGGGCCTGGGGCAAAGCAATTTTGGGGGCCCCTTCCATAAAAAAAAGTTGCTATACTATAGAATACTATATTCTTGTGGGGGCCTTTGCGGGGCCCGGGACCTGGGGCATATTGCCCCACTTGCCCCCGGGCAGCCCTGCAGCAAACTGATATTACCTCTTGTCCAAGTTGGGCCTCAGTCCCCAGGGAAGGGTTGGAACGACTAATCAACAATCTGCACCCTTATCAAGGCGAGGGGAATGATCTCTGGTAAGCTAATTAGCAAGTGTGTTGGTGCTTTTATTGTCTTTAATATAGGTTTCAGAGTAGCAGTCGTGTTAGTCTGTATCCGTAAAAAGAACAGGAGTACTAGTGGCATCTTAGAGACTAACAAATTTATTTCAGCATAAGCTTTCGTGGCCTACAGCTCACTTCTTCGGATGCATAGAGTGGAACACACAGACAGAAGATATTTATACATACAGAGAACATGAAAAGGTGGAAGTACCCATACCAACTGTAAGAGTCCAATCAATTGAGATGAGCTATCATCAATAGGAGAAAAAAAACCTTTAAAGTGATAATCGAGATGACCCATAGAAGGTGTGAGGAGAACTTAACATGGGCAAATAGATTCAATTAGTGTAATGACCCGATTATTCCCAGTCTCTGTTTAAAGCTAAGTTAATTGTATCTAATTTGCATATTAATTCGAGTTCAGCAGTCTCTCTTTGGAGGTTGTTTTTCAAGTTTTTTTGTTGCAAAATTGCCACCTTCAAGTCTGTCACCAAGTGGTTAGAGAGGTTGAAGTGTTCTCCCACTGGTTTTTTAATGTTATGATTCCTGATGTCAGATTTGTGTCCATTTATTCTTTTGCATAGAGACTGTCCATTTTGGCCAATGTACATGGCAGAGGGGCATTGCTGGCACATGATGACATATATCACGTTGGTAGATGTGCAGGTGAACGAGCCCCTGATGGTGTGGCTGATGTGATTAGGTCCTATGATGGTGTCACTTGAATAGATAAGTGGACTGAGCTGGCATCGGGTTTTGTTGCAAGGATAGGTTCCTGGGTTAGTGTTTATGTCTGGGTTAGTGTCTTTAATATAGTCTCTCTTTAGTGCTTTTACCTTAAGAATAAAATAGGCTGGCACAAAAAGAGCTGTGTGGTATCTACAACTGTAGGCAGTCACACAGTTATCCATCTCTGAAAAGAAAACAAGCAGGTGTGCTTTGGCAGTTCTGTCTGTGCTGGGAATAACAGTGAAAGCAGGGAACTGTGCAGTCTGAAAGTATGCCAGTCGGAAGGGAGCGAGATGTGGGTCTCCACCTACGAAATGCAATGGCTGGAGAGCTGGAAGCCTGAGAGCGGTGCACTTGCTGGAACACTGTGTTGGGGGGTGAGGGTGGCGGTGGGGGAACACAAGTACAGTTGCCCTGACCCGTTACATGCCTTTCTTTCTAACTCCCACCATCTTTGCCAGATGCACAGAGACATGCTTTGAACAGTTCACAAAGACTAGCCTGTTCTGCAAGGTTGCACTGAATGTGGAATAGCAGTTCCTTTATTCTTTTCTAGGAAACATTCTTTTTCCTTTATTCTTTTATTTTTTGCTAGGAAACGTCATCAACAATGCAATGTTGAAATTACTCTGGAGGTAAGTTGCCTGGACTCTTCCCTTGCCCACTACTCCATCTCCTTGGGACTTGTTCTAACATTCCAAAGTCTTCAGTAGCTACAAACACCTACCATTATTTAAAGGTTTTTTTCCCCTCCCCCTAAATTTTCCCAGGATAAGCAAAATTCAGTAACAGTTTTTCTAGATATTAAAATACCATGATTATAAAGTTCACTGCTCCCTAGCAATGAAACTATCCCTAATCATGGTGGATAAAACCTTTATATCACATCACCCCTTCCATATAGTCCTTGTTTCTTAAGTAAATAAAGGTTTAAAATAAATAAAGAGCTATCCTAGTAGATATTTTTTTAAGTCCAGTATCTCACATCTCATGTTCAAATGTTAATACTATACCCCTAAAGTGGTAGAGTGTAATTTTGGACCTTCACTTATACTGTTAATTTGTCAATTTTTGTGGTATTAATTTTTATTCTATTTAATTATAAAAAAAGACATTGAATAAATCATATTGAGCCAGATTGTGGGCAGTGCATAATTTGTAATGAAAGAGGTGCCGGGCTCAAGCAATTTTTTAGATTCATAAACTGATGCAGCAAGCCCAGCGGTGCCAAGGCTTAGCCCTGACACAAATTAAGCACAAATTAAGTGGGCCTGTGCCTGTGGGAGTGAAGGGCTTCCTGCACCAGCTACTCATACCAAAGGTATCTGTGTGATGGGGAGAGAATAAGCCACTATTCCTTCCTTGTGCATACTGGTTTAAGTGAGTGGGAATGGGCAGAGACCAGGTCGAGCCATGGGCGTGTGCTGCTCCAGGTATAGGCTAAGACACAATCTGCTGCCTGAGACAGTACAAGATCAAGCTACTCCATACACCAGGCTTGTGGTAAAGCTGTGAGTGAACTCATTCCTTTAAAAATCTAAGTGTGCTATACACGCATGGAATGCTCAACCCCTTTCATCATTCTAAAACCAAAAACGAATATTAGCAATTAATTTCTTTATGGTTCTCAAGTACTGTGGGAGGTCTTAAGAAAGAAGGTAAAAATGTTTATATAAAAAAGAAATAAAATAGCCCATTGCGTGTTGCCCCCCCACAAAAAAAACCCCAAAGCAACCAAACAAGTAACTAATGGCATCAACGTAACAATGTAATCAGTGCAAATCCTGCAGGTTAGATGAAAATAAAGGACTAACTAAATGCTTGGTTGTTTTTCAAGTGATGGAAGTGGATTCTCTACTCATTTGCTACATACAATCTAAACGTTCAAGTTCAATTGAAATCTCTCTGAGGTTCTCTTTCAAACTTTTTACATTTTCCTTTCAGTTGATTTGTCTCTTTAGCACTTATTGATTTTCTCTCTTAGGAAGAAGAATTCTACAACAATTATTTGGTCTCCTTAAGTATTCCCCTATCTGGTAGAACAACAAAAATGTATAAATGGAAATGTCATTCCATTAGTAAATTCTTAGATCTTCACTCATCGTGCAACAATAACTTCTAAAGTTGAAAAGATTCCATAATTTGCATGCTGCTGCTAAAGGGCATGTAATGTGCTAGCTAATACCTACGTGTGCCAGTTTAATCTACTGGATGCAATATCAGACTGTTAAATGTGTATCCTAAGCTCTAAAGCTACCAGAAGCCCAAATCTCTGCTGTAGCCACACCTGGCTCGGAGCTGCATGTTCCTGACCCCTCTGCAGAGTTCTATACAGAAATATAGCCCTGACATCCCCACCGCTTGTGTTCAAATACACTACTCCCCCAAAAAAGATATAGTTACACAGGAGTATACATTATTACTTCTGAGGACTACTTATACTTTTCCTCTTGTTTAAAAGGCAATTGGTGCCTTAAGAATATCTAAGATAGGAGAGATGTTATTGGTGGAATATTGGCATCACTGAAGTCAATGGCAAAACTCCTATTGACTTCAGTGAGCTCAAGATTTCACCTAACATTCCTTGTCTTGTTGCTGCAGAATGAGGTCAATGGGTAGTCTGTCTACCCCAGTTACTGGTAGACTCAGGAATTTGGTAGGCAGCCATTTCCCAAACAGACAGGAGAGGAAGGGAGACAACTATGTAGATGCACCTTTTACCTTCTCCCCTCCCTGTACACGTCACCCCACCCTGCTTCAATGTTCCCTCTCTCCTCTCTTTTCTATTTAGTTTATCTCCTCCTAAACCCACTCTCCTGAAAAAATAGGAAAAGAAAATCATGGAACTAGCATGAAGTTTTGCTGCTGTCACATTATTCACTCTGTCTGTACACTAGATCCCCTTCCACCACCATGTCTTTTCTATATAGATGAGAAACTCTTTGCAGGGACTGTCTGCTATACTGTATCTGTCTCGTGCCTGCCACAATGGGCTGGTTCTTGGGCAATACCATAATAAACATGATTATTAATAGTAATAACAGAGAGGAACCTATGGAGAGGTGGGGTTAGTCCTGATCTGAGATATCTTCGGGGTTTCTGAACCCTTCAAATTTTTACTTCATTCAGCTCTTTTTATTTCTTTCTCTCTAGTCTCATATGTTAGGGATAACAGCTAACATCTATTATACAGGTGCAGCAGTAAATGCCTCAATACAAATTTTGGAAATAGAGAGAGAATATTCATCCCTTTTTTCATCACACCCTTCCCTCAAAATAAAAGTAAAACTCAGATCTTCTTCTTCTGGATGTTTTTTTCTTCTGATACGGTGTGATAATGTGCAGATATTTGTTATCAGACAGCAATATAACAGAAGTCCATTATATTTTTGCTCTACGTTTATTTTGTGTATAAATTAAGCTGTGTATAAATTATAAATATGTATGCTCTGAACATATTCATTCACAAAAAGTAGACAAGGAAATAGTTATTTGATTTTGCTTCTTTGACTTTTTTGTAAGATTATTATATATAGATACTTTTGATCATTTTCTACCATTTAGAAACTATTTTAATGGTTGTTTTTACTATGATTAGGTCTTTCATCTTTTAACCACTCAGAAAATGACTAAAGAGACTTTATATATGCTTTGGTCCTAAATTAAGCCCCATTTGACTAGATCAATATGAGAGAAAAGAGTGTATGTTGTGTGTTTATTGCATATACAGAAATCCAGTTTTATTGCAGCCTAGTACTAAGCATCAGCAGCTGCTATAGATGTTGATGTGCTAAGGTTCTCAGCTAAAGTGGTAAAAAGCAGTGCTTCTAAAAAGTAAGGAAATGTTCAGAAGAAGATCCTGCCAGAGAACCATATACAAATGCGGGAGAATTATTGAAAAGGTTCAGATAACAATGTCTTGATTCAAAACCCCAGTCACATTTCAGACAACATGAAAAAGCCCATTCTCAAGAAAATGTGGTGCTAAATGTTGTGTATCTTGAGTGACATGCAAGCCAACGCTCAAACATTCCTGCAGCCCAGACTTCTTAGTGTATGCGCAACGTTGCCTCAGGTGGCATATCACCTGGATTCATCACCGAATTTGGTCCACTGGTTGGATTATTAACTTCCCTGGCCCGGGCCAGTTACTGATGGGGAGCACAATATAAATGCTGATCCATGCCCCGCAGCCCAGACTCAGTGTCATGCATTCACTTGGGCTGCAGGAATGTTCTGCTATTGTTGCTTTAGCTGGGAGAGGCTGCTGTGGAGCTAGCTGTGAAAATATAAAAGGGACCACTATTTTGCTGCTGGATCCGAGGAAAGAGGAAGGCACAGAGATGAGCAGCCAAGCAGCGGGGATGGGAAAAGGGTGCCAGCAGCAGCAAGTAATAGGACAGAAGGTGAGGGAATCCAGTACTGGTCCCATGCTCCCCATCTCAGCAACCAATCATCTCCCATTCCCACTCACATCCAGTCAGTCCTCCCTACCTGGGCAGAGTTTACTGACCTTAAGGTAAAGAAAATGTATGGTTATATTAATTTTTTTACATATTTAATAAGTTAATTTATATATTTGCAAACGTGCATACAGTATCATATGATGCTACACAAAGTTTGGTAGGTATTCCAGGAAGAAAGAACTCTGAAATTCCCCTTGTCAGATTACTCCATAGATTTTTCCAGTAGGACAGCTGGGTTGCCCCCTTTACCCTTTCAAAAAACAAAACAAAAAAAAAACCCACCCTTAGCTTTTTCAGACTACAGAAACTGCAGAATTCCAGAACTCCATTGCACCACTTTGGAGCCTGTCCTAATTCCACAGCAGCAGCAGGACCTCTGACACTTCCCTAAAGGTGCAAAGGGTCTTGCTCCACTTAAAAACAGACTTCCTTCCAACACATAGACTCTTTGCCTTGCAGCAGAGGGTCATTGACAGGGTTGGTTGATCACTTTTTCATCAGGGGCAGAAGCTGACAGACAGAGGGATCCTTCTGCATGCAATCCCCACAGGGTAATCTGGCTCAGATGATCAGAGCAGGACACTCATCAAGACAGAGAGGCATAATATGCCACTGATTACTGAGCATAACTCCTCACTGATAATCAGTGGAATCAAAAGATTAAACATAGACACATAGGAATTGGCATACCTGATCAGACTGAAGAATAGTATACTCTTGTGCCCTGTCTCTGACAGATGGTTAGAAGGAAAGTTTTAAACCTCTATAATGGACAATTATGCAGAGACAAAAATGAACAACAACAAAAATGGGGGTAGGTAACCAGGGAGTTAATGGCTGGCTTATTTCCCGAGGGTTTTTAACCTCTTATGAATTTTATGAATTACTTTATCTTGTTTCAAAGTAGCAGCCATGTTAGTCTGTATCAGCAAAAAGTCCCATTATGTATATCCATGTCTAACCTTTCTTTCACTTTTGCTCTTTGACTCAGTAGTTTCTTGTGGCAAAGAGTTCCACACGTTGGTTGTGTACTGTATTAAAAAACAATATTTCTTGTAACAGTTTTAAATTTGTTACATTTAATTTTCCTTATTTGACCCCTTATTGTTTATAGCGGTAAATAGGAGTGCCTGACTTACCTTCTCTAAACCATACATTATATTCTATATCTCTATCATGTCAGCTCTTATTTATCTCCTCTCTGGTTAGATATAATCTTTTTAATCTCTCCACATATGGAAGTCTTTCCACGCGTCTAATAATTTTTGTTCCAGTTCCTTAACCTTTATTTGTGCTCTCCTTTGTGAGATGAGATGAACACAGTTGAACACTGGTGAAGGGTACTACAGACTTATAGAAGACCTTTAGAATATTTGCAGTACATTCTCCATCCTTTTCTTAATAACAGATAACACTATAAAATTTTCAAATATATATTATTTAATTTTGAACTGAGAACTTTGTTTAAACAAAGTACGAACAATGTTGAAATAAACATTAAATGAGTATTTCTGACAACAAGGCAATATTTGTTTTTTTTTCAAGGATGTAAAAATGAGAGGGTAATATTTTCAGTAGAGGGAAAATACATATTTTATTTCATATTCTGTATTATTCCTTTTACTTTTGATATGCTGATTTTCTTAAATCAGCTTTAACTGAATACCTCCCAGCCTCATATTTGACCGATATATCTGAATCTAAGAAGTAAATGAATGAACTGTAAAGTTATTAAGACAGTTATGTACATCAGTTCTTGTCAGTCCCTTTCAAACTGAAACATAGATATTGAAGCAATGTAAAATTATGCAGGTAGATAAATGGTACTGTAATAACTTATTTTTAGTTAAACACAAGCAAAATTATTTCTTCAGCAACTTTAACAAAAGCAAAAAAGATATTAATTCTACCAGGTCTATCTGCCATTTGATTTATGTTTGAAATGCCTGACTTAAAAGATGTTTTTAAAAGTAAAATAAATAATTAAATTAAATTAAAAAAATCAGCACTATTCAAAGGCATCTTTGAATCTTAACTATTTTGTCCACTTGAGCTAAGAAAAAAAAAGGTATTAAATATAATGACTTTTCATCTTTGCCCAACAATTATCCTTGGATGTGCAACCATCATCTTTTTTGCTACAAGTCCTAAAACGGTCTGTTATAAAGAATCAAGCATACTAACAGTCTTGTTTAAAATATGATGAAAGGACATGCTGGAATCTTTTAATGGGGAAAATGTGAAATCTATTTTACAGTTGACATTTACGAGTTCATCAGGTGTATTAAGCGTGTTCTGAGTTCCCTTTTATTTTAAGATAATTTATTTAATTTACTTTTATACAAAAAAGTATATAGTGCCACCTAGGGGTACACACTAATTTGTAAATTTGGAATGATAGACCGAATACTATGAATTGCTTTTGTTTTTCTTAACTACATTCTCAGGAAGAAAATGTATGCCAAAGGAGATTTATTTAACTCCATATCACCATGCTAATAGTGTTGCATCAAATAATGGTACAAAGTTAAGCTGCTTCATGTTTTAATCAATATATTTAAAAAAAATACACAGACTGGCACACATTCCAAAGAAATATATAACACGGAATCAAACCCACTGAAATATTGAAAACTCAGTTAATTGGGTATTTCAGGGAACTACAACCACTGATGTTTTGATTATGCATCCTTTATCAACTTGTTAGTCACAGAAATGTAAGTGAATTTTATGTCCACCTTCACATAGTTTCATCTAACACTTTCCACTTCAGTAGGGTGCTTGTGATGAGGTGTCTTTTTAAAAAAACAGCAGCAACAAAAAACCATCAACAACCTTTTATTTGGTTGAATTACATGTTTTTGGTGATTTATTTCCTTGAAAGATATGGGGCAAGTCTTGTTTCATCATAGTAGTTAAAGTGGCTGCACATCCACTTTAAGTTACCGGTAGGTCTTGAAACACCATTGGTAGTTTGCTATCAGATTTTCCGGTTCTTAGCACAGAATCCTGTCTATGCAGATGTAAGCGGGGGAATGGTCCCGCTATTGTGGGGAACTTTCCTGGCTTCTGCACTACCCCGGAGAAGTAACTAGCGAAAGGATCTGAGTCCTCGCTCCCACTTCCTTTACCCAGGGGCCTCCCTGCCCTTGAGGACTCCCCTTCCACTCTCCTGTCTGGCAGAGTCCTCGTAACCCTAACAAGGCTGGGCCTAGGATTCCTGGGGGGCTCAACCCCCAACCCTGCTGTGGTCACCCAGGACAAGGGCTAGAGTGTCCCCACTCTGGGGTACTCTCTTTGCACTGTGCACCTCCCTGACCCACTGATCACATTATACAATTTAAAGCAAATACAAGTTATTTAATTAACACTTAATTTAAAAAAGAATAAGGAAAAATGTGAAAGGTTAAAGGAAAACACATCACGCTGCTCTGTGGCAGGGAACATTACAAACAGTGTCTCTGGAATGTCAGGGCAGTTCACAGTCTGCTCCTTGTAGGTCCCAGGCCTCCTTCTCAGGCCCTGGCTGTGCTGCAGGGACGCTGAGGGTTGGACACTTGCTCTGGCGGTGGCCACACACTCTCAGACACTGGGTGGCAGGACCCTTCTTCCCAGCGTCACCCCTGCTCTGTCAGGGTTACGATCTCCCTCCAAGTCTGGCCTGCAGGGCCTCTTGGCTGAGGCGTCTCCCTGTGCTGGGTCCACTGCCCAGGGTCCCCCTTGCTTTCCCCAGCTGCTCACCGCACCCAGGTCCGGACTGCTCCAGCTCCACACTCCCTCAGCACGGCTGCTGCTGCTGCTCTGCCTTCAGCTCCCTGGGCTGCTTCTCTGGCCTCTTTGGCTCCAGTTGCTACCACTCTGCTCCCAGGGCAGGGCTGCTCTGCAGGCTGCTTCTGTGACTCTGCTCTGAGCTCTCATCTGCTTCCTGGGCTGCTTGTCTGGCCCCTCTGGCTCTGGTTGCTGCAGCTCCACTCCCAGGGCAGGTCTCTCTCTCTGGGCTGTGCTCTGGCTTTTTGGGCTGCGGCTCCGCTCCCATCAGCTTAGCTTGGGCCCCTGCTCTCTCCTTAGGTCGGCCCCACTCCATCTGACTCAGATAATTCCAGCTCACACGGAGGATGGGACCCCCCCTGGCCTCCTGACTCCTTGATTAGCCTGCCCGCCCTGTCAATCAGGCTGACCTGAAGCACTGGCCTCTCCACATTGTTCCTGGAGACCGTCAGTCTCAGGCTCCTGATGTCCCATCGACCCCTCCCTTTTAGTGCTGGGAGCTAGCAACCAAACACCTCCACTGAATGTTAGGCCTGGTCCACACTACGCAGTTAAATCGATTTAAACAGCGTTAAATCGATTTAACGCTATACCCGTCCACACTACAACACACTTTAAATCGATTTTAAGGGCTCTTAAAATCGATTTCTGTACTCCTCCCCAACGAGAGGAATAACGCTAAAATCGATATTACTATATCGATTTAGGGTTAGTGTGGATGGAAATCGAAGTTATTCGCCTCATCATTTTACAGTAGCTACCCACAGTGCACCGCTCCAGAAATCGACGCTAGCCTCGGACCATGGACGCACACCACCGAATTAATGTGCCCTAGTGTGGACGCATAAAATCGATTTTATAATATCGGTTTTATAAAACCGGTTTTAGCTATTTCAATTTTATGCTGTAGTGTAGACGTAGCCTTAGTAAGGGGGCAACAGTCCCCTTACACTGAGCTTTGAGAACAGTTAGCATCAGGAATCTCCTACACTCCCAGCCCCTCCTCAGGGGCACATACTTTCACCATTTTAGCCCTGCCACTCCAGCTAAAGATCACATAGACGGGAATATTTCCTAGACAATTCAGTGGCACAGGGACCATAGGTTTGAATTCTTCTAGCATCTGTAAGTTAATTTATTTTTGTCAGAAGGGATATGTGAAGTTATCTGGGGGAGTCCCTTACGCCTGTTGTGTGGCTGGCTACATATATAGCTCATCCTGGCTAACAATAGGAAGGCTGATCTCACAGGCAGGTAAATGCTTTTCAGTACCATGCTACCAGCAGAGAGAGCCGCTAACATTGTACTACTGCAGGGGTAGGCAACCTACGGTACACGTGCTGAAGGTGGCACACGAGCTGATTTTCAGTGGCAATCACACTGTCTAGGTCTTGGCCACCAGTCCGGGAGGCTCTGCATTTTAATTTAATTTAAATGAAGCTTCTTAAACATTTTAAAAACCTTATTTACTTTACATACAACAATAGTTTAGTTATATGTTATAGACTTATAGAAAGAAACCTTCTAAAAATGTTCAAATGTATTACCGGCACGCAAAACCTTAAATTAGAGTGAATAAGTGAAGACTCGGCACACCACTTCTGAAAGGTTGCCAACTCCTGTGCTACTGTGATTTCAAATACAGCCACGCTTTACTTTGGTTTTGAGCAGGATTCTGAACTGAAAACACTTTAGAAAATTTAGAACAGCATGGGGCTATTTCTTTTTCTCGATTATTTTACACTAGGAACCCAAGATTTACCACAATAATGAAAATTAACTGACTCTGATGATGCTGCATCAATATATGAAATGCTGTCACCTCATGATACCATGCCATTTCTGAGCATACTCAAAAACCATTTCAAAACCTCTCTTTTGAATCCACCCCCTCAAAAACACTTTGAGTCTCTCGCTGTAGTGTAACTTCAATATATTCATTTGTTCAATAATAAATGATTCATCTTCTGCAGATCCTGTGCTGTTACTTGTTCCTGACTTCTTATATCTAGATTTTAAAAGGTTCCTGGATATTGATTTGTTAGACAATTATTGGCCCATCTCTGATCTTCCATTCTTGTCAACTATGATAGAATGGGCAATGTCGTCACAAGCTACTTAACATTCTTATTGTACAATATATTCCAAGCACGTTTCCACAATATCCCTGCAACGAGACAGGGAGTTGTCATGGTCCTGAATGACCTTATCACAGACTCTGGTCTGCCTTATGTCAATCTTCCTGGTCCACAGTACTATATTTAACCCAAGTGTTCATCACTTTTACAGACTATAGGCTTAAGAACTTCATTTCTATCTTGTTTCTGTAGTATTGATTAGGAAAAACTGTTAGTTTGCTCAAGTAGTTGTCACTTTTTCTCTTTATAGTGTTTTTTACTGATTTCTTGTGCTTTCATTTGCACACATCAAATCCTTTGTTATGTTTATTTTAAGTTAAGGTGGCAAGAAGTCACCACCCGTCAGTGCAAGGTGAAATAAGCAGGTAAGTCACTCAACGTCTTATCTTCACTCCACACATCAGTTCTGCTTCTCACCCTCAGCTTTCTCTTTTACATCAAAACACACCCACAAATCTGTATTCTCAGAAGTCAGACGTTATAAGAATGTGTCTGTAAAACTCTGAGTTTATGCAGACTTGTGTGGATTGTTTAGTTAACAGAACCCAATAAATGTGAGGATTATAGAGAATATTTCCAGAAACTGTTCAGAAAAATTTCTTTACAACTATTTTACCTTAAAATATCCATAACAAAGAGTCATTAAAAAGTGGGGCAGAAGGATTTAGTCTTGCTTTAAGTGCAAATGTCAATACAAACATACTATGGAGCCATCTGCAGGAGTCTTCATAATATATTAAGCGCTCAGATGCATCAACATGCTACAGTAAAATCCAATTATTCAGAACACCACTAAGAAAAAAAAAGCATCCTAGTTAAATGATTGTCCTGACATTGGATTTTTCACATACTGAATATGGGCTCAGTTCTGCAAAATGCTGACTACTCCAGTCCTAGCGCAGCGAAGCACTTAAGCAGGTGCCTTATTTTAAGCATGTGTGTAATCCCATTGACCCTGATGGCAAAAAACATGTGTTTTTCAATGTTAGGTCAAGTGACTTAGTTTAACATGACTGAAAAGCCATCACAACATCTGTTAAGATGCAGGCTAACATGTTTGAAGCAGTATTAGCTGGCCTTGTTGTATCCTAGTGGGGAGCTCATTAAATCTCATCTCATAAATCAATCCAACCAACCCCTTAATTATTTTTGGTTCCTCTTCTCTGAAGTTTCCCCTTGTTGTCTCACGAGAGAGGAGCTATCATTTTCCTGTTCCATGATGTGAAACCCACTTTATGCAATCCAACAAAGTACTGGCAGTTTTACTGCTGTGTTTTATAAGATTTTTGTGCTTCTCCGGTATTCTTTTATGTTGGGGGGGGGAGTGTTCTGCTATTTATTGAACATATAACAATGAAAGAAAAAAGTACACAAATAAATGTGAAATAGCATTGTATTTGATCACACAATAGTATTCTGGTTCTATAACCTGCTTGAGTGACACTAAGGGCCTAATGCACCAAACCAGTCAATTTCTTTTGACATTTATTGCTTTCTAGATTTCTCCCACCCATCAAATATCTAGGTTTCCAATTATTTTCCTGTTGATTTTGTGTTGGCATGTATGCAACACCTCTCGATTGAATGTCATATTCTATGTGAATCTGATTAATATGCTGTTCACTCCATCTTCCAGAGCATTAAAGAAGATATAAAATAACATCATCCTTAATACTAATCCCTGCTGTCCCCTTCTTGCCACCTCCTGTTTCTCCTAACTACTTGATCCTCTTCTTTTTATCATTACCTTTCATTTAGGACTCCGTGCTAGTGATCTTATACAAATTTCAAGACAAAATAGCAAAAATAGGCAGAAGGGAGAACTTGTTAAAAACTCTGTGGATTGGTCTCGTGCAAAAGCTGTTGCAAATCACCTCCCTGGGTTGAAAACCCAGTAGAAATTCACAAGTGATAGAGAGCATGGCAAAGCTAATGCATGGACCCTGCAGATCAACATGAAACTGAACCAAAAATGTGAGTGTGAAGAAGGCTGGGAAAGAATTTGGAAGGACTGAAGATGAGTCACAGGTAATGAAATATGCAAGGATTTGGATATGGCTTTAAGAGGGAGAGGCATGTGGTGGTGAACATATATTTTATCCCAGAGTAGTAGCCTTAGTCCCTGGAAAAGTACATGCTGGGGGAAAAAATCCAAGTCCCGCTCCATTCTTTCTCCAAGCCATTCGAAGCAAGGAGGCAAGCTGTCCCTCAGGAACAATGGAGAACACCTTAGGCATGGACCACACTTTCAGGAGATACCCCCTGGCTCTCCTTGTTGAGATGTAAGGGTAGGGAAACTAGGAAACTACCTCTTGGTTGGGCTCACATGCTCTCCAGTTTCCTTTCCCATTGGCTGTATTCCCCACTTCGAGAACCCAGCTGCTGGCCCTGACTGGAGCTGTTGCTGGGGTCCCTTGCTTGCTACCTGAAGCTACTCCCTATAAACATGCCAAAAAAGCAAATTCTAACACTCAGTTTCAGCCAAATATTTTTGACCCCCTGGGGGCTAGACCATCCCTGGAGTAAAAGTAAGTGAAACGATCCCCCTCCTTGCATGGCCTGCATGAAGCCAGGGACAGCAGCCATCCTTACACTAAAAGAACACAAGAATGTGTCTTCTGTGCTCCCCTAAGAGTTCTAAAAATCCAAAAGAAACAGGGAGAAGGGAGATCCATGGTACCACATCTGCCCCAGTGTGCAGAGCAAGCCCAGTGTGCACATGAGAGTAGCTGAGAGTGTTCTCCCTGTGATGTTCTGCAGAGTGCCTTCCACTGAGATCAGGAAGATCTACATCTCCCAAAACACGGAGCTGTGCCCACACAGTCCTACATGGTTACCCAATAAGTTGACAGGCACCTAAATCCCATTGGGATATAGACTAAGAGCCTAAATCCCTTTTGAAAAATGATATTTAGACTCCCAAGATCTGATAGATCCCCAAGATCTGAACACAGCAATGCCTAAATATCTTCAAAAATCTGAGCCTACGTGACTATGGAGCCCAAGGCCCATTTTCAAAAGAGATGAAGAATCTAAGTCCCATTAACTTTCAAATTGACTTACAGTCCTAAGAATCTAAGTCGGTTTTGAAAACGGGACTCAGGTTCTTGAGTCAGATGTGTAAGGAGGTTAATTTTTCAAAAACATTCATGCTCAGGCCTATATAGATTAAACTCATGAATATCAAAGAACAGAATTAGTTACAATATTTCAGTTGCATACCAAGGGCCATGAAAATTAGCAAGTTTGAGGTATAGCTCTTAAGGAATTAAAGTGAAAGGTGTGGAAAATGACTCCTTCGACTTAGAACATTTTTCAGCAACTCATTACTGGCACTGTTAAGTCTGCTTTCTCCATGTAAGAAAAATTGCTCAGAAAACCATAAACCATAGATCCAAAATTGATTCAGAAAAGCTAACCCATGCATTTCTCTCTCATGTCTCGACCGGATGACTGTAATGCTCTCTCAGCAGGTCTATTAGAAAAGCTGATTAGTAGACTGCAAGCAATTCAAAACCCAGCTGCTAGACACATAGCTAAAGCCCAAACCCATAAGTACATTTCTCTGACTCTAAGCTCAATACACTGCTTTCCAAGAGAATTACACTTTACATCTTAGTATTTTACATTGAACATTATAAGCAAAACACAACTGGTCTCTAAATTATTACACTAAGTTGTTCTCTAGGGGCTTTCCCGCTGGTTACTATGCCCTTAGGCATGTTATAATTTGGTGATGGGTAGTGCGTACAGTGTGCCAGGTGCTTTTCAGACATTTAATAAGACTCAGTTTCTGATTCAAAGAACTCACCATTTTATAGGACAAGAAACATCAGAAGTGTAAGAGACAAGGGATAGGATTGTCCACAGCCCTAGCACAGGCACACAAGGAAGTAGTGAGGAGTAAGGATTCCCCACTCCCACCTCAGCTCATCTACCACATTGATTGTATCAGGACAAACCAGATCTTGGGTGCAGGGGCTCCACTTCCACTGTTCTACCTTTGAGCTAGTTGGTCAAAGGGAGTGGAGACAGACAAGGAATAGGGGAAGTCATTGATTTCAGTTAAACTACTGGAGAGGCTCTGCTTGAAAATGTATAAAGCCTTTGCCTGGACATGTACGTACAGATACATGTACTAAACTGGAAATCACTGGAAAATGTTTTGCAGGCAATAATACTGCATTAGCAGGGAGATTTACCTATTAGGGAGATGCCCTATTAGACCTACTTCCTATCTCTAACATCTATGACGCTATGAAGTATTCCGCAGTTAATGTTTCATAGAGTTTAAGGCCAGAAGGAATCATTAGATCATCTAGTTTGACTTCCTGCATATCACAGGCAATTACTCTTAAACCAGGTACCCAAGTACTGTAATAATAGGAGATATACCTATCTCCTAGAACTGGAAGGGACCTCAAAAGGTCATCGAGTCCAGTCTCTTGCCTTCACTAGCAGGACCAATTTTTGTCCCAGATTCCTAAGTGGCCCCTTTAAGGATTGAACTCACAACCCTGCATTTAGCAGGCCAGTGCTCAAACCGCTGAGTTATTCCTCCCACTGAACCCAAATTCCTTGTGTCACAGGCAGATAACAGAAGAGACCAAGGCTCCACCAATGCCTGAGGCCCCTACAATGGCAGGGAATTGATTAGGTGAAATATGCCTAGATGATCATATAAAATGATCCGCATCCCATGCTGCCAAGGAGGGAGAACCATTCAAAATCCCTGCCAATCTGATTTGGGGGGGAGGGGGAATTCTTCCCAACCCCACATCTGATGATCACTTTGACTCTGTGCATATAAAGCAAGACAAACTAGCTAGTGATATAAAAAAGAGGATTCTCTGTACCATCTCAGAACACTGGTCTATCCTGCCTGGTGTCCCACCACCAGCTGTGGCCAATTACTGATGCTTCAGAGGAAAGAGGGAAAAAAAACCCAAACCAAAATACATCTGGCCTATAGTGTACCAGGGGAAAACATTCTTCATTACTCCTTCAGGTAAGATTTGGTTGTAGTCACTGTCTTCATGCAGAGCTGCTAGTGTTATAAACACGTTGGCACTTTTAAACAAATTCAAATGCAGCTGATAAGGCAAAGCAAATGAACTTGAACTGGAAATAAGGAAAAAACTAGTCAGTGTACTCCTGTTAGTCTGTTCATGATTTCTATTATTCTATTTTTCCTTTTACTTGAGAAGCTGTAGTACAAAGTACACTCCCAGGATAAGAGAAAAAGCACTTTCATCAGCAAATATTTTTGAGATCTTTAAGAAAATGAAATTCAAATGTAAATTTCTGTAGCGCAAGATACACCAGAGTCAACACAAGTGTATAACAGTCAAAAAAACAACATGTAAATAATCACTCATTTATATTTTATGTTCTGCAGAGCCTGACATCCTACATGAAATGTTGAATATTATGTTCATCATTTTGCATTGTTCTGAATGTGCACTACCTATCTAAAGGGCACCATCCTTCTCTGAATGAGTGAGTTAACTTAATATGTATATGGCCTGGTCTACACTACGCGTTTAAACCGATTTTAGCAGCGTTAAACCGATTTAATGGCACACCCGTCCACACTACGAGGCCCTTTATATCGATATAAAGAGCTCTTTAAATTGGTTTCTGTACTCCTCCCCAAAGAGAGGAGTAGCACTAAAATTGGTATTACCAGATCGGATTAGGGTTAGTGTGGCCGCAAAGCGACGGTATTGGCCTCCGGGCGGTATCCCACAGTGCACCACTTTGACCGCTCTGGACAGCAATCTGAACTCGGATGCAGTGTCCAGGTAAACAGAAAAAGCCCCACGAACTTTTGAATTTCATTTCCTGTTTGCCCAGCGTGGAGCTCTGATCAGCATGGGTAGCGATGCAGTCCCAAATCCAAAAAGAGCTCCAGCATGGACCGTACGGGAGATACTGGATCTGACCGCTGTATGGGGAGACAAATCTGTTCTATCAGAGCTCCGTTACAGAAGACGAAATGCCAAAGCATTTGAAAAAAATCTCCAGGCTACACAGTGCTGTGTGACAAGCGTAACGGAAAGCCAAAGAATCAAATGGACACTCATGGAGGGAAGGAGGGGGTACTGAGGACTCCAGCTATCCCACAGTCCACAGCAGTCTCCGAAAAGTATTTGCATTCTTGGCTGAGCTCCCAATGCCTGTAGGTTCAAACACATTGTCCGGCATGGTTCAGCGTATAGCTCGTCAATTTACTCCCTCCCCCCCCCCACGTGAAAGAAAAGGGAAAGAAATCGTTTCTTGACTTTTTTCAATGTCACCCTATGTCTATTGAATACTGGTGGTAGACGCGCTGCTGCGGCAGTGAAGAGCAGTATCCGCTCCTTTCCCCTCCCTGGTGGCAGATGGTGCAGTAGGACTGGTAGCTGTCCTCGTCATCAGCCCATGAGTGCTCCTGGCTGGCCTCAGGTGAGGCTGGCCGGGGGCGCCTGGGTAAAAATAGGAATGATTCCTGGTCATTCCCAGTAGATGGTATAGAAAGGCTGGTAACCGTCCTCATCATAGCAACTGGGGGCTGAGCTCCATCAGCCCCCTCCCTTTCCTGTGTAAAGAAAAGATTCTGTGCTGCCTGGATTATCATAGCAGCGGGATGCTGGGCTCCTCTCCCCCGCAACACTTAATGTCCTGCCTGGACTGTCATAGCACCGGGAGGCTGCCTCCCCATCATTTTATCTCACTAACAAGTCACTGTTTCTTATTCCTGCATTCTTTATAACTTCATGACACAAATGGGGGGGACACTGCCACGGTAGCCCAGGAAGGTTGGGGGAGGAGGGAAGCAACGGGTGGGGTTGTTGCAGGGGCACCCCCCGTGAACGGCATGCAGCTCATCATTTCAGTGGGATCTGACACGGAGCGGCTGTGCTTTCTGATACACTGGTTCTCTAGTAACCTGCCCCATAGTCTAGGCAGGACTGACTCTATTTTTAGAAACCATAAAAGACGGATTGACTCGGGGAGTCATTCCCATTTTTGCCTTAGCGCCCCCGGCCGACCTCAGCCAGGAGCACCCATGATAGCAGCAGACAGTACAGAACGACAGATAACCGTCATCTCATTGCCAATTTACAATGGCAGCAGACAGTACAGAATGACTGATAACCATCTCTGCTATCTTGCAAAAGGAAATGCTGCTGTGTAGCGCTGCAGTATCGCCTCTGTCAGCGGCATCAGGTACACATACGGTGACAGTAAAAAAAAGAGCTGAACGGGCTCCATGGTTGCCGTGCTATGGCATCTGCCAGGGCAATCCAGGGAAAAAGGGCGCTAAATGATTGTCTGCCGTTGCTTTCCCAGAGGAAGGAATGAGTGATGACATTTACCCAGAACCACCCGCGACAATGATTTTTGCCCCATCAGGCACTGGGATCTCAACCCAGAATTCCAAGGGGTGGGGGAGACTGCGGGAACTATGGGATAGCTACGGAAGAGCTACCCACAGTGCAACGCTCCAGAAATCGATGCTAGCCTCGGACCATGGGCGAACACCACCGAATTAATGTGCTTAGTGTGGCCGCGTGCACTCGACTTTATACAATCTGTTTTACAAAACCAGTTTATGTAAAATCGGAATAATCCCGTAGTGTAGACATACCCTATAATTGGTGCCACTGACATTTGAAGTAAGAGCTATAACTAGTAAAGTCCATCTCCTCTGGCATGAATCAGTAAGCACAAGAACAATATTACACTCTCACCCAATTGGTATACTGTTTATTAAGAATAGATGAATTGAAGACTGCATTTTCAGACTCTGCCATTTATAAGCTAATTAATATTTTTGACATAATAATTAATAATTTCAGTGAATACACAACATTTTCTAATTCAGCTTCCCACTCTCCTCTCTTCTTGGCAGCAGGTAGGAGAAGAGAGTATTCCTGTTGGAATTCTGTCCACTAGCATCAATGCAGATGTGGCAGAAGAGGACATGACCATATACAGACATGCTTCATCCAAGTGACGTGTAGCCCTGATTCATTTCCCCTTGGCCAAATGAATAAAGGAAAAGCCCACATACCTTAGTGGCCATGGGGGATGAGTGAGAGGGTAAGAAACAGAAACTTCACCTCTCTCTCAATTTCACACAGCTCCTTCCTCTGCTACCCCAAGTGAGAAGGAAGGTGAAGCTCTCACCAGAAACACCAGCACTCTTGCTGGTGCAACCACCAAGTTTCTATTCACAGCCTGGTGTCATTTGCTAGGCAGCTGAAGGCTGTTTCACCCCAGTCTTATTCTGCTTGCCCCTATCTTATACTCCATTGTTTTTAGGGAAAGCTGACTAGCTTGTTCCCACTTCCTCTTGGTTTTAGGAGAGCCAGCTGGGTAAGCCTGGTCCTTGCCTCATCCGGAGCAAAAATGGAATCCCCTTAGGACTACTAAACTGTATAGCATCTCTGTGTAATGCAGAGACAGCTGCGGTAAGCCTGAATGGATCCTTCAACAACAGGCCTACTTTGCTGCCCACAGAACACATGAAAAGGTGAGGCTCCAAACATCCTAGGAGATACTAAGCAGGCCAGAAGCCACCCCACCGCTGGAGTCCTTTGATACATACTGGGAAGCAAATAGGGGAAGAGGTAAAACTGAACTGGGAAAGACCTTTAAAGACGTTTCAAGTTCCTTGTATCAGAGGGGTAGCCGTGTTAGTCTGGATCTGTAAAAGCAGCAAAGAATCCTGTGGCACCTTATAGACTAACAAACGTTTTGGAGCGTGAGCTTTCATGGGTGAATACTCACTTCGTCAGATGCATGACGAAGATGCCTGCATCTGACAAAGTGGGTATTGACCCACGAAAGTTCATGCTCCAAAACGTCTGTTAGTCTATAAGGTGCCACAGGATTCTTTGCTGCTTTTTCAAGTTCCTTGTTAACTAAACAACATTACCATAATATTCAGAATAATCCTTGTATACTAAGTATAATTACCTAAGCATAGTGACTACAATAACAATATCTAGTTCTCTCAGAGAACACTTGTTCCCTATAGCATATGTTTAAGTCTTTTGGTTAGTCTAGTTTTAAACTACTTAACAAATATGACTTGCCCCACATCCCTTGGAAGACCATTCCACAGTCTATTAGAGCACCCTGTGAAAATTTCCACCTAACCAGTTCATGGCTTCAAAAAGTCAAAGTAATTAAAAACAAAACAGACAATTATATTTCTCTTTACTTGATTTCATCCATCAGGGTGAGGAACAATCCCCAAAAGCTTTGGTGTTTGAATTCAGTCTGGAGAAGATTATCCACAAACAATTTCATTTTCTACAGTCTTCAAAACTGAGAATAAATGTATTACTTTTCCTGTACTAGACAGAAAGCAGGAATCCAGGAAGTGGGAGATGGGGGGGGGAGTAGGAGTGCAGCTATATATTCAGAACCTTTAAAAGATTCAATTCAAATGTGTTTTTAACACTTGGTAGAGGTTTGGTGAAGCAGATGTACTTTCCCCATTACCCCTCATTCACCCTCTTGAGGAAGGACACCTTTCCCTAATTATATACTGGACAGCTCTCATCTTTTTCTCTTTGGTGTTTACCACTTCTGAAATTTCCAGATGGTTAACAAATCTTGCTCAGTCATTGTTTAATTAAGCTATGGAAATTTAGACCCTAATCCTGTAACTTATTTTGTGCTGATGCATAGAACCACCTGTCCACACTTGTAGAATTAGGGAATTAGGGTCCAGCCATCGACACCTTACATAGGCAAAACTTCCAGTGACTTCAAAAGGTGAGTATGTCATAGATGATGAAAGCAGCAAAGAATCCTGTGGCACCTTATAGACTAACAGATGTTTTGGAGCATGAGCTTTCGTGGGTGAATACCCACTTCCTCAGATGCATGTAATGGAAATATCCAGGGGCAGGTATATATATGCAAGCAAGCAAGATAGAGATAACGAGGTCAGTTCAATCAGGGAGGATGAGGCCCTGTTCTAGCAGTTGAGGTGTGAAAACCAAGAGAGGAGAAACTGGTTCTGTAATTGGCAAGCCATTCACAGTCTTTGTTCAATCCTGAGCTGATGGTGTCAAATTTGCAGATGAACTGAAGCTCAGCAGTTTCTCTTTGAAGTCTGGTCCTGAAGATTTTTTGATGCAGGATGGCCACCTTAAGGTCTGCAATAGTGTTGCCAGGGAGGTTGAAGTGCTCTCCTACAGGTTTTTGTATATTGCCATTCCTAATGTCTGATTTGTGTCCATTTATCCTTTTCCGTAGAGACTGTCCAGTTTGGCCGATGTACATAGCAGAGGGGCATTGCTGGCATATGATGGCGTATATTACATTGGTGGATGTGCAGGTGAATGAACCAGTGACGGTGTGGCTGATCTGGTTAGGTCCTGTGATGGTGTCGCTGGTGTAGATATGTGGGCAGAGATGGCATCGAGGTTTGTTGCATGGATTGGTTCCTGAGCTAGAGTTATTATGGTGCGGTGTGCAGTTACTGGTGAGAATATGTTTCAGGTTGGCAGGTTGTCTGTGGGCAAGGACTGGCCTGCCACCCAAGGCCTGTGAAAGTGTGGGATCATTGTCCAGGATGGGTTGTAGATCCTTGATGATGCGTTGGAGGGGTTTTAGCTGGGGGCTGTATGTGATGGCCAGTGAGTCCTGTTGGTTTCTTTCTTGGGTTTGTCTTGCAGTAGGAGGCTTCTGGGTACACGTCTGGCTCTGTTGATCTGTTTCCTTATTTCCTCGTGCGGGTATTGTAGTTTTGAGAATTCTTGGTGGAGATTTTGTAGGTGTTGGTCTCTGTCTGAGGGGTTAGAGCAGATGCGGTTGTACCTCAGTGCTTGGCTGTAGACAATGGATCGTGTGATGTGCTCGGGATGGAAGCTGGAGGCACGAAGGTAGGCATAGCGGTCGGTGGGTTTTCGATATAGGGTGGTGTTAATGTGACCATTACTTATTTGCACCGTGGTGTCAAGAAAGTGGACCTCCCGTGTAGATTGGTCCAGGCTGAGGTTTATGCTGGGGTGGAAGCTGTTGAAATCGTGGTGGAATTTTTCCAGAGTCTCCTTCCCATGGGTCCAGATGATGAAGATGTCATCAATGTAGCGTAGGTAGAGAAGGGGCGTGAGTGGACGAGAGCTGAGGAAGCGTTGTTCCAGGTCGGCCATAAAGATATTGGCATATTGTGGGGCCATGCGGGTGCCCATAGCAGTGCCACTGATCTGGAGATATATATTGTCATCAAATTTGAAATAGTTGTGTGTAAGTATAAAGGCACAGAGCTCAGCAGCCAGTTGTGCTGTGGCATCATCAGGGATAGTGTTCCTGACATCTTGTATTCCATCTGTGTGTGGGATGTTTTGTGTAGAGAGCCTCTACATCCATGGTGGCTAGGATGGTGTTTTCTGGGAGGTCACCAATGTATTGTAGTTTCCTCAGGAAATCAGTGGTGTCACGGAGATAACTGGGAGTGCTGGTGGCATAGAGTCTGAGTAGAGAGTCCATATATCCAGCCAGTCCTTCAGTGAGAGTGCCAATGCCCGAGATGATGGGGCGTCCAGGATTGCCAGGTTTGTGGATCTTGGGTAGTAGATAGAATAACTGTGGTCGGGGCTCTAGGGGTATGTTGATTTCTTCTGGTGTTAGTGTAGGGAGTGTCCTGAGTAGATGCTGTAGTTTCTTAGTGTATTCCTCAGTGGGATCTGAGGGAAGTGGCCTGTAGAATTTTGTATTGGAGAGTTGTCTGGCTGCCTCCTTTTGGTAGTCAGACCTGTTCATGATGACAACGGCACCTCCTTTATCAGCCTCTTTGATGTTAATGTCAGGGTGGTTTCTGAGGCTGTGGATGGCATTGCGTTCTGCACGACTTAGGTTGTGAGGCAAGCGATGTTGTTGTTCCACGATTTCTGCCTGTGCACGCCAGCGGAAGCATTCAAAGTATAGGTCCAGGCTGTCATTTCGACCCTCAGGAGGAGTCCATGTGGACTTCTTCTTCTTGTGCTGTTGGTGGGAGGGCACCCGTGTATCAGTGCACTGTTCAGTGTTGTCCTGGAAGTATTCTTTGAGTCGGAGACGGCGAAAGTAGGCTTCCAGATCGCCACAGAACTGTATCATGTTGGTGGGGGTGGCAGGGCAGAAAGAGAGTCCCCGAGATAGGACAGACTTTTCTTCTGGGCTGAGTGTGTAGTTGGATAGATTGACGATATTGCTGGGTGGGTTAGGGGTACCATGGTTGTGGCCCCATGTGGCAGGTAGGAGTTTAGACAGCTTACAGTCCTTTTTCCTTTGTAGAGAGGTGAAGTGAGTAATGTAGATCTCCTGTCTTATTCTAGTGAAGTCCGTTTGTATAGAAGTTTGGTTATTAGTGAGAGTCTCCAGGTTGGAGAGCTCTTTTTTGATGTTTTCCTGTTTGCTGTATAGGATGCTGATCAGGTGGTTCCTCAGTTTTTTTGATAGAGTATGACATAATCTCTCACTGTGGTCTGTGTAGTATGTAGATAGCAGTGGATTTTTTACCTTTAGTCCATTTGGTATGATGTCCATCCGTTTGCATTTGGAAAGGAAGATGATATCTGTCTATATTTGTGCAAGTTTCTTCATGAGGTTGATGGATTTCCACTCCATACGGCTAAATGCAGTGCCTTGCATGGTGTCAAGTATCAGAGGAGTAGCCGTGTTAGTCTGGATCTGTAAAAGCAGCAAAGAATCCTGTGGCACCTTATAGACTAACAGACGTTTTGGAGCATGAGCTTTCGTGGGTGAATACCCACTTCCTCAGATGCATGTAATGGAAATATCCAGGGGCAAGTATATATATGCTAGCAAGCGAGCTAGAGATAACGAGGTCAGTTCAATCAGGGAGGATGAGGCCCTGTTCTAGCAGTCTCAGACAGAGACCAACACCTACAAAATCTCCACCAAGCATTCTCAAAACTACAATACCCGCACGAGGAAATAAGGAAACAGATCAACAGAGCCAGACGTGTACCCAGAAGCCTCCTACTGCAAGACAAACCCAAGAAAGAAACCAACAGGACTCCACTGGCCATCACATACAGCCCCCAGCTAAAACCCCTCCAACGCATCATCAAGGATCTACAACCCATCCTGGACAATGATCCCACACTTTCACAGGCCTTGGGTGGCAGGCCAGTCCTTGCCCACAGACAACCTGCCAACCTGAAACATATTCTCACCAGTAACTGCACACCGCACCATAATAACTCTAGCTCAGGAACCAATCCATGCAACAAACCTCGATGCCATCTCTGCCCACATATCTACACCAGCGACACCATCACAGGACCTAACCAGATCAGCCACACCGTCACTGGTTCATTCACCTGCACATCCACCAATGTAATATACACCATCATATGCCAGCAATGCCCCTCTGCTATGTACATCGGCCAAACTGGACAGTCTCTACGGAAAAGGATAAATGGACACAAATCAGACATTAGGAATGGCAATATACAAAAACCTGTAGGAGAGCACTTCAACCTCCCTGGCCACACTATAGCAGACCTTAAGGTGGCCATCCTGCAGCAAAAAATCTTCAGGACCAGACTTCAAAGAGAAACTGCTGAGCTTCAGTTCATCTGCAAATTTGACACCATCAGCTCAGGATTGAACAAAGACTGTGAATGGCTTGCCAATTACAGAACCAGTTTCTCCTCTCTTGGTTTTCACACCTCAACTGCTAGAACAGGGCCTCATCCTCCCTGATTGAACTGACCTCGTTATCTCTAGCTTGCTTGCTAGCATATATATACCTGCCCCTGGATATTTCCATTACATGCATCTGAGGAAGTGGGTATTCACCCACGAAAGCTCATGCTCCAAAACGTCTGTTAGTCTATAAGGTGCCACAGGATTCTTTGCTGCTTTTACAGATCCAGACTAACACGGCTACCCTTCTGATAGATGATGAAGCTGTTTACTTTCCATTTTTCCTTATAGATCAATTCTTTCTCAATTATTATTTGCTGTTTTCTGATCTCCCCTACCCCACTCCACTATTTCTAGTACTGAGATGTAGGGTGACCCGATAGCCAGTGTGAAAAATCAGGACCGGGGGGAGGGAGGGGGAAGTAATAGACACCTATATAAGAAAAAGTCCTGGACATCAGGACTGTCCCTATAAAATTGGGACATCTGGTCACCTTACTGAGATGTCCAGAATTACACACATTTTTCAAGGACCTACTTTTCAAAAAGTACTCTCTGTAGACTACCACCTAATTAGTCTCTGACCAAATACCTCTGCTAATGTAACCCAAATACTCCTGAGCCCTACATAAATACGACAAAAGAGCCAATGGGTAAGACCTGATGAGCTACTTTATACCCCATCATGGACCCACACTGCTAAAGCTTTTCTGGACTAGGTAGAAGGAGCTGCTGCCACCAAGAATGCTACTCTTCATCAATGGGTGAGGGATAGGATGGACCCTTGGCTCCAGTGCAAGTGTTCTGGAGCTGATGCTGAGGGGGAAGCAATCTGCATCATCAAAATGACTGAGAGATTACGCACACCCCACCTAGGAGCAAAGGGAAAGTATGACAATCGAATTCCTGCCCTATTTTCTGGGGAAGTTCAGCAAACTGCTTGCTGCCCATTACACAGACTGAATTATAAGTTTACAATCTAGCACTTTTTAAAAGTAATATATAGATTGTAATATCCAGAAAACAGGTACAGACATTCAAATACAATTCTCCTTCCCTCATATACCTATTGTAATTGTCAAACTTGTAGGCAGAGTTTCAACTGGCTATAGGCATGTGGGTAAAGAAGGGATGGTTTTGTGATATACAGAATGACTAAGTGCTTGACAATTTAAGGGATTTTGTTTGCACTTTTGAACAGTTAGTTTGCAGATCATGTGTTAGTTGGTGGTTATAATTGTAATCAGAGTTTGAATTAATCTAAAATTTTCTTTAAGTAATTCTCATTGAAGCATTAATATAAAATCTCAGTTTATTCAATTTTAGCATTATACAATAATATTAAAGATATTTCAAATATATATGTATAACTGCTAAAAACAACAATATGCCTAGTACTTAGATATAGGTTCACCACAATCTGGCAAATATTATATTTTGCAAATCTTTATATTTATCCAATGTCATGCTGAGCCTACTTATGTATGAGGCCACTGCTAGAGCTAAAGATATTATTGGGAGATAATTAAAAGGATGGAAAACATAAGTAGAGAGGGTAAGTATACAAGACACTTTTGGTGTGAAAAACCTGAAAGGAAATCTATGCCTATGTGGTTTGACAATAAATCCACATTAAATATAGCTAGATCTAACAATTTTTGAGAAGGTGGCATCTCTCAAGATTAACTTGCACTCACAAGATCTCTTACATTGTGTGAAAAACTTGAAAGATAAACCACTTCAAAGTGAAGGTAATGATCTTGGAAACAAGCCTAAAAGACATGATAATTTAGGATTAGTAATATGATTACAAAATCGGGACAGAGGGACTGAAATTTTGGCTAGACAGCAAATTTCTTATTAGCCTTAGGTAGTTTAGATACTGTTAAAGATAACATAGGACAAGAAGAAATGTGGCAGTCTTTGAAAGGAATGCATGAAACAAATAAGCTTAGAAGACTGGTCCATTACACACAGTCAAATATATTTTATGGCTTCTGGCAAAACACAATGCTACATATAAAAACTGCTTCTAGGGGTTCCACTACGTGAAGGGCTAGCTGAGTGGTTTGAGCATTAGCCTGCTAAACCTAGGGTTGTGAGCTTAATCCTTAAGGGGGCCACTTAGGGATCTGGGGCAAAAATCAGTAATTGGTCCTGCTAGTAAAGGCAGGGGGTTGGACTCAATGAACTTTCAGGGTCCCTTCCAGTTCTATGAGATGGGTATATCTCCATATATTATTATTATAACATACTACTCAATGTAACTGATAAGGCTGCACATTTATGACCTCTTACATGGAAAGAAGCAGTACTGTACATAAATCCTGATTTGGTGAAATGGAGAGGCCTGACTGTGAAATATTTTAAGATAACATCTCAAAAGTTGTGATGTTTTCTCTTCTTGCAGTTAGCCCTGTAAGCAGCATTTTTGGACTTTTCCCTTGGTTTTGAATAATATTCAAAGGTACAGTACAACCGATAAGTAAAATTGCAATTAAATATAAAAAGATGCCCAGAGTGATATCAGAATTCTGTTTACTGTTATGCAACAGAGTCTTCTACATGACCTTATGAGATAAAAGATAATTTCATAGAGGTACAGTAAACTATCCAAATCAGAAATGTTTTTATGAACACAGAAAAAAATGGGCCCAATCCTTACCTGGTATAAATCAGCTCAGGATCTGGCCCAATAATCAGACTCTATTGACACTCAAAACATTTTTACCACTGCCCAGCTGCTGACCACAGTAAACTAAAGGGGCTACTGATTTTAGGTGGACTTCATTTCAAATCTACCAAAATGTAGTTTTTTTAAAAGCGTGGTTGTCATAATAATATGGAGTGATTTTCATCTGAGGATTTCACAGCACTTTCCAAACATTACTTCTGACCCTCAGAATTCTGCTATACTTTTTAAGTAAGCCCACGTTAATGTTACAGCTATGTTAGAGGTAGTAAATGACTTAGCCAAAGAAAATACAAAGCTAGACTGAGGGTCTACTCTAGCCAGGGGCGGGACTGAGCCTGGGCTTTCCCCATCATTCCCCAGCTCTCTCTACACACCTGCTCACAGTGGGGAGTATCCAGAGGTAGGGTCAGCTTTACACACCAGATCTTGACCAAAAATCTATGTAAGCCTTACCCCCTCCCTAAGAGCACAGTCTATCCCACAGTGAGTTATTGGCAGAACAGAGATTGGAGCAAGGAAATGCTGGGTCCTATCCCTTTGTTCTAACCACTAGACAGCACTGCTTTCATTAGATGTCAGTCCCCAATTCTGTAAATACCAAGAAAGATGACTGAACTACCATATTAAATATAATACTTTATGTAGCCTCCCCAAGAATGAAAATTAAGCTTGCTCAAATAAAGTAAAGTTCTAGAGTATGATTACGTTCACTGCTTGGGAATTCAAAGGTGCAGGATATTATTAAAGTTTTTGAATCAAGCTACAGAATGTTCATTTTCCATCAACACCCAAAAGTCCAAATAATGATTTGATATGCATTATGTGCAGGACCGGCGCCAGTGTTTTTAGCGCCGTAGGCGCACGGCCATTTCGCCGCCCCACGCGCTACTCCTGCGGCTCCGGTGGACCTGCCGCAGGCATTCCTGCGGCGGGTCCGCTGGCCCACGGTTCTGGTGGAGCTGCCGCAGGCATGTCTGCGGGAGGTCCACCGGAGCCGCGGGAGCAGCGGACCGTCTGCAGGAATGCCTGCGGCAGGTCCACCGAAGCTGCCTGCCGCCCCCTCCTGGCAAAATGCCACCCCCCAATAATCCTGGCGCCCTAGGCGATTGCCTAGGCCGCCTAAATGGAAGCGACGGCCCTGATTATGTGCATGGATAGACCAAACTACTATGAGTATTGCTTAGAAAGGTTGTTACTGTGTTGTCAATTCTTGCAATTTTATTTTGAGTCTTGTGGTATTTATTGTTGTTCTTAAAGTCCCAACTCCTGGAGTCATGTGATAATGGTGAAACTCTAAGTTTTCATTAAAAAGTTTCTAGCCCTTGTGGTTGCAGAGAAAACAAACCTTAAGAGCTCAAAAATGAGAAGATAAGTATATTTCTTAAGTGTTATTTTTAAAGCTTATGATTTTTAAGCCAATCTCATCATTTTGAGATGCCTAACTTAATAAAATCAATGTTTAGGATCAGTTAGATGGAGTTTCTTGCAATTGATCAAAGTTTGGCCCAAAGACTGTGAATACTTTCTACATGAGAAGTTTAATGCAACTATTGAAATGAGTTCCTGGGCATGTTGTGAGCATTTCTAAAAAACTTCAGCCACATTATCTAGCAGTTCCTTTATTGTGCTACTGGGCCATAATCCTCTTTTATTTTTATATTATCTTGGGCAAACAATTTAAAAACATTAGGCATTATTTTAAGATGCTGAAAAAGCTTTAAACTGTTTTTATTTGAAGAACATACAGGCTTTTTTCAGTGGAAGTAGTTTTTTTGTGTGCAGACTTTCACTCCCCAAAACCTAGTGTTCTGCTGGGAATTAGGAACAAAAATAAAAGTGGATAGAAGATTTAAAAATACCAACACTCTCTAGAACCAGTGACTGATCGTTTCCGACTATCTGAGCTAAATATTACCTTGTTATTGACATACGTTTATCAGATAATGCACAGCAGTGACTACTCACTTTTGTTTCTGTTGCTCAACACACAGAGGAGGAAGCTTACATTACTGAAACCTTGTTGCACTGATTGCAGTAATTTTTATAACTATAGGAAACAAAACAAAACAAAAAAGGAGATGAGAAAAATATTTTTATTGCTTTAAATGAATACATGAAGAAAAGCCCTAAAAAAGTCAATAGTCATGGTACCTTCCAAGAATAGAGGGGAAACGATGGTTTCTGATATGCCAATGTGATAAGTAGGGATTCTAGTTTTCTATGATAAAAAAACAGAAAATTCTCTGATTAAAAAAACAACCATAAACGTCTGTTTTTCTATTATTAAAATGAAATGCTGAACTTTAGTTTCTCTAGCCACAATATACATATAGGTATTAGTTGAACACAATATATTATTGATATATTTACAATTTTGAGCAAGTTCGAAGCATATTAGTGCCATCAATCATTATAAAAAAGATCCATAGAATTGCAACTTGTATTTCTTACCGTCTATGTCTATTAGCCCTGCCACCTGGGGCTGACAGCCTGTTTGTTTAATATAGAGAGCTGGATAACGGAGACTCAGATAAATGGGTTTCCACTATATCTGTTTTTATTTTTTCACAAAATGTAAAAACTAAAGATTCTCTGTAAAAATGCAAATTCTGCATTTTTCCATAGCAAATGGATTTCTAGGATCCCTGGCAATAACTGATGGCAAATGCATTTACGCCAGTGAAAACATGCAAGAACAGGATAGGGAACATCTATGTTTTGCACATGAATGTCTTTCCGCAAACTTCTCTTCCAAGAAACATTTATAAAATTGCTCTCTACAATACAATCTAATCTCTAATGCCCCAGTGAGCTATAGTTTGGATTGCTCATCATAGGACAGTTGAGAAAAGAATTTGGAGCATAGCTATAATTATCTAGTAAACAGTCTTCCTATCACAGCCCTCACCTCAGCCCTTACCCTTCCTAACAACAAGGGCTTAGCTATTACAAGAAGGTGCTCAGATACTGCTGGGATGAACATAGCATAAGGTCCTAGAACCATAATTTCCAAAACTGGGTGCCATATTTACTTAGTTTAAATGGCCTGATTTTCTAAAAGTGCTGAATACACATCAGTTCCCATTGACTTAATTGAGAGTTGGGGTTCTCTGTAAATTTCAAAAGCAGGACATATTTATGGATTTAGTAACCCAACTTTAAGCATTAATGTTTGAAAATTTTGACCAGAATGTCTACAGTGAGATCTGTAAAACACAGAATTTGAATTGTCAGTAAAACTGTAGAAAAGGAAAAAAGGGATGAGTTGCAAAATTTGAATTGTGATATGTCCAAGACTTTGTGAGAATTTTGCTGCTAAGATCAAATTCTCTTCAAAGCCTACATATAGATACTGTATATTTGTAAATAGAAGTAGAATTTGCTTCTATATACCAAAAACCTAAGTAGCCTCCAAGAAAATAAAGGAACAAATTGCAAAAACAAAATGGAATGAAATGCATTTTTAAACACCATAGTTGTGGGGAATTACATAAGACATACAAATTAATTATATGCTCACCTTTAAAGCCACTGATACAACCAGAACAAAGCAATCTCACTTTTTAAAAAATGCCAGCCTCTCTTTAAATGCCATAATTTTCACATTTTAAAGTTAAATAACATCCACTGGCAGTGCTTAAAATCTTCCCAAGTTTGCCTTCGATAATTTACTTTAATATTTGCAGTATTCTCTAGACTTGCCAAGGAGACCACAAGGGTGATTCTCATACTCAGACTGAGAAGAGCAATACATAGGCCACAACATATTTGGATACAATAATAATATACATGGGAAAATACAGAACTACTCGACAAGCAGGTGTTATTGCAGCCGATCACTGGACCACAAACTAGCTTTTGCTCCCACATGATAACAAAGAGACTCCAAGATTTTTCCCTCCAGCAGGGGAATGGATGAACTTAGCCATGAAGCCTAAAACATCATTTGGTTCAGAACACAAGCAAGTACACATTTCTCAGAAAGGCGCTAGAACAGTGATCCCCAACGTGGTGCCCATGGGCGCCATGGTGCCTGCTGGGGCATTTATGTGCACCCACCTAGAGCCCAGCAGGAGAGCAAAGCCGCGGCCCTACGCCTGCTGGGGACAGAGAACTCCAGGGCTGCAGGCTTCATTCTATGTTAAAGTAAGAATAATAAATATATAAGAATATATAAGAATAATAAACATAATATATATATACAAATATAAATAAATATATAAGAATAATAACTATAAAACAATGTTTTACTTTTTTAAAATAAATAAGATTAAAATTGTTTATGATATTTATTTTGTAAAAACTCCTTAATTTTTCTTACAAGTGATAGAAAAGAGCAAATTCACATGGTAAGGTGAAAGAGTAATTGCGAAATAATTTAATTAATACCTTTTACATGTAAAATTACCTTTTTTATCTTATGGATTCATATATTATGTAATATTAAATATGATTTTTTGTATTATTTCATGTACAAATACAAAAAAAGGCTTGAAAAATTGTTGGTGCCCGCCACACTCTTCTGAAAACATGTATGTGCTACTGGCCACAAAAAGGTTGGGGACCACTGTGCTAAAATAAACCCCAGGGAGTCATATATTAACAGTTTTCACTGTCCTGAGACATCACAGTTCCCAATCTCCCAAATACCACAAATAAAGGGGATGCCCCTCAGCTGTTTTGAATTGTTATAGTGCCTTTGACGTTAATAGAGTGTCTGTCTCAAAAAAATCTCACCCCAATTTAAATTGCCCATTGGGCTTGCAAATTTCTCTGGTAAGAACTACCCCACAATCACTACGTTGTAAACTAGAAGAAATAATAAGAGACATCTGACAACATCACAATACAGAAAATAAAACTACGCCCACAATACATTAGCAAATGTACATCCTCCTACCCCATTATAGCTCACATAACAAACCAAAACTACCAGTCCTACCATTTCAGCACAGTTGTGGGCAAGATAAAAGGTGGGAATCATGCTGAGAGGAAAGGGAAAGCAAAAATGTGCTGAAGAAGGTGCTAGCCATACATATCAGCCAATCCTGAGGCCCTGAAGAACTCCCCTGGCAGACCCTTGCCACCTTGAAACAAGAGCAGAGCTGGCTACCATAAATTGCAGTATTCCCTACACCAAATCTCAAAGTAACATTATTGTGACACTACGCCCCATATTCTTCACAGAGATATTGTTAGGATATGATTATGGCATAACTATGATGTACTTTATGTAAGATAGGTCATGTGAGATAGTATTGAAAATGTTATGATTTACTGAATATGATTACCTTATTTGTATGCAAGTATCATTTTGGTATCTAAACTTAGAAATATTGTCTATGCATCTACTACAAATGTGTTTACACCTGGGGCACGCCCACTAGGCAGAATGCAATCAGTCTAGATGGCTGGCTGGGAAGGGCCATTAGCGAGAATAATAAGTCTTAGAAGACGCTAATCGCCCACCTGGGAGCCTTCATGCGGATGTCGCAAACCACCTCTGTCTCATGGCTGCTATGGCCCTACAGAGGCATGTGACCAAGTCACTTGGTACTGGACTCCATCATTGAATATCAGTGTTTTTCCACTGAAAAGCGCAGGAACTAAAGTGGGAGACAAAGGGTTCCTGCCATATGCAAAAGCTATTTAAGGCAGGGAAGTGACATCATCGTGATTCTTCTTCACTGACTCCTCACCCAAGATAACCGCTAGAAACACCTAAGAAACAAGGTTTGAACTGGGGGGAAAGGGTTGAACCCAGGCTAGAGGAATTTCTAGTCTGTAAAAGGAATACCTGGAGTTTTAAGCTGCAAGCAAGTGCCCTCAAGAATCTCTGTGAACTGCCTAAACCAACAATTAGGGTGAGAATTTACTACTCATTTTCAATTTCTCTAGTGTATATTAAGCATAGACTGCATTTTTGTTTACTTGCTAGGTAATCTGCTTTGATTTGTTTGCTATCCCTTATAATCACTTAAAATCTATCTTTTGTAGTTAATAAACTTGTTTTTGTTTTGTCTAAAAATCAGTGTGTGGAAATCCCAACTGGGGGCAGAAAGTTGTTGCATATCTTCCTTCACATTGAGGGAGGCGGTGAATTTCATAAGCTCACGCGGTACAGTTCCCTGAGCAGTGCAAGATGGTATAATTTTGGGTTTAACAATCAAAAGGGGATGTGCACCTGAGTAACTGGGCAGTTCCTTAGCTGAGCCTTCCCATGCAGAACTGATCACAGCATCTGTGTGAAGTTGCAGCTGGGTGTCTCCCTACCTGTATGTGTGTTGGAAAGGGCTTCAGAGCCCGTCACAGCAGTAGAGTGTAAAGGGAGCCCAGGCTGGTGGGTCAAGCAATACCCTAGTTCCAAGTGGCACCCCAGGGGGAACCCATAATAACTATTTACTAATTTAAACTGTCAAATTTCAAAGCCTGGGCATTGTATGCCGAAAATACCACTGCCCTTTGCCCCTAGATGACCGAAAAAAGAGAAACAAATGACACAATAAAAGGAACGTAAAAATACATTCTTAAGCTCTGACACACAATGTTTGGTATTAATCTCTTATTAAGGCATTTTGTGATAATATAAATAAAGACCCTATTGTATCACACATATGTAACGTAGAACTCATAACTTTACAGGCACCTTAACTGAGAATCTCAGACTTTTGGGGGCTTGATTCTGTACTTTTTACTCATAGAAACCTCTGTTTGACTTTAGAGACAATTTTGTCTCAGAAAAGAATCATAGATCAGTCCCTTAAAGTTTCAATTTCCAGCCTTAACTGTGCATTAACTAATAATTTTGTAGGATATGAAACTAACTGAAACAAAATGAGGGAGGCTTCCTGGACTCAGGAGTCATACACACATATTCCCTCTGCTGAGTGTTCTCAGTCACCTCAGTACATTCTCTATTTCCTTTGATTGACACTTGTGTCACAGATGCTAAAAATGGTCTGGTATACAGTGTAAAAAATGAAGGAATCTTAATATTTGTCAGACACGAATCTTTTTTAGGATTAAAGTAAACAAACACACACGACAACAACAACAAAATAACAAAAAACAAAAGCCTGCCATCCTGCTAGATATTTCAGTCTTCTGAACCACTGGAAAGTGAAAGTCTATGCTGACTTTTTGGAGTGACCAAGGACCATGGTAATTGGTTCTTTTCATACATTTTGTCCTTTTAGCAATATTAGCAATCCTGGCACAAATTAAAGAGAGGTAGTTTCAAAAGTATATCTTTCTACTACTGCTCTCTCCTCAGCTCACTGATTAGATCCTTACCCTGCCTCTCTCTCCATGACCTGTGGTCAGGAATATCATGGCCACCCCTATTTTCTTCACAATCTGACAGGAGATTGTTTTTTGGCTTGAATTATATAGGCACATATCTTGTAATGTTCACTGCCCTTACTGCAAGTAGCCTGCTACTTATCTCTGCAACAGACTTGGGTTTTGTAATGGCTTGTTAAGCAGAGGAAGCAGTTCAATAGTGGGGCTGGTTTCTTTCAGGTTGGCAGCTAGAATGGACACTGCTGATGTTTTCCTGAAGTGTTATTTTGATGAATGTTACCCTGGTAACAACAGAGAAGCAGCAGTAGTAACAGAGGTCACCTTGTGACCCCGTAACTTAGATTTGGCTTAAGAACCAAAGGAACTGTCGAGTCTCCTACACTGGAACTTGTAAGGAATAGTTCTGTGGCCTGCTCCCTGTGTTTTAATTATTGCCATTTTCACCATGTTTGACTTCAAAGTTAAGCTTTGTTAGAGATTTCTCCCCTGTGTCATTTGGCTGAAGATAAGAGGCTTGATGGAGAGCTACAACATGCTGTGCACAGACACAAAAAGCAAATGTGTAAAATATTTAAATGGCAAGAGTATTATGGAAGATGTAGCCAGGTTTTATTTTGAGCCTGCCGAGACAGCTTGCTGATGTATTGAAATAGATGTCCAAACTTTCTAAAGAAGAACAAAACATATTTATCTTTACATTGTGTTAGGAGATGTGTGCGCCTTTACAGTCTCTGCAGCTCAAGATGGGAGAGTGAATCCAACCCATTGGCAGCATGCATTTCATTTTGCAAGATGCTACTAATGTACATTTCTCTTTCCTCTTTTCCACTATCACCAACTGACATCACTTTCTCATACTCTTGGAAGAAGAGTGTGGTGTCATGTTGCTGTTTTCAAGCCCCTTTGCACTTTTGACTTGAACAAATTGCTGTCTTTGTAACTGTGCTACTTAAATATGCAGAAGAACAAGAAATCTCATGATCACTTTATCTTTTGTTTATTTGTGCCTGTCGTTTGAAATAATGAGGCAACAGACTGATCATGGAGTTTTGAGGAGAATAAGATGCCTTTTAACCAATAAGAGAATAGAATGACTCTGGAGGAAATAACTATACTAAAAGGATACTGATAGTGGAGAGAAGGGACAGCCCTTTGACAAGGCCAGATCCTGAAGCTTGCAAAAGGGTCAAAAGAAGGTTTCAGAGGCAGAGGAACCAGTCTTACCATGAAGTTTATTTGTGGTATGACACAGAATGTTTTGGGGATGGGTAGAAAGAGACTGGAGGAGGGAAATCTACAATCATGACCTAAAATCCCCAGGTAGAAAGAGCACAAAAGCTCCCTTTGTTCTGCAGTCCTGGATAAGGAAGAGGATTCTTTCCCTGCTCCTTAACTAAACATGTACAAAATAACTGAGGGCCTCTTTACAGTTCCGACTGGCACTCTGCTGTGGCTGTCTGGCTGTGCAATGATGTACAGGCACTCTCCCTGAATCCACTGTTCTACTATGGGAGCACCTCACAGAATGTCTGATGTATAGTCTGGGGCTCTGATTCTGAAGCCTCTGTCTCTATAGGGACCTTTATTCTGGAAGCACTGAACCAGTGTTTTTCCAACCTTTTTTCATTTGCAGACCCCTAAAAAAATTTCAAATGGAGCTGCAGACCTTTTTGGAAATCTTAGACATAGTCTGCAACCCCCTGATGTTAAGGGACACAGGTTGAAAAACACTAAACCAGTGGTCACCAACCTGCAAATTGTGATCAACTAGTCAATCTTGGAGCCTCTGACAGCTGATCGTCATCTCCGGCAGCTAAAAGTTTGGCAGTGCAGCAGGGCTAAGGCAGGCTCCCAGTCTGCCCTGGCCACGCGACACTCCCAGAAGTGGCCAGTATGCCCCCCGAGGCCCCGGGATGGGGGGAAGGGGTCTCTGTGCGCTGCTCCTGCCTGCAAACACCACTCCCATTGGCCGGGAACAGGGAACTGTGGCCAATGGGAGCTGTGGAGTCTGAGCCATGTGCCCCGCCCCCAGGGGCCACAGGGGCATGATGTCCACTTCGAGGAGCGGTGTGGGGCCAGGGCAGGCAGGGAGCCTGCCTTAGCCCTGCTGCATCGCTGACCGGGAGCCACCCAAGGTAAGCGCCATCCAGTAGGAGCCTGCACCCCAACCTTGAGCACCTCTTGCACCCCAAATGCCCTCCTGCACCCCAACCTCAGCCCTGAGCCCCCTTCTGGAGCCAGAAGCCCATACCCCCTTCTGCACTCCAACACTCTGCCCCAGCCCAGAGCCCCTTCTTGCACCCACACTCCTTCCCAGAGCTTGCACCCCTCGCCCCCTCCCAACCCCCTGCCCCAGCCCAGTGAAAATGAGTGAGAGTGGGGAGAGCGAGCAACGGAAGGAGGGAGAATGGAGTGAGTGGGGTGGGGCCTCAGGGAAGGTGTGGGATAGATCCTGGGTTGCACTTAAATTTAAAAAATGATCTTCTGTGTAAAAAGGTTGGACACCACTGCACTAAACTAAACTATTTATTTACTGCTGTGAGCTGGAATGAAAGCACATTTAGTTCCCATTAATTAGATTTTATTTGGCCATTTTTCTGAGCACAATGCCCCAGCCTTTCAGTGGCAGAAGTCCAACTAATTATCCCTTAATATTTTACGGGTTCACACCTTGGGTAAAAAAGACAGTGCAGTTCATTCATCTTCATTCCATATCAATGAAGTTAGCACTTTTATTTCCAGCAAGTAATTTTGTTAATAAACATACAATAACTTAGTGTATTCATATAAAATATTTGCAGCCCAACATTTTCTGGAAGGCCCTACTCTCTACCTTCAATCTCCAAAGATTATTCTAACCTCTTTTTAAATACTTGTTTTCAACTGGAACATCACCTATTTTTCCTGTGGTATGACAGCAGCCTTCCTTATCTGAAAATATGATTTTTTTTTGGTGTATGAAACCAGTCATATTTCTAGGGACTTTTTAAAAAAGTATATTTGCATGGGATTTAATACTTTGTTCCCTCTAATTACCATAATTTTCATACCTATATAGGACTTTCATCTAAAAAAAAATCACAAAGTATTTCAAAAAATATATACAGCTCAAGCATTCATGAAATGCAGCTGCTTCTTTGGGTGGGGGCGGGAATGGTGAAGGCAGGGGCCAAACCGTACCTACCCGTGACAGTGAAGGAACTTAGACCAAGGGCACTAGACAAACCATTGTTCTTACAATGAGGGATCTTTATTTTCCATGAAGACCAGACAACTTCCACTTTGAAGCTTGCATCAGAAAGACACCCCCACCCACTCCTCTAGTAAGCTGCAACCTTCAAAACTGAGGTTGTGACTGCTGTACATGAATGCTTAATTACTGGCCCTGGGAGGATTATTATTTATACTGTGGTAGTGCCTAGGGGCTGCAGTCAAGGATCTGGACCTCATTATGTTAAGCACTATGCAAACACAGAACAAAAAGATGGTCCCTGCCCCCAAAGAGCTTACAAATTTAAGGATGAAAAATCAAGTTTATCCTGTGAAGTCTCTGGCTCCAAGGGGTTTAATACTACGAAGCCTAACACTATGGCGTTTAAAGTGTCCACAACAAACAAAAATTAAATCTGTATCTTGGAGGTGGCTTATAAAGCTCTGTGGTGAAGACCTGTTTTGTTTCACGTAAGACACGCTCTTAAAAACAAAAACATACGCATGTCTCCTAATTTCTGAATGACAGTGGTAAATAGGCATCATATCACTACTTTATTTAAATAATATTAATAGTTGTTCACAGTTTGGATAATCAGGAGAGACTTATCCAAGTCTCAGGGCTACGGGACACTTATTTTGCCATTATGGCATAATTTTCTGCAATAATTCATATTACTGTCAATTATTTTTTTCTGCCTATGCATTTCAGCTACTGTAAAGAGATTCAGCAAGTTACTCATTATAAATTTAAAGAGTAACAAACAGTCCCGTCAGGTTTATTCTGAAAAGCTTGTAAACTAATTGCTGTTAGACTTGAGATGAAAAATAAGCTTTAAAGCAGCCACTATATTATTTGAGTGTTTTCACTATCACCACTACCACCCTCTCATCCAAACACCAGAACTGCTGGTGGCAGAGTGTATAACAGTAGAGCATATAAGGTTGTTGCAGAGGAAACTGGGAGGGGGAAGGAAAGATTATCAAATAAAATCAAAACACATTTATCTATCACGGACATTTTTCCCTCAAGTTTAATTAGGTTTTCCTGTGTATGAGGGCTTTCCACACAAAAAGAGACTTGCTCATCAAGGAAAATTTGTCCAAAACTCTCCCAGCTCTGCATCAGTGAAACTAGATTCTACAAATATCTTTCTGAGTGAAATCTATCATATTCTCAGATTGCAAAGACAAATGATTAAATCTGACATCTCGATTATATCTAGTTGTGGCACTTTTTTCTGTACAGTACTTGAGTTTTGTTACTCTACATCACAGGCTTTGGGGATTTTGCCGCCCTAAGCACGGCAGGCAGGCTGCCTCCTACGGCTTGCCTGCAGTGGTTCCACTGGTCCCGTGGCTTCGGCGGACCTCCCACAAGCACACCTGCGGGAGGTCCCCAAAGCTGCGAGACCAGTGGAACTTCCACAGGCAAGCCATAGGAGGCAGCCTGCCTGCCGCCCTCGTGGTGCCGGCAGAGCGCCCCTCGCGGTTTGCCGCCGCAAGCACGTGCTTGGCGTGCTGAGGCCTGGAGCCGCCCCTGGGCTATGGATACACAATGCAATTCCTGATGAAACACTAACACTCAGCTGACCTAATGGAGCGTATAACCTTAAACATGCACAGACTTCTTGCAGATGCCACACTACTAGTTCCCTTACAGACTCTGGGTAAAAAAAGTTGCATCCCAGCTCTCTTACTCCAAAAATATTAATACAAAATGTATATTTTATACTTATTCTCACTAAACAATTTTCTACGTTTTTTGTAGTTAGTGAAATATCTTGTACTTGCTTGTTTTGGGAGCTAATTATACCAAGTTAATTAAGGAACCAATTTTGTAGACCCTTGCTCACATGAGTAGCCTCAGCATTATCAACTCTCTCAATGTTATCACAAGACTCATGGTATTTACTGTTTTTCTTAAGATCTGAGCTCGTGAAATGATATGATTAAAAGCGAACCAGGTTTTATTAAAAATAAATAAAGTAATTTTCTAGCCCCCATGCTCGAGGAGAAAAGCTTGGAAATCTGAACCCTAAAGACTTAAACATCAGACAGCAAGTAAGAGAAATCTCATGATTTTTAAAGCCAGTTCATGACTTTTGGGGAAGCCTGACTCACGATTGTTGAAAGCTTGGGGTTGGAAACACTGTGCCTTTTCATTTTGTATACATTTTGTTGTATTTTGTTATGTTACTGAAAGGAGAGACTTTCTTTCTGTGTTCTGAATCTTCAAATGTGGGGATTCTTTTCTCTCTCTCTTTCTCTCTGATCGAGACCTTATATTTGTTTTTTTGTTTTTTTCTTTCATCAGAAATAAGTGTCTTCTAAAGTAAGAAATGCATGTTTTGCCCTTTATGTGTGGGGAAACACAACACACTACACAAATTAGAGGCAAGGCTAGTTTTGTGCATCAAGTGTCCCAAGTGAGACCAGGCTATATTTCATATAGAGCCAGAAATAGGAATGTGTATCAGTAAATGACCTTTCCCCGTTGCTTCTCCGAGTGGATGTTTGCCACAAGTGTTTGAAGGACTTTCAAGTGTTCTCTTTCAAACAGTCCATTGAAAAACAGCTTCCAACTCCTTTATACACAAGCAGGCAAAAACCCAACTTAACTTCCCTCACTCCACTCCCTCCTCAAACTCCATTATGTGCTTGCAGCCACAATTACATAACCCACTTTATCTATTTATCTTCCATACATCCTGGCCTGAATGAATGGGTTTAATTATGACCATGTACAAACTCCTCAAACAGCAATCTACAGAAGTCACAGATTATACCTGTGAAAATTCAGGAACCTCTGAAAAAGAGTTTATCCACCCTTATCTGCAATTTAGGGGGCATGTTGGCTATCTATCAGCAAATATGGATAGGTCATTGTTAAGTAGTAATTTATATATATTCGTTCTTATGCTATACAGAAGTGCACCCTGCCCCGCCTCCAGCTTCTTAAATCCATACCACAAGAAAAAAAATCAGATGCTAACCCTCTCTGACTATATCGGCCAAATAAATAAGATTCCTTGTGTCAGCTTCCTTCACTAGAATGTCTTGAATATATAAATACTTCTCTTGGTCAAAAGCAGCACAAACAACTCCATCACTACTGTCTTTTTCTTCAGTTGAGACCTCCCATTTGTCTCCACTGCCAATAACTGTGACAATCTTTGACCTTGAAGAACTCTCTTTCTCCTCCTATGTCTTTAGTCTGCCTATTGCGGTAGCTCTTTCACAACACTGACCATGCACACAACTGCTTTGACTTAACCTATGCTAACATCTTCATTTGTGGCATCATACACCCTCATGTTGATTACCACAACCCTTTCCAAATTTCAGCTCTGAAGACACGAACATATACACCAAATTCTCTGCTCATTTCCTTTATGCATATCAAAAATAGAGCCAGACTAACTCTATCCTCAGACACTCTCACTAATACCCCATTCATTTCATGATCTAGTTCAGAATTCCACTGTTTCTAAATCTCTCCATAATCTCTAAACTTCCTCACAGATCTTCTCTCTTTGTCCTATCTTCATCCATACTCATCTAGCACCATCTTTCTCATTGTCCCCTTTGTGTTCTCACACATACAGAATGGGAAGAGATTGTCTAGGAAGGAGTATGGCAGAAAGAGATCCAGGGGTCATAGTGGACCACAAGCTAAAGATGAGTCAACAATGTGATACTGTTGCAAAAAAAAGCAAATGTGATTCTGGGATGCATCAACAGGTGTGTTGTAAACAAGACACGAGAAGTCATTCTTCCGCTCTACTCTGCGCTGGTTAGGCCTCTGTAGATTGCTGTTTGAGGAGTTTGTACATGAGGATGGTTGTTCATTTGAGATCCCTTTGGAGACAGTGGGTGTAGTTTCCCCTCCAGTCCAATACTTTGGGTCTCCTGATAAGACTACAACCAGGTTGGTACTGCTCTTCACTCCCACACTGAAAACAGTGGTTGCAGGTATAACCTTTGTCCTCCTCCAGGCAGTTGCAACAGCCTTCCCTGGAAGAAGTTCTCTGTGGGGTGGATTTGAGTGGTGTCCTTTCCTCAGAATGGGGTTCCCTCAGAACCTGTTGATAGTAGTGATCTCTATTATTTTAACTCTCTAGACATCTATATAATTTAGTATCTAGGTCTGAAACTTCAGCAGCACCTTGTTTCTCACCGCTGGACTTACCACAATCCATCTCCGAACAGGTAGGCTTACTAAAGGATCTGTCAATACAGCTGTTCTACATCAAGTCTGAAAATATGCAGGATCCTCTGAACACTCTAGAAGATAACTCAGATAAAATAAATGTACCTATAGTTAATGCAGAGAAAAATGTTTAGTCATCTGAGACAGGGATCCAGACTTGTGAAAGAGAGAAGGTTAAAGTAAATCAATGACAAACTTGGAGGTGTGAAGCTGAAATACAAATTGGAGAAGGCTGGAGAAACAAAGGCTCACATTTCAGGGATTTGGGTATGAGACTAAGTGTCAGATCCCCTTGGACTTTAACAAATTACTTTCTGAAGAGGTAAACTTACATGCTAAAGAGGACCATTTCTATATTGCGATTGGTGTTCAAAAGTGCTAGTATTAAAATAACAACAATCAAGTATCAGTGTCCCACTGAGTGCTGTAAGGAGAAGCAACAAAGAGAATGGTCCCTGCCTCAGAGTTTTCAATATATACGGGTTAATCTACACTGTGCCTGGAGATGTAATTCCTAGCTCAGGTCAAAGTATGCATGCTAGCTCTGCTTGAGCCAACACACTAAAAATAGCACAATGGCCTTTGCAGTGGCTCAGGCTAGTCACCCACATGTACGATCTCATCTGAGATCCTAGGTGTGTACTTGGGTGGCTAACCCAAGCCCCTGCCCATGTCACCCCAGCTAAACTGCTAGTGTTACTGTGCTCTCTCCGTCAAAACGAACACACTTGAGCTGGAAATTATGCCTCCAGCTGTACTATAGACATACCTCAAGTGTCAGAAACAAGGCAAGGGATTGAGGACACGGAGATCATCTATATACTGAAATATATGGCCAAAATGTTGTTCAGTAACTACCTGAAAAATGGAAATTCAGGCAGTACAATGTTGTCTGTATTTTCTAACCTAAATGATAAATGCCCTGATCACACCATCCCCACTGATGCATGTGAAATACTCTGACCAACGTCTGTGGGAACAGGATCAAGCACAATGGAAGCACTTTATAAACAGTCAGGAAGGAAAAAATATATGATCTAAAAAGAAGCCTAGATATCATCTTCCTCCGCAATGTCTGCTCAGCAATGTAGAATAAAAGGAAGGCAATTTGCAATGCTGAAGAAACAGTTAGCTGAGAAAGGTGCCAAAAGGGTAGTTTTATGCCCAAATACAGTCTGTGTGGATCTGTACATCATGATTTAGCTTTTCTGTGCTGGGATTCTAGGTCAGCCCAAGTCTCTTGGAGAAAGTGAAAGTAAACATTAATTTGATCAACACACAGAATGAAGCCATAGAAGATTTAAAGGAGGATGGAACTTTTGAACTTTAATTTAGATTAATTCTCACTAGAAGAGAATCTTATTATTTCAGAGGACTAATGTTTCTCTTATTTGATGCTATAGAACAGTTTGAACTGTTAACACTGTGGGTTAACAGTTATCATAACAATACCATCATTTTTCCTCCACTTTGTCCACAAAGATGAAAAACAATAGAGTTAAATTAAGAATGCAAAGTAATGTAACATTTTAAGGAGAGGAGCTCCACTTAGGAAGGAACAATCAGTTTCATATATTTCATTAGCAGTTTGGCTGAATGCATTCTTGTAGTCTTATCACGAGACCCAAAGTATTGGACTGGAAGGGAAACTACACCCACTGTCTCCAAAGGGATCTCAAATGAACAACCATCCTCAGGAGGTCCCACAGAGAGACAATTGCCAAAAATAAAAAAAGAAATTGAGAAAACTGTGGGACTAGTAGAACATGTTAAAATCTGGGAGGAATGTATGGTTTGATTTAATTTGAATGGGGTTCAATTAGGAGCTTTGTGGACACTGATGAACAGGTATGCATAGTGCCACATCGCTGAGTGAAAGAGAAAAGACGGTTACTCACTTTTGTAACTGTTGTTCTTCGAGATGTGTTGCTCATATCCATTCCAGTTAGGTGTGCGCGCGCCGTGTGCACGTTTGTCGATTATTTTTACCCTAGCAACACTCGGTGGGCCGGCAGGGCGCCCCCTGGAGTGGCGCCGCTATGGTGCCGGATATATACCCCTGCCGGCCCCTCCGCTCCTCAGTTCCTTCTTGCCTGCTACTCCGACAGTGGGGAAGGAGAGCGGGTGTGGAATGTATATGAGCAACACATCTCGAAGAACAACAGTTACAAAAGTGAGTAACCGTCTTTTCTTCTTCGAGTGCTTGCTCATATCCATTCCAGTTAGGTGATTCCCAAGCCTTACCTAGGTGGTGTGGTCGGAGCGAGACATTGCAGAATGTAAAATCACTGAGCCAAAGGCGGCATCGTCTCTAGACTGCTCGATCAGTGCATAGTGGGATGCAAAAGTATGGACGGAAGACCAGGTAGCTGAGCAACATATTTCCTGGATGGGAACGTGGGCCAGGAAAGCGGCAGACGAGGCTTGAGCCCGAGTAGAGTGGGCGGTGAGATGGCCAGTCGGAACGCGGGCCAAGTCGTAGCATGTCCGGATACAGGACATCACCCAGGATGAGAGTCTCTGGGAAGAGATAGGCATGCCTTTCATGCACTCCGCGACCGCTACAAATAGCTGAGGAGAGCATCTGAAGGGTTTGGTCCTCTGAATGTAAAAGGCGAGGGCCTGGCAGACATCCAGGGTATGTAGTTGTTGTTCCCGGTGCGATGTATGCGGCTTCGGGAAGAAGACTGGTTGGAAAATGTCTTGATTAATGTGGAAGGCAGAGACCACCTTGGGAAGGAAAGCCGGGTGCGGCCACAGCTCTACCTTGTCCTTGTGGAAGATCGTATACGGGGGGGTCTACCATCAAAGCACGAAGCTCCGATACTCGTCTGGCCGAGATGATAGCGACGAGGAAGGCTGTCTTCCAGGACAGGTACAGCAGCAAGCATGTGGCTAATGGCTCAAAGGGAGGGCCCGTGAGCCTAGCTAGTACAAGGTTGAGGTCCCAGGTAGGGGAAGGGCGCTTAACCAGAGGGTAGAGTCGCTCCAAGCCCTTAAGGAACCTGGAAACTATAGGGTGAGAGAAGATCGAACTGCCCGATTCCCCAGGATGGAAGGTGGAAATCGTGGCCAGATGCACCCTTATCGAAGAGAGCGCCAGGCCCTGCTCCTTGAGGTACCATAAGTAGTCCAAGATAATGGGGACCGATACACCTGCAGGAGTAAGGTTTCGCTGGGTGCACCAATGGGAGAAGTGCTTCCACTTGGCGAGATATGTCGCCTGCGTGGAAGGCTTTCTGCTTCCCAGGAGGACCTGTTGCACCAGGGTGGAACAGCGCAACTCAGATTGGTATAGCCAGACAGCAGCCATGCTGTCAGGTGGAGGGACTGCAGGTCCGGGTGGTGAAGTCTGCCGAAGTCCTGCATTATCAGGTCCGGGTAGAGTGGCAGAGGTATCGGGTCCGCTAGAGATAGGTCGAGCAGCATGGTGTACCAGTGCTGCCTCGGCCACGCTGGAGCAATCAGGATTAGCCTGTCCCTGTCCCTGCGGAGCTTGAGCAGGACTCTGTGGACTAGGGGAAAGGGTGAAAAGGCATAAAGTAGATGACCTTCCCAGGGAATTAGGAACGCGTCCGAGAGGGAGCCTGGGGAGCGACCCTGCAGGGAGCAGAACGCCTGGCATTTCCTGTTCTCTCGAGATGCAAAGAGGTCTATCTGGGGAAAGCCCCACTTCCGGAATACTGAAAGGAGGATGTCCGGACGGATGGACCACTCATGGGACAGGAAGGACCTGCTCAGGTGGTCCGCTAGAGAGTTCCGGACTCCCGGGAGAAAGGAGGCTACCAGGTCTATCGAGTGGGCTATGCAGAAGTCCCACAGTTGCATCATCTCTTGACAAAGGGGGGGAAGATCACGTCCCTCCCTGCTTGTTTATGTAATACATGGCCGTTGTGTTGTCTGTGAAAACTGCAACACAACGGCTCTGTAAGTGATGCTGGAAGGTCTGGCACGCCAGTCGGACCACTCTCAGTTCGCGGACATTGATGTGAAGAGCCAGCTCCTGAAAAGACCAAAGACCCTGGGTGCGGAGGTGCCCTAAGTGAGCACCCCAGCCGAGAGAAGAAGCGTCTGTTGTCAGAGACATCAAGGGCTGTGGCGGATGGAACGGACGACCGGTACACACCAGTGAGGGCATCAGCCACCTGTCGAGGGAGCCCAGAATGCTTGGTGGAACCGTGATTATCATGTCCATGGCATCCCTGTGTGGACGGTAGACTGAGGCGAGCCAAGTCTGGAGAGGACGCATGCGCAGTCTCGCGTGCTTCGTGGCGAAGATGCACGCAGCCATGTGACTGAGGAGGCCGAGGCAGGTGCGGACAGAAGTTGTTGGGAAGCTTTTCAGTCACTGTATAAGTGAGACTATAGTCTGAAAGCACTGTGGGGGCAAGCTGGCCAATGCACGATTGGAGTCCAGCATGGCCCCTATGAATTCTATCCTCTGCGTAGGTAGCAGAATGGATTTGTCCAGCTTGATAATCAGGCCTAGACGGGTGAATAGGCCCTTGATGACGTTTACATGAGTGGTGACCCGAGCCTCGGAGGTCCCGCGAATAAGCCAGTCGTCGAGGTATGGGAAGACGTGTATTCGACGACGGCGGAGGGAGGCGGCGACTACCGCCATACACTTCGTGAACACCCGAGGGGCCGAAGAAAGGCCAAAGGGGAGGACCGCAAATTGGTAATGTTGACCATTTACCACAAAAGCGTAGGTACCTTCTGTGCGGAGGGTAAATCGCGATGTGGAAATATGTGTCCTTCATGTCGAGAGCAGCGTACCAATCTCCGAGATCCAGGGAAGGGATGATGGTCCCCAGGGACACCATGTGGAACTTGAATTTTCTTATGAATTTGTTCAGTCCCCGCAGGCCCAGGATAGGCCGGAGGCCCCCTTTTGCCTTGAGAATTAGGAAATATCTGGAATAGAACCCCTTGCCCCTTAATTCCTCCGGAATCTCCTCTATAGCTCCCATCGCAAGGAGCCTTGAAACCTCCTGCAGAAGGAGTTGCTCATGAGAGGGATCCCTGAAGAGGGACAAGGAGGGAAGGTGGGGAGGAGGACTTGAAATAAACTGAAGGCAGTAGCCAGACTCCACTGTGCGGAGGACCCAACGGTCCGAAGCCAGCTGGGACCACACAGGGAGGAATGCGGCAAGGCAGTTGGTGAACTGAAAGGGATTCTGGGAGGTCATTGGTACAGTGCTCTCGGGCGCACCCTCAAAAGTTTGGCTTCGGTCTCACCGGTGGCTTGGTGGGACTGGCATTGTTACCCCCCCACCCCGAGGTCCAGACTGTCATCTGCAACAGGTACGAACTCGCCTTCTGGTGAAGTCTTGTCTTGGCCAAGGCAGGGGGTAGGGGCGCTGAGGTTGCGACCAGAAAGATCGTTTCTGAGTCTGTGGCGTATGCATTCCCAGCGAACGCATGATTACGCAATTGTCCTTCAGACTCTGTAGGCGAGAGTCCGTCTTCTGGGAGAAGAGGCCCTGGCCATCAAAGGGTAGGTCCTGTATCATGTACTGGAGCTCAGGTGGCAGGCCTGACATTTGCAGCCATGATATATGCCGCATGGCAATCCCAGAGGCGACGGTTCTAGCTGCCGAAGCGGCGGCATCCAGTGAGGCCTGGAGGGAGGTCCGCGCAACTTTTTTCCCTTCCTCCAGGAGAGCTGTGAATTCCTGGCGGGAGTCCTGCGGGACGAGCTCTACAAACTTCCCTACTGCCTCCCAGGTGTTATAATTGTACCTACTCAGGAGGGCTTGCTGGTTCGTCACCCTGAGCTGGAGGCCTCCCGCGGAATAGATCTTTCTCCCCAACAAATCCATTCGCCTGGCCTCCCTTGATTTAGGAGCAGAGGCTTGCTGGCCATGGCGCTCCCGTTCATTGATGGATTGAACAACTAATGAACAAGGAGGGGGGTGTACATACAGGTACTCGTACCCCTTGGAGGGCACCATGTATTTACGTTCAATCCCTCTGGCTGTGGGCGGTATGGATGCCGGGGATTGCCAGATGGTATCCACTCTAGCCTGTATCGAGCAGATGAAGGGGAGGGCCACCCTGGTTGGAGCCTCCGTTGACAATATACTGACAACCGGGTCGTCCACCTCAGGAACTTCCTCTACAGGCAAGTTGATATTGAGGGCGACGCGGCGCAGAAGGTCCTGGTGTGACGTGAGGTCGATTGGGGGCGGTCCAGATGTAGACGTCCTCGCCACCGCTTCATCCGGGGAGGAAGAGGGTGAAACCCCGGGAACCAGTGGGTCTTGGATCGACTCCTGGTCTTGGGGGATGTCCTGAGGCGGCGGATCTTGAGGGTCTGGCACGTGTGTTGGAGATTCCTCCGTACCCGGTGGGGGAGGTCTGCTCACTGTGGTCTCTGGCGCCCGATGTTCAGAAGGGCCGGAGCATGATGGTATATGCGGATCACCTTGGGTTTGGTGGTAGGCCCAAGGTGTCCAAAAGGGCCACTGATAAGGTCCCTGGTGGTTATCCGAATCCCCGTATGATGCAGTGTCTGCATGGGAGGAGATTGACGGATGATGAGACGGCCACGGGGGAGCGGAGACCGTTTGATGTAGGTCTCTGCGTCCACTCGAACTGCCCCTACGCGGTGCCGGAGAAGGGTACTGAGAGTCGTGACGGTGCCGGGAGTGGGACCGGGACCTGCAACCAGCGCGGTGTCGGGAGGTCAACCAGAGCCTGGAATCGCCGTGCCAAGATCGGCTGCGAGAAGTCCAGTGCCACGAGTGGTGCCGAGATCTGGAGTGGTGCCGGTAGTATCTGGACGGCGACCGGGACCTCGAGCAGTGCTGCGCGTACGACCGGTACCTCAAGGGGGAACAGTACCGGGACTGCGAGCGGCCGTGGGACCGGGATCGATGGCGGGACCGGGAATGCCTGCGGGACCTGAATTGGGACCAGCGACATTCTGTGGTACCAGGCGAAGAAGGTCTCATGAGGGCCAGCTTGCCTATAAACTGAGGAACCCACACCGGTGGCGCTGGGGATTAAGGCAGCTCAGGCTCCGTCAAGGCAATCAAGTCCCGTGCTGTGGAAAACGTCTCCGGAGTGGAGGGCACGACAAGCTCAGCCACGGCGCATGCCAGGGAGCTGGTGAGCACCGGACTCAACGGCTCCAGCGAGGCCGGAATCAATGGTGCGGAGGACGTCGGTGCTGCGGCAGTTGACGGTGCCGGGCGGTCCGACTTGGCTAAGTGCTCAGACTGCGGTGTAGATATAGCAGCCGCAGGAGGCTTGTGCTTTTTGCTCCGTGGTGAGAGCGAACTATGCCGGGTAGAAGCTTGAGCCGGTGATAGCTGATGTCGAAGAGCCTTTACTGTTGGAGTGCGCTCTGGTGCTGAGGAGGCACTTGCTCCCGGTGCCGCTGACGGTGCCAAGGACTGGAGAGTCAACGCTGCCTCCATCAGTAGTTGTTTTAGGCGAATGTCCCATTCTTTTTTAGTCCGGGGCTTGAACACCTTACAGATGCGGCACTTGTCCGTCAGGTGGGATTCACCCAGGCACTTAAGACAGGAGTCGTGAGGGTCTCCTGTGGGCATCGGCCTATGACAGGCCGAGCACGGTTTGAAGCCCGGTGAACCGGGCATGGGCCCCGGTACCGGGGGAGGGAAAAAGGGGCTCGACCCCGATCCCTCTTAACTATCTACAGTAACTACTATAGGACTAACAACTAAACACTAACTATACTGATAGAAATCGAACTATATACAGAAATACAACAGAAACGAGCAAATCGCTAGGGTGGTGGAGATCAGCTAAGCTGCGCTCCACTGTTTCAACGACCAATACGGGCGGTAAGAAGGAACTGAGGAGCGGAGGGGCCGGCAGGGGTATATATCCGGCACCATAGCGGCGCCACTCCAGGGGGTGCCCTGCCGGCCCACCGAGTGTTGCTAGGGTAAAAATCTCCGACGAACATGCATGTGGCGCATGCACACCTAACTGGAATGGATATGAGCAAGCACTCGAAGAACCTTCCTAATGTAACAGTAAGGGAGCCCATGGAGTTGAATAAGAGCAATTAAGGCCTGGGGCTCACAGCTGCTAATGCCACCTCTATTCCCTATAAAGGTGGGTTGAAATACGGTTTCAGCTGTTAAATGGTGGGAAAACATTAAAAGTCCCCATGCTGGTCACAACTCATGCGACAGAACTCTCTGTCATTGGGTATCATGCTCCTGAAGAGGTTGTTAAAACAGTATTGTCAGAAATAGCCAGATGACAGTATCCACAAACGTCCATGGTCATTTGTCAATTACTTTTCCTCATGTTCAATAGAGGGAAAAGATGAACGTGTTGGTACACTTTCTAAAGCCACAAAGTCTGGTGATCTTGGTATGGTACAAATAAGGAAATGTGGGATCAAAATTTAAAAAAAGGGGGACATGATACATTTGAAATGTCAGACTCGTAAATTGTGTTTTTACTGGCATATCAGCGATTTTTGAGCCAGGCTCATTGGTCAGAAGGCTTAGAGGTTGGGTAGACCCTATTCAAAATTCCACAGAGGCACAGGTGTCGGCTTTTTCCTTTGCCTGGGAGTGCTCAACCCTTGCTCAGCCCCAGGCTCCACCCCCACGCCATCCCTTCCCCCAAGCTCCTGCCCCACCTCTTCCAGCCCAGTTCTGCCCCCTTCCAATCCCTGCTCCTCCCCCTAGTGCCTCCTGCACACCATGAAACAGCTGATTGCAGCAAGTGGGAGGCAGGGGCAGGAATTGATTGGTGGGGCCACCAGCAGACAGGAGGCACTAAGGGAGAGAGGGGAAGCTCTGGAGCACCCACAGATTCAGTGCCTACGGACAGAGGTCATCACAAAGTCAATATTCCAATCAGTAGTTCAACCCAACATGACATTACACTTCACCAGCACACAAAGCTGAAATGGTTAAAAATAAACCAAACAGTAATTCTACAGGCCTAGCCCTGAACCAGGAGAGGATCAAAAGTGAAGAGAGTTAGATGTGACACTGTTACCCCTGTTTTTAAGTGTTAGGCTGGATACGACTGGTTAACCTTGATCATGTTAGTGAGGAGAAGCAGGAGGACATCAAAGGCATGCTACGAAAGGAGTCAGGGGCTTTTGCAAAGGATGGCCAGGACACAGGCCAGGTTGAGAGTTTAAAAATGCCCATAAAGCTCCATGGTTCAGTATGTACAGAGTGGTTATCTAGCAGTCCTCCACTCCCTCTACCATGAGGTAAAAATCTATTTGCAAGACTTTTGGAACCATGGATTGGTCACTAGTTCCAGCTCTCCCTACTCTAACTAGTGTGGCTTCAATGCCTAGCCCTATCTTTAGGGGGAAACTGCATAAAGCACAGGGTGCTGACCCAATCATAAAAGCAATTCTTGAAGCAAAAAGCCAAGGGATCCAGACCAACTGTAGGGGAAAGATGACGTCCAAACTAGGCTTCCCCTTTATGGCATGAGTGGGAAAATCTACCTTTATAAGGATGGTGTCCCTTATCGCAAAACCACATCCTGCAATCAATTGATAGTACCTGAAAAGTACCAAAGGCTAGTCTATGCAGTTACACAAAAACGTGTATCACATAGGTACTACTAACCAAGTTATTGATATTGCTAGAAAGCGTTTCTATTGACTCCATATGAAGAGGATATTGTGCACGACTTAGCTCAGTTCTATCAGTGCCAGAAAGAGAGGAGATTGAACCAACACACCAAAGCCTGGTTAGAGCATAAAACCATTTGAGCTAGTCTCAAATGATTTTCTTCATCTTGAGAAAGTGAATATATCCTGGCTGTTATGGACTACTTTACCAAGCTTCCACAGGCTAATCCCACAAGGAACAAATCCAGGAAAACTGCATCTAACAATGTTTTTAATTATTTTGTTTCAAAATTTGGATTCCCTAAATGAATTCATCATGACTGAGATGGCAAATTTGAAAACCAGCTGTTCCATCAGCAGTGCTTGATGTGTGGCAGGGTTTGAGCACCAACACCTCTAGACTTGGCAGTTCATAGCCCCAGCACCTCTGGACTTTCTGCCTTCCCCTTTATGGCATGAGTGGGAAAATTTACTTATGAAAAGTAAAAAAAAATTGCTTGAGCCCTGGCACTAATTGCTTGAGCCCCGACACCTCTTTCATTACAAGTTAAGCACTGTCCATAGTCTGCCAGTATTGCCAGCCTGTGGGGCTGAGACTAACCCCATAACCAGAGGCAGATTTACACAGGTTGCCTTGGCACTGGGCACCCCCAGTGACAGGGGCCCCCGGGGCCAGGCAGCTGTGGGGGCAGAAACTTGGTCCTGCTGGCTCCTGGGGCTCCTACTGCAGGCTTCGCACCCACTGGCAGCCAAGCTCCTCCCTTTCCCGCCTCCTTCCCCAAGAGCGCCACATTCCTGACACTTCCCCTCCCTCCCAGCACTGCTCCCGTCACCTAACAGCTGTTTGCTGATGCTCAGGTCATTCCGGAAGGGAGCGGGAGGAGCAGGGCCGCAGCACGCTTGGGGGAGGAGGCAGAGGAGAGGCAGAGGCAGGGGTGGGGCCTTGGAGAAGGAGGTGGAATAGGGGCACAGGGCCCCACTCTCCCCCTACACATACCTCCCCCAGCCCTCTGCCATAAGCCGCTCAGGGAAGAAGGCTGGGAGCACCCCCTGCCCTGATTCCTGCACCCCCTACACATTCCCAGTCCCCTTCCCTCCCTGACTCCTGTACCCAACACACATCCCCAGCCCCCCCCACACCCTGACTCCTGCAACCCCCCCCACATACCCTCCTCCCCCCCCGAGCATCAAACGGGAGCTCCTGCAACACCCTCCCCCCCGCCCACATCCCCACCGGCACCCCTCACCAGTGATGAGCTGCCAAAATCTTAAGAACCGATTCCCTACTGGTTCTTCTGCAGCACTTCAGTGGCAGGTCCTTCACTCGCTCTGGGTCTTTGGCAACACGTTGGCAGCAGTTCCTTCAGTGCTGCCTAAGACCCGGAGTGAGTGAAGGACCCGATGCCGAAGTGATGCCGAAGACCCGGTAGGGAACAGCCCTGTGAGTACAAGCCTCACGTGCCTCCCAAAACAGCCTGTTTCCCCCGCCCCATGTCCTTCCTCGGACTGCCCCCCTCAGAACCCACAACTCATCAAACCCCCCCGCTCCTTATCCCATGACCACCTCTTCCTGAGCCCCCACCCACACTAACTGCCCCCCAGGATCCCATCCCTTACCCAACTCACCCCGTTCCTTGTCCCCTGACTGCCCCAACCCCATCCACCACCACCCCAACAGAACCCTGGGATTCCCACGCCTACCCAACCCCGCCGTTCCCTGTCCCCTGACCGCCCCCCCAGAATCTCTGCTCCCTCCAACCACTCCTTGCCCCTTATCCAATCCCTCCTCCCAGCCCCGGCCCAGCCCCCTTAACATGTTGCTCAGGGCAGCGTGTATGGATGCCGTGCAGCCCGCTGGAGCTCACAGCCCCACCCCCTTACCATGCTGCTCAAAGCGGCAGGAGCTGCAAAGCTGTCCAGGAGCAGTCCAGAGCACTGATGCCGGCGGCGCGGCACGCTGAGGCTCTGCGAGATAGTGGAAGCAGGGGAGGGGTCAGGGGAGCCTTCCCAGCCAGGAGCTCAGGTAGGCCAGATGTGGCCCGCGGGCAGTGTAATGACAGAAAAACCTCCCTCTCCCAATTTCCTTCCCCTTTAACAACCAGTTCTAAACCAGCTTCTAAATTTAACAACCGGTTCACACGAGCCAATGCAAACAAACCGGCTCCAGCTCAGTACTGCCCCTCGCACCAAATGGGAGCTGCCCCAGGTAAAGGCTCCACACCCCAACCTCCTGCCCCAACCCTGCATCCTAACTCCCAGCCAGACCCTGCACCCTAACCTCCATCCCACACCTGCACCCCCAGCCCTGACTCCTGCACCCCTCTCACATGCCCCCAGCCCCCTGCCCTCCCTGACTCCTGTACCCCCACACCCCCATATCCCTGCCCACCCTGACTTCTGCATCCCCCACACACACACCAATTTTTTTACATTTTTTTTATAAAGCACTCTTATCCACAGCGCTTTACAATAGTTAGCTAACGGTATACAGAGTACTGTACTTGGAAAGATCATTAAGTGGTCCGCTGAGACCCTAAGTGATTTTCAAGTGGTCTGTGGAAAAATAAGTTAGACTACAAAAAACAATCAAGGTACCTCGCTTTATTTTCATTTACTTCCCATTACTTATAGGAGGAGGATGAAGAAAAAAAGAATGAAAAACAGGGGCGAAGGGGGGAGATAAGAGAGAATGTTCTTTTCTTGGCTGGGTCCCAAGGAGAGGCCCCAAAAATGAAGCTGAGCACAGGACTCCACTAACTCTAAATCCTCCACTGCCCACAGCATCCCCAGGGAAATGGGAAAATTGATCAAGTTAATGAAAACTGGAAATGTTCAGAACTCTCCTGGAAGACCAGAAATCTAGTTGAAAAGAATCTTTAACTAAGCTCATACATGGTTATCAATGAACATATAATGAAATAGGATTTTCTCCATTTTATCTTTTTTGGAAGGGGCAGCCTCTTCCTTGCCAATCAAGCTTATATATGATTTAACAGGGAATCAGGAAATACCGGAGAACTGTGGTGATCATATGCAAAAGCAGAAAGCACAGACGAGAGAAGCTTTTGATTTAGCCAAGGAAAACTCAAGAAAATCAGCTACCAGAAGCAAGGTATCATACAGTTCACAGTACTTCTCCATTCTCAAGAGATCATGTGCTTGTCCAGAATTTGTCAGAGCATAGGGCACCTTTCAAATTAAAAGTCTACTGGGAAAAGCAGATTCACATTATTACCAAAAAGCTGGCGGGCAGGTAGGGGGATGGGGGTAGGGAGAGAATCATTAAGTTTATGAAGTGCTTCTTGACAGTCAGCAGGGAAAAGCCAGGGTATTATATTGCAATCTGCACTGCCCAGTGATTACTTGCCTATTGACAGTCCAACAACAAAAGGAAACTTAAGAAAAGCGTGAACAGAGACACATTCCCCAGCAACAAGCCTCCTCTGTCAATTCAGATGATGACATACAGGTTCAGTTCCTTAATCTTCAAAGTCAGAATAAAACCATGCCTGTTAGCACTGGTGAACATCATCTGGAGGGTGGCTGACCTATAAGAATCAGCTCACTAAATCCACAGGCTGATGCTTATAGTCCTATTATTGCCAATGACTCCCAGACTCCCAGTGATTCTGATGGAAGTGCTGAAGTATCACATGGACATATGTCAAAGGAATCAGTGCCAGCACAGTGACAGGGATGAGAAAAGAACACAAGATATTCACGCACGATCAGCTTGGGACCCCAAGTTACCTGTATAGGGAACCAGAGATCAATTTGATTAGTCCCTCTGCCGTTGTCTCTCTAGCATACCAGTTATTGCAATATTTAGTGCCAGTAAATTTATATTTAACAGTTTATACACACAGATTAATTGCTTAACAGATCCTGTCATATTTTGAGGTATAGTAGTACTCAGTCATTACAAAATATGTTTGTGATGTGAATTCAAACTGCTGACACTAAAGTCTTTGTCCCTAGGTAGTAAAGGATTTGTTCATGCTGGTACCAAATAAAAACTTCATAACTACGCAGACTTATCTATAATGCTGGAAAAGTCAGGATAACATTTAATGTCGCCATTGGAGTATGTAAGGCATAAACAAATGGGAGTGTCCAGTGACACAAAAGGAATGTGCACAAGGTTGAACTTTTTGAACCCAGTTAAACTTGGTATTAGGCTGTCTCAGAAAAAAGTGACAACAGAAAAACTTAAGTGGATTTGTGGAGACTACATATTCTTTAAATCTGCTTTTACAAAGAGCTTGCTTTTTTCCATTTTGTAGAGGAAACTTAAAATATCTTTTAAAATATGGGCCTGAGTAATTATTCTGTCAATGTGCTCTTCTTTTTGGATATGGAGCAAAGAACAGTCTGTCTGGGAAAGTGGATACTGAAAAGGCAAGGGAAGGGAAAGACATATCAAAAGGCAGCTGAACATTAAGGAATGGCTGGGCCACATAGCGGAGTTGTCAATACAGTACTGTGACTAGTGAAATATAATGCATAGTATGAAAACTTGCCTGCCTTTACAAAGGAGGGCATCACATAGCACTGTCTTATGTAGTATCATGCTACTGAATAGTAGAGCTGAGACTCTCACCTGGGATGTGAGAAACCCAGGTTCAAGCTCGTGGCTCTACCTGATTCAGATCCGGGACTTGGACATGGGTCTTCCTCATTTCAAGTGAGTGCCCTGGCCACAAGCATTATGGTAATTATGGGATGGTGGTCCCTTTCTTTCTTCCTCCTCTCATGTCCAAGACCTGAGAAATCCTACTGGTACATGCCTATGAGAAGTTTCAGTTTGGACAAATCAACATTTTCCATTACAAACTGCTTCAATCAAAATTTCCTGACCAGATCTACTGAATAGTGCATCATTAAAACAAACCCCTCCAGGTGCAAATTCCTATTTTCCTCTTTATTATTTTAAAGGACCATCCCTAATGGAAGTTGTGGGCACTTAATCCCTCTCACAAAGAGGGCCTTCAAAAAGGTACTTTATATTGTTTTAGCCAAATGCTTATATAAAGCCAGCATCCACTTGAGCTCCAAATTAGACTAACTCATGCATCTTTTAGAATGTCTCTCAGTAGTACCTCTAGTAATTTTCCTAGAAATTCAGTACATTCCCTGTTACAATATTATGCATTTCTATTTACACTGTAGAATGAGCTCTGATTCCCACTATTTTATCATTGTGTGTGTGTGTGTTTAAGTGGGATCATTTGTTAAAATGTCCTCAGTCATTTTGCTCCCATAATTCACCACTTCTGGCATAAGGTTACTCTTGAAATGCAAAGCAATCCCATTAACCCTGTAACTGCATATAACAAAAACAAACAATCAGCTGAAGGATATATTTGCTTTAAAATCCCAGACTACAGGAGCAGAAAATGACTTTTTTTAATATACAAACTTGAACAAATGCAAAAAGCTCCTGGAACTGCTTTCTTTACTGCAGCATATCCAGTGTGCCTTACATGTAGTATACAGTAAAATGTTTGAATTATTAACACTTACAATACTGAACAGATTCATTGTGTAATCAAGTAGAGTCCTCTGGAGACTATGGTGCGGGTGCATCTTAGGTCTGTTTCTGGAATGTGCTTTTTCAGTTTGGGGTTTACTGAACCACTGCCTCTGTCCAGGCCTGCTCTCGGATAAAATGATTTAAACGCCAATGGTAAAATATCAGTATTCTCATCTTTTAGATTCTCTCGTTACCACGAAATTAATGGGTAAACAATAGTGAATTTTATATCTTATCCAAGCAAGTCTAAAGGGATTTGTTTATCTGAGTAAAAATCTATAGCAATCTCATTTCAATTCTACTGGAATTTAATGTGCTTTGCAGGTAAACAAGTGATCTCTCAACCTAGCATAATTTATTCTTATTTTGAAATTGTCTTAAATAAATAGAAAAAAGTCCCTTTCTTCATCAAGATAAAAACTCCCTTTGTTACAAGTTAAGCATACACTAAATATTCTCTTCTTCCATGTTTTTGAACATTACAATTCATGTGGAAAATTTTAAATCAAAATGAAACATATTTTACATTCCTAAAAAGGCTGTCAGGTAAGCAAAGTAAGTGGAACATAGCTACACTGCACTGTACCATGCACAAGCATACTCATGCTGTGTCAAGATAACTGAGAAACAGCATTATGTGCATGGCGTCGCTCTTGTCTCACCATTATAAAGTATGAATACATCATGGCCAATTACAGTTTTTCAACACAGTCTATAAATGCTTACTGGAAATTTTGAGGGTGCCAAAGTGTACACTTGTCACACCTCAGACCCCCATGACTAAGTTTGCAAAAGTCTTTGGGGACATATGAAGCTTCTATAAATAAAGGGGTTCCTAGAAGTAAAGCTACATGCAATTTCACAATAGGGTGACAAAGACATTTGAGCCTCAACAGAACTTTGTAATTTCAAGGTTTGTAGATTTGGGATCCACTCTATTGTGCCCATAGCTGGTTGAGATATAGAAGCCATAGCTTTGGGGGTGCTATTTTGGAATGACAGGTTGGCCGGTGGAGAGGGTAGCAGTAGTGTAAGGAATCAGACAGGCACCAGGGGGGCTTGAGAAGTGGCAGGCATCCATTTAATAGCACCATAGACTTTAAGGTCAGAAGGGATCATTATGATCATCTAGTCTGACCTCCTGCACAACACAGACCACAGAATCTCACCCACCCACTCCTGTATCAAACCCCTAACCTATGTTTGAGCTATTGAAGTTGTCAAATCGTGGTTTGAAGACTTTAAGGTGCAGAGAATCCTCCAGCAAGTGACCCTTGCCCCATGCTGCAGAGGAAGGCGAACCCTCCCAGGGCCTCTGACAATCTGCCCTGGAGGAAAATTCCTTCCTGACCCAAATATGGCAATCAGCTAAACCATGAGCATGTGGGCAAGACTCACCAGAGAGGCACCCAGGAAAGAATTCTCTGTAGTTAAGACAGATCCCACTCCATCTAACATCCCATCACAGGCCATTGGGTATATTTACCGCTAATAGTCAAAGATCAACTAATTGTCAAAATTAGACTATCCCATCATACCATCCCTTCCATAAACTTATCAAGCTTAGTCTTGAAGCCAGATATGTGTTTTGCTCCCACTGCTCCACTTGGAAGACTGTTCCAGAACTTCACTCCTCTGATGGTTAGAAACCTTTGTCTAATTTCAAGTCTAAACTTTCTGATGACCAGTTTATATCCATTTGTTCTTGTGTCCACATTGGCACTGAGCTTAAATTATTCCTCTCTCTCTCCCTGGTATTTATCCCTCTGATATATTTATAGAGAGCAATCATATCTCCCCTCAGCCTTCTTTGGTTAGGCTACACAAGCCAAGCTCTTTGAATCTCCTTTCATAAGACAGGTTTTCCATTCCTCGGATCATCCTAGTAGCCCTTCTCTGTACCTGTTCCAGTTTGAATTCATCCTTCTTAAAGATGGAAGACCAGAACTGCATGCAGTTTTCTACATGAGGTCTCATCAGTTCCATGTATAATGGTACTAACACCTCCTAATCTCTACTGGAAATACCTCGCCTGATGCATCCCAAGACCGCATTAGCTTTTTTCACGGCCATATCACATTGGCGGCTCATAGTCATCGTGTGATCAACCAATGCTCCGAGGTCCTTCTCCTCCTCTGTTACTTCCAACTGATGCATCCTTAGCTTATAACAAAAATTCTTGTTATTAATCCCTAAATGCATGACCTTGCACTTTTCACTATTAAATTTCATCCTATTCATCATTACTATTACTCCAGTTTACAAGGTCATGTAGATCTTCCTGTATGATATCCTGGTTCTTCTCTGTATTGGCAATACCTCCCAGCTTAGTGTCAGTCGCAAACTTTATTAGCAAATTCCCACTTTTTGTGCCAAGGTCAGTAATAAAAAGATTAAATAAGATTGGTCCCAGAACCGATCCCTGAGGAACTCCACTAGTAACTTCCCTCCAGCCTGACAGTTCACTTTTCAGTATGACCCATTGTAGTCTCCCCTTTAACCAGTTCCTTATCCACCTTTCAATTTTCATCTTTTCCCATCTTTTCCCAATTTAGCTAATAATCCCCCATGTTGAATCGTATCAAATGCCTTACTGAAATCGAGGTAAATTAAATCTACTGCGTTTCCTTTGTCTAAAAAATCTGTTACCTTCTCAAAGGAGATCAGGTTGGTTTGGCACGATCTACCTTTTGTAAAACCATGTTGTATTTTGTCCCAATTACCATTGACCTCAATGTCCTTGTAGTGGGGCAGACTGCCCCAGTCCCTGGGAGGATGGGCTGTGGCAGGCCAGGGAGCCTGCGCAGCCCAGGAGCCAATCAGAAAAGGGCTTATGGGGAGCCAATCAGAGCCCAGATTGGAGGGAACCAATGAGGGCCAGGCTCACCCATATATAAAGACTGCCCAGAGCAGGAGCAGTCAGTCTGTCCCAAGCCTTCAACAGGGGAAGGTCAGTCTCCAAGGGGGAGACTAGCACTGTGGACAGCGCAGTGCTGGGCAGGCTCAGGGAGGCTAGAAGGCTCTAGCCCATAGCCGCCAGGCTGCAGGCCCTGAAGGGAAGGGCCTAGCGGGTGCAAGGGGCCGTAAGGGAAGCGGCCCAGGGGACCAGACAGAGGAGGGGAAAGAAAGAGGACAGCGAGGCTGATGCCAGAGGGTCCCTGGGCTGGGACCCAGAGTAGAGGGCAGGCCTAGGTCCCCCCCTTCCTCCTTGCAGTACACCCAGCCATTAGCCGTAGGGAGCAGCTATTATAGACTATGCCTGATCCCTGACAAGAGGGATTAGACTTTGGGGTGTGTGGTTGCATATGGTGGCTGGAATGTCGGACTGCTGATCATCGATCCCCAGAAGGGGGTCCAGATGGACTAAGGGACACTGCCGGAGGGCAGTGGCCTCAAAGAGGACGCCGCCAAGCAGGGAGCAATGCGGGTCCAGCGACAGCAGCGGAGAGCAGAGGGCAGAACAACAGATGGGACACCACCAGGAGGGGGCGCTCCACTGGAATCGAGTTAATTTCCGAAATCACCAGCAGGAGGCACTGCGGGTGGTGAGTCCCAACCCGTTTCCAGTCCTTAACTACTTTCGCCTTCAATTTTTTTTCCAAGACCTTGCATACTACAGATGTCAAACTAACAGGCCTGTAGTACCCGGATCACTTTTTTTTCTTTCTTAAAAACAGGAATTATGTTAGCAATTCTCCAGTCATACAGTACAACCCTTGAGTTTACAGATTCATTAAAAATTCTTGCTAATGGGCTTGCAATTCATGTGCCAGTTCCTTAATAATAATCCAATCCATGCCAGCTGACCAAAGAAAGGAACTGAAGCTGCATCCTGAATAAGATAACAGCCAGAGGAAGCAAACCCAGGAGTGATCAGGCAGAACTCTGGGGAAGGAGATGTCAAGTTACTGGAGGAGAACTGGCTAGCAAAGAGAGAGGATGGCAGTGCAATGGACTCAGAAGCCTGAAAACATAGAACAATGTGACTTTGCTATCAACAAACAGAACCATGAGAAAGATTAATATAACTGACAATTACCAAAAGAAGCTCTTGTGAATACTTGACCCAATACACAAAAATGGGAGAGAGATTACAGAGGGGCAGCTTGTGAAGGGAAGCAATAACAGATAGTCTTTGGTTTAAAATAAATACAAAGCCTTTAACTAGGCTCTACTTCAAAATATTTAGAATCTGCATCCAATCAGCAAGGGCAGTCTACTTGTCTT